>NC_069695.1:19225721-19841648 GCF_023699985.2 Odocoileus virginianus | reverse complement strand
AACATAAAAATTCTACAAAACCCAAATAATCTAGTTGTAACTGCCAAGAAACATTTCCCTTAATGAGAAAACAATAAAATTTCCCCATCTAATCAATCAGTAAACTTCTCATTCTATTTAGTATTGGTTTCTCATCTGTTGAGCCCCTTCTCAGAGAGAAGCTGTGAGCTGAGAAAGAAGACACACGACTCGGAAGCAGAAGATAAGCCCCACACAGGAGAAGAAGGTGGATGTGATCAGCAACTGAGTGCCCCACCTGCCAAACTACAATGAACAAGGTTTCACTGTGTCCATTAGGAGATGCTCCTCCGTAAGAATCAAGCATAACTGTCTCTTAATTTCTTCCATATCCCATCTTGCCTTCACAAATATGCATTCTGGCCAGAGTAAATTAAAATGTACACTTTGAATGTTGCTTTAAATACTTAGTTTCACAATTAAATCTTCATTGGGGAGAAAGACATGCCTTTGATTTCTGTTGTCATCTCTTCACATCCTATGGTGCCATGTCAGACAGAGCTAAGTTGTAGGGGTTGTGGGCCTCTTTCCCTGTAAATCCAGCCTATGGGGCTAAAGTCCACAGGGTAAAAAAAAAGAGTTGACCATGACTTAGTGACTAAGCAATAACAATAACAGCATTTATTCATTGCCCACCATAAACCCACCATTGAACTAGATACTTTACAAAGGTTGGCTCACTGAATCCTTTCGAAAACTCTGATATGTAAGTTTAAGTATCCTCCTTATTCAGATGAGGAAGCTGAACTCCGAGAAATTAATTAACTTGCCCAAAGTCATCTACTTAGTTAAATATCAGAACAGTGGAATCAGGATTAGGGGGGTGAGGGTAAGATTCCCACCTGGAACATAGACACAGCTGCCCCTATCCTGAATCTAATAATCTCCTTCCAGCAGAGAACACCCTAATCAACACCTCAAATCTTTACATTACATAAAACTCAGCTTTAATGTTCTCCAAGTTGCTGATGGGTCATGTCATCTGAAAAATCAACATAATCAAAACAGAGCTCAAATCTGTGTCACTATAATTTAGCTCCCTATCCCCAATCCTTACATATTCCAGTTATATCACTATTTTCAATGTCTTTAAACTGCAAATCTCCACTCAGCCCAGGACATCTCCAATAACTAATTACAATCATCAAGAAAGCAGCTGCTACCCTTAAAAAAAACCAAAAAAACGAAATCAACAACACTCTGCTGGCTCCTGGGTTTAGGCCCGAGAGAGAGACAAAAGCTCAGAAGCCAATTCACTACTTGAAGGAGCTGCAAATCTAGGAGTATTCACATAAAATGTTTAACATGTTAATCATAAAGTAAATGATCCAGAAAAATGCAACTGGAACTCAGAGGAGAGTTTACCCTGGGCTGGAGTAGTCATAAAACACTTCACGAGAGAGGTAAGATTAGCCTGGGCCTTGAAGGATAGAGGAAACTTTGAAATCATGGTTTTACAAGAAAGTCTTGCGCATGGTAGAACCCTCAAACTGTACAGAACACGAAGCAAAGAGATGGTCCCAGAGTCCCCTTGTCCCAGCTCTAGGAGAATAGGCTGAGGCTGATTCTGTCAACTCGACAGAAATTAAATACAGGAAGGAAAAAGAAACAAAGGAAGAGGAGAGAGGGGTCAAAATAGCACAGTCCTGACAAGCAGCGGTGGTCATGGTAGAGGAGAGGTTTGATGTAAGGGACTAACTTAAAAATGTTAGGGTGGGGTTGTAAATTAGGAGTTAGGAATTAACATATACACACTACTATATATAAAGCATATAAACAAGGACCTACTGTACAGGACAGGGAACTATACTCAATATCTTATAATAACCTATAATAGAAAAGAATCTAAAAAATAATATGTATATATATACACACACATATAGAACTGAATCACTTTGCTGTACGCCTGAAATTAACACACTCTAAATCAACCTTGGGCTTCCCAGGTGGTTCAGTGGTAAAGAACCCAACTACCAATGCAGGAGATGCAAGAGACATGGGTTCGATCCCTGGGCCAGGAAGATCCCCTGGCATAAGAAATAGCAACCCACTCCAGGATTCTTGCCTGGGAAATTCCATGGACAGAAGAGCCCGGCAGGTTACAGTTCCCAGAGTGGCAAACAGTTGGACATGACTGAGCACACATATTCTAATAAAAAAAAATCAACTACATTTCAATAAAAATATTAAGAAAAAGAAATGGAGCTGAGCCATGAAGGGAGCCAGCTGTGCTTTCATGAATTTGTCCCACTCACGTATCTGAGGACCAACCAACCATGATCCAGGTCTGTGCTCTGATGCAGGTCATGGTTGCTGCTCTCAAGGTCTCAATCAAGGTCAGAATTGGAGGAGCCTCCAATGACTCCGATAGGTCTTTAGAAAAGTAAATCTATATGCAAGTTGAATCAGAAGAAGGAGATCCCTTAGGCAAGAAGTTCCATTAGGAGACTTCTGAGCACTCCCAACAGAACATCAGGAAGTCTTGAAGCAGAGGACCAGGAGCAGAAATCAGACAGAAGTCACACACAGTGCTTCAAAGCCTAACTTCATGAGGGAGAAATTCAGACCAAGAGACGTTACATGCTGTGCCCAAATTGGAAAGTGATTAAGGCCTTTATAAAATAATCTTTGATAATAAAGTCCTGAAAATTAAATGTGAAAATAAAACTTTAATAGTCTACGAGATACAGAAGGGTGACACCTTTAGCACCTAGAATTGGCAAAAAGATTTCTTAAACAAGGTATCTATAAAATAAAGAGAAGAATCAATCTTCAATCAACACATATTGTTTAAGTTTTTAAAAGAATCTTTTCACTCAAACACATTCTAAAAATGAAAAGACAAGCCACTAGTTGAGAGAAGCCCATTGAAACGAGTTTCCTTTCATTTCTAGAATGAAATTACAGAAAAAAAAAAAAAAACTGGTATCCAGAATACGTGACTAACTCCCAGAAGTCTATGAATTTTTTTTAACAGTGGGAGAGTGAACAATATGTATGCCTATGCATTGCAAAGAAATCTGAATGTTAAGACACGGAAAAAATGGTCAACATTATTAGCAGTCAGTCATTAAACAGTCAGTAACTGCACATTAAAACTACAAGGAGGTACAATTTCACATCCTAAAGGCTGGCAAAAATAACATACATTATTAAGTGTTGACAATGATATAGGAAAAAAAAAAGGAGCTCCTTATAGACGGCTGGGTGGGAGGATAAAAACCTTTTTAATAGGGTTTTTCAACAGGCAAAACCCTTTTTGGTAATTTGGCATCATCTTCTAAATGGGATGGTACAAATCCACTCTCTGGCAATTTTCCTAAGAAGATACCCTAAGAAAAGGCTCCTGTGTTAGCACAGGGAGATGTGTGTATGATCCTGCATAGTGGCCTTGTTGGAAAATATCCAAAATGTCCATCAACAGAAGACTGATATGTTATTCACTATTTTTTACATAATGAAACACCACAGGGTGGTAAAAAAAAAAAAAAAATGAGTAAGTAATACCTACTCATATCAGTAGGCTTCCGAGGTGGCCATAGTAGTAAAGAATCCATCTGCCCATGCAGGAGACACAAGAGACATGGGTTAGATCCCTGGGTCGAGAAGATCCCCTGGAGGAGGGCATGGCAATCCACTCCAGTATTCTTGCCTGGGAAATCCCATGGACAGAGGAGGCCGGTGGTCTACCACCCATAGGGTTGCAAAGAGTTGGCATTCACTGAAGCAACTTAACATGCAGCTATGCACACATATCAACAAAATACTAATCAATTAAAGCTGAGTAAAGACCACAAAGCCACAGGAGCATGGTGTTTCTTTGCAGACAGAGTTATAAAACAGCAAAACAAGACTGTACTTGTAAGTACACACATACCTAGCAAAGCATGAGGAAATGCGTGGCAATGATAAACACAGAATTCAGTGTACAGGGTACCAGTGAGGGGAGACAGGCTTGGAGAGACTCAGAGTATCAGCAGTGTCCACAGTGATTGGGGATATCAGTCTTTATAGTAATATTTAATATTCTGTTGTTGCTGAAATATTTCACAATAATTGTCAACTAATAATAAAGAACTGAACAGTAGTTTGAGGCACAGGTATAAAGAAGAGAGTCAAATATCACTTGAAAACTTTCCAATTTTTCACGCCTTCTTTTCTTCCTTTCTGACTTCCCTGGGGCTTGTCATTTATGCCTGAATTAACACAACAGCCCCCTAACACATCCCTCTGTCCCAATCTGATGGCAAACTGATCTATTTCCATCCATCCCAGAGGCCACTTCTTCATGTCACTGTCTATACAGAATCCTTCAGTGCTCCTATCAACTCTAAACATTCCTGTATAGTCAGTAACACCCTACAGAGTGCATCTCTATTCTTTTCAATCAAATTCACCTGGAGGTCTCAGTAAAAGACACTAGAGAAGCTGGCGTAGCAGACCATCTCCCTGAGCCAGGGATCTGCCAAGCTGGCTTGCATCTCCACGTCTTTGTCACAGTTTTGCCTCATCCCTTCCTCCTACTTAACTCCTACCATCTAGGAACGTCCAGCTTAAGACTTTCCTCTTTAGGAAACATTCTAAAACAATCCTACTCCTTTAGGATCGATTTTTAGCTGCCCAAGGATTTGAACTAAATTTTGCACTTTGACAGTCTCCACCCTCATGAATACATGGAAGATCATAGAATTTCATTTGCTCGTTTGCCTGTTCTTAGAAAGGCTACATCCTACATCTGCCATCAAGAATATTTTAAATTATCGATCAAGTAAATGCAAATCTAGAAAAATGATGATGCATATTATAAAACCATGGGTCATGTCCCTACTGAGTCTTACATGTCTTCACAGATCTTTAAGGCTGAACAGTGGTGTAACATCTAAAGCAGGGTACCAAGAGCAGGTTAGCATATCTGTGCTGTTGATCCACACCCTCCATCATTCCAATACCTTAAAGTGTAGATCAAATATACTACATGCCTGGCCAGAAACTAGTATAAGTCATGAAAATACCGAGAAGGCTGTGAACCCATACAATTTAAAAAGGTAGATTCCAACATCCACTGTGATCAAGAACCCTCCTCCCACAGGTACTAAGTCAGTCCCTCCACAGATATCAGCATGAAAGTCAGTTGTAACCACTTCTGCCCCCTTCCCACTTCCTACCTCTCATCCCTGTGATCTGATTCAACTTATCAATCCTCAATGAACATTTGCATCCTTTCCACTGGCAAGCCCTCTGCTAGCCCTGTTATCCCTTGATCTTAAGGTCTCACAGAGATTGACAAGCACATCAACTGAAAAATGGAACATAAATATGCATCTGACTTAGTGGAGACAGAGAAGGAATGTTTGATCCCGTGGGCTAAGGGGAGGGAAAAGACCTTGTGCTTAGAATCAAAGGGCAGGGGTGGAATTCAATAAAGGCACTGGGGTGGTTAAGCTATTCAAATGTTTTGTTTCGAGTAAGGAGGAGGAGAGAGGAGGAGGAGAGGAGGGGTTTTTTTGGGCGGTGGGATGGGGTGCGGAGCAGGAGTTGTTTTGTATTGCTTTGTCTTTCTAACCCTTATCTCATTTTGGAAACTCCCTCTGGTGACCAGAACACCAGGTATAATCACAGTAAACTTAGGACCAAAGAATGCAGAGTTTGAGATTGCAAGCAGGGCCACGCAAAAGTCATGCAATACTACGCTTGGAGCTACGGTCCTTACACCATTGGAATACAGACTTACATGCACTCTTTATTCATTCATTTATTCACTCAACCAATGTCTACGGACCACTTACTAAGTTCCAAGGTGCTGGGCCAGGCATCAGTGATATTTCATGAATGAGCAATTCTTGTCTTGGCTCTCATGAAATACACAGCTCAGTGAGGAAGATAGTCGATCAGACAATCACAAAAGACAAGGCATCAATATTTACAATAAAAGGACCATGATAAAAAGTATCAAGCACTGAAATTGCCTGCAACTGGAGGGCTTCATTGAGTCAATGACTTCTCAGCTGAAGTCTAGAGAAAGGAGATAATAAGAAGAAACACATTCCTGGGAGTTCACACAGAACACTTCTAAATGCATCAGTGCTTCAAGGTTCCACTACAGCGGCTTCCCAGCTCCAAATGGGAAAGCTCATCCTAGTCTGGAACACTGAAAAGGTGACTTGGCTTCTGCCTCAACATCTGCGAAAAGAGCTTCAAGCAGAGTAACTGTGCCCTGCCTTCGTGCTAGAGTAGTCTGATGAATCATATCAAAGAAGAGCTGTTTGTAAAGTCTGAGACAAGATCAAAATGCCATTTTCCCCTCCAATGGCAGCATGTGTTTTGCAAGGAAATCTCTGCGATATCTACCAGGGAAATTTCTAGTCCAGAAATAGACATCACACTGAGTTTCCACTGAAATTGAAACCCAAAAAGCAAGGATGCCCAAGGCAGGGGTTGTAATCTGCAGGTTACAGTGAGGGTTAATGCCAGTCCTCCTATCAGATGTGCATAAACATTCTCCAGTAGTAGAATTAAAAGGGAAGTTACTCTAGCAGATGTTTTCAAATTAGCCAAAACCGTGTCAGGGAGTAAAATGAAGCGGCAGAGCTGGAAATGTGCCTGGAGAGGGAGAGACCTTCCCACAAGCTGCCTGATGGAGCCGCTGAAATACTCCGAGCTCTCCCGGCGCAGATGGGGGTGCGGGAGCGGAGAGATAGGTCCCAGCACGGATCCTTCTCTCCTAGTTGCTCATCCACGGCTCCAATGAGACCACTGCTCTGCTGAGTGCTAGGATATCCACTCAGGATCGCGCAGCTCATACACTGCCAAACCACACTCTTCACACTTGCTTTTTAGGCTGCTGCCTACAAATTCGACAAGAAACGTTGGGAGAAGATACAGAAATTGTCCATGATGACAGAGGAGCAAACTATGATATGTGAATGTGAAAATGAACAGCTCAGTCTCGGGCAAATCCCAGGAGAAGGGATGGTGTGCATCTTCACAGGAGATCCAGGGCAGCGACACCTAGTTCACAGAAACCCCAAACAGGACAATGATGATCCCACTACACAGTGCTCACCTACCCAAGAGGGAAAAAGGCCCAAGAATCTGAGCCAAAAATCTGTGGCTACATAATCCAGAGGGCTTGCTGCTTCCTGGGTGCGAGCTGGGCCCCCACGTGGGCTGTCACTCGTTACCCAGTAATCACTACCTCCCACAGAAGGAGAAAACAATAAACACCATCCAGGAAAAACCTTAGGTCAACAGAAGCAGAGAATACCTCCAGCTTTTCACTGGTACACCAGCTGTCTGGCCCTACCACAGTCCAGAGTGAAAGATGTAACATTTCTGGGTCAGCGTATTTCATATGCAACACCAATCTCTGCACAATCACAGAGGGGAAGAAAAGCCCTCAAAGAAAAGCCACTCTCCATGTTTAACCACCTTATAACCAAAATCCATTTTTTTCTGTCCTCCACCACATGTTTTCTTTTTCAGGGTTACCAAAAGAAAAAAAGAACTAGCCAATTATATAGGGCAGGAGGAGAAAGGGGCAACAGAGGACGAGATGGCTGGGTGGCATCACCAACTCAATGTGACATGAGTTTGAGCAAACTCCGGGAGGTAGTAAAGGACAGGGAAACCTGGTCTGCTGCAGTCCATGGGGTCGCCAAGAGTTGGACATACATATATATATCAGGGCTTCCCAGGTGGTGCAGTGGTGAGGAGTCTGCCTGCCAATGCAGGAGACACAAGAGACACGGGTTTGATCCCTGGATTAGGAAGATCTCCTGGAGAAGGGAGTGGCAACCCACTCCAGTATTCTTGCCTGGAGCATTCCATGAAAAGAAGAGCCTGGCAGGCTATGGTCCATAGGGTCACAAAGAGTTGGACATGACTGAAGCAACTGACTGTACACACACACACACACACACATACATATGCTTTATGCATCAATGGTATATTATATATAGCAAATATGCATTTTGCCTAAGCCAAAGAGGTATGTGTTAGAAGAAAAGGAACTGGCAGCTGGTATCTCAAACAATGAGTTATCAGTGGGTGTTTAATAAAGAGGAAGACTGACAGTTCTAAATCCTCCCCTGTGCTAGAAGAACAGTTTAGACCTTCCTAGAAACCCCATCTTTGACAATTCCAGAGAGACCACACAGTGAAAGTCACCTTCATTGGGCAGTAACAGGAAGCAGGCTACACATGCCCTGTGATTAAAAAAAAAAAAAAGGAAGAGGGTCAAAGAAGACATTATTCCTTTCTTTGAAAATGAAGAATTACAAGCCCCAAGAATCTTCTGGAAATAAGAGACAACACAAAACATGATGGGGTGCTTTTGAACCTCCAAGTATATCAGCAACACAAAATTTTTAAAATTCTAGAAAATGGTCTTCTTGTGATTGTTTCTATAAGATAAAAATGTACAAAGAAAACAGCATCTCATAGACATAAGGCATAGACTGTAAGTGTGGGAGTCAAGGATTGGAGACAAGGGTTTTGATTTTTCCAAAGTCCTTTAATGATGCTCCTTTAACTGGGTAAAGGAGAAAAAGAAACAAAAGAACTTACAACTACCATCATTTCCTTAAATTAACCCAGGAGAGGCAAGCGTGGTTTCTATAGAGATGAAATCTTCATGACACTCTTCCAATGGAATGCCTCCTAAAAAGAGACAGATTCTTCTGCATGGAGCAGAGTTGCTCTGATTAAAGGTAGAACAATTTGTGGGAATGATCCAGAAGACACCATCATGTGAATTTGACTCCGTCATAGAAAACTCACTATGAAAACACACATTTAGATGGCATTTTATTATTCTTTCTGAATCTGAAATAGTACATGAAATCAAAGTCAGAACATTGAACCCTGTTTTCAGAATTTGCTATTCAAAGAATATGTCACTTGTCTCAATTGAGTTGTAGCAGGAACTATTACTAGGCTACAAATCTCTAAAGGAGTACTTAGAAAAACTCCATTTCCCTTCACAATTTTGAATTTATACTTAAAAATTAATCAATCTAGATGGCTATGTGGAACAAAGGCATACATACCTAACAGAATTACATCAAAGAGCATGCAATTTGTATTTCCGAATCTGATTCAATAAAATACTTAAGCTTAGACAGATTTAGAAAGTAGAACAACTTACAGTTCAGTCTATGTCTCTGTATTGGCCACATGATATTTTGAGAAGGTGGTCTTGAATTCAATAATCACTCATATCAAGGTTTTAGTCCTGGCGGAACAAAGTTTATACTGAAGGAAATATTACAGATGCTAAACCAAGAAAATTCCCCACAAGGAATACTCAAGTATTATTCCCCTCAAAGCACAATTGCTAGTGTGTAATTTGAAGAGTTGTCAGAAAATGACTCCATAATTTTTTAAAGAATCTGTTTACCAGTTCATTTTGCCAGTATTTATATCATCTATAATTTCTGAGACCAAATATTTTATTTGGCAAACTAGCCTTAGATAGAAATATACAGGGAAACAGACAGATGTAATTTTCGAAATAGCCTGTATTTGAAGGCACTCAAGTCTCTTCTCATATAAAGTAGCTAATAGTTTCTCTTAAGTGAGTCATTTAACAGTCATGGAATTTTAGATCTAGAACTAGGAATATTTCAAGGCAGTGACTTTACAGTAGCAACTTTAAACTGAACTAATACATCCAAGGAAATTATTAACAAGGCCATTGATACTAGACTTGTATGAATTTTCCTGTTTCATGCTGGAATATGCATTTTCTGAACCAAGGGTAGCTTTTGTCAACTAATCGTTTAAACTTCATATGCTTTGCAAGATATTCGATATTTCTTTACGACTTTGGGTTTCCTTTTTTCAAAGGTAAGCAAAACTTTATCCTTTGACATTAGATAAATCAGGATACTTGTAACATCTCTTGCCTTCCTGTCATTTCCGTTCAAGTTGGGATAAAGATTGCCGCTATACATGCAAAATTACATAGGCCAATAGAAAGTTGCTCCTTGAAGCCGAAATTCGGCTATAAATAACAGACAAAAGGCAGTTAGCTCCTTCCTGTTTTTTTTTTTTTGTTTTTTTTAAAGATAACAATTTGCAAAATGTTTGCATTTGGTCCTAACATTGCTTTCCTGGCTCTGAACATTCCTCATCCCAGGGTCTGACTACAAACCAGACTGATCCATCATCACTTTACAAAGCCATCTGCGAAGACTATAAAAGCTAAAGCTCTGTCTTCAATTGTTACTTTTATTATACACCTTTCATCACTGTAATTCCATAACTTCACGCGTTATGCTGGGGGAGGGGGGCGGGGGGGGGGAGACAGAGAACAGCGATCTCTCAAGAACAGAACCAGCTCACCGTGTCAGGAGGGGACAGTCTCGCCAGAGTCCAGAAAGGAGATAACCTCTCACTCTCGGTGGCGAGGGGCGGGGGTGGGTGGGGGGCTGTCCCGGCCTTCTCCCTGCCTCAAACCCCCTCCCCTATCCGACAGAAAATTCCGCAGCCTCCCGACCAGGAGGGGAGGCGAGCCCGGCAGCGCGGGGCGGGAATAGCGCCGGCACAGACACTGCCTTGGGCACCTGAGCCGCCCCTTCCCACCGCCTCCCGTGGCCACCGCACCAGGCGAGGCGCGCAGCCTCTCAGCCCTGCGGGCTGAATTTCCATTTTCGCGCCCCCCAGCCCCGAGGTCCAACCCTCGCAGCTGCGGCGGCCCCTCCAGGAAAGCGCAATTATTATCCCTCCGGGCCCAGAGGAGGGGTCCCTGCCTGGTCCCGGCTCATCCAGGCTCGTTCAGTTCCCTGAACACCCGCCACGCCGCGACTGGCCAGGAATTGGCCTCGGCCTCGGCCGCGGGCAGGGGGCGACTCTCCAGCGATCGCTCCCTAGGACCGCGTTTCTCCGCGTGTCTATTTGAATCTCTGTGTCTCCCTGTGTGCCTCTGTCTCTCTTTGTGTCTCTGCTTCTCTGGCTTTCTCTCTCTTTCTTGCTTGCTTGCGCGCGCGCGCACACAGACACACACATTCACACAGGGGAGGGGGCTGTCTCCACTCCCAAAGCCAAAATGTCACCCAGAAAACAAGTGCAACAACTTGCTTCGCCCACGACTCCGGAGCCGGTGGAGAAAGGCCCTGCAGCGAACAGCCCCCTCCTCCCCGGCAAGGTGCACGGGGTTGGGGGCGGGGGGCGGGGGGCGGGAAAGCTGCCGGTGGACGTGCCGGGGACTGCCGTTCGCCCCCCCCGCCCCCGGGACCCCATCGCAATTAGAAATCCGTCCGCTCCCCGGCCCGGGGGTGGGGTGCGGGGGGCGGTTAGTCGCCGCGAGGACCGCACACCCGGAGAGGGGCGCGCCGGCCCCCGGCTCTCCAGGGGTCGCAGAAGTGCGCCCCAGGCGGCGGAAGGGGAAGGAGAAGCCGGCTAGCGGTCCGGGGAGCCCAGCCGGAGTCCCTCCACCGGCAAAAGCAGCGGCGACCGCGCAGCGGGGAAAAGCCACCGGGAACTCGGCGGTGGCGGCGGCCCGGGCTCCGGTGGCCCCGGCCGCGAGCGCACGCCCCAGCCCCCGGCGCAGCCCGGCGTTACCTTGCCGCTGCCCGCAGTCCGGCCCTCGCTCGCCGCGGCCGCCCGTCGGTTCCCGCGAGCTTCGGAGGCAGGACGAAAGATATGTCCCCGTGGCTGGGACAGGCTCTCAGCGACGCGAGGCGAAGGACTCGAGAGAGGAGCCGAGGCGGCTGCGACCGCTCCCGCTGCGGATGCCGCCGATTCCCCGGGGCCGGAGGTGTTGGAGAGGCCGGGTCCTCGGGATTGCGGCTCCCGGAGCGCAGCGCTCGCCTCTGGCGCGGAGGCTCAGTGGCGGGACGCGGCGGGCTGGGGCGGCGAGGCTGGGCTGGTCACCCGCCCCTGGGTGCATGTTAATACGGTGGGGAGGAGGAGTCCCGCGCTTCCTCCGCCCAACCGCCGGAGCCGGCGGGCGAGTGACGGCCGAGGCCCGGAGCCCGCGCTCCCACCCGCCCCGGCTACTACGGTGCGGCCACCAGCCCTGGCCCCGGCCCGGCACGTGCGCCCGGGCCGCGGGGAGGCGCCCCGGCGTCCTGCGGGTGATGCCCGCTCCGCCTCCGGGCGGCAAGTGCGCTCACACGGGACGCAGAGGCCAGCCCCGCATCCCCGCGAAGGAACCGGGAGGCGGCCGCGCGTTGGTGGGCGTGCCCCGTGCGTTCCCCGGCGCTGCATCCGCGGAGAATGGAACCTGCCCCGCCTCACCTGCCAGCTCTGGTCCCCTAATCTTATCAGGAGCGCTCCACACTTTCTATCACAGGAGATCACGTAGGCGTGTAAAGGGTTTGCCCTTTTCTCTCCATCCTCGGGGTCCCTAATAGAATTTTTGAAAACGCAATCGCCAGGGAGGAGCCCGGGTTGTGGACCTAGTCTAGACTCACCAGGACCGACGGCTCACACCCCGTGCCCTTACTTCCAAACAGTTATTCCTCAGAGCCTCAGTTTCCCCATCTGTACAACGAAGGCTCTTGGGGGCGGGAGGGGGGATTGTGGATTAGATTACACAATATATATTCCACCGATTTCTCTAGGTATTTAGAGAAAACCAAAAGTAATTAAGGAAATGAATCCCTTTTCTTCCTGTCTTCTGACCTCACTAAACGGTCAGCTCTCCATCTCAACTGCATTTGGGAGCCACGCCCATTCGCACAGGCTGAGGCACAAGGCCATGAGCTCTGAAAGTAAAAAACATCCGTAAGGCTTGTAAGTAAGAACAGAAATAAATATTCTGTGAATAGGTGAGATTTGGGTCAAAGAGAGAACGGAGTCAATCAATAAAGTGTTTATTGAGCTCCTGCTCAACCCACTTAAGTACTAGGTTCTGGATGATAAAAGTTAAAAAATAGTGGTTAATCACCGTCTTCCGTTTTCCCTCTACTCAATAAAGAATGGGCAACTTCACAGAGAAGGTCTGTCCTTTGTTCTACGGCTTCCAGAGAGAACATTATGCCGGAGAGTATATAATCTTCTTTATGTAATTGTACCCATAAACTTATAGCATAATATTTAGCATCTGCTTTGTGTGATATCTAATTATAAATATTAATAGAATATCCTTTTTAAAGAAAACACTTCTAAAAATGCAGAGAAGTGAAAAACAGCTTCCATAAAAACATGACTCAGATAAATAATCACTTTTCCGCAATTTCACTGAGTGATTTTCCATTAAAGAGGGGGAAAAAAATCTTTAAACCACTTAACACTCAAAGAAATGGAGGTAAATCCTCAGAATAATAGTACCATGACTATAATGCTTTAACAAAGCTCCAAAGGATATTGGCAGCCAATTCCAGAGTCACTATGTAGGAGCATTTATTTTTCAAATAAGACTCCATTCAGTTCAGTTCAGTTCAGTCGCTCAGTCGTGTCCGACTCTCTGCGACCCCGTGGACCCAGCACATCAGGCCTCCCTATCCATCACCAAGACGCATGAAAAGGCCAAATACTGACATAGGAAAAGTAGCCTTCATAATCTAGAGAGAGCAAACTACCTTGCATTCCCAGATTTGTAAGTATATTTAATCCACAGAATTTTTAAAGTGGTCACATAAATAAGAAGACCATTATAACTGTCAGGCCCTAAATCAAATTAGGTGACTTTAGTGAATAAATTTGCTTGAGCAGAAAATCAATTTTCCTACAAAATTCTTATGGTAGATTCAACCAGGCAACAACAATATTTATATAACCCTGCTATTGTTAGGGCTTACTAATTGTTAGTGACAGAAACCTAACTTGGCAAACTGAAAAGTATTTATCGGAAAGATATTGAAAACTTTGCAGTCTTGAAACAGGCAGAGTTTGAGGCAATACTGTAGCTCTAGGAAGTTAGAAAGAGCAGTTTTGTTTAGTGTTGCAGTCAATGAAATTTACAGTTTACAGTCAGTAAATGCAACTACTATTTTGAACCTCACATTACTGGAGCAAGACTCAAGTCACAGAGCAGAGCATTTGACTAGTCAAACTTTGATCAGGCACCAACTCCTTGACTGGTCCAAATGAGGGGTAGGAAACATTTGGTTCTTTGATTTCCAGAATGAAAGGCAGGTACCTGGATTTTTTGTGTTTCCAAAACTACATATGATTGGAGGTAGTAATTCCTCAAAACAATTTATGGGAACTTTTAAGAAGGAGAATTTGATGCTGAGGTTGAAAAAAATCAATGTCTGTTACATTGTCTGGCTGTGAAGTTTACCCTGTAATGCTTAGTTATTTGGATATGAGCAATGATGCTATACAAGTAAAACTGAAAGTTTGTTTCAGTTAAAGAATGCTATTTAATATTTCATGTATGGCCAGTTACCTTTTTAATATAAGCATTCATTGTTGTTGTTGTTTTCGTTGCCAGGCAAGTCTGACTCTTTGCAACCTCATGGACTGTAGCCCACCAGGCTCTGCATCCATGGGATTTCCCAGGCAAGAATACTGGAGTGGATTGCCATTTCCTCCTTCAGGAAATCTTCTCCACCCAGGGATCGAACCATTGCAGGCAGATTCCTTAATGTCTGAAGCATAGTACCTATTATAAGAACTACTACTGGAAGCCATGGTGAGCAGCTATGTTCATTTCTTGTCAAGGATAGTATAGTAGCTGTATTATAGTGGCCCTGGAAAGATGTCCATGTCCTAATCCCTGGAGCCAATGAATGTTATCTTACATGGAAATTTGCAGATGTGATTAAGTAAAGGGTTTTGAGATGGGAAGTTTATCCCAGACTACCTCAGTGGGCACAATACAATCAAAAAAAGCTCTTACAAGAGGAAAACAAGAAAGTCAAAGGCAGAAGAAACAGGTGGAATGATGGAAGCAGAGGTTGGAGAAATGCGTTTTGAAGACAGAGTAAGGAGGTCATGTGCAAAGGGATACAGAAGCTAAAAAAGTTAAAGATTCTCTCCTAGAGGCTCCAGAACTCATGCCAGGCTGCTAACATGTTGATTTTATCCTAAATCGATTTCCGATTTCCAGGACTGAAAGATAATAAATTCATGTTGCTTTAAGCCATCAAGTTTCTGTAACAGCAGCTGGAGGAAACAACTAATCCAACCCCAGGGAACATCCTTCCCAGAGCAGATGTTGTTAGCAGGTGGCATGAGAGCATTTACTGTAGAAGAAACCCAGAAAGGTATAGCTACTCCTGAAGAAGATAGCTCAAAGGAGGCCAAGTCAGCAATAAGCTGGCAAAAGCAAGAGATGAGAAACCACAGACAGACAGGCTTCTATTCAGGAGCTTCCGTTTCTATGGTTAACTCAATATGGTGGCACTCCCCCTAGACCACCACATGGTCAAACAGGTAAAATCCCATTAAAGTAAAAGAAGAAAAACTCAAAGGACAACATGAACAGTAAGTGTGAAACACATACAAGTTTTCTTCTACACTAACAGGGCTTTCCTGGTGGCTCAGATAGTAAAGTTTTCTTCTACAGTAACAAAGCATTCTCTCTGGCTCTCATGATTTTAAGTAATATTTAAATGGTGATTCCATATCTGTATCTTCAGCCTTGACCTCTCAGCTGGGTTTCATATTTGGCCATCCAAAGACCTGCTACACACATCCATTTGCAACTTTCACTGGCACCCAGTTCCAAATTAATCTCATCACTCTCTGCTCTTTCTATCCAGACTTTTATTCCTTTTCCTGTTATACTCTATGGACTCATGGCATCTGATACCAAGTCATCAACACCAGAAATCTGTGAGTTAATGTAAACTTACACATGCACCGATCACCTAATTCATCACCCAACACTATTAACTTCTCCTACCATCTGAACTGATCTCTATTTTTAAAAAAATGTCTGTCTCTTAAAAAGTTTTTATTTGACTGTGTTAGGCTTCCCAGGTGACACTCATGGTAAAGATCACATCTGCCAATGCAAAAGACACAAGAGACTCAGGCTTAATCCCTGAGTGGAGAAGATCCCCTGGAGGAAGAACTGGCAACCCACTCCAGTATTCTTGCCTGGAGAATCCCACAGATGAAGGAGCCTGGTGGGCTACAGTCCATAGGGCTGCAGAGTCAGACATGACTGATACAACTTAGCTCATGTTGGGTCTTAGTTGCAACATGCAGAGATGATCTTTGTTGCATCATTCAGGCTCCAGAGTGCTCAGGCTCAGTAAACTGTGGTACACAGGCCTTGCTTGCCTTGCGGCACATGGAATCTTAGTTCCCTGATCAGAGATTAAGTCCGCATCGCCTGCATTGCAAGGTAGATTCTTAACCACTGAACCACCAGGGAAGTCCATCATTTGAACTCATCTTGGAATCCCTCCTAAATTTCCACTTCTATTATATACTCCCTTTGTATATCATATATCTCTATAAGACTTGGTCATCTCACCCTGGGTTTTATCCTCTTCTCTCCTATGCAGATGACACCACCCTTATGGCAGAAAGTGAAGAACTAAAGAGCCTCTTGATGAAAGTGAAAGAGGAGAGTGAAAAAGTTGGCTTAATGCTCAACATTCAGAAAACATAGATCATGGCATCTGGTCCCATGGCAAATAGATGGGGAAACAGTGGAAACACTGGCAGACTTTATTTTTTTGAGCTCCAAAATCACTGCAGATGGTGACTAGAGCCATGAAATTAAAAGATGCTTACTCTAGGTTGTCTATGACCAAGCTAGACAGCATAAGCAGAGACATTACTTTGCCAACAAAGGTCCATTTAGTGAAAGCTTTGGTTTTTCCAGTAGTCATATATGGATGTGACAGTTGGACTATAAAGAAAGCTGAGCACTGAAGAATTGATGCTTTTGAACTGTGGTGGTGGAGAAGACTCTTGAGAGTCCCTTGGACTGCAAGGAGATCCAACCAATCCATCCTAAAGAAAATCAGTCCTGAATATTCATTGGAAGGATTGATGTTAAAGCTGCAACTCCAATACTTTGGCCACCTGATGCGAAAAACTGACTCATTTGAAAAGACCCTGATGCTGGGAAAGATTGAAGGGGGAGGAGAAGGGGATGACAGAGGATGAGATAGTTGGATGGCATCACCGACTCAATGGACATGAGTTGAGTAAACTCCAGGAGTTGGTGATGGACAGGAAGGCCTGGTGCTCTGCAGTCCATGGGATCACAAAGAGTCCCACACAACTGAGCGACTGAACTGAACTGAACTCCTTTCTCCAAGTCTTGCCTCCTTTTCATCTCAGCAAAATGATCTTATAAAAATACAACTCAGACAACGTTACACCTATGGTTTAGTGCCTTATAAATCTATAAAGTTCAGTTCCTTGGAATGATATACAGGGCTCTCTATAAACTTGCTTTTATCTCTGTCTTTGGCCTTCACTCTTATGATTTATACATTATGCTTCAGTAAACCAGATTGCAGCTTATAATGCCATTCATGTAACATGCTCTGGAATATTTCTGTAGCTTTCTCATACTAATCTTTCTGTCTTGAATGCCCTCTGTCTGTTTTTACTGGCTAGTATTTATTTCTCCTTCAAGGCTTTCTTCAGGGGACCTCATGCCTGAATCATCAGGTTGGATTAAGTCTTGCCCATGCTCATTGAACCTACTATCATCTTGGTTTGTATGACTTTATATTAAGTTTTTCAGGTTATCTGGGTTGTATTTTGAGACTGAGCTATTTCTATATGGATCCCCAACCTAGCATAGCAATTGCCTCTCAATAGAAAGTTAATGTATATTTGTGGGACTGAATTAACCTGAACGGCTTTGAGAATATTTTGTGATGTCCATATATATATATATATATATATATATATATATATATATATATATTAATATAGGGTAGAGGAGCCCATGTGTGATGTAATAATAACCTGTAGCCAAATTTTAAAACCCATCACTTGTCAGGTTTAATAAATGGAAAGCTTTCATTTTCCTGCTAAACGGATGCCAAAAACAAAAATTGAGCAAACACGTATGAAGACACTGTGTCTAGTTTTTCATTTTAAAGGCCATTCACTGGTGAAGGGAAATGGCCTTGTTATCCTCAAATGGTTTTCAGTGAACATTTTTGCTTTATTTATTTCTTTATATTTGGCTGCGCTGGGTTTTTGTTGCTGTGCGCAGACCTTCTCCAGTTGCGGTGAATGAAGGCTTCTCATGGCGGTGGCTTCTCTTGCTGCGGAGCGCAGGTTCTAGGGTGCCCAAGATTCAGTAGGTGTGGTACCTGGGCTCAGTGTAGGCTTAGCTGCCCTACGCTATATGGAATCTTCCCAACCCAGGGATCGAACCTGTGTCCTTTGTGTTGGCAGGTGGGTTCTCTACCACTGAGTCATCTGGGAAGCCTTAATTTATGTTTTATTCAATATTTTTTTTATTAAAGATATACAAGCTGGAAAACAACTAATTTAGCTTCTGTCCCAAGTCTTCTTTTTGTACCTTATCATTCTTGTTTACCTGGAGAAGGAAATGGCAACCCTCTGCAGTATTCTTGCCTGGGAGACCCCATGGACAGGGGAGCTCAGCAGGCTACCTACAGTCCACGCAGTAGCAAAGAGCTGGACACGACTGAGCACACATGTACATGTTCTGATTTACACATCAATCTACACACACTGGGTCCCTTCCAGTCGCCTCCCCAACGCCCTCTTTTACTCCCACACCCATTGCAATGTGGTGTCAGCCCTGTGTACTGCAAGCTGACTTTGTTCTGTAAAGGCGATACAGTTTTCCCAACAAGAAGACCCGTCGTTGCTCCCCATTTTCTTGATCTGCTGCTTAGAATTTTATGCAGTGGCTACCTGATTTTTCAAAATTTCCGCTAGAAATGATCATTATTTTACTATCTCCTGATTTTCCTTCTAGTTCTCTGCTCCCAAATCTTCCTACCACCTCTCCCAAGCTGTAATTATTGTGCCCCCAAGATGGTGGCTGAGGCCACAGGTGGGAGTGAGATCACTGAAGACAAAGGACCTTGGCTGGAACCCCAGGGAGTCGTGGCCATGCCCACTGGTGAAGGAGGAAGAGCCCGACATTAGAGGTGGGAAGAGACTCAGGAGAGCAGTGCCATGAGATGGGCAGTTCCACAGAGATCAAAGAAGGAGAACACTTTGCAGATAGGTTTTGGTGCTAAATTTCAAACCAGCACATCTATACATGTAATACCTCCACCTGCAAGAAATATACAGACATCACAAGTTCGATAGATACAAACCAAACAGTCCATCTTCCATCCGGAATTAACTTTTTCCCACACAGTCTTCCCACTGATGGTCCCCTCTACATAAACACAAATACCAAAGCCAGAAATTTAGAAGTCATTTAGATACCCCTTCTCCCAGCTTATCGACTGACTCTAATTAGTCACCAAGATTTATCAAATTCCTAAAACAGTAAGTCATCTTACTCTATTGCTTGAAATTATTCAGTACATCCTCCTTGTCAGACCTTCACAGTCTGATTCTTTCTTCATTAAATTATCAAGTTGATTGATTTGAGTGGGGTGGCTCTTCACATTTTGGATTAAAAACTTTATTAAAATAAATTTTGATCAGTTTGGAAATTAAGATTTATAGTTAAGAATGAAAATGAGTGAATTCAAGAACAATAAATGCAAAAAAGAACATAGGTTCACCCATATATACAAGAGACTGCTAATATGTCTGTGTGTGTATATATATATATATATGTATATATATATGTATATATGTATATATATATATATAGAGAGAGAGAGAGAGAGAGAGAAGATGCCCCTAGGCAAACTACATATCATCATATAATAAAAGGAGGAGAAAGAATCAGAATATCTTGATAACAAAAAAATTACTATATTATGGTATACATTTTGAGAAAAGACACTACAGTTTTTTGTTGTTGTTTAGAAATGCTATATTTAAGAGTTCCCTTTAAAACAATCCCAGTCTCTAAAATTTAACCAAAGAGATGAAAGACCTTACACTGAAAACTTTAAGACATTGAGAAAAGAAATTGAAGAAAACACAATAAATGGAAAGAGTTTCTACGTTCATAGATTGGAAAAGTTAATAAAATGTCCACACTGCCCAAACAATCTACTGATCCAATGTAATCCCTATCAAAATTCCAACAGCATTTTTTCCAGAAATGAGAATTTCCAGCATTTCTCCCATTTTTGAGCCATTCTTCTATGTCAGTTATACAAAATTGCTTGTAACTTTATAAATATTTTTAAAAGATACAGTTTTTAAAGTATTTAATAGTCTGCTAATTTGATTTTGAATTGTAAGTGTCAAGTATTCTGTTTAGGGGGTTTTATGTTTTATTATACTTTGCTGAAAAGAAAAAATTGTACATTTTTAGAATGTTTTTATGAATAAATTGAATGTACTGAAACTAAAAATTAAATTTAAAAAAAAGAAATAGAAAAACCAACCCTAAAATTTATATGGAATCACAAAAACCCCTGAATAGCCAAAGCAATCTTGAGGAGTAAAGGGTTTGGACCCCACATCTATCAATCCAACATTTAAAAAAAAATTTATTTGATTGATGTATAGTTGGTTTACAGTGTTGTGTTCATTTCTACAAATGTACAGGGAAGTGATCCAATTATACATACATAGGTATACTTTTAATTTTTATTTTATATTAGGGTGTAGGTGATTTAGAATATTGTGTGAGTTTCAGGTGTACAACAGAGTGATTCAGTTATACATGTACGTATATATCACTCCAACATTTAAGACAACCACTGGGAAAGAAGGCCTCTAAAACACCTAGCTCTGAAAGCCAACAGGCTTGTGTCCAGGGACCCACAAGAAGATAGCAAAGAAAATTCCTGACAGGCACCCGGCCTATCACCCTGAGGGCTCAGCACTGAGGAAGCAGGAGAATCACCCATTTCCCAGTCTTTCTCTTTGAAGGTTATCTACACTCTTTAAAAACTGCTGCCTGAGGTCAGGCTTCTAATTCAGCAGTTACTAAGGGCTGGCTGTGGTCCTCGCAGGCCAGGGAAGCCAGTGAACAGCCCTTGTGCTTCTTCCCTCCAACCTGCTCCAGTTACACTGGCAAGGTGCCAGGGTCTCCAAGGAAGGAGTTAGGATACGTATCTGTGACTCCAGCTTTCGTGGCTGTCACCCGAGGGGGTGGCCTGGATTTCCTGGCCCTGACAGTCAACGGGGCTTGTATTCACGGGTCCCCTAGGGTTCTAGCAAACAAAGAAGCAGTTCCTAATGAGCCTGAGAGCTTCCCCACACGCGGCTCTAGACCTCAGCCCAGCAAAGAGGAAGCAGGCAAAAAGGCCCATCCCAGTCTCTCCCTGGAAGGGACTTACACTACCGTCTTCCCAGCTGCTGCCGAAGGGTCCAGCTTCCAGTCAACCTGCATCGAGTGCAGACTGCCAGCCTCCCCTTTAGGACAGAGATAGATCCTGGCACAGCCCCGACAACTGGGGGCCACTGAGAACAAAGGAGGAGGCTTGGAAATCACCAGAGTTTGAGAGACAGCTCTGGGATTGTGCCAGGCTGATAGAAGCCCTGTTAGCGATATCTGAGGTATAGAAGCAAATTGAATGTCATCCACAGAAGGGTGGATAAAGTGTGGTACAGATATACCATGGAACATCATGCAGCCTTTAAAAAGGAGATCCTGCCATTTGCCACACCAAGGATGAAACTGCAGGGCTTGCACTAAGTGAAATAAGCCAGAGAGAGAATGAAAAAATATTTCATGGTATCACTTATATGTGGAATCACTTTAAAAAAAAGTCAAACTCATAGAAACAGAGTAGAAGAGTGATTGTCAGGAGCTGTGAGGTGGGAAAAATCGAGAGAAGCTGATAAAAGGGAACAAACTTTCATCTATACAATGAATAAGATCTGAGGATAATGCATTGGATTGGCCAAAAATTTGTTTGGGTTTTTCCATAAGATATCACAAATAACCGAAATGAACCTTAGGGCCAACCCAATGTTTTGTGGTGACACACATTAGTTGATACTATTATGCATAATAACTGAAATTTGCTGAAAGTAGAACTGAAATATTCTCACCAAATAAATAAATAAAATGAATAATATGTGAGGTGATGGATGTGTTAATTAATCCAATGTGAGGGATCCTTTCACAATGTACATTTGTGTCAAGTCCTCATGATGTGTACTTTGAATATCTTACCATTTATTTGCCAATTATACCTCAATAAAGCTGAAAAAATAGTTCTCCCTTAAGTATTTTAATTGAACAAGACTGTTTACCCTTTCGAGATATTGCTTATAATTATGTATCTTCTAATTTCTCCAGAGACATAAATGCTCTTGACATACTACATTAAGTAAAATTGTTTAAAAACAAATAATAGGATCAGAATTTGACCTTTAATTTTACATGCAAAATATCCAGTCAACAGAAAGAATACATCATTACATTATCAGTCTCAATAATTCTTTTTTGCATTACACTTAATTTGACTGCTTTTTTTCAACTCCATTTCTTACTTAAAATTTTCACATAAAGATAGATATGAACTTGATATGTCTGGAGGGAAAATGTCATTTTAAACATTATCTCTGTTTCAGAGAATCTAGATTAAAGAATGATTTATAAAGTTGAAATGACCTCAAATTAGCATAACCAGCATGTAAACCAGCAATGAGCATACACACTTTTGCAGAATTGTTTTGCTTTTATTGCTGTGTTCAAAAGCAAAACATCTTCCGTTTTTAGTGAAAGAATGTGTAATTTAAGGAAAGTCAGCAATAAATTCCTACTGATCATGTGGATAGCTGAATAAATTACACGCAAAAAATTCTGTAAATAAGCCATATTCTCTCGAGAATCAGTTTCTGTAGATACAAATTTGTCATAGGATAAAATTTACTGAATCTTCAGAAGCATAGCTCCCAGACAGTCATTATTAATATTGATATGTCCATTTTAAAATATCTTAAGACACATTTTAAAATATGGTGAGCATACATTCATCTCTGGGAAGCTACAAAAATTGAAGTAGATTTCCTAGATGTTAAGCTTCTGTGTGGAGTGTTAGTCGCTCAGTCGTGTCAAATTCTTTGTGACCCCATGGACTGTAGACTGCCAGGCTCCTCTGTCCAAGGGATTCTCCAAACAAGAATACTGAAGTAGGCTGCCATTTCCTTCTCTAGGGGTCTGTGTCTAATATTAATTCCTTCAAAAAAATATCAGTCATAGTCTGTTTTTACTATACTCAACTTCAGAATACTTGAAGGAAAAAAAAAAAGGTAGGCCTCTGTCCTTAAGAATCTGTTGTTTGAGTTCCTAAGTCATGTCCACCTCTTTTGTGATCCCATGGCCAGGCTCCTCTGTTCTTGGGATTTTCCAAGCATGAATACTGGAACAGATTGCCATTTCCTTCTCCAAGGGATTTTCCCAACCCAGGGATCGAATCCCCATCTCCTGCATTGGCAAGTGAGTTCCTTACCACTGAGCCACCAGGGAAGCCCATCCTTAAGAATGCTTCAGCCTAAAACAGAAATGAATGAAGTAATATTGATAAAATGCAGAGTTTGATGCTTGTTGGAAAGTTGGTATTCAAGAAATTGTCATCAGCTACAGCTGATGACATCCTCAGGGATGATGACTATTACAATTTTGTAAGCATTAGTATTTAGAGTCATAATGAATCACTGAAGAATTCACATATCAGTAACCTTAACTCTGAACTATAACCCTGACCTAAGCTCTATAAAACAAATGGGTATTACTAAGACTATATCCTAGAGCTCGTTTGAATATTTCTCAGACTTTCATTATTGATATGCACAGGGAATATGGCAGAAACATGCTAGCTATTCACCAAAATTTGGTTTCCACTTCTTTCTAGGCTATGGCCATAAGACTGTGTCCTGGTGAATGATATATGCTACTTCAAAACCTGGCCCACAGAAACCTATCAAAATATCTTGCACTTACTCTTTCTGCATATAAACAATCTGCCTGCAGTGCAGGAGACCCCAGTTTGTTTCTTGGGTTGGGAAGATCCGCTGGAGAAGGGATAGGCTACCCACTCCAGTATTCTTGGGCTTCCCTGGTAGCTCAGCTGATAAAGAATCCACCTGCAATGCGGGAGACCTGAGTTTGATCCCTGGGTTGGGAAGATCCCCTCGAGAAGGGAACAGCTATTCACTCCAGTATTCTGGCCTGGATAATTCCATAGACTGTAGAGTCCATGGGGTCATAAAGAGTCAGATACAACTGAGCAGCTTTCACTTTTCACTTTCAGCTGAATATCGATGCTTGTGGTGTGTCTTTTACTGTATGTCAAAGACCCCAAAAAGCTACCCTGATCCACCTACTCTCTGCTACCAATGGGACATTACATGAACAATAAGTAAATTTCCATTTCACTTAGCTATTGAGATTTGGGGGCTTTAACAGCTATAGAGTTAGGGTTAATGCATCCAATACAATGAATGTGTGCATGCTAAATCACTTCAGTCATGTCTGACTCTTTGCGACCCTATGGACTGTAGCCTGCCAGGCTCCTCTGTCCATGAGATTCTCCAGGCAAGAATATTGAAGTGGATTGCCATACCCTTCTTCATGGGATCTTTCTGATCCAGAGATCAAACCTACATCTGTCTTCTGCATCAGCAGGGGGGTTCTTTACCACCAGCATCACCTGGGAAGCCTCAGTACAATGAATAAAGGAATGCAAAAATCCAAAGTGTCTGGCCAGTGGTAAAGAATCCACCTGCCAATGCAGGAGACTCAGGTTCTATCCCTGGGTTGGGAAGATCCCCTGTAGGAGTTAATGGCAACCCACTCCAGTATTCTTACCTGGAAAATCCCATGGACAGAGGAGTCTGGTGGGCTACAGCCGATGGGGTTGCAAGAGTAGAACATGACTTAGCGACTACACCACCACCAACAGAAGAATAACAAGGTGGCCAGAAAAAGAACCTCAGAGAATTTAGACTTCAGCACAGTTCTCATCTTAGCCTTCCTGATACTGCACAGGCATTCAGACAGAGATTTTAGGTAGAAATGTGAATATCTTCTGTTTCAAAGCTCAGCTCTTCGGGTTTTATTTTACAGCATAACACCTTTGACTCTTCGCTTGCAGGGCAGTACTCAACTCTTCAACACCCTTGAGAAACAAAAGGGTCAAGTTTTGAAGCTGTGAAAGTGTTGGCTGGCTCTGTTATACACTCACACACAGTCAGTGCAGCGCAAGGAAGGCCACCAACTCAGCCTCCGTGAGCGAGATGTAGTGAGCTGTGATGGAGCTGGTGCTCAAATAAAGTCGTGGAAAATATTCATCCTGCGTGCTCTTGAAATCAGTAACAGGAAAATGCAGGGAAATAGAAAATGAAGAGCTGGAAGAATAAACTGAAGAGAAGGGGGTGTTTTGATGACCTTTTGGTTCCTAACATGATCTTGGTAGGATCATGAAGCATGACAATCAGAGGGAAGCCCATTTCTGACAGTCATACCTTAGCCTAATGAAAAATGGAACAGATTTGATCATTTTAATGAGTTTAAGTTATTTTGGTAGAATTTTTTTTGGCCTTTTTTTGGGAGGGGAGGTAAAAGTGGGAATATAAGATTTCTGATTTCGCCTTTACAATGTGCCTGAGAAATGTGCTATTTTTTAAACAAATAATGTTTCACTGAGGAGAACTTCACAAAGACCAGATTTAATTTTTAAAATTCTATTCTTTCAAGAGCCAATACATTTATAAAAAGTGCTTGAAGGTCACAGCAATGTTACATTTCTAGAAGACTTTGTGAATGTTCACTCTTATTTTTGGTATTCATCTCCCCACAGACCAATGACAAATATTTAGCAAACCAGCTCCAGCCCATTGTCTTATTAGAGAAGCTGAGAAAGAGAATCAAGTGTCAAGGGTTTAGCCATCTATATATTATAGGTCAACTGGTCCACCCCAGTGCACAGAGGAGGCCATGTAACCTGGGACACCATCTAGCATCTCAGCTATTTCTGCTTTTAGTATTCCTCTAATGACAATCAGGCACCACTAAATTATCTAAGGTCACTTGTCTTTGAGCCATAGGCTTCCCCTTGTCCCTCCTCAAATAATCAGTCTGTCAACCTTAGTACCTTGACAGGATGGGAATGGAACTGGCTTCCTCTAGGACCTTGCTCCTCTGTATCATTGCTGGTGTGTTTCAAACATGGCTGGAGACACGGTTTTGAAGAGTTTTCCATTGGCTGGTCCAACAAATGTCTAGTCAGTATCCTCTCCTCGGAGGCAGTGGTTACTTACAGTATACTTTTCCTTTCTCTTTAGAAGGGGCTTCATGATGAGGGATAAGGGTTCCAAAGGCATGAACAAATGAGAGAGCTATTCATTTCCGGAGAGTTCTAGGTCTTTGTGCTTGAAAATCACTGGCTTTGGGGAAATCCTAAATTCAAGATTGGGTAAGAATTAGAGTGAAAGTCTTGTGATGAGATCTAAGTAGAAGGTGGCAATGGATGACTGTGAGACGTCATAAGTTAATATACGTAATGACACTGGGCAAATCTTCCACCTTCCTCCTACTGTGTACCCACACTGGGCAGATGTATGAGTCTAGAGATGGACACACAGTCACGCTGCACCGTCTCTGAAGATGCTGAAGATCACTAAGCATGGTTGGTCCCTACTGCTGCACTGACTCAGTCCATCAGAACCATTTCGCATCTTAATTGCCTTGTTTATGTTTTTGTCAAAACTCAAAGAACTGTACACCAAATTCAATTATATTGTGTGAGAATTAAAATGATAACACCAAAAACAGTGAGGAGAAAGACAAGAAACACATAAGCTATTGGATTTGGTTAAAAAATACAAATAAAATATTAAGGATCCATAGAATTCATAAAAAGATAGGTCATAAGAAATCCACACCTACATACATTCCTGTACATTCTCATAACACTAAGAATAAACAAACTTAAGTCTAAGAGAGACAGAGAGAGAGAGAGAGAATATAAAACTTAAAAGCCATTAGGATCCCACTCATGGAAGATTTATAAAATATATAATTCTCTACTGATCAATCTGTCATGAGTATAAAATAAAGACAGTATGCCATAATGTGTGTATGTGCATGCTCAGTTGCCTCAGCTGTAATGTGACTCTTTGCGACCCCATGGACTGTAGCCCACCAGACTCCTCTGTCCATAGGATTCTCCAGGCAAGAATACTAGAGTGGGTTGTCATACCCTCCTTCCAAGCCAGAAATTGAACTCATGTCTCCCGTGTCTCCTGCAATGCACGTGGATTCTTTACCACTAAGCCACAGGAGAAGCCCATAAGCCATAATGACAGCTTAAAAGAACTGTATTGAAACATAGCTGATTTACTTTCATATATATATATATATATATATATATATATATATATATATATGTTCTCTTTAAATTCTCTTCCATTATGCTATTATAAGATATTGAGTATATTTCCTTGTGATATATAGCAGGCCCTTACTGTTTATTTTATATATAATAATGTGGTATCTGTTAGGCCCAAACTCCTAATTTATCCCTCCTCCACGCTTCACAACCATAAGTTTGTTTTCTATGTGTGTGAATCTGTTTTTGTTTTCTAAATAAACTCATTTGTATCCTTTTATAAAACTCCATATACAAGCAATATCATATGGTATATGTCTTTCTCTGTCTGACCTACTTCACTCAGGATGGCAGTCTCTAGGCCCATCCATGTTGCTGTAAATGGCATTATTTCATTCTCTTTTATGGCTGAATAATATTCTGCTATGTATACATACCACATCTTCTTTATGCATTCATCTGCCAAGGGACACAGTTTGTTTCCATGCCCTGGCTATTGTAAATAGTGTTGCTATGAACACTGGGGGGCATGTATCTTTTCAAATTATAGTTTTCTTCCGTTATATGCCCAGGGGTGGAATTCTGGGATCATATGTTGACTCTAGTTTTTTAAGGAATCTTCATTCTGTTTATTTTTGATGTCCTCATTCTGAGGAAATTTCCTGAGGTTCTCCTCCTTAGGTAAAACAAGGGTAAAAATCAAGGAAGTGGAACGCTGAAATTGTGTTGGGAATGCAGTGAAACAAACATTGCAATGACTTTCTTTTAATAATCCTAGAAAGTAATTGATCAAATTAAGTCCTTAAGACAATGACCTTCAAGAAGAATATCTTTTAAAAGAAAGGGTTACATTCCAAACAATAAATGAAATAATAGGAAACTGGAGATTCTCGTGTTATGTTGAAGAACTGTTGTTCCTGTTCAGTCACTAAGTCATGTCTGACTCTTTGCGACCTCATGATTTGCAGCAGACCATGTTTCCCTGTCCTTCACTGTCTCTTGGAGTTTGCTCACACTCATGTCCACTGAGTCAGTGATGCCATCCAACCATCTCATCCTCAGCTGTCCCCTTCTCCTCTTGCCCCCAGAAGTATTTATTCTCTCAGCCACAAAAAAAAGTAGGGAAAATGAAAAATTCTTAAAAAAAAAAGGTTATGCTAAGAATTCATGGTGAATTCATGAAACAAAATTAAATAAGGCAGGATTTCAGGCAACTTAAGAAGTATATAAAAAGTCCATTTGGGGGGGCGGATTTGAGAAACATTCTTCTCAAATGTTCCTGAGTATGTGACATTGGACTTGAAGAGATTAAAATGGTATCCTAGATCAGAGTGTTCTTTCTTGGGCAGTAGTCACACAGTTGTCATTATGTAAGTGCTATTTATTGAGTTTCAAACAATCAACTTACACAATAGATAATTATGTATATCATTGGTATTGCCATTGTAAAGATAAAGCTATACATGACAGAATTTAGAAGGCGGAAGTAAGGAAGATGAGAAGTATAATTGAAGAGCTGGTATCTTCAACAGGAGGAGAGACTGTCAGAAAGTAATAGATGAAGATTACAAAATTAAGTAATGACCAAACAAAAATACAGGCAAATCTTGGACATAAGGTAGTTCAATTTCAAATTAACTACAACAATTAAGCAAATATCACAATAAAGAGAGTCACATGAATTTTTTGAGTGCATATAAAAGTTTTGTTTATAATATACTGTAGTCTATGTGTATTAGCACTATGTCTAAAAATCAATGCATATAACTTACTTAAAAAATACTTTATTGCTAAAAATGCTAACCAGCACCTGAGACTTCAGTGAGTCATAAGCTTTGTAATAGTAACATCAAAGGTCACTGATTATTACAGTTCACTGCAACAAATATAACAATGCAAATATTTGAAATATTGTGAAAACTACCAAAATGTGACATAGACACAAAGTGGGTAAATACAGATGGAAAAATGCTACCAGTAGACTTGCTCAAGGAGTGCTTCCACAACCATCAATTTGTAAAAAACACAGTATATGTGAAGTGCAACAAAGCAAAGCCCAATAAAACGAGGTATACCTGCAATAATGTAATTGACAAAATTGAGAGTATTAAGAGTCATCTAGATGGGGTATTTGAAATTAACTAATTCTTAGTCATTTGTAGGAGAATCAAAATTTTGTTTAATAAGTCAATAAATTTTTTAAGAAATGTTTTTATATTAATAGAGGTGTAACCACCAGAAGAAAGAACTTCAAAAAATGTTTGCTTGACAGTAGCAGAATTGGAAATGCTGGGGAATGAGATGAAATGCTATATAAAATATGTAATGCTATTTTTCTTTACCATGTGAATGAGTTAGTTTTGTAAATATAAAACAAGGAAATTTTTGAATGAATTAGAAGTAAAATGACAGAAGGAGTAATTATAACGATAGGAAATACAGTTGTAATCAAATATAACTCCATTTCCAAAATACATATGCTTTAATAATGAGGAGGTCTTCACAAATTAACACTCAATGGGAGTGAAACATTCTAACATTAATACAATCACAAATTATTCTGAACGGACAGAGAAAAACTTCGGAAAAAAAACAAAATCAATTTCAAATGGGGTATTCTGTTGAGCTCAGATTTTGAAAATTATAACTTTAAATATTGTGAAGACACTCACAGACGTAGAAAACAAACTTAGGGTTACCAGAAGGGAAAAGGGAGGAAGGGTAAATTAGGAGTTGGGGATTAAAATACACAGACTACTATATATAAAACAGATAAAAAATGAGTATCTACTGCTTAGCACAGGGAGCTATATTATCCTCGTATGTGAGCGTGTCCATCTCTTTGCAACCATATGGACTATAGCCCGCTAGGCTCCTCTGTCCATGGGATTTTGCAGGCAAGAATACTTGAGTGGACTGCCACTGCCTTCTCAAGGGGATCTTCCTGACCCAGGGATCAAACCCACATCTCTTATGTCTCCTGCACTGATAAGTGGGTTCTTTACCACTAGGGCTACCTGGGAAGCCCATACTATCCTCAGTGTCTTGTAATAACTTATAATGGAAAAGAATATAAGAAAGAATACATATAGACACACAACTGAGTCACTTTGCCATATACCTGAAACCAATATAGAAATCAATTATATTTAAATAAAAATCTTAAAAAAAAGAAAGAGAGAAACACATAACTGACTATCTATGAAAGCATGATCGAGACTCCATCATTATGATTTTAGTATAAAGGAAACAGAAAAATTGGAATAAGACCACAGATGGCCTCAGTATTATACAAGCATGCAGCTTTTATATCTTTTAGACAAGGAAATAATAAAGCTGTGAGGAATTGACAAGTAAAATGGGTTTGGGCTTGGAGTAGCAACTTAGTGAAGAAGTAACAAGCTGTTTTTATACAACTTCCTTGGCCCTAAATTCTCTGGCGAGAAGGATGCTTTTTACCTCATGGTACCAGGAGGAGATCTTTCATGTGGGAGATTCATTTCCTGCCTCCAGGTCAAATGAAGTTAGAGTGTCTATCTTGCACTGATTGTTTCTTAAGTACCTTCAATTTAAAATAATCAATGGAACTTTGATATAGTTCCATGTATTTTGGCACCTAATATTACTGCTAAAAGACTAGGAAGCTTATTAGTGATTTTTTAAAAAATATTGAATGAGGCTTGAAACTTCTAATTCAGTTCTGAAAATATAAAGAAGTACTATGTTTTCAAAAAAAAATGTCTATATGTGTATAACAGTCACTTTGCTATACAGCAGAGATTGGCACAACATTGTAAATCAACTATACTTCAATAAAAAAATAAAATTAATCAATGGAATACTAATCAGCAATAAAAAAAAGCTAAATAATACCGTTTGCAGCAACATAGATGGACCTAGAGATTATCATACTAAGTGAAGTAAGTCACACAGAGAAAGATAAATATCATATGATTTCACTTACACGTGGAATCTAATTTTTAAAAAAAGATACAAATGGACTTATTCATAAAACAGAAACAGACCTACAGATATGAAAAGCAAACTTATGGTACCAAAGGGGAAACATGGTGGTGGGAGGAATAAATCAGGAGCTTAGGATGAACATATATATACCATTATATATAAGATAGGTAACTAACAAGGACCTACTGTATAGCACAAGGAACTCAGTGTTCTGAAATAACCTACATGAGAAAAGAATCTGAAAAAGAATGAGTATATGTATAACTTAATCACTTAGCTGTACACCTAAAAGTTAATCAACTATAATCCAATAACATTTTTAAAAATAAAAATTGAAAATAGCGGCAATAGCCGCAACTACTGAGCTTGCATGCCACAACGACCGAAGCCCGTGCACCCTAGGGCGTGTGCTCTGCAGTGAGAGAAGCCAGTGCAATGAGAAACCTGCGGACTGCAACAGAGAGTGGCCCCTCCTGCAACTAGAGAAAGCCTCTGTGCAGCAGTGAAGACCCAGTGCAGCCAAAAATAAATAAGAAATCTTTTTAAAAAATCAGCATGCCAAACGGCTTATTTTGGGGTGGCAGAGTCTGCTCCCCTTCTATATATCACTCACAGACTGTGGAACTGTGGATTGTATTATAGTCCAATTAGTTGAAATCATATTTAACTAAACAGTATTATCCCAGAAAGTGCTGGTGAAGGCAATGTGTTAGTCACTGAGGATTCCAGGCAGAACAATCAAGAACTGCATAAAACAGTGTGTTCCCATGTCCTTTTTACAACTGGATTTTGTCACTGAATTGAATAAATAAGCCAAGCTGGTTAACTCTCCAGTGCTTCAGCTGGCTATAGGCCCCACATCAGAGGACCAATGAACTACTCATAAAATCCTGGCGTGCTCAGACAATGACTTACAACAGCATGAAACTTAAGAAGCATAAATATTAAGGCCTCTTGTTAGAATGTTTTTTTTTTTCTTAAAATTTTAAAAGATCACTTGATTAAGCAGGAGGGGAAATTTTACTGACTATTTTTTAAAATGACAAGCTCAAAAGCAGCTCAGTGTGAAACCAAAGTAGGTATGTCAACCTCAAAATTTAATGTACAATATAATTTCGTTAGCAGACATAATTGTTCTTTGACCTGGGGAACGGAGCCTGTTAGTGTTTACAATTTATCTCAGTCAATGGCTGAAAGGTTAAAATTTCAATCTGCTGGCTATATTTCAAGTTGACTGATGAGAAAAATGGAACATGACCAGAGCAGGACAAGCAGATGATGTAGAAACTAGAATCCTACTAGAAACTAGAATACTACATAAGAAAGATTTGAAAACACAGCAACTAGTTAGCCCTGAAAATAGAGAATTTCTTCATCTTGTATTTTCAGTTCCTAATGAAGTTGTCAGTAATTGCTCATGGAAAGATTAAATGTGTTGTGTTAATACAAAGGTATATACAAGAGTGATTACATTCCTCTAAGACCAAGAGGTCTTTTTCACACGTATAGAACTCACATACTAATGGTATTTTACTTCTTGTCTTGAATTGAGATGTACTCTTTTGTGATGCCTCAAACATTATTTCCTTTGTTTGGGACACTTCAAAGTGAGTCAAAGTTTACAATGATAGTGAAAGTGTTAGTCACTCAGTCTCGACCCCATGGACTATAGCCCGCCAGTCTCCTCTGTCCATGGAATTCTCCAAGCAAGAATAACAGAGTGTGTTGCTATTCTCTCTTCCAGGGTATCTTCCAGATGCAGGAATTGAACCCTGAATCTCTTATGCCTCCTGCATTGGCAGGTGGGTTCTTTACCACTAGCACCCCCTAACAGCTATTAAATTTTACTTCATTAATAGAAGAAAGGAAACTATTAAAAGAGTGATTCCCTCCACTTTGTCCTTCCTCCCCTTTAAGTGACCACTCAAACTGTGACCACCAGCAACAATACAGGGTTTTCTTAGCAACAGTTATTGCCAGGGAGTATACTGTTGTTAATCATTATTTTGGAAACTGCAATTACCTCCAAACCTTAAATTCTTAATTTAGATATGCTATTTTCTCTTTGTTTGGTAAGCCCTTGAGCCACACAGTGCCTATATGGAAGTATTTATCAAAGTTTATTTAAGACTGATTAAGAAGAAAACCACAGGCCTAAGAAGGCATCACTTGTGCTAAAGCCTATGAGACTGAACTTAGATTTAATACCTTACCTCTTTGTAGTTTCAACCTTTCACAGAAATGTAATCTTAATTGGCCAGCGTGGAATATTCTGCTCAGTACAAATGAGGTGATCTGTCACATGGATTGTCTCCATCAGCCTCAAAGGAAGCAGAGACATCTGTGTGGTTATAGAGACTCACCCTTCCCTTCAAAGAAGGTGAGCTGGCTTAAAACAATCCTTTCTTTTACCAATAGCTTCCATGCACCACTGTCCTTCTGCCTATAAAAGTCTTCCATTTTATACAGTCCCTTGGAGCACCCTTGTATTGACTGGAAAGACGCTGCAGGATTTGTGAATCATTCAATAAAGCCAGTTGGATCTTCAAATTTATTCAGCTGAATTTTATTTTCTAACAGCTTGACTAGCCAAACTGTGTGTTAGGATCACCTCATGTAATTGATGGAACCATTAAAGTAAGTGCTGTTTCCTGCAGCTGGTTTGTGATTTATCTTGCATGGCCAATGATTTTATTAGTTGTTTTTGATTTCATAAAAGTGTCTTTATTAATTTAAAAGCACCAATAGCTGTATTTTCTACTTTTTATCTATAAATAGCTTTATGTGTCCCAATCAAAAACAAAAAAACCCCAAAAACTTTAAATATTAATCAAATATGTTTCTCAATACTTAATTGTAATGTGCTTCACTCTTTAGCATTTATATTATGCATTTCTGCTTAACTTCTCTCTCATGCCTACTCAGTTCCTGGACCTTTTTATAACACTTGATTTTCCTAATCCAGCCTGGAAGCACTGGTTGACTTCAAGCGCTTACCTACTGCTCCTTGTTCTGTCCAGAGGCATTGATGCCCTCTTTCTTCTGGTCTAGTTTGTCACTTGGATTGCTTCCAAGAGTTCTTCATTCGTGCTTTTTCCTGTTGTCTGTCTCTTGGGCAGTCTCCTCTTACACACAAGGAAGGTCATGCATGTCTCCTCTGTGGTTCCTTCTCCATCCGCCCTCTTAATATTCCTGTAGTTTATCTTGTATCTGCACTTTCCAGCTGAGTTTCCATCTACTGAAAAGAGTGAATGACTCAGTCTGAAAAAGTCAGTTCAGTTCAGTTGCTCAGTTTTGTCTGACTCTTTGAGACCCCGTGGACTGCATCACGCCAGGCCTCCCTGTCCATCACCAACTCCCGGGGTTTACTCAAACTCATGTCCATTGAGTTGGTGATTCCATCCAACCATCCCCTGAACTGCAAGGAGATCCAACTAAAGAAATAAATCCTGAATATTCATTGGAAGGACTGGTGCTGAAGCTGAAACTCCAATACTTTGGCCACCTAATAAGAACCAACTCATTGGAAAAGACCCTGATGCTGGGAAAGATGGAAGGCGGGAGGAGAAGGGGACAACAGAGGATGAGATGGTTGGATGGCATCACTGACTCGATGGACGTGAGTTTGAGTAAATTCCGAAAGTTGGTGATGGACAGGGAGGCCTAGCATGCCACAGTCCATGGGGTCACAGAGTCGGACATGACTGAGCGACTGAACTGAACTGAACTGAAACCAAGGTGGAGGTAATGAAGATAACGGTGACCTCCTTCAAAAGGTCCCATGCATGCCCATCTTCACTCAGTGCCCCCAGCCCTGCAGCAGGCCCCAACCAACCCACACCTCTGCTGGAGACTCCTGGACACTCATAGGCAAGTCTGGGTCAGTCTTTTGTGGAGTCACTGCTCCTTTCTCCTGGATTCTGGTGGACACAAAGGTTCTGTTTGTGCCCTCCAAGAGTCTGTTTCCCCAGTCCTGTGTAAGTTCTGGCGGCTCTACGGTGGGGTTAATGGAGCCACTCTAGCGCCTACTGTCTGAAAGAGTAGTCACTTGTAAACATTTCCTATCTCTTCAAGGCTTCCTCAGCAGCTCAGCAGGAAATCCTGATGGAATTTACCAGGCAAGAATACTGGAGTGGGTGGCCATTTTCCTCCTTCAGGGACTCTTCCCAACCCAGGGATTGAACCCCGCTCTCCTGCATTGGCAGGCAGATTCTTTACCACTGAGCCACTTGGGAAGCCCTGTGCATAAATAATAGAGCAAAAAATTCCTTACGTGTTCAATAAAGAATACAATTTGCTTCTGTTGCAGCAACTTAAATACCTGAAACAGGTTTTCTTAGCCTACCGCTACTGCTGCTAAGTCGCCTCAGTCGTGTCCTACTCTGTGCGAGTCCATAGACTCGCAGTCCCATAGACTGCAGCCCACCAGGCTCCCCCGTCCCTGGAGGCCACTATCTTTAGTGTCAGTGCTTAACTCAATATATCACGTTTAGTCTAAGTTTCTAGTTGAGATGGGGTTGTCAAATTATTTATAAATCTCTAATCATTTCAAAACTATTTTCAATGGTTGAATGAAAAAAAGTCCTTATGGAATTCTTTATTCACTCATATTTGCAAAACAGTTGTTAATGAATTGTACATGGCCACACTTAAAGAAAGTAATCATTTCTTTGGTCTCCTCCATATCTACAATATTAATATAAACTTTATTTTTTGCTGAAAGCACTTTATCAATATTGTATTTGGTTGGATGAAAACCAAACATGATTTTCATCATTTCTTAATGGCAAATTTCCTAAAGAACTTGCCAAAACTTCAGTATCTCCAACTCTTGTGTTTAAATGTAACACTGAATACAAATATTCCAAAGCTTTTGCACTTGTCCCCTGTCACAATAGACATTAATTTTTGCGACCCACTTGAATATCTTTACACTTAATTTTGAATATTTTGATAGATTTCCCCTTGCTATCTTGGGGGTACTTCAAAATTATGCTGAATTTGATTAGTTTAATTTTGTTCTCTAAATGTATGATACAGAATGGAATAAATTTTACTGCTAGTTCATAAAAAAAATTATTTCTATACATTTTATACAAAAAAATTTACTGAGATAAAATTGACATATACCATTATATTAGTTTCAAGTGTACAACATAATGACTCAATATGTCTATATATGGTGAAGTGATCACCACAATTAGACTAGTTAACATCTGTCACTACATGTAGTTATAAAATAAAAAAAATATTTTCTTTGTGGCAAGGTCTTTTCAAATCTACTCTCTTAGTAACTCTCAGATATGCAATACAATATTATTAACTATAATCACCATGCTGCAAATTACATCTCTAAGACTGACTTTCTCACTGAGGGCTGGACATTTTGACTCCCTTCACCCATTTTACCCACCTTCTACCCCCTGCTTCTGGTAACCACCATTCTTCTATCAGTATTTATGACTTGTTTTGTTTGCCTTCTAAATTCTAAATATAAATGAGATCATATAGTATTTGTCTCTGTCTGACTTATTTCACTTAGCATAATGCTCTCAAGTTCCATCCATGTTGTCACAAATGGCAAATACAAAATTTTATGGCTAAATAGTATTCCATTGTATATATATGCCACATCTTCTTATCCATTCATCTATTGATGGACATTTAGGTTGTTTCTAAACCCACTCCATACTCTTGCGTGGAAAATCCCATGGACGGAGGAGCCTGGTAGGCTGCAGTCCATGGTGTCGCTAAGAGTTGGACAGGACTGAGCGACTTCACTTTCACTTTTCACTTTCATGCATTGGAGAAGGAAATGGCAACCCACTCCAGTGTTCTTGCCTGAAGAATCCCAGGAATGGGGGAGCCTGGTGGGCTGCCGTCTATGGGGTCGCACAGAGTTGGACACAACTGAAGCGACTTAGCAGCAGCAGTAGGTTGTTTCTATGTGCATATAGCTTCTCAAATTAGTAGTTCTGTTTTCTTCAGGTAAATATCAAAGTGGAAATGCTGGATCATAGGGTAGTTTTTAATTTTTTGAAGAATCCCTGAACTGTTTTCCACAGTGGCTGAGCCCATTTATACTCCCACCAACAATGCGCAAGAGTTTCTTTTTCTCTACTTTCTCATTAAGACTTGTTATTTCTTGTCTTTTTGATAAAAGCCATTCTAACAGGTATAAGGTAAAACCTCTTTGCTTTTGATTTGCATTTCCCTGATGATTAGTGATGCTGAGTATCTTTTCATGTACTTACAAGTCATTTGTATGTCTTCTTCAGATCCTCTGTCCACTTTTTTCCTCTGTCCATTTTTTTCCTCTGTCCATTTTTAATTAGATTTTTTTTTCTTTGCTATTGAGTTATATAAATTCTATGTATATTTTGGATATTAACCCCTCATCGGGTATACGATTTGCAAATATTTTCTCCCATTTAATATGTTGCCATTTCGTTTTACTAATGATTTCCCTTGCTGTGTAAAAGTTTTTTAGTTTGGCATAGTCAACATTTTATGCAATTTAATGACATTTTAGAGGTTTTTTTTATAGGTTATATTTTTGAAACACTAAGTTACTTATTTACTCTTCATAACTCTTTGTTGACATATATTGTTTGCTACCAGTAATATTACATTTCTATTACTCGCTTTGTTTTTATGTTTTAAATTTTTTCTTTTAAATTATTTGCCCACAATGGGATAACGAACAATAAAGTATGAAACAAAAACCAACAAAAATACCAAGGACAGGCCCTTCCATTCTCTACCTTCTATGTAATAACGAAACCAATGCCACATTTTTTGGTTATGGCAGTACCTACTTCTGACATCAATTTCCATTTTGATTGTCTGCTGCAGTGTAGTAAACCACCCCAAAACTTAGTATCCCTTAAAAAAAAAATTTTTACTACTTCTCATGATTCAAGAATGGCAACCCACTCCAGTATTCTTGCCTGGAGAATCCCAGGGACGGGGGAGACTGGTGGGCTGCCATCTGTGGGGGTCACACAGAGTCGGACACGATTGAGGCAACTTAGCAGCAGCAGCAGCAGCATGATTCAAGAGCTGACTAAAATTCAGCTGAGTGGTTCTTTAGTAGTCGTGGTCTGGGTCTGTTTCCCTGCTGCAGTTCGATGCAGATGGTGCTGAGCCTGACGCCTCCAGGATGTCTTCAGTCATGTGACTGTGTCTTACCGGAGACAGAAGGAACTCTGGGCTCAGCTGGGACACTGGGGCGGCTGGACTTCTCTCTCTTTCTGCATGTGATTCCAGGTCTTCTCCCCTCCACGTGGCTTTTCTACATGGTCTTGTCACACAGTCTCTCTAGCAGAGAAACCAGACTTCTTAATTGGTGGCTCAGACCTTCCTAAATCACAAGTCAAAAGGGTGAGGTCTTCTTAAAGATTGGGTCTGAAAGTGGCACAGCATCATTTCTGCCACATCCTGTGGGTTAGAGCAACTCACCAAGATTCAACAGGGCAGGTAACTAAAATTTGCTTGAAAACAGAAACTAGTGGTTCATTGGGGACTGTTTTTGTGGATGGGCTATTATACATGTTACTATATGGGCTATTATACATATTATACATGTTACTATAAATGTGTTACAATTAGACAATGTTGGTGTCTGTGTTACCTAAAATGATATTTTGTTTCACCAGTGGCAGGCAATTTACTTTTTGGGAAACATTGGTTTATCTGTGTTAACTCTGTGTCCTAGATTTATCTAGAATCATCAACACCAATGATAAACATTTTAGAGCAATTTAAATAATACAATGTAGCATGAAATTATTTAACTATCTTTTTCAAAGATTTCACAGTTATTAATGAACTGCCTTTTCCCTTTTTTCTTAATGGGAACAGACACTTCATATTCTAGTCAAAATAGAGTAGTTTCCTCAAGCAATGTGATTTTTAAAAATGGTTTAGACAGACTGTCAAAGCCTTCTTTAAGAGAGTTTGGAGACACTTAATAATCTGAAGAGAGAAGCTGGTGAGACCTATTGGTTAAGAACAGCAGAAAGTACGTATGATAATAATTTACTTATAAAAACATAGTATGCTTATTTATACAGCTTTACAAAATAGGTATGAAATTGCCTGAAGCCCATTTATTCTGCTGTTTGAAGTAAAACACCATTTTAAAATAAGCTTTATACAAGACAACAAATATGTCAGGTAGCTGAAAGGGAATATTTGTAATATGTCTTCAAAACACATAATTTTCACCAAAAGTAACTTTTTTTTTTGTAAATAGAGGTGCCAAGTAAGCTATTACTGTTGCAAAATATAATGCCTGTGTTGATTTATTATTGACAATATTGGCAACAACATTTCAAGGTACACGATACATATAATTATTAACTTTATCAAGTGTTTTTGTTCCTTAAAATCAAATTATTCATCATATGACTCCCTATGTAACTATTTAAAATTTTGTATAATTTGAATGTTTAAGTACTTTTAATTTAACTATTTTACAAAGTCCTTTTCTCTTAAATGGCAAAAATTCCTTTTGGGATGCCTTTCATGCCCAAGGAAGTAAAGCATTTTAGAACCTAATTTGTATCTTGTAGTACTAACACCAAAGTTACTGATGGTCATAGTCTGTAGTAATTGTAACTTGGTTAAACGTTTTCCTATTTCTTGTCAGAAAATTCTCTTCATATATACTTAATTTATTAAAATAAGACACTTACTAACCAAGTATCAGAAAAAATGACATACTCAACAGATAATTCCCCAAGTATTCAGCAGCACACAACCCTCATCTACACTCATGCTTAAATAATGCAAATTCTATTTCATCATTCACGAGCATTTGCTGTTGTTGTTCAGTCATAAATCCAACTCTTTACAACCCCATGTACGACAGCACGCTGGGCTTCCCTGTCCTTCACTATTTCCCAGAGTTTGTTCAAACTCATGACCTTTGAGTTGGTGATGCTATTTAACCATCTCATCCTCTGTCGTCCCCCTTCTCTTCCTGCCCTCCATCTTTCCCAGCATCAGAGTCTTTTTCAATGAGTCAGCATCTCCTTAACACACTATCACCCAGCCACAATTCTAGGTACTGGAGTATTTGAATCCTCAGGACAGTTTGTAAGTGACGAAGCCTAGTCTTTACTGGAAAAGTTTAGTTGGTAAAAACTTATGTCTGAGTATGAAATATATTTTATTTCAGAAAAAGTATAACCATTTTATATTTGAGTCCTAATCAGCCTTCACTCATGCACAGTCTTCCATACTAGAGAACACTCTCTCATTATTTTGAAAGTTGATGGTTAAAAAAGATACTACCCAAATCATCAGTAGTCTCTTTGGCTGCTTAGAGAAGTCAACAGATAGAAACAAAAGTGGGTAAAAAAAAAATTTATGCAAATTTGCTAATTATTCCTGGTTTATATCATGGTTTTGAGTATTGAATGTTATTATAAGTAATCTGTTCATATATCACTTCAAGGAACAATAGACTAAACAGTTATCTGTGAAGACTGCAAATCTACATCCTCATGAGAATTACAGAAAGAAAGCACCTGGTATAGTGTTCTGCAAATGGCTGTTTGTGTTCAGTCAAATTTTCAGTTTTACTGCTGTATGTGGGTCCAAAATCTGAATCTCAAACAATAATCATGTTAGAGCATTCAAAACACAGTTTCAGTGATGATGAAGATACATTTTTAGAAAGGAATGTACATAGTTAAAGAAAACATTTTCAGGAAATTAATACAGGGAGTTTGATGATGATGATGAAATCAGAACTCTTCAGAAAAACAGATTTCAATATAGAGGCCATTAGAGCAAAGCCTACCATATGAATACCCAGTTGGTACCCAGATTATAATCTCAAGTTATAAAGTTCAATTTAAAATCTCATAGAATCAAGAGAAAGTTTGATATTTTTCTTTTAAGGGACAATGAGAGTGGTGAGAAATATACTTTACATTTAATTTTAAATTAAATTTCACAAAATATTAACTTCTACCATACATTATACAATCTGACTTGTGTATTCTGTCCTTTTCTGTCCTTTTTACTCTATTCCATTCCACTTTCTTTGATGTCACAAAAGAGGGATGACCACGACCAACCAAACTGATTTCATAAATCAATCCGGAAAGTAATGTGTGTGAAAAACACCACTCTAGCCCTCCCTGCCTTTCTCACACTGTTACCACGGGGCCAAAATGAGTCCATACTTCACTGGAAATGAACATGGCTGCAGTCTCTTAAATTATGTTTTATTCTTATCTGTTGCTCTTAATATTATAAACAGTCTTTCAATAGAAAAATATTGAGTTACAATTGTCAATATGGTTTATAAGGCTCAGGGTCTTCCATGAATAATTCAACATATGTTCATCTATTATTTTCATATTTGTCATGTAAGGAGAACAGGGAGGGTTTCAATCTGTCCAAGTGTTTATGAGTACATGTTATCATTTTGCTAAAGCTCTTCAAGGCAGTAAAACAGATAAGGCAGCAGATAATAATGTGTTGATGTCATGCATTCCTGGTACAGATTCAACTCCTGTTTACCAGGGAGAAATGGAATGAATAAAACCACTGAAATTAGAGAGAATTTGCATTGACTTTAAGAAAATAGATGTTGGCAGTGATAGGACTTTCAGTTCAGTTCAGTCGCTCTGTTATGTCTGACTCTTTGCAACCCCATGAATTGCAGCACATTAGTGGAAATCCACTCGTTAACTATGGATTTTACAATGGACACCACCACAGAACAGAAAACCATGAGTGGGAGAAAAAAAGTGATGAGAACCAAGAATAGTATCTTTACATAAAGTATGCATTTCTGAAAGATAATTACTTACTTGTGGCTTTCTTACTGACTTCTTTTTGTTTCATTCTCTGATCTTTTTAAATGTCAAAGTTCCTTCAAGCAGAAGCAAAAGAAGAAAAAATGATATCGATACAAGTAATATTAACAGCTATTTCATTCTACCTTAGTTTGATCTTTTCTTTTTGTCGATTAGTATTTCCTCTTACACTTTTACGATTCTATAGCTATTTTATTATTTTTTCTTTGTAAAAACAGAGAATAAAATTGAATTTTAAGATGATTTTGTAAATTATGATAAAATGCTTTTATATGGCAGTAACTTTTGGATAAATAATTATGACTATAAAAATGTCAAGAAGATTCCAGAAAATTAACATTTTATTTTTTTTTTTTAATTGTTGTTAAATTAGATTATTTTTTTTCTTTTTTTTTTCATTTATTTTTATTAGTTGGAGGCTAATTACTTTACAACATTGCAGTGGTTTTTGTCATACATTGAAATGAATTAGCCATGGATTTACATGTATTCCCCATCCCGGTCCCCCCTCCCACCTCCCTCTCCACCCGATCCCTCTGGGTCTTCCCAGTGCACCAGGCCTGAGCACTTGTCTCATGCATCCAACCTGGGCTGGTGATCTAACAGACATTTTAATTGCCTAAAAACATTCATCAGTTTTTCAAGTGATAAACTACTGTCATAGTCTTGCACCTAAAAGTTCATCATCTTCATATTTGATAATGACTGACCCAGGGCTATCAGCATAACCACTAGGAGCAGTGACTCTACTGTCGGGCATCAGAGAAGTCATAATGAGAAGGTCATTCTCTTTGCTCCGAAAACAACAGCACTAGGAAAATAGATGCCTCAGTGATGACAAGATGATAAAGAAATAAAATTAAAAGGAAATTAGGAAGAGGAAAAAAATTACTGAATAAAGAAAGCAATATCAAAATAATAAGAGTGGTCCCATATGAGAAAAAGGACCTTTAGTTGTGAGGGAAGACCTTGCTGACAGCCTCCTGAGTGCACTAAGCGCATGACTGAAAGAGATGTCATTAGAAACAATTTTCAAATACAGCATTTACTAGCATTGGCTAGAGAAAATTGCTGAAAATAGGCAACAGTAAAAAATCATTCCATAAGAAAGCAGAGGATTTTTTTATCACTGATTCTTGACTTGCACATTTAAAAATAGTAAATGTGTGATTCCAAATACATCCGAAGAGGCAGGCACTCTGCTAACTTCTGGGCATATGGTGGTTTATCAGTCAAGGTCCCTCACCTTACAGGATTGACAACTTAATGAGGACACATGCAAGAATGAGGTGATTGCGTGTCAGGGTGAGAAGGGCAACTGCGGGACAGGACACAGGAGAGGAACCAGGCCAAGAGTGAGCACTTCAGAGCCTTGCTGAAGGCCATATGACACGAAGGGAGGGTAGAATTTAAAGAAAAGACTTTAAGAATAGCAAAGAATATTCTAAGCAAGAAAATAGTGTACAAAAATGATAGGCAGCAAGAAAATGTGACACAGTCTGGAAACAGCAGTCCTCACCAACTGAAAGGGTACATTTTAGAAATGTATTCTGAATGGCAAAGCATGGTGGAATAGGCAAAATTTCACTAAAAGGCCCAAATCAAGTGTAACAAATGTGGGAAGCAGTATAGCCCAGAGATAGTACACATGCTCAGCATGCATGAGGCCCTGGGTTCAGCTCACAGCAACTCCATATCAGTAATTTTAAAAAGAAACCATTAAAAAGACTTCGCTGTAGAGCAGAGATGAATGAACCACTGAAAGTCAACTCTACTTCAATCAAAAAAGATGAATCTTTTTATAAATAAATAAATAAAAAGAAAATGCACAGAGACTAAAGACACAGAGAGAAAGCATAGAGAAGACAGAAAAGACAACCATAAATAGGAATTAAAGAAGAAATAGCAGTGTGGCATAGAAGCCAGGAAAATAGAAAAAAAAATTTTTTTTAAATTTTTTTTAGAGGAAGTTTAAAAGGAAGTTTTCAGTGTCAAATGCCTATAGTTAACACTGCAGCATGATGTATAGGAAAGTTGTCTAGAGAGGAGATCCTAAGAGTTCTCATCACAAGGAGAATTTTTTCTTTTGTTTTCACTGTAATCATAGGAGATGTTGGATGTTAACTAAACCTATTATGGCAGTCATTTGAAGACATATGTAAATCTGCATCCCAATGTTCATGGCAGCACTACTTACAATAGCCAAGACATGGAAGCAACCTAAATGTTCATCAACAGATGAATGGATAAAGAAGATATGGTATATACATACAATGGAATATTACTCAGCCATATAAAAGAATGAAATAATGCCATTTGCAGCAACATGAATGGACCTAGAGATTATTATACTTAGTGAAGTAAGCCAGACAAAGAAAGACAAATATCATATGCTATCACTTATATATGGAATATAAAAATTGGTACAAATTAATTTATTTACAAAACAGACTCACAGCCAAAAATCATACCTGTGGTTACCAAAGGGGAAAGCAGGGTGGGGGGCAGGGAGGATAAATTAGGAGTTTGGGATTAACAGATACACACTACTATATACAAAATAGAAAATAAAAAAGGACCTATTGTATAGCTTAGGGAACTATATTCAGTATCTTTTAATAACCTATAATGGAAATAATCTGAAAAAGAACATATATACTATTGCTGTACACAAGAATCTAACACAACACTGTAAATCAACTATATATTTTTAAAAAAACCTGTATGTATCAAATCATCATGCCATATATCTTAAACTTACATACTGATGTGTGTCAATTACTTCATAATAAAACTGGAAAAAAAGATCATGTTAAATAGAAACTTTAAGTCAACCACGGGATACAGTAATATGAAGATTATTGATAACAATGAAGATAGTCTTTTAGTAGAGTGTTAAGGATCGAAGCCAGCTTCAGTTGTTTTTTTCTCTGATAAGAAAAAATGGAAAAGTGGAGAGTACAATGGTTCAAGAAGTTTGACAGTGAGGGGGAGGAGAAATTGAGGGGGATGTTGGTTCTAGAAAGCCTCTTCTTAACAATTAGAGATACTTACATATGTTTAAATGCTGTCATAAAGGAGGCACACAGCCAGGCTTCCCGTGGAGGGAACAAAAGGTCAAGCTTTGATTCATAGTTTTCTTATTTCAGTTACCAGGCGGTGTTTTCTGCTCATTGACTAAACCAAGTCATCAGGGAGATGCAATATGTACATGCTGATAACTGACATTTTGGTAAGACGGGAATATTCTGCATCTCCTTTTCTCCTGAGGAACATCACTGCTAAAATTAAAAGACTCAACTATGAGATATGTTAAACATAGACAATATAAATGGGGTTTCCTGCTGATAGGAGCTTACCAGCTATGAGGCTCTTGGACTAATTATAAAAGGATACGTTTGGCCATGTCTGATTACTGTCCATCACCATGAGAATATGGAAAGAAACTGGCATGAGTATGGGATGTGGATGGGGCTGGGTGCTTTTCTTCCTCTGGGCTGGCAGTTCACAGAATCATGACATGAATGGATATGTAGGAGGTTCATTTCAAATTAAAATACCTCTGTGATGGAAAGAATCATAAATGGGCAGCAAAGCATAGTATTACTATATCAGTTGGTATGTTACCTAGGGTAAATACTGATTTTGTGAATTTACAAATACTTAATAATTTTGAACCTATTCACAGTCCTTTATTTTTATTTCTCCCATAACCCATAAAAGAGAAGTAGGCTGTTAGTTTGTTTTAAAATCAAACTTATTGTTCTTTTCCTGATTTTAAATGTGACACATGTTCATTATAGAGGTATACATAGTAAATAACTGTTCAAGCAGAAAATTAAAATGTCACTCATGTATTCTACTCATATATGAGAGCTATTTTCATTTATGATTTATTTCCCTTTAGACTTTATTTACTATATAAGATTTCTTTTTTAGGCAAATATGTTAAAAATGGATAAAAATAATTCTATTTTAAAATATAATTTTACCTAGTGACTTAGCAACTGAACAATATAATAGCATTATTTAAAAATTCAAATCTGATATTCAATTATTAATGTACAAAAATAAAATAGTCAATAATATAAAATTATAATTTATTTAACCATTGTACTATTCTTGGCCAGTCAAGAGTACTCTAAATAATTCATTTATTAAGATCTTGGCAGCTAATTATTTGTTTGGCTTTCCCCACTTAGGATAGAGCCATAGAATGATGGAATTATGAGAATTATTAAATATTATTTTATGAAGTAGTACAAGAATAGATTATTAAATAGTAATACTAAAGAGTTCATTTTTAATCTCTAACCATTAAATTCCTGCCACCAGTATATGAGACTGATCATTTCAATGGTTTTCCTTTTACTTGGTAACTTTGAGATGGGCCTCCACGATTTGTTTTAATCTTTGCTAATTTGAACGTGAAATAGCATTGCTTTGACTTATACTTCTTTGTCTAGACTACACTTTTAAAAATCATCATTGTATAGTATAGTCGAGTGGTTAACATCATGAGATTTGGAGTCAGACACATTGGGTTTAAACTTCAGGAGCTCCCCTACTCATAGTATCCCTCTGATTAGTAACTTAACCTCTTTAAGCCTGTTTTTTCCAATATAATAATAGTAGCTAACATTTAGGAAATGTCAGGCACTATTCTAAGAACACTTTTATATCAGTTCAGGTAATCTTCATAACTCCATACAAAAACAGCATTCCTGTTATATCATGATTTATGTTGCTAGCCCTTGTACCACGCTGCCCCACAGGACAGCTGAAAGGCTTCAATGAGATAGTGTCTGTATATAAAACACTTTCATATTATACCAAGACAAAGAGAATGCATGATAATTAGGAGCCAAAAATATTTTTCCTGTAAATTCACTACATACTTTGTTCATTAGTATTTCTGAAATTTTCTTATCAAAGTATGGACTTTTTTAAGAGTATTGCTATAAATTATTTCTCACTTGTTGCAAGCTTTCCCACCCAAAATCCTATTAAACTAAAACAATCATATTTTTGATGCCTCTCAAAAATATGAATGATTAAACACAGAAAGTTTTAGACCAAAGTACCCTAAGGACACAAAATCAGTTCATTTTTAATTGGTACACAGGCTATGGGGTTGCAAAGAGTCAGACACGATTGAGCGACTAACATTTTCAGTTATTTATTTTGGTTTCATTGTAAGAGGCAGTTTCTATCTAGCATGGAATGGAGAATAGGAAGTAGCTCTGAGCAGTGAGGCAGGCAACTTCCCTGTCTTCGGCAATCAAACCTACATTTAGTCTTTGTTATGAATTTTTAGACTGTGAGGCATACATATTCAAAGATGTTAAGAGGTGATAAGATTGCAGTTGATCTTGAATAATGATTTCTACTTACATAAAGGGGAGGAAACAGCATTCTAGGAAAGGGATTAACAAGAGCAAAGTCAGAGCAAAAGTCATAGGTTTGAAAAGGGTGGAACATGAAATGTTTGGAGGCCTATCAGCCGGCACAGTGGTAGATGCTGTGGATACAAGGATAAATATGACATGGTCTTTGTCCTCAAGTTTAGCCTATGGAAAATAATCCCACCTAATACAGCATGAAATGTGCAAAAATCAAAGTTGAAAACTAATTAGGTTAAGGAGCAAGATGAATGACTGTATTCCACAAAAGGCAGAATTAGACAAGAATTCACAGGCTTTGTCGAAGTGATGAATTGTGTCCTCAGTGACAAATAGTAATGTGTTGGCCGAACAAAGATGGGTAGGGTACTGTAAGTGCAAAATATGAAGGTGAGAAGCAACATGAGGAGAGAACTAGTATTCTACCTCTGGACAAAAGGATCATCACACACTGAGCCCCGTAAAACCTCATGTATTCATTAGCTCATGGTTTGGGTGGGATAGGAGTCTGGGGATGGTCAACCTGTGTTCTTAGCTCCAGAGTCTCCACCTTGCAATCCAGCTGTCAGCAAGCACTGCAGATTCATCCTAGAAGCCTGACTATGGAAAGATCCACTTCCAAACTCATGCCAGTTGTTGGCAGAATTCATCCATCTGTTGCTTCAGCACTGAATTCACCAGGTGCTGGAGGTGGGCTTCCCCTTTTGAAGGATCTACCCAGTTCTTAACTATATGAAATCCCCCAACCGGGCCACTTACTTTATCAAGCCAGCAAGAGAAAGTGTCTCCTCAGAAGATGGGTGTTGAATCTCTATATAATGTAATCACATGCATGTAATCACACAGATTTGATGAATACCTGTATTATAGCCAAAATGCCTAAATACACATGTTAGGTGGAAAGATTTAGATTTAGATAGACGGGAGGTGGAGGAAGGAGACATACCATAAAAAGCCCAAGGAACCTGAACTTGCCATTTAAGTGAAAAGGACACATCGAAAAGTTTGAAGAAGAAGATTAACAGATAATATATTAAAATACAATATGACATTAATACAATAATATATGAATAGGCTCATATTATGCTCAGTAGGGAACAAAAGGATGAATTTCAAAAAAGTGAGATCAGCTGGAAAATAATTCAAGTATAGACTATAAGGAAATGAGTTTCCTCAATTACATTAAACTCCCTGAAAATAAATAGAAATTTCTTACATAGGGAACAGCAGGTATAAATTGTGTCTTCAGCCTCTGTAATCTGTGATTCATTGTTTCCTTGAGATATTTCACCTGGTCTTTTACCAACACCCTGGTCTTGAGTGGGTTAGTGTTATTCTTGAAAATATCTATGAAGTAACAATTCTGATTTCCTTCTTTACTTGAGACACAAAGCTACGGTTGCTGCTAAGTCGTTTCAGTCGTGTCCGACTCTGTGTGACCCCACAGACGGCAGCCCACCAGGCTCCTCTGTCCCTGGGATTCTCCAGGCAAGAATACTGGAGTGGGTCACCGTTTCCTTCTCCAAGACACAAAGCTAGAAAATTTAAACTACTTCCTTTGGAAATACAGGGTTATAAAGTGTGTTTCATACCTGACATGATAAAGATGTTGATGATGGAAATAAAGATAGTAGAGAGTAAACTTTAAAAACACTGGAAAGGATAATATGATAGGATATAATGAAAAAGTAGAAGTAGATGATTTAATAAGATAAAATATTAAGAATGAAGCCTAAGTTCAACTCAAATATTTTATGTTTCTTTGACTGCATAAATCTACACTAAAGCCTGAGACAATTCATGGGACATGATAGCAAGATAAAGTCAAAACAAAACAAATATAAGATTAAGAGCTCTACCAACTGCTTTTTCCCCCTTTCGGCCCAAGTGCCTTCTTCAACAACTTGGACAAAAAATGTACTGGTTTTGCAATTAACAAAGAGTAAGAGGACCCTCTCCAAACTCCTAATTGCTGAAAAAATGTTTCCTTGTATTAAAAAACATAGTCTTTAAGATATAATTAGAAGTGTTTACATTTCCAAAAAAGGCAGACTAGCTTCCTGCTGAAAAATTCTCCCACTGAGATGAACCCTAATTGCTGGAAATGAAAAGCATAAGTGTTACCATCAAAAAGCTAACAAAAGGCAAGTGCTTAATGTGTAAAGGTCCCAGAGAGAAGGAATGAACCTACATTTGACATACCTTTTAACCTAGCCATTTGCAAATTCCTAAGGAAACCCTGATTTCAAAATCGTAATAGTTTGACATTCAAAAGTTGAAGAGAAGGAAGTTTTTCATTACATTACTGGAAAGTTGGCTACACTCCAGAAACAGGAGTGAATTACAGCTAAGTCCAACTTCCACAAAGCCTAAAGCATACATAAAGTTAACTCAATCTCTGCCCCTGCACAATTGCCTTCCAGAAATAAAGGCATGCCTCCTTCAGTTGAGTTTCCCTTAATCATGTTTTGCAGATATTGATTTTCTTTTTTTTTCATAAATTGAAGGTTTATGACAACTTTACATCAGGCAAATCTATCAACATCATTTTCCCATCAGTATTTGCTCATTTTGTGTTTCTATGTCACACTTTGGTAATTTTCACGATATTTTGAACTTTTCATTATTATTATTTCTGTTATGGTGATGTGCGTTATCTTTGATGTTACTACTGCAAAAAGATCATGGCTTGCTGAAGCTTCAGATTATGGTCAGTATCTTTTAGCAAGAATTTTCTTTTTAATTAAGGTATGTGCATCAGGTTTTTTTTTTTTAACATATAATGCTATTGCACACTTAATAGATTAAAGAACAGTGTAAACAATTTTTATACATACTGAAAAACAAAAAAATTCATGTGACTCATTTTACTGTGATATTTGCTTTATTTTGGTGGTCTAGATCTGAGCTGATAACATACCCAAGGTATGCCTGTAATAGCAAATCCATTCTGGAAGAAGGTAACACTGGGTGTGTTTGTGTTAGTTGCTTAATCAAGTTTAACCCTTTGCGATCCCATGGACTGTAGCCTGCCAGGCTCCTCTGTCCATGGAATTCTCCAGGCAAGAATGCTGGAGTGGGTGCCATTCCCATATCCAAAGGTAACATTGAACAAAAACTAAAATTATCTCTACAATTATTTGTATTCAATGAGTGGCATTCATTTAGATATTATCAGATATATTAAGAAATAAAATCAAATGACCAGCAGAGTGGGGGAAATAGACCTTATAGTTAGCACAGTGGGTGTTAGTCACTCAGTCGTGTCCAACTCTTTGTGACCCCATGGATCGTAGCCCTCCAGGCTCCTCTGTCCATGGGATTTTCCAGGCAAGAATACTGGAGTGGGTTGCCATTTCCTTCTCCATAGTTAGCAGAGATAGACTGTTAAGTATAAAAAGTATGATTAATATGCTTAGAAATTTGAAGACAGGATGGAGATTTAAGAGACTATAAAAAAGAACCAAATGGTAGTTCTAAAACTCAAAATACAAAACTGGACTTAAAAATTCTACTTGTGCGTTCAGTAGCATATTAGACACAGTTGAAGAAAGAACTAGTAGAATGGAAAACAGGCTAGAAAAACATATCCAGACAGAGTTTATAGAGGAAAATATAAATAGTATTTATGAGACATATGAAACACAGTGAAGAGTCCTATTATACATGCAATTGGATTTCACATAAGAATACAGAAAGAGTGGAATAAAAGCAGTTTTTGAACAAATAATTAATGAGCATTTTCCAAAACTGATAAAAGGCAACAAATCATGTATTAAAAGTTAAAATGTATCTCAAGAATAATAAAAATATGACAATTACAGCTAGGTACATAGTTACATTGTTGAAAATCTAAGACAAAGAAAAGTCTTAAAAGCAACAAGAGATTAAAAAATCTTACTTTCAAAGCAGCATAAATAAGACCAATACCTAAATGAATTATCAACTACAAAGCAATGAGAACAGAAAACAATTGAACTGCATCTTCAAATGCTGAGAGGAATGAAAAAACCTACCAACCTAAAATTCAACCCGTAAAATCACCATTTAAAGTGAAGAAAAAATAAAGACATTTTGACATAAAGGAAAACTGAAATTGTGAGTCAGAAGACCCACTGTAAGGGAATAATAGAGGAATTTTTTTTAAGGCAGAAGGAAAATTATCCCAATTAAAGTATGGAGATGTTAGGAGGAAGAAAGAGCAATGGAAAGAGTAAATATGTGGATAAAGAAAAGCAAAAGATAACAAATGTTGGCAAGAACATGGAGAAATTAGAACACTTGTACATTATTGGTGGACATGTAAAATGGTGCCACTATTATGGAAAACAGTACGAAAGTTCCTCAAGAAAGTAAAATAGAATTACCATGTGATCAAGCAATCCCACTTCTGGGTATATATCCAAAGAAATTAAAATAGTATCTTGAAGAGAGATCTGCACATTCAGGTTCATTGCAGCAGTATTCACAATAGCCAAGATACAAAAACAAACCAAATGGCCAGTGACAGAAGAACGGGTAAGAAAAATGTGTCCTATACACAAAATGGATTATACAGCTTTATAAAGGAAGGAAATCCCATTTGTGACAACATGGGTGAACCTGGAAGACGTTATGTGAAGTAAAACAAACCAGTCTTAGAAGGAAAAGCACAGTATGACTCCATTTACATGAGGTATTTGAAATAGTTCAATTCATATAAGCAGAGAAAAGAATGATGACTTCCAGGGGATGGGGATAGGAGGAAATGGGGAAACTTTCAATGGGTATAAAATTTCATTTAAGCAAGATGGATAAGTACTAGGGATTCGTTATAAAACATAGTACTGGGGCTTCCCTGGTGACTCATTGTTAAAAAAAACAAAAACAAAAAACCCCACAATTTGCCTGCAATGCAGGAGACACAGGTTCGATCCCTGAGCTGGGAAGATTCCACATGCCACAAAGCAACCCAGCCCGTGCACCACAACTAATGAGCCTGTGCTCTAGAGCCCATGCTTGTAGAGGCGATGGATGAATTTATTCCCTTGATTGTGCTGATAGAATTATGAGTATATTGATATGTTCAAATTAATTACATTGCTCCTTTAAATATGTGTGTGTGTTTTTGTATACAGCTCATATCTCAATAACACTCTTGAAAAAAATCAGTTGCTACCCCTTCAAACTCCTACTTCAGTACCTCTTTCCCAAATCTTCATTCAAACTAGGTGACTAGAGTATCTGAAAGACAAAAGAATAAAACTTCTTGAAAATAGGAGAGTATCTTTACAATCATGGAATAGTCAAAGTTTTCTTCAAAAGGACACAAAAATCACTGATTGTAAGAGTAGAGGATGATAAAAGCACTGATCTAAAATTCAGTTCAGTTCAGTTGTTCAGTCGTGTCTGACTCCTTGTGACTCCATGGACTGCAGCACGCCAGGCTTCCCTCTCCATCACCAACTCCCGGAGCGTACTCAAACTCATGTCCATTGAGTTGGTGATGCCATCTAACCATCTCATCCTCTGTCATAGCCTTTTCCTCCTGCCTTCAATCTTTCCCAGCATCAGGGTCTTTTCCAATGAGTCAGTTCTTCACATCAGATGGCCAAAGTGTTGGAGCTTCAGCATCAGTCCTTCCAATGAATATTCAGGACTGATTTCCTTTAGGATGGACTGGTAGGATCTCCTTGCAGTCCAAGGGACCCTCAAGAGTCTTCTCCAACACCATAGTTCAAAAGCATCAATTCTTCAGTGCTCAGCTTTCTTTACAGTCCAACTCTTATATCCATACATGACTACTGGAAAAACCATAGCTTTGACTAGATGGACCGTTGTTGGCAAAGTAGTGTCTCTGCTTTTTAATATGCTGTCTGGGTTAATCATAACTTTTCTTCCAAGGAGCAAGCATCTTTTAATTTCATGGCTGAAATCACCATCTGCAGTGATTTTGGAGCCCCCCAAAATAAAGTCTGTCACTGTTTCCACTGTTTCCCCATCTATTTGCCATGAAATGATGGGACTGGATGCCATGATCTTAGTTTTCTGAATGTTGAGTTTTAAGCCAACTTTTTCACTCCCCTCTTTCACTTTCATCAAGAGGCTCTTTAGTTCTTCACTTTCTGCCATACGTGTAGTGTGATCTGCATATCTGAGGTTATTGATATTTCTCCCGGCAATCTTGATTCCAGCTTGTGCTTCATCCAGTCCAGCATTTTTCAAATTTCTAAAATTAGGTGTCATCAAAAGAGAACATCATGAAAATGACAAGGCAAGACACTGAGTGGGAGAAGATAGTCAATATATGTAACATTCACAAAAGACTGGTATCGTGAAAATATAAAGAATTCTTTATATAACAAAGAGATGATCAAAAATGGGAAAAGACATGGATAGTCATTCACAAAAGAAGATATCCAAACAGCCAATGGACATAAAGAATTGAGAAACTTCATGCATCATCAGGGAATTGATAATTTGAGCCACAATAGGTAAGTGGAAATGACTGACAACACCAGCACATCCTTGGGCAAAAGAAGCTAGCCATAAAGCCGTATTTTTATTTTTACATAAATTTCCAGAACTTTGTGATATTGGAAGTCAGCTTAGCTGCTACAGTTGGGAAGGAGGTTGGTGGATGTGGTTGGAAGGGGACAAAAAGAGACTTCTAGGATTCTGGTATTGCTGTATTTCTTGATGGTCTCACTGATATTTTCACTTTGTTATAATTCATCAACTTGTATGAGTTGGTCTTTTCTGTAGGTTATATATATTTCAATAAAAAGTTTGGATAACAAATAATTAGTAGCTATGTACATGCCAATTTATTCAGGCTGAAAAACAGAATACTTGACTGAAGAATGTTTATAAAATATAGAATGTGTGACTAAACTATTTCCCACCTGGTAAAATGTAAGACTAGCCACCCCTGGCTAAATTTTTAATCTTCATTTACCTGTTCTCATAGATATGAACATTATTCCATTAAAAAATAAACATGATGACATATCCCTCATTTTTCTATCCTGTACAGGCTCATAGTAAGTTATATTATAATCATTATTATAGTATATTTATAATATATATAAATTATTAAAGATTTGTATCATTATATTAATCTTTAATCATAGTTTCACAGTTGTTAGCCTTTGTTTCATATGAAAATTATTAAATGCTAATAACTTAACTCTTAATCATAGCTTTGCCAGTCAACTTGTTTGTTGATTGGCGTTTATTCTCAACAAATATTTTTCAAGAAGTAGATTCATAGAGGCTATAAGTCCTTAATTATTTAATGTTTGAGAATTTGTGTCTCTTGGTTTCTTAAATGGCAACTTTCTGTGTAAAAATGTCTTTCATTAGAATTTTTTGCATTTAGTTATTATCTCATCATTGAATATGGCAGTGAAGACCAATAAAATATTTTGTCCAGAGCCCAATATGATTATTTCTTTATCCTTGAAGTTCAGTAATTTTACTAATTTATCTACTGGTGCTTACTATTCTGTATCTTTGAATCTTTTTTTCTCTCTTTCTCTATATTAAGGAAGTTTTCCTTTATGTGTTTAAAATATGTTTATTTTTCCATTTGTCCTATTGTGTTTATAACAGCAGATATTGATTATATTTTGGCAATTGCGCCACTTTTTTTTCCCACTTATCTCTTTAAACATTATGTTCTTTTCTATTCCATTTTGCTTAAATATCTAAAACCTATCCTTCAGATCTCTGTTTCCAATGATGTCAATATCCTTTTTATTGTTTTTGATTCATTATTCATGTTTGTAATTATTTAGTTTTATCTTCATTCATCAGAACTCTTCCAGCTCATAAAATATTTTTGAGCAATACATCATATATAAAATGAGTTTAATATACAATCACACAATTTAAATAATGATAATATAAAAACCCAAATACTAGCCATCCTACTTAAGAAACAGAACCAAACCAATCTTTTAAGGATTTGGCATATCTCTCCTCTCTTATTCTCTGAAATCAAACAATTGTGATAATAAAATCACAGTCATTTGTTTGTCTTTTATTTTTAATGTTTTAAAATGAATCAATATCATTTTTATGTACATTTTATGGTCTTATTTACAGGCGCCTCTATTACTCTCAGGTCAACTGACACAGTGAACAAATGTGATGTTCTGCAAAACATCCAGAAAACCTGGTTCCCTTCAGTCTGTATCAGGACAAAAAGCACAAATCACTGAGGAAAGACATTTCACTGGGGGAAGACAATAAATATATATTGTTGTGTATTTTAAGGAACGCAAGCTGCTTTGATCGTTTCTGGTTAGTAGTTAAAAAGAATGCATGTGGTCACATATGAATTTCTTACCTATCTAAATAGCTGGAAATATGGTAGATCTTGTTGAATTCCCACCGTATTCTGAGCACAATGCTTAATGTATCTCCATCTTTTTTTCCCTAATTTCCAAAACAGCTCTGCCAGAGGAAGCTTTTGTTGTTGTTCAGTCGCTAAGTCATATCCAACTCTTTGTGACCCCATGGACTTCAGCACCAGACTTCTCTGTCCTTTACTATCTCCCAGAGTTTGCTCAAATTTATGTCCATGGAGTTGCTGATGCCATCCAACTGTCTCATCCTCTGTTGTCCCCTTCTCCTCCTGCATCAGAGTCTTTTCCAAAGGGTTGACTCTTCCTATCAGGTGGCCAAAGTAGTGGAGCTTCAGGATTAGTCCTTCCAGTGAATATTCAGGGTTGAATTCCTTTAGGATTGACTGATTTGATCTCCATGCCATTCAAGGAACTCTCAAGAGTCTTCTATTCACAATTCTTTTGAATTATGGTGCTAGAGAAGACTCTTGAGAGTTCCAAATGGTCTGAATATGCAAACACGGACCTTAAAATAAAATTAATCCCTTTCTTATTCAAATGGAAAAAAAATACATGAAGAACTCTATATCCCAATAAAAATTATGAACAACCCAATTAAAAATGGGCAAAATATTTGAGCAGACATTTTTCTAAGGTAGACACATAAATGACAAAAAGCACATCAAAGGTGTTTAACATCATTATTCATCATGCATATGCATGGATAAAATAGAATGATCCCATGTAAAGAATTTCAGAAGAAGAATAGATGAAGGAAAAGAATCAATATTCAAATACAAGGTTAAGTAAAATAATTTTATAACTGGATATACTGTACTAAAATTTTAGAAAAGTAAAACAAACAGAAAATCTTAAAAGTAATCGGATAGGAAGAAACAGGTTGGTTACAAAGAAAAAGTGATTTGTTACACAGTAAACTTAATAATAACCCTTCATGCTAAAATATGAGGCTGGGGAAACCAGTAGAACTGGGAGTTTTTCTAGGACAGTAAATCAAAACATGAGTTCTGCAAAGAGAAACTCAATACAGATCTCTACCCTTGGGTCAAAAACCTATTTTTTTCCTAACCAGAACAAATAACCATTCCATGGCAGAATTCTGAAGCATATAATAACTTTTTATTTAAGTTATTTTTTGGTCATTTTTTATGTTTAGGATGAAGAAACAGAAACCTCTGAGCTCTGGTACTAGTCTCTTGCCTTCATGTTTTACATTGTCATAAATAAGAGAAATAGCTTTCCATCCTAAACAATATTATATTTGATAGAGATTTATAGTTAAATGCTAATTAACTTGGGCACTATTGACATGAAGAGTAGTAGCACTGCAAATATCCCAACAGTTTATCAACAACAATGCATATTTTTGTCTTCAAAAATCACACCAAGTTTAAAAATCCTTATGAAGAATCTAATACACACCTGCTCGTTGTTGTCACTGTAGCTTTGAAATTGAGGATGGTCCACAGCAGGGACCATGCGCACTTCTAATATTCTAGACCTAAAAAATATTTGGCACACTTGTATTATACATTTTAATTGCACTCTTAACTCATTTAATCACAATTTAGAAAATCTGTGGATCCACGGTGATTCTAAAATGAGGGACAGGGCTTTTCTTTATGGAAGAATGGCAACTAATGAAAGCAAAAGGAATTGTACACTCAGAAAAGTCACCACTTTGCAACCATTATTGTAATAAATTATGCAGGCTAAAATCACAATTTGGTAGTAAAAAAAAAAAAACCACAATGTGACCAGTTGACAGATAAAAGGACATACAAATTCTCAGTGTCCCTTCAGAGATTGCTCATTAATTAGGAGGGAGACAGGGGAACCTAGGTGATGAAATCTAGTGGATACTCCCAGACATCAAACTGAACCTCACAAGGGGTGAGACATTGTATACCTCCTGCCTGAGGCACTGAGAAGGAAGCAGCATCAGTTATGCGACACTCAGACCATCCAGCCAAGAATTAGAACCTGAATCTGGGGCCCAAGAAACAATCAGACCGTCAACTTGAAGGATGATCTGTGATACAACTGATCTATAGACCTCAAATCAGCTATCATGAAAGAAGAGAAAAAAAATGCCGAGAATTTTTAGAATAAGAAAGACAAAAGAAACATGACAATAAAATGCAAACAATGATGCCTGATTAGTGCCAAAAGAAAAAAAAAACAACAAATAAAAAGAAAACAGTTATAAAGATTGAAATAAAATAGAAGTTATAAAGAACATTACTAAAACCAAAATAAAATGAAGGCGAAAATAAAAATGAACCAGCTGTAAAGAACTTTATTTTGGCAATTGGGAAAATTTGAACATCAACTGTATGTTACATAATAGTAACAGATCAACATCAGGCATCTTGAATGTGAGCCTAACACTGAGGGCATGAGGCAGAATGCCCTTGTTTGTAGGAGATTTATGCAAATATACTTAAATATGAAGAAGGAGAGATGCAGTTAATGTCAAAAAAGTGAACAATTGGCAAATTGTTGTAAATATATGGTGGTCAATGTAATATTCTGGAAAGTTTTCTGCGTGTGTGAAATTTTTCAAAATAGTTGGGGAAAATGGGATTAAGTCTTTTATTTTGTTAACATAAATTACTAATTCAAATTATTTGCAAAAATTCTCAGAAAACAGATATTATCACTATTTCACAGCCTATAAGATTTTATCTATGTACCATGTTAATAATAAATATTATTCTTATAATGAATCCTACACTGTGTCAGATAGTATGCTAAGCACTTTAAATATAATCGCTCAAAGGGAACCCTCCTACGCCGTTGGTGGGAATGTAAATTGGTGCTGCCGCTATAGAAAACAGTATGGAGGTTCCTAAAAACCTAAAGATAGAGTTGCCATATGATCCAAAAATCCCACTCCTGGGCATACAGACAAGACTATAATTCAAAAAGACACTTGCACCTCAATGTGACTCAGCTGTAAGCTGTGAGCTTCCCATACAGGCGGACAGTTTCATTCTAAAATGAAAGTGAATGCAAAAGAGGTTTTAAGAACAATAATAAATACAATCACTTTACAAAATGATTAACACTATTTTGAGTGAACTGATGGAATTTTTCAAAGTACGTAAATATACACACATTTTTATTTCTCACATTTACAAGAATCTTTTCTTGGCCTACCACCTACTAGGTCCTGTTATGACATAACTCTCATTCTTCACGTAGATTTTAAAAAGGGACAAAGTGAAAGCCGCTCAGTCGTGTCTGACTCTTTGCGACCCCGTGCACCATACAGACCATGGAATTCTCCAGGCCAGCATACTGGAGTGGGTAGCCTTTCCCTTCTCCAGGGGATCTTCCCAACTCAGGGATCGAACCCAGGTCTCCCGTGTGTGTGTGTGTGTGTGTGTGTGTGTGTGTGTTGTGTGTGTGTGTGTGTGTGTTCAGTTGTGTCCAACTCTTTGCAACCCCATAGACTATAGTCTACCAGGTTCCTCTGTCCATGGGGTTCTCCAGACAAGAATACTGGAACAGGTTGCCATTTCCTTCTCTAAAAAAAGGGATGAGAAAGATTCATACCATCTTAATTACACACAAGAAGACAAATTCTCTGAAGATGCTCTATGAATTGAGTTGTACTTTTATCTTTCTTTGAATGTCTTTATCTTTCTGTTCTCTAAGATAGCAAAGCAACTTCACATAATGCCTTATAGTAATTTTAATAATTATATCGATAGCCTTTAACATTTTTCCTATTAAGACTGTAGGAAATGATGTGTCAATATTTCAGCTATTGTATTTGGAATCAACAGAAACACAGCAAAATGGTACTTCAGCAATAAGGCTAAGTATATTTAATATATTTGAAAACATCTATTGCAAAAGAGAACTATACACAAAATAAAAAAGATCTATTGGTTCTAGAAATAGTTTTTATTCTGATTCACCTAAAAAATTACCCAACATAACAATTTCTTTAAGCCATAGAGCACATCACATAGTTTGTAGAAAACTACTCAGTATACTCGTCTTCAATTGTATATTTGTCCATTCACTTATTTACACAGCTATAAAATTTTATTTAAAGATGTTTGTTTATTTAGCTCTTATTATGCGCCAGAAACTGTGCTGGTTACTTGAGAGATAAACTATCACTAAGATACAGTGGTGATCCCATTGCATGTCATAAATTGTGGACAGCAAATTAAACTATTATCTTCAAATAGATCAGTTCATCAATGTCATTACCTCATGAGCCGGTCTTTTAATGCAACTTCTACTAAATGTTAGAAGATTTTAGCCATTGGCAAGAATGGTAGGTCAGAGCAGAGAGTGTTAAATTCTGCATGTGTAATTCCTCTAAGTTGAGTAAAACACAGAAACCTCTGTTTTTTTTAAAGCAAAAGAGTAATCGGGCTGATGACTCAGAAGGAAACACTGCCATTTTCTAAAGGTCAAAAATGTATGACTTTGAGCCAATTAACCAATGGGCTGATGCTGTCAAGATGTTTTCCAAACCAAGTAGCTGTTTTCTAATCATTACATCAAAGGTTAAATTCTACCCACCTTGCTTCCTCTGAGTATTCCAAGGTAAATGAACCATCCAGTGACATCTACGAATCCAATACCAATGGAGGAGAAAAAACTATCCAAAAGGGAAATCAAGTGAAGATCATAAAAATATATCGCCAACTTACGAAATGAACATAAACTTGTAGGTTAACCTTGATGGCTAGTACTACATAAAAGGCAACATAAAAACTACCTAAAAAAGTACTCTACATTTAAAAAATTCTAAAAATAAAGAGAAGAGCAATAAATTTGTCAGTGATCCTAGAATACTGTCAATAGGGAGACTGAAGTTGATTTGATTCGGGCACTGATCAAGGGTTTGACACAAAAACAGTATCAAGCCGAAGGCACCGGCGTGGGAGGAAGGTGGTGATGAGGTGGCTGGAAGGCATGGGATGGGTTTTGTGGATTTGTTGCATTTAATCATTTTTCCTTGATATTCCTCCTATACCTTGAACATGCTGTTATTAACCTCATCCATTATGTGATTAATTCCTCTCTATAAACAGAGAATGGAAGAGCCCCTGGCAAAACCTCTTTGTGTTTCCTATACATACTTTTGAAGATAAAAGAGGAAAAAAAATCATGAAAACGCCTAAAAGTCAGACTGACGATAGAATATTTTTAGTGTCCTTTCAGTGTCCCTTCTGTTGTGAGTGACACAAGTGGAACGCGAACTACATTAAACAAAAATGGGATTTATCAGATTAAAAGACAGAGAAGCCTAAGGCTGTCTGGGCTTTATATACAGCAGGACCCAACACTCAAAGATTCCATCAAGGCTCTCCTGTTACCGGGAACTCTCGGCTCTGCTTGTCATGTGGCAGCTTCATTCTGCATCCAGCTCTAAGCATAGGACAGGCTATTCACATATAAATTCCAGAAAGTGATTCTGGGTGGTCCAGTGGCTGACTCCATGCTCCCAAGGCAGGGAGCTCAGGTTCAATCCCCAGTCAGGGAACTAGATCCCACGTGCTGCAACTAAGATCCTGTACAGCCAAATAAATAAATAAAAAGAGAAAATAGTTCTGATTGTCTCAACCTGGATCTCACTCACACCTGTATCTCAAGATTATGGGAAGGAACAGTGACTGAAAGCTTTACCCCATGTGCAGGTTTAAATAGGTATAGAAACAAGAGAGAAAAGTTTAGATGGTAACCCAGGATCAGAAAAATGAAATTAGGACATCACAGTGTTTCTGACAGCTCAAAATAATTGAATCATGCTCTCTACATGTTGCTATTTTCTTACATTGTGCATCTTACCTTCTTCATATAAAATTCAGCAAAAACCATATTGCCTAGTTTTCCTTGTCACTAAAGTGCAGACATGTGACTTATATTCCACTCCTGGGATACACTCATGTAAGTCAGGTCAGATTGGAGCTGTCTGATGGGGAGGCATTGATTTGGGGGTGCCAGTGGGGAGGCCACACCATCTGGGCTCAGACAGCTCTGAGCTGTGATTTTGGAAAATGAAAGTGTTAATCTGACTCTTTGGGATCCCATGAACTGCAGCCCACCAGGCTCCTCTGTCTACGGGGATCCTCCAGGCAAGAACACTGGTGGGTTGCCACACCCCCCTCCAGCCCAGGGCTCAGGGGCCTCCTGCATTTCAGGCAGATACTTCACCATCTGAGCCGTCAGGGATTCTGGGGGTTGTGTAACGTGAACTCTGTCCTTACAGAGTTGCCAAAGACCCTGAGAGCTATCTAACATTTTGTAAAACAAACATAAACAAATACAATTTCTCCACTTCCCTGGGATTCATTTTTTTCCCTTGTGAAGCCTAATCACAGAGGCCTCTGCTGTTTATTCATAAAACAGAAAATTATATTTCTGCAGGCCTTTCAGGAGCTGTAAGAATGAAATAGGTAATATATACGAAACATCTTGAAAGGTATTAAAGAATGATACATATGTAAGATTTTATCATGGAATGGGCCTATTCTCTGCTGCTCCAAAAGGCAAACCTAAGTTACCCTGGAGCCATTGCAAAGATAGAAAATTTGAATAAATTTTCCAAGAGATTATAGCCAGCCAGTGTTAGGACAGGCAGCCTGATAAAGGAATGAGTTTCTCATAAAGAAGATATTCAAGCATAATTGGGTCATCAACTAACAGACATACAGTAAATGGGACTTCTATTTCTGAAACAGACTTGAACTAGAGGCTACTAAGGTCTCCTTATAATTCTAATATTCCCTGATTGTGCTTTGGCAATTTTATATCAAGAGATTTTCTGGTTCATTTTCTATATTTTTCCACGTGTATATTATATCATATATATATAATTGTATGCTCTGATAATATTTAATATTAATATTAATATAATTAATATAATTTATAATATTATTTATTTACAAATTTATAAATTAATACAATTTATAATATTATAAATTAATATAATTTATAATATTAATATAATTAATATATTATATATTAATAGAATTAACACAATAATATATTAATATATTATACAATATTGATAATATTAAAATTTTATAACAATATTTATAATATTATTTTTAAATATATATTTATATATATACTATATATAAAATATTAATATTTTGTACCCCTATATAAATATGCACATTCACTAAATTTATAGGTATGTGAAATATATATACATATATAGCAAAATATCAAATATATTGATACATACTAATAAATTAAAATACATGTGTAAAATATATACCATATTAAAATATAGTATAATTATATTGTGAACATGTAAAAACATAGGTACACTGTATCAGTTCAGTTCAGTCACTCAGTCATGTTCCGACTCCTTGCGGCTCCATGGACTGTAGCACGCCAGGCTTCTCTGTCTATCGCCAACCCCCAGAGCTTACTCAAACTCATATCCATCAAGTCGGTGATGCCATCCAACCATCTCATCCTCTGTTGTCCCCTTCTCCTCCTGCCTTCAATCTTTCCCAGCATCAGGGTCTTTTCAAATGAGTCAGTTCTTCACATCAGATGGCCAAAGTATTGGAGCTTCAGCTTCAGCATCAGTCCTTCCAATGAATATTCAGGACTGATTTCCTTTAGGATGGACTGGTTGGATCTCTTTGTAGTCCAAGGGACTCTCAAAAGTCTTCTCCAACACACAGTTCAAAAGCATCAAATCTTCGGTGCTCAGCTTTCTTTATAGTCCAACTCTCACATCCATACATGACTACTGGAAAAACCATAGCTTTGTAGCTCTGACTAGATGGACCTTTGTTGGCAAAGTAATGTCTCTGCTTTTCGTGCTGTCTAAGTTGGTCACAGTTTGTATGCATTTACATAAAAACTCTTCATGGTGTGATTTCATGCTTATGCAGGGTTTTTCTTCAATTTTTATGAAGAAAGAGAAGATGTTTTATCCTATATTTCAGTTTGAAATATATAATTTTATTTGGGGTAAGTTCAGTATGCAGGTGCTTCTGAGTTCACAAACTCAATCACAAAATGTTGTGAGAGTAAACACATATGTGCATAATATCTTAAGTGTATCGTCTTTTCATTTTGCTCTAAGAGACTCTTTGGATTCTTCTATTATCACTTAAGTATGTATTCACTTGTCATTCTCTCCAGCTGAATTGGGAACTCTTCAATGATACGGCTTGTTAAAATAACAACTAGTACTGTGCATGGCCCCCACTTAGTGCAATATATATATATATATTGTCCATATATATATATGGACAATGACTGGCAATAAGCCAACAGGACTGGCCTTTCCTGTTGACTGTTTTGAGAAGAATGTGTAATCTGCCTTTGTTGGATGTTTCACTTTATAAGCATACATAAGTGTACAAATATACACACCCACACACACACACACACACACACATACATATGTGATAGATATATGATCTATCAGGTAAAAGGGACAGCTGTAAATAGACCTTTAGTAGTGTAGTGGTGATGTGTGGAGTTGGAAAAGCATGCTATAGTCCTAAGATTAGGACTCAGTCCTTTAATGAGCCTCTGTCTCTGGACTGTGAACTTCCCAAGTATTTCTCAGGTTTTCATTCTCCCACCTCAGGTGGGACATGATGGTCAGAGTGGGCCTGAGTTGGATATTTCCCTTCACCAGGTCAGACAGACTCTGACAATGCCCTATCATGTTAGGCTCTGGTTCAGTACCTTCCCCTGATGGTAGACCTTGTAAACAGAGCACTCTGGCATATTTCAGAATTTCCTTTTTCCTCCTCTCTGCTGGAAGCACAAGGGGATTTTCCCCAGTGTTTACTATGGGAACCTGGTAGAATTCCTGGAGGTAAACCTCACAACCTCGTGGGGTCCTTCCTATGGCTGAATTCCCCTGGAGTTTTTAACTCTGAGCATCGTCTCCATTGAGCCTCTAGCAACTCATCAATACATTTCAGGTTTTCCTACCCTGACACTGGTTCCTGCGAAGGTCTTTGCTTGAGAGTCTGCTCTGATAAGTCTGGATGACCTGTATTCACCTGTCTGTCTCTCTAATCTTGAGGGCAGTGGTTTATCATTGCATTCTCTCCCCTCTTATGGATCTAAGAATCATTGTTGATTTTTCAGAATATGTAGCCTTTTATTTATTGTTAGGATGGAGTAACAATCTCTAAGCTCCTTACATGTGGAACTGGAAACTGGAAGTCCCTGCTTACTGTTTTAACAGGTCACTAATTGCACAACTGTGGTAGACTCCTATAGATCTGTAGCAGTAGATTAGAATAAAGTGCTCCAAGCCTTAATTCTGCCATATGTTTAATACAGGAGACATGTCTAAGCTCTGTGGTAAAAAGGGCCCAACCCAAGGTCAGACAAATACAAACTGCTCAGGTACTTGGTACCTGTTTTTTTTGTTATGTAACTATTTCTTGCCTGTAACACCCTTCTATGTTCTTGTCAACTCCATTCTTGTATGTAGGTGACAAAGTTAAATTTACAAGAATTGCAACTTTATTTTTTTTCAAAACAGGAAAAAAAAGTCTATTTTGGCATTTTAGTTTTTATATTCTTCTGTATTACATAAATCCCAAAACTAGAAATGTCAAATGAGAAAGCTAGCCATCTTGGAATAGAGAATATATGGTGTCCATTTTTACCATGTGCCAGACGTTGTGCTATGTTATATATACGATCTCATTTTCCCTTTATCCCAGCAATGGAGGTAGGTTCCATTATAATGTCTGTTTTAAGAAAGAAAAACCAAAGCACAGTTAGGTTGAATGCCTTAACCAAAGTCAGAAGTAGAAAATTCTGGAAGCAGTATTGGAATGCAGATATGATCAATTCCAGAGCCCATAGCTCAATAAATAAATGCAAAAGGCATCATCATTGTAACATTCCCATTTTGCGAATAAGGAAAATAAGACCTCAGGATATTTAATGATTAAGTCTAATTATACAGGGCTAAAGAGCACAGTTGTTCAGAGTGTGCTCTACACAAACCTAAGGGTATCAGTTACATCATGCTCCTGGTTTAACACATTTTTTTTCATGATAATGCTTTGAATATTTGCAGATTCCTAAAAATATTATGTGAACCTAAAAACTCCACATATCTGCTCTTTATCTTTACTCACATGATTCTAATTCCTTGTCAACTTCTCTTAATTTCTAACATAGTAAGATTCATTTGTCATAGCCTACTTTATGTCCTGGGATCCATGACGTATTAGTTGAGCTTAAAACTTTTTTTTTTCATACAGTAAAATTCACCTGTTGCAATGTCCAATTCTGTGGGTTGTGACAGGGGTAGAGTCATGTATCTATCAAGCTAGTATCATTTAGGGTACTTCATCTAGGATCACCAACAACCTTGGTTTGCCTGGAAGTAAGAGGAACTGGCATGCAGGTTGTGTAATTTAAATTCAGAACATTCATAAACTAAGAAATTCAGAACATGCATAAACTAAGTCAAGTAGTTGCTCACCCTTCTATCATCCTAAAACTTCTCTCCTGCAGTCCCTTCATAGTCAACCCCATCTCCAAACCTCCTTGGCAACCACTGATCTGTCCTTTATCTCTGTGGCTTTGCTTTCTCCAGTATGTCATGTAAATGGCATCATATAATATATATTATTTGGGCTTCAGCTCTGTTAACCTCAGTTCTCTGATGGATTTAAGAAAAGTCATTGATTTACACTTTATCCAGCTTTTTCCTTACTGTAGGGGGTGGTTGTGTTGATCTTTTTCCAGTTCTTTATGTTTCTAAGCTAAAACTATTCATCTACTTTTTAAATGAAGGGAGAAATAGTGTCTTAACATCAAACCCAAAAGGTGATCAACATGTATGATTTGCTGACATATAGTTAGCAAAATTAAATATATGACAGTTTGATAGCTTTTTTTCCCAAAGGTGATGCAGGAAAAGGAGTAAGCAAAACACAAAGAGGAAACAAAAATGTTTAAAATCATAGAGAATACAAAATGAATTCTACTTCGGCTATAGGAAGACAGCAGTCCCTTTATGACCATCCAGGGGGAAAAAATGTAGCTTTAAGCAGTCCTCCACTAGCTGTTAGTGTTCTCTGCTATTGCCGATTAAAGACCGACATTTGAAGGAAAACTGTCCTTGGTATCATAATTTTCTTTACATGATTCTATAAGGGATAAACAGTTGGCAATTGCTGTTTCCTAATTGACTCATCCACTCACAACAATAATAAAATTATTACTCAGCAACCTTGTAAATGATTACAAATTACTGCAATAAGCAAAAGGTATTCAACCTCATCACTGCGCCGTCAACGCATTTCAAGATTAATCAAAGACATCAGTAATGAACAAATGAGGCGTTTCTTTTCACAAATAGAAATGGATATTGTTCTCTACCTCCACCTTCTTTGCAGGTTTGAAAATGTAAAAGGAAATTACGGTCCTCTTCAAAACACTGCTGCTCACCACACAGCCCAATTCTTAGATTTGCATCTAACCCTTCTTTATTGAACCCAACAGTAATAATTTTATGTCAATATTTAAAGAGGGAAATTTTACCCTGAGTAGCTGAAGAGTAAGGAAGAAGGCAAATACTATACAATTCAGGCTTCTAAATAATTTTAAAAATTAAAGCTGGCAAAAAAATTTTTTTTATTAATTTCAGAATCATCAGAAGCAACATTAAACCCTAAGGTCAAAACAAGGCAAGACCAGTCCTCTCCACCATCTTCTATAACACAGACTTTAAGCTGTATTGAGAGAGAAACATAAAAACACAGACACACACACACAGATGAATTCACTGACTAAATCTGGATATAGAATGAGAACTGCTCTTGGAGACAAGACAGAAAAACCCAGTTGCTAGAAGTGATTTGATCTGATGCTGATCCCAAGAGCTTGCTCCTAGATCATGAAACCCTTTCCACTGTAAGGATTTCAAAGCTAAGTCTGTAGTTTTAGGTAGAATAGCTTGAGATGATTATAAAGGAAAGGTGACAAAAGTGGCTAAGTTGGCAAAGTCTAACTGCAGGACAGCAACAGAGACCCAGACATAGAGAACAGACTTGTGGACACAGTGGGGGAAGGAGATGGTGGGACGAATAAAGAGTAAAGTAAAAACATGTACTCTACCACATGTAAAATAGATAGCCAGTGGAAATTTGCTATATGACCCAGGGAGCTCAAACCAGTCCTCTGTGACAACCTAGCGGGGTGGGGTGGGATGGGAGGTGGGAGGAAGGGGACATATGTATACCTATGGCTGATTCATTTTGATGTATGACCAAAACAACATGGTAAAGCAATTATCGTCCAATTAAAAACAAATACATTTATAAAAAATAAAGGAGCTAGTGAAAAACCACCCGTATGCTTGGGAAGTACATCGATAATGCCTACTCAACTCACCCTTCCAAATCAATCTCAAAGAGGGCGCAGGAGTACAATTATAAGAGGCCACATGTTCTTGTGGATTTCAAGATCACCTTGTAAGGCAAAGGGTATAGTTGCTTCCTCCAGCGTCCACTTCCCCTTCGCTTCCTGTAACAGAACCACACATGGTAGCTGGGTGCACGGCCTCCCGGAGATAGAGACCACATGCCCTACCCTATCTGACAGGGTCCAGGCCTCTTTAGAAGTTATTTGAGAGAAATAACTTACAACCTTCTCTTTTCTACTTGTTGTGATTTTCTGGTTTGGTTTTGTTTACTGAGGCTGTTCTTATAATTTATTTCAAAAACACAGAAAGGTGTCAGTCATCTCAGAAAAGGGAATAATGTTGACACAAGGGAATGGATTTTTCAATTATTTTCTCTAACACTTTCAACAATGTACTCTCACCCTCCCCCAGGGTGAGAAACTGTGATGTCAGCACCCAGGACAAGAGAGGTGCATTCTGCTCATGGCTTGATGTTGTTAGAGCTTTGTTGGGGCGGGTTCTCGTCTTCCTTTTCTACCCATTTATCTGAAATGTCCGCCTGACCTAGGAGAGACTTAGGAACCGCCACAGTGGCTTCTGTGTGCTTTCTGTCTTGCATGGCATGCCTGGGCATGCTCAGTCATGTCCAACTCTTTGCAACTCCATGGACTGTAGCCCATCAGGCTCCTCTGTCCATGGGATTTCCCAGGTGGGTTTCCAGTTCCTCCTCCAGCAGATCTTCCCCTTTCAGGGATCAAACCCAAGTCTCCTGCTTTAACAGGCAGGTTCTTTACCATGGAGTCACCAGGGAATTATACAAATGAACTGTTGTTTCCTCATATATATTGATATAATTTATTTGCCACATAAAGTCTTTCATGAAAAATATCTATATTGCAAAGAAGAATTCTTATTACAATGCCAAATGCACACAAATCACAACAGAATGAATGCTTAACCATGATTAAATTAATTTTGTAAGGTTCAGGAATAAATTGCTTTTTGTCTGGGCCTACAATATACAAAGCAAAATTTGAAAGTCATCATGCAAAACTCACTGGAATTAGAAGCATGTAAAAGGAAAATACTAAAATTTTGTAATCACTTTAGAAGCTTACCTAGCTCTCCAACTCACTGTCATTCTCTGTTAGCTGGTACCCTATGGATCAATAAAAGCTATTCTGGTTGGAAAACTCTAACTACTAGTGCAGAAAAGAATAGTGTTTGGTTTATTTAGTCATGTCATGAAGACTTAAGGAAGGCAGTAAAAATCTCTGATACTCTCCAGAAAAGCAGAAGCTTACCACACAGAAACCAATGTTATAAAAAGTCTTTAGCCATTGGAAAAATGAAATAGCTCAACACATTTAGTGAAGAGAATGAGATGATATCTATTCATGGAATATGTAATCAGATGGAATTAAAGAATTCTTATGGGAATAAAAAGAAACATAACCCAATTTAAAAACTGACAAAGGAGCTGAACAGAAATTTCTCAAATGAATAGATCTGAATAGCTAGTAAGCACAGGAAGAGATTTTAAACACTGTTAGCCACCAGGGAAATACAAATCAGAACAAGGATGAGGTGCCACTTCATACCACATTAGAATGGCCAAGATTAAATGATGGGTAACAGCAAGTGTTGGCAAGAACATAGAAAAATTGGAACCCTCATACACTGCTGGAGGGGAGGTAAAATGGTGTAACTTCTCTAATAGTTACTCAATAAACTCTGGTAGTAGCTCAAAGGATGAAACATAATACCTTATGAACCAAAAATTCCACTCCTATGTATACACACAAGATAAATGAAAACATATGTCAACACCTCATCTTGAACATCAATGTTCACAGTAGCATTATTCATGACAGTCAAAAACTGGAAACAACTCAAAGGTACATCAACTGATCAATGGATAAACAAAATGTGGTATATCCATATAATCGAATAGTATTTCACCATAAGAAATGAGGTTCTGACATATGCTACAATCATAGAAGAATCTTGAAAACTTTAGGTTAACTGGAAAAAAAACAGTCACAAAAGCTGCATATTATATGATTCCATTTATATAAAATATCCTGACTAGGGAAATCTATAAAAACAGGATGAAGATTAGTGACTGCTCAGTGCTAGAGAGGATGGGGATTTAGGTGGGTGCTAGCTAAAGGTACAACATTTTGCCGACAAAGGTCTGTGCAGTGAAAGCTGTGGTTTTTTCCAGTAGTCATGTACAGATGTGAGAGTTGGACCATAAAAAAATCTGAGCGTCAAAGAATTAAAGCTTTTAAACTGTGGTGCTGGAGAGTCTTCTCCAGTCTTCTCCAACAGTCCCTTGGACAGCAAGGAGATCAAACCAGTCAATCCTAAAGGAAATTAGTCCTGAATACTCACTGAGAAGACTGATGCTGAAGCTGAAGCTCCAATACTTCGGCCCCCGATGGGAAGAGTCAACTCATTGGAAAAGACCCGGAGACTGGGAAAGATTTAAGGCAAAAGGAGAAGAGGGCAGCAGAAGATGAGATGGTTAGATAGAATCACTAACTCAATGGACATGAGTTTGAGCAAAGTCCAGGAGTTGGTGATGGACAGGGAAGCCTGGTATGCTGCAGTCCCTGGGGTCACAAAGAGTCAAACGTGACTGAACAAAAACAGCTAAAGGTACAGAGTTTATTTTAGAGGTGATAAAATGGTCTAAAAATGATGGTAGTGATGATTGTACATATCCATGAATATACTAAAGTCCACTGAATTGTATGCTTTAAATGGATAAGTTGTATGGGGTAGGTGAGTTATTTCTAAACACTTTTTTTTAAAAAAAAAAAAACCTTGAGAAGGTAAATTATTACCCATTTAACTGGTTGCCACCTCTGATTATGTTTAGTACAGATTTTATTATGAATTCAAAAACCATAAGGGTCTGGTGCAGAATGATACTCAAATCATATTATTGTAACACCTTAAAGAGGTAAATACTTTGAGGTACAGCAGAATTTGCTTTTCTGAAATATACAGTGCCTCTGTCACAACAATAAATATCCTTCTCAGAAGCTGGAGGTCAAACAGTATGTGGGTTATACTAGTATTTAAAAGACTGTTTCATTTCTTGTATACTGTTTCGCAGAAAAGATAGCCCTTGTTAAAGCACTTAACTACTTATGTTCCCTGGTAGCTCAGATGGTAAAGAATCTGCCTGCCATGTGGGAGACCTGAGTTCAATCCCTGGATCAGGAAGATCCCCTGGTGAAGGAAATGGCAACCCACTCCAGTATTCTTGTCTGGAAAACCCCATAGATGGAGGAGCCTGGCGGGCTACAGCCCATGGGGTTGCAAAGAGTCAGACACAACTGAGCAACTAACACTTTATTTCACTTACATTTATAAAATATGATTTTACAAAATATCCTTGGGGTTGAACTCCAGATTTAAAAATAAGGTGATAAACAACCATCTATTCATTCTAATTTCAGAACAACTTATTTTTACTTAGGTTTTGGGCAGAGAGTAGTCCTTCCCAGGTGACTCAGTGGGTAAAGAATCTGCCTGCAATGCAGGAGATGCAGGAAACTCAGGTTTGATCCCTGGGTCAGGAAGATCCCCTGGAGGAGGAAATGGCAACCCACTTCAGTATTCTTGCCTGGAGAATCCCATGGACAGAGAAGCCAGGTAGGCTGCAGTCCATGGGTTGCAAAGAGTTGGACATGGCTGAAGCAACGGAGCATGAGCAGCTTGATATCAGCACAAGTCAGACACTGAGTGTGCGTGCTTAGTCTTCACTCTAAACATTCAGATTTTGGGGGGCTTTTCTCAATTTCAAATTACTTATTTCACTACCCCCATATACTGATACCCATCAGGCAGCATGTCCAGATTTTTCACTTGTAAAATATGATTGCTCTATTTGTGTACAGGAAATGCCTGAAACTAGAAATGCAAATGGTCACTAACTTAGCTTTAAAATAGACACAAAATTATTGAATTAAATGAATAAAGTAACACAAATCAGTTATTTTTGAGATTTCTTTGAGAAGTTCAATCAAGTATACTAGAGGTCTCTGCCATAAGGACAAAAACAAACCATATGCTGGGCTGTTACTTCTACAGCACTGAATTACCATCGCTATGCAGGACAAAACAAGGCTTCCTCCAAAGTGGAATCCCACTAGCTGGTCTCTGGAGGTCTCCCCCTAAGTATTCCCTTTGGTTCAAGATGTGATCAGAGAGTATGATTCCAGACACCTGTCTGAATGCCGTCAAAAGTGAAAGTGTTAGTTGCTCAGTCATGTCTGACTCTGCAACCCCATGGACCATAGCCTGCCAGGCTCCTCTGTCCATGGGATTCTCCAGGCAAGAATACTGGAATAGGTTTCCATTTCCTCCTCCAGGGGATCTTCCTGACCCAGGCATGGAAACCCCGTCTCTTGCATTGTAGATGGATTCTTTCCTGTCTGAGCCATCAGTGGATTTAAGTACCATAATTCTCTGTATTCCACAAAACCTCCCAGGTATATTATATCCATTTAAAATTTCAATGATTTTAAAATTGAAATATGGTTAATTTACAATATCACAGTAGTTTCAAATGTACATGATTCAATTATACATATTCTTTTAAGGTTCTTTTCCATTATATGCTATATCAAATATTATTCCCTGTGCTATACAGTAGATCCTGTTTTATATATAGCAGTGTATATATAATCCCAAATCCCCCCTCTACCACTTCCCCTTTGGTAATCATAAATTTGTTTTTTCCTCCATGAGTCTGTTTTGTAAATGAGTTCATTTGTATCATTTTTTAGATTCTACATATAAATGAAATCGTATGATATTTGTCTTTGTCTGTCTGACTTACTTCACTTAATATGATAATCTCTAGGTCCATCCATGTTGCTGTAAATGGCATTATTTCATTCTTTTCTTCTGGCTGCCAGCTGTTGCCAAAAAGTCATTTCCTAATCGAGTCCCAGGAAATAACCACCTCCACATCCAGGCAGGAGAAGTCTACCAAGTCAGTGCCATATAAATGTTGGTTATTCAATTGTGGTGGTTTAGTCACTAAATCATGTCTGACTCTTGCGACCCTATGGACTGTAGCCTTCCAGACTCTTCTGTCCATGGGATTCTCCAGGCAAGAATACTGGAATGGGTTGTCATTTAATGTATGCCAAATCGAACAACCAATGTCTTTGAATACCTCAGTTGTTCACACCCAAATAGCTTAACGTCATAAAACTACTATCAAAACCTTAAAACTTGGAAGTACCTACCAATTTGTAATGAGCCAGGTCTTTCCGAGGCTTCAGCTTTGAGCAGGCTGGGTAAGCTAATTTTAGAGGCTGTATTAACTCTTTAAAACCACCAGGGATCTATTTAGTAAACTGCTAGTTTTGTGCTAATTTACATGGCTGACTTGATCTAATTTTTAGTAGGGATGGGAACTTGCTAGGGCAGAGTGAATGAGCAGAGTTATTGTCAATGACTCTTAGAGAGGAGCTGAGTTATAACAACTGAACATGAATAAGAACTTGATAGTTTACAAAATGTTTGCAATAGTTAACAGGCAGAAGTGTCGCAACAAAGATACTTCAAATTCTAGCAGTTCAAATAAGGGAGGTAAACATTTCTCTTTTATACAATGGCTCAGTGATAAAGAATCTGCTTGCCAATGGAGGGGAAGTGGGTTCGATCCCTGGGTCGGGAAGATACCCTGGGGAAGGAAATATCTAACCAATCCGGTATTCTTGCCTGGAAAATCCCATGGACAGAGGAGCCTGGTGAACTACAGTCCATGGGTTCACAAAAGAATCAGACAGGACTTAGTAACTAAACAACATAGGAACACAGGATAATAAAGGTGTGTCATCTCTATTAGCTACCCAAATTGGTGGCAAACTGCTGATGTAGGGTGTGGGGGACCATTCCGCTTCCTGAACTCATCCAGCGACTAAGGGTCCTTGTATCTTGCTGCTTGTATTTTAAGGAGTTTTGGTTTTGGAGTCAAAGTTATTTTACACCTTGAATATTTGCCTTCCAGCATATTGGAAGGATGGGAGAGAAGACTGGGAACAGTGACAATTCCTTGTAAGGAAATGGTTCTCATTATTCCTATTAATATTCCATGGGTGGAAACGGCCACACAGCCACTCCCAGATGCAATGAAACCTGGGCAGGCATGTTTCCTGGTAAGATGCAGCGAGTTTCTATAACAAGAGTGGAGGACGGAGGGCGTTCCCGTGGATCAAAGGGAGGTTCCATTCACTCAGGGCAGTGACCGAGCTCTGAGATCCACTTTGAGGCACACAGCAATCTAGTGGTTGAATGCTTACTGTTGTCTCATATTTTACAGAAGAAGAAATTAAAGCTGGAAAGAAGAAAATGAGTTTAAATGTGTACCTATTGTAACTGAAGTCAACAGATAATTTCTAAAAGAGATAAGTAAAGAAATAGGGTAAATAATAGAAAAAGTTAGTGCCAGAAGAAATAGGTTTAAAAGTTAAAAGTGAATGCCCTTAGGGAATAGTGTGTGAGGTTTGGGGAGGCTGAGAAAAAGACAGCTGCTTTTCATGGTTAATATTTTGGTTTAAACTGATTTGTTAAAATATATGTATATATTACTTTGATAAGAGTTTAAAATATAAAGAACAAATATATATATATATGTGTATATATATATATGATTATAAATCAACCAGCAGCCATAATTTAGGCAGATTGCTTACACTTATTTCTAATGGCCCCTGATAACACCAATCCAGTCTCTAAATGTTCACTAGGGAATGTTAAATTCCAAGTAATGATGTCTTTTTGAAAAGAGGTATGTCAAAAAATTCACCCCCTCACACTGAGCTTAGACCTCACCACCTCCACACCAGAAAATCACTGTGTATTTGGGTGGTTAGATGGAGAAAACACAGCTGTTGATGCTTCATTGGGCTGAACATGTGCGAACACCTCCAATTTCAGTAAGTAATGACCTTCATCCAGTTCCATTCCACTAGGAGTCTGCAGGCAGCAGTGCCCTTGGAGGTTACTGTATGCTTGGTCAAAAAATGAAGCTTATATAGGATACCTCCGATAATTGCATGGGTGTTCAGCATCTTCTCAACCTTTTCACGTGACAAGAGCTGACCACCTCACATGTCACTCATCCCATAAGCTCAGTATATCCCTCAGTCTCTCTGTATCCCCATCCCCAACTCCATCTGTATCATCCCACTTCTTGTGTTGACCTCTGTGCTTTACAGGGCAAGGTAATATTTTTAAATTTAAAATTTTGGCATATTTCTGCTTTCAGCTATTTCTCATGATCCTTAGGATGAAGTCCTAGGGCCTTACATCTTTACTCCTCTCTGGACTTCGCAACAAGCTGTTTCTTCTGCCTGGAACATTGTTCTATTTCCCATTCCTATACTTGAACTGAGAAGTGCTCAGTAGGGTCTGACTCTTTGTGACCCTAGGGACTCAGTGTTTCTTTACCCATGAGCCACCTGGGAAGCCCAGAATGAGTTTACTACCACTTATACCTGGCTCCTGTGAACATGGGGGCTAGCACAGTGTAATCATCAAGAACCTGGTTTTGCAGAGTAGATGCACTTGCCCTTAATCATTGTTTTCTGATGCCCTGCGATGGAGAGCTAAGAATGCCTTTTCGTATTGACTCATCTATAGAAGGTCAGCTCCACCACCAATCAAGAATTAATGATAGCGACCTCCTAGTAAGGTAAGTCATGGGATAAGAGAACAGATATGTCACCCTATTCGAAGTCTCTCCATATAGAAGTAAGAGGCAAGACAAAAGGCATTTCCCTTCTAAAACTGTAGCTAAACCAGGCTTTCCAACCCTCTTTTGTGCCATTAATTTGCACAACTTTAGTGAAGGCATTTAATTTTTATTCCTGACAAAATTTATTATTAATTTCAGATCATAATTCTAGACTGTCAACTTCACTCTGTATATTGATCCCCTACTTAATTGATTTACTACTGTTTCTAACCTGGCATAAACTATGATTTTGATATGTAGCTCTATTTTCATCAAAGTCATTGGCTATCCTCTTTGACAGAATGATTGATACAGAATCCTGACAGGAGACTAGAGATTTCTGATCACTGTAAAATCACCCCAGGAAGGATGTTGTACCTGAATGTGCCACTTATTCCCACAGCCATTATGCATCCTTGTGCTACTGCATATGGCAGTCAAAAGCAGGGGCCATGCGCTATTCCTTGAGGCAGCAAAAACAACAGCAACAACAATAAATGTTGTGTCCATGCCCCATCACTTCTTGGATTTTAGATCTATTTCCTTGACTTTACTTCCCATCAATAGGCTGTTTTCTGTGTAGACACACCTTCTTAGATGTAGAAGTATGCAGAAAACAAAGCCTCACTGAATACTGTTTCTACTTTCTTATAACAAATTATTTCCTGTAACCACGGAAGTCTTCTAGTCTTTCAAGAGAAAGTCTCCACTTAATGCTTTATGGTTATAGGTACAGTATACCCTGTAGAGCTAATACGGTCTTTTCATTCCTTCTTTTTCTTACACATTTGTCAGTGAAGCAAGGAAATTATCTTGTGATTTACTCAAGGATCACTGCACTTCACACATCTCTAAAGTGAGACTGTATCATTATACCTGTGTCATCTGTGGTTACCATATTGTTGTTCCTAAAAAAAAAAAAAGAATCAAATCCTCTGTTTTTGAAAAACAAAATTACACTGTTTCTTACTGCAGCTTGCCACTTTTCTTTGTCCTAGGTATATACAAGCACAGGAACATATTTTCACTTCTTCTTTCAATACTTGAAACTTTATTACTCTATCCTATCTTACTGCCTTAGCCAAGACCCCCCCAGTATAATGCTGTACAGAAATGGACAAGGGAGGCATCTTTTTTTAAATCAGCCTCAAGGGAAAATATTTTATGTCTTCTGCCAAGATTCTTACCTTAAACTTTCTGTGGATACAGTGAAAAAGTCAGCAAAAATGATTCAATAAGAAAGTTACCCATGACTCTGGTCAATTTCTTATACCCTCTATTCCTATCCTCCAGCGCCTCTTACCATCTCCAGGTACAAGTAAAAGTGAAAACACTGAAAGTATTAGTGGCTCAGTCTATACGTATATAAATAAAATGTAGTGATAAGGTCTATATGTGCATGCTAAGTCACTTCAATTGTGTCTGACTCTTTGTGATCCTATGGACTGTAGCCCGCCAGGCTCCTCTGTCCATAGGATTCTCCAGGCAAGAATACTGGAGTGGATAGCCATTCCCTTCTCCAGGGGATCTTCCTGACCGAGGGATCAAACCTGGGTCTCCTACATTACAGGCAAATTCTTTACCATCTGAGCCCACCAGGGAAGCACAGTATCAGGGACCAAATCATCATTACCTTCAAAGGCTGCTAAGTGCTTCTACTGATCCCACTCTTTCCTTCTTCTCCATATAACCACCAGATGACACGTGTTCTTCTTGTTCCCATCAGTGATTCCCATCCCTTCCATAGCGCACAAGACTCCCAAGTTGGGCCTGATACATGCTAATCTCAACTCATCTTTTTCCTTCACTCATGATGTTCTAGCCACCAGCCTCCTCCAAGCTGATCCTCAAACCCTCAGATTGGACCTTGGCCTCAAAGTCTCCCTCACACCTAGGATCTGAATGGTTCAGTTCCTATGTTTCCTTTAGGTCTAAGCACAAATATTACTTGAAGAGTAAAGCCAAAGATTCTGGCAGTGATACTTAGCCATGTATGTTCTCACTTTTGGGGGGCATTTAGACCTTATCAGTCTTCCCAAGTGGTGCTAGTGGTAAAGAAACCACTTGAACCTCCTTGCCAATGCAGGAGACGTAAGAGATGCAGGTTTTATCCCTGCTTGAAAGATCACCTGGAGGAGGAAATGGCAACCCACTCCAGTATTCTTGCCTGGAGAATCCCAAGGACAGAGGAACCTGGTGGGCTACAGTCCATAGGGTCACAAAGGGTCAGACACAACTGAAGTGACTTAGCATACACAGACCTTATCACTGTTCTATTTAAATACTCATTTTTTTTAATTTGTAGCTTTTCTCCACTATAATTTAAGTCTATAATAGCAGGCAGTATTGCCCATTTTTGTCCATTATGATATCCTCAGCACCCAGAACAGTGCCTGACATCGATCACTTAAATAGTTTCCAGATATTTTAGATCTATGGGTATTAATTAAGGACATAGGAAAACAAGCTATTATATTCTCAATTTTCACAATTTTTCTTAGAGTTTTGTTTCTGAGGGACCTGCTAACTTTAAAAAAATAACTTCTTGGGTTTTTTTTTTAATGACAAAACGGAGATAGACAAACCCTAACTTGCATATAAAAGTTCGATGAAAAAACGGTTCAATGAAACATGCCTTTAGAAGCACAAAACTCCAGTGTACAGCCTCTGTCTGTGGCATTGGCTTTGTGGATAGACTGTCTCTTAGCCAATTCTCTGATGAAGATACTAGACATTAAGCACCCTGCATGTCCATCTTCCACCATCAAGTTATCCTGTAAGACATAATCCATTAGTCAAATGGAAAATAAACATTCTATTGCCATTTTCAATTGTTTTTACCTCTTACTATATGTTGCTAATGTCATTATATTTGGATTTCATCAGCTTTGGCCCTTTTTGGTCAGCATGCCGCTATTGCTGCTAGGTTGCTTCAGTCGTGTCCAACTCTGTGTGACCCCAGAGATGGCAGCCCACCAGGCTCCTCTGTCCCTGGGATTCTCCAGGCAAGAACACTGGAGTGTGTTGCCATTTCCTTCTCCAATGCATGAAAGTGAAAAGTGAAAGTGAAGTTGCTCAGTCGTGCCCGACTCTTAGCAACCCCATGGACTGCAGCCTACCAGGCTCCTCCGTCCAAGGGATTTTCCAGGCAAGAGTACTGGAGTGGGTAGCCACTGCCTTCTCTGCTTAGTCAGCATATACATACTTAAAAATATATTTATGAAATAAATTTTTCCATATCCAAAACCATTCAGCAAGTCTAACTTAACATTTTCTTTCAACAGCATGGAACTGTTGTTGAAAATTCATCCTGTGAACCAAGTGCTACAGAAATTCCATTTAAGATGAATGTAGAAGGAAGAAATGGAGAAATTTTCACAGCAGAAAGTAGCCTGGAGTTTCTTTAAGGCACACAAGTTATTAAGGAAATCAACATGTTAAATTTCCTCAAATTTCCTAACATTTGGACATTTCCTCAAAAAGTTTATAGTGCCAAAATCCTAGGATCCACCCCAACTTAAAAATTGTTCTACAAAATGCAGTACAAAGGATAGCTTAAATGATGCTACTAATAACCTCTGTTGTGAATTGAGAGCTTACACTACTGAAACCACTGATCAACCTGATTATTAGTACATTGTAGTATATTGAATGGGCTCTAAGTAAATGTGTCTTGAATTAAAAACTAAAGGAGTTCACTGTAACTTTTTTTGGCATCAAGTGAATAAAATTTAGACTGAGCGGAAAAACAAGCCTCCTGCCTTAGTGAGGCAATTCTAATCAACAGTAAAATGACATAAAGGCTGGCAGCAGAAGACGAAATAAATTTTTATATTCTCTAGCTATTACCTATTTTACTTTCATATTATAGTGATGTTTATGGCAGCAAATAAGAGGGAAAATCTTGTTATTCAGCCTATAATTTATAGTGTATGGAGATGATGGGCCTTGAGCTAAGAGCTTTTACATTTCTTATGTCTTATAAGAAAAGGAAGGAAGGAAGAAAATGCAGCAGCAGTGAGAGCACCACCAATAGAGACCATGTGTGGTCAGCAAGGAGATCAAACCAGTGAATCTTCAAGGTAATCAACCCTGAATATTCATTGGAAGGACTGATGCTGAGGCTGAAGCTCCAAAACTTTGGCCACCTGATATGAACAGCTGACTCATTGGAAAAGTCCCTGATGCTGGGAAAGATTGAATGTTGGAGGAGAAGGGGGCAACAGAGGATGAGATGGTTGAATGGCATCACCGACTCAAAGGACATAGGTTTGAGCAAACTCTGGGAGAAAGTGGAGGACAAAAGAACCTGACATGCTGTAGTCCATAGGGTCACAAACAGTCAGACACAACTTAGCAACTGAACAGCGAGTGATCTACAAAGCCTGAAATATTTGCTACCTGACCCTTTACAGAAGAAATTTGCCAACCCCACATCTAGAACATTGAGTACTATATAGTGATCAGACATGACAGTAAAGACATACACATGTCAGATGAACTGACATCAAGCTTTAAAAGCAAGTAAAAGGATTCTGGGAAGAAGCCCAGTAGGAATCCCCAGTATTCTCTCTCCATCTAGATAACAATTGCAACAGCAGAACCTGTCTTTTGGAACTCTAGCATCTACTGAAGGTTTGTAACTTCCAGGTTAGCTTGGACAGTGAATTAATGCAGCTAATTTTAGTCAATTTCAGTTTTTAGTGCAGTAGTGGCTCCCAATCCCCCACCCCCAGCTATGTGGCAGGCAGCTGTGCACACATTCCAAATTAACCTGCCCACCACTTGCAGGAGCCAGGATGGGCAAAATGGACTGGATAGTGTCTCCCAAATATCACGGATCTGTATTGCGATCACTGAATTCTGCCTCTGATCACAGAGGTGCTGAAAGGCAGGTAGCCACAATTGCTGTGTCTTTCCCCATTTTTACAAGCCCCGAAATGGCTTTCAGCATAACTAAAGGGCCAGCACTCTTCCCCCTCCCATTTATTTTTCTCTTTTTCTCCTTTTGGAATTAGGCATCAAAGACTAGACACTGAAAAGCAACTGCATATAGTAACTGCTGTGGCAAAGCTTCTCAAAAAATTAAAACTAGAATTACTATGGGATCCAACAATTCCACTTTGGGGTATGCATCCAAAAGAATTGGAAACAGGGTCTCAAAAAGATACTATTGAGATACTTATATACATCAGTGTTTGTTCATAGCAGCATTATGCATAATAGCTAAAATATGGAAGCAACCCAAGTGTCCCTGGTTGTATGGATGGATAAGCAAAGTGTGGCATACACTGCAATGGATTATTATTCAGTCTCACAAAGAAAGGCAATTCTGACATATGCTGCAACATGGATAAACCTTGATTATATTATGTTAAATGAAAAACACAAATGCTGCATAATTCCACTTCAGTGAAGTACTTAGGATAGTCAAAATCATAACAACAGAGAGTAAAGTGGTTATCAGGGGCTTGGGGAAGTGGGAACTATTATTTAATAGGTATTTTCTGTTCTGCAAGATAGAATTAGGGAAATGGGTAGTTGTACAACATTATGAATGCACTTATCCCATTGAACTGTACATTTTAAATGGTTAAGGTGGTATTTTTATGTTATACATATTTTACCACAAAAATTAGAAAAAAGTTAATTTTATTTGTAAAAATGGGACAGATATAGATACATACACAGATATATAGATATATATCTCTATGTACACATATATATACTATATATATATAGTATATATGTATGTGTGTGTATATAGAAGTATATACGTACAGATATATAGATATTTAAGTGCATACATATAGACTATATATATGGAAAAGGCAGAGTACAAAGTTAGAATTATTAAAAATTATTCCCTTCGAATGGTGGAATTATCAGGAATTTTTGTTTATTTCCTGACAAAATCTTTTCTAATTTTTCTATGGTAAGAATAAGGGAAGCTTTATTGCTCCAAGAGATGAGGGTTGGTGGTGGGCACACATGGACACATCTCAACAGGAAGAGTATCATTTGAAAGGAAAGCAGGAGAAACTGTCAGATAGGCAATAAACACATGACTCCAGTGCTGTCTGCCAAGAATCTGCAGGCAGAGCAGGGTCTGAGTCTCACTATGTCCCTGGTCTGACAGCTGCATGTGCAAAGAGGCACAATCCTTCCCTCCTAGACACCTTTGGCTGCACTTGAAGGTTTTTTCCCTAGTGGTCCTGGCTACACACTTAGGGTTAGACACTGTCTCGTAGACAGGAGCAGGCAGCACAGCAACTAAATGCTATGATGCATGTTATCCACAAAGCCAGCAGGTGACCACAGGGTCTGAGAAGTGAAATTTTGGGGTATGGAAGCTCCCTTCCAGAGCCCTGTTCATGAAGCAGAAGTCACGCAAAACCAGCAGCAACTGAACCAGAAGTTCTGAGCATCCCAAAGCCCCCTGGTAACAGCAGAAAGCAGTCAACAGGACACTCTGAGCTGCACCAGCAGGTCCTCCATTGGCTCCAACCTTGAATAACATATGCTCCAAGAATGTTGCTGCCCTTGAAGCAACAGGCTGCCCAGGAGCAGGCTCGAGAGAGTACAGAGCCACAAAGGGTTAATGTGGCATCTGGAAACAGTCTGGTACTGCCAGTAGATACTGGTACAGGTGGCTACCTATGTATATATTGAATCCCCTGGAGAAGGGTATGGCAACCCAGCCCAGTATTCTTTCCTGAGAAATCCCCTGGACAGAGGAACCTGGCGGGTTACAGTTCATGGGGTTGCTAAGAGTCAGACACGGCTGAGTGACTAACAAGCACAATTATAGACTTGACCTTGTCTGTTAAATTCTCTAACTTCAGACACTTATTGTCATCGTCTGCCAGATGTCTTCAACAGTAGAAGGGCATTACAATTTCTATTCCCCTTTTAAAAATCCTAACTTAAAGCTTTTACTTCAACTGGTTTGATTTCGCATATGTGAATATAATGAAAAACAACAGGTTCCAGTTGCTATCTCTTTAAAAAAAATGATTAGTCTGTTACAGAGCTGAGAGTTTGGTTCCTTAAATGACTGTGGCCCTTGACAGTGCAGAAATCATGTCCTTCAGGTTTTTGCAACCCTTGAAGTTCTGTGATTTTTTTTCTTTAAGTCATCACAAGGAGAACCAACAAAACTGCTAGCACATTTTTATCACTTCATTGACAAGAGATGATATTTGGTGCCTATTTAGAGATAGTTATGTGTTTTCATATACATAAATTTGCATAAAATTTGTGTAAATTTCAATGTTTAATTTATTAAAACTTAATATAATGATATTTAAAAAGCACAATTTGTATTCTCACAAGCAAAAAGAAAAAAGAAAAAGAAATCCCAAACCAAAACAAAACCCCAAATATCTGCAGGGCAGTAAAGGAGACCAAGGCAATTTTTCTCTTCCCTGTAGAGTACAACAGAATTATCTTAATCAGATACTGCTGATATATTGTATCTGCTTAGGTCTTGTTTACAAGCTACAGAAACCACTCTATTCAGTTTAGCAGAAGGAGATCTATTGAAGGAATCACACAGCCTTGCAGAATTGGTAGAGGAATGGCAGAACCAGAAAGATTTCTGCCTCTGAACGAGATGGAATAGAGACCAGATTTACCCTCCCACCAGAAATACTCACAACACGGTAAATACAAATGGAACTACGATTTTCAAGACCCTGGATATTAGATGAATAAGGACAGGGATTCCTGAGAGAAAACAAATGAAGTGAATCCTGTGAGGGTCCCAGCTCACAACCTGGAGATGTTTCCAGGATGCCACAAATGGGAAGCATCAAGGCAGACTCCCCAGATTCAGGAGACAGAGCTCAGACTCCAGGGAGAACAGGTAACTAGAGTTCATGCAAGAAAGTGCCAAAGAACAGAGAACTGCTCAGAGAGAGAACCCCATACATCTGCTGAGAGTTCTTCTGAGCATTCAGCTAAAAACTGGTGAGATCATGCTTGTGAAGAGATGACCCAAGGCTGGGGAAAGGGCCATCAAATCAGGACTGACATATATTCATTTCTATGTATAAAATAGAAAACTAATGAGAACCTGTTGTATAGCATAGGGAACTCTACTCAATACTTGGTCGCAATCTAAACAGGAAGGAAATTCAAAACAGATGATATGCACATGCGTGTACATATATCCCCTCTTTCTTTTCTTTATTGTAGCCTGGTGGGCTGCAAAAATTATCTTAAAATTTTTTTGACAAAACTTTGGGTTGGGCAAAGTTTCTTGATGAATTAACACTTCTTGATGTGTTCTTCTCCATGGGGTTGCAAAGAGTCAGATATAACTGAGTGGCCAACATTTTCACTTTTGTATATGCATACTGCTGAGTCATTTTGCCATAAAGCAGAAAGTAACACAACACTGTAAAGCAACTACACTCCAAAACTTTTTAAGAAAAAATGGTTACAGATAACAATACCAGTGCCAATTCTGACTGAAATGTTATGAGAAGGATCTATAGAAGGGTTTTGCCTCAATGCTGAAGAACAGTAAGCTTTGGCCCAAGTTCTGCTCCAGTTTTGCTGAACAACTCAAAAAAGTAGGACTGAAAAGCAGGTGTCAACAAACTATGGCCTGTGAACCAAAGCCAGCTCATAACCTATTTTTTGTGGACTGCTGGTTAGTAATGTTTAAAATTTTTTTCAACATTAGTCAAGAGTCTTAAGAAAACAGAGTATGAAGAATACTCAACAGAGATCATGTATAGTCCATAAAATCTAAAATATGTACTTTTTGGTTCTTTACAGAGAAAAAAGAGATTTCAAGTCTGAATAAAAGAGATAAAGTGATTTAAGTTTAAAGACACATAAAGATTTAAAGTAAGGTGAAAAACTATAACATGCCAATAGTAGTTCAAAGAAAGTTGAAGTGGCTATATAAATGTCAAACAAAGTAGAGTTCAGAGCAAAGAATATTACAATGGATAAAGCAAGCTATTCCAGAATTACAGAGGTGTTAATTCATCAAGAAACTTTTCCTAACCCAAAGCTTTGTCAAAAAAATTTTTTAGGTATGATACCAAAAGAATTCATCAAAAGTAAAAATTTGTGCTTTAGAAAAACACTTAAGAAAATAAAAAGACAGTCACAGACTGTGAGAAATTGTTTGTATACTGTGCTCTTGATGAAAAAGCAAACAGCTTATATCCAGAATAAATACACGACTCCCAAAACTCAGTAATAAAAATATAACCTAATAAGTACATGGAAAAATTATTTGAACAGATATTTCATGGTGGATGATATATGTATTGAAAATAAGTACATGAGAAATACTCATTATTTTTAGTCATCAGGGAAATTCAAATTATAACCCCTATGAAATGGCACTACACATTTTGTAAACTAGCTAAAATTTCTAAGATTGACCATACCAAGTGTTAGTGAAGAACCTGTAACTCTCCTACACTTCTGATGAGAATATAAAATGGCATAACCATCTTGGAATTTCTTTATTTTTAAAATACAAACTTCCCACATGATGGAAGCATTCCATTCATAGGTATTTATCCAAGAGTAATGAAAGCATATGTCTGTACAAAATAAAGTCCATGAATAATCATAGCAACTTCACTTCTAATACCTTGAAACTTGAAGTAATTCGAATTTCCATCAACAGATGAATAAACCAACTCTTATACAATGGTATACTACTCAGCAATAAAAGAGGAACAAACTATTGATATTTGCTACTACATGGGTGAACCTCAAATAGGCTTAGTGAAAGAAGCCAAAAACATACTCATTTGAAATGATTCTATCCATATAAAATGTCAGGATATGAAGCTAATCAAAAGTGGCAGAAGATCAGTGGTTGCCTGAGGAACAGGGGGTACTGAGGAGAAGGAGGAAGGGATGACCAAGGGGCACAGGAAGCTTTGAGGAAGATGGATACAGATTGTGATGATGATTTCATGTGTGTCTATAAATGTTAAAGCGTACCAAAATGTATACTTAAAATGGGCTTCCCTGGTGGCTCAGATGGTAAAGAATCTGCCTGCAATGTGGGAGACCTGGGTTTGATACCTGGGTTGGGAAAACCCCCTGGAAGAGGGCATGGCAACCCACTCCAATGTTCTTGCTGGAGAATTCCATCGATAGAGGAGCTGGGCGGGCTACAGTCCATGGGATCACAAAGAGCTGGACGCAGCTGAGCGACTAAGCACAGTACAGCGCCTACTTAAAATATGTGTACTATGGATGTTAATAAAATGAAGAAAGCTGGCAGCAATTAAAGTTGCAGAGGGATAAATGGTCAAGAAGTACCAGGAAGCAGGAAAGACAAGGATGACAAGCCAGCAGACACAACAAGCCACTAATGACACAGTGGCTACTGCAGATTGAGCATCCCAGGAGAGAGAATCTGATTGGCTAAGCTGATGTCATATGACAACCCTGGTGGTACTCTCATCTCTACTATGGGGAGTGGGCACCTGGAGTGAGCCTCCCTTCAAAACTACACATGACGTGGGGAAGGATGATTCCCCAAGGCAAACACAGGATGAGTTGAAAAGGAAACGTACGCAAGACAGCCAAAACACCAGTAGTCACAGTGACTATACATCATCTTAGGGATTTTGTTGTTTTTGTTTTTGGTGTTTATGTTTCCACGCCTTGTGAAGTGACGAGTAGTGAAGAATCTATTTAATCCATCCACTTCTTTTCATTTTTCCTTATCGGAATTCTCACACTTTAATATTTAGGAAGGTTTTGTTTTATACAGATGTGTGGCTATGACTCAGCATATTCTTCCATTTGTGTGTGTATGTGTGTGCACCAGATATCTATCCCTAAATGAGTTTAAAAAAATCTCATGACTCTCAGAACAGCTTGCTTTGCTATTCACTACTTCTTAATGAAGTAAAAATGTTTTTTGTTCATCTTTTAAATTCAGTAGCATGCCTTATTCACTTGAATTTAATGACAGTTTGCTGGCACTCACTGTGTACCTGACATAATATCAGCTCTATCATCACACTACAACCTAAAAAAGCTGGAGTTCCACATGCTAACTGAACTACATTATACTAATTTTCTTTGTCTCCAAAACAGAGAGACATAATCCTTTTTTCTTAGAAATGTTCACCCATGAATTTTGCATGTTTTCTGCCAAAAGCAGAATGTAGGGGCGACTTGTAAGAGGCTGCACAGTTAGCACATGGAGAAGACAGTTCTCATGGGTTTATTTTTGCTTTTCCTGGTTCATTTCACAGAAAATTCACTTTTCTGTGTCTTAATTTCCCCAGCTACGAAGAAAGAAGAAACCCTTTCTTCTGTGAACACAGGAGTAGATGAAGATTCAATGACTAGGTTTAATGGATTCCTTTAATGTCCTACCTAGATCTGTTAGTAAATAATGTTTTAATTAGAAAAAAAAAGTGGATAGTTTCAAGGCTGCCAGCTCACAAAACCCGTACATTAGAACCAACTGGTTTGTACACACTGCTGTGACTACAGAAATTCCTATGCATATGATTTGAGAAATACATCATGATGCTATGAAAAAGTGGATACAAATGACCTTAAGTTGAATTTAACAAGTTATGTTCCAAAGTCAAAGGTAAAACAGAAAAGAATATAAGGACTTCCCTGGTGGTACAGTAGCTAAGACACCACACTCCCAATGCAGGGTGCCCAGGTTCAATCCATGGTCAGGGAACTAGATCCCACATGTCGCAGCTAAGACCTGATGCAGCCAAATAAATAAATATTTTAAAAAATATATAATTTGTAAAGCACCAACTCAACAATGAACTTTTCTCTTCTTTGCTTGAGACACTTTGTATAGCTTTGTCTAAAAATCATTTCTTTACACTGGGCTGAGCTCTCTGTGCTAGGCAGCTTGAAATCAAGCAGCCTATGCTTCTCTATGCTTGCGACTTTGCCTTTGAGTTTCCTAGACTCTATCCCAACACAAATACCATATTAACACTGAAAACATATACATGGAATCTAGAAAAATGGACCTATTTGCAGGACAGGAATGGAGACACAAACTTAGAAAACAGACATGAGGCTATGGGAGGGAGGAAAGGTGGGTAGGACAAACTGAGAGAGTAGCATTGACATATATACACTCACTTCAGTTCAGTTCAGTCGCTCAGTCATATCCGACTCTTGGTGACCTCGTGGACTGCAGCTCGCCAGGCCTCCCTGTCCATCCCCAACATGGTAGTATATACAAACTACCACGTGTAAAATAGCGAGCTAGTGGGAAGCTGCCGTGTAGCACAGGGAGCTCAATGTTCCGTGACGACCTCGAGGGGTGGGAGGGAGGCTCTAGAGAGATGGGATATATGTATGTGTATGGCAGAAACTGGGGCTTTCCAGGTGGCTTAGTGGTAAAGAATCTGCCTGCCAACGCAGGAGACATGGGTTCGATCCCTGGGTCAGGAAGACCATCAGAGAAGGAAATGGCAGCCCACTCCAGCATCCTTGCCTGGGAAACCTCATGGACGGAGGAGACTGGCAGGCTACAGTCCATGAGGTCGCAAAGAGTCAGACATGACAAAGCGACTAAACAACAACAGCAATACGGCAGAAGCTAACACAACACTGTAAAGCAATTATAGTTCAAGAATAGAAAAAATACTGAAAACTCAGCACAAACATTACAAGTGATACATCTCATATGCTATTTGGGGGATTCTTTTTAGTTTATTCAGTTTTACTCCCAGCGCCTATCCCAGTGACTAGCCCTGTGTCTGGCATACAATGGCCACTCAGGGAATACTGATCAAATGAATAAATGTTGCCATGTCTATAGCCAGTATTACTTTAAAAGTATACCTTAACAATATTTTCTTTTTATGGAACACCAGTCTGCTATTCTGTAGAGTCTCCACTGATCATTTTCCAGGCAGAATCTTACTTGGTTTCCAATCCCAAGTTTTATCTTAGTTCTTCCCTGATTGACTGTTTATTCTCATTTCAGCAATTTATTTGGACCCCACAAGTAAGAGTTCAACCACAGACAATTCTTATCTGTTGGAACAGTAATGATGCCTTGAATATACTGACTTTTTCTACGCAAAAGCAGTGGCCTGACAGAAGAGCAGTCAATTGCCAAATTGGGAAGAGCCTTGACTGATTGAAGAACAGATGCTCCTGAGTATAATTAGTAGAGACTTGCAATGACCTAGGCGGTTATTTAACTAAAAAAGGAAACATAAAAGAAACACACATTGAACTATTTTGAGGGGATTTCCTGGTGAGTCAGTGAACAGGACTTGACACAAAAAGAACAAATTGGTAAGCCAGTGTTTATAGTAAAGTATATGGAATTAGTCAAGACAACTTAAAACCGATGACAATTTTTTTTTCTTAACTATTTTGAGCTAACAGAATAGCCTGCTACCTTACCTAACTGAATTATAAATGATAACAGACAGGCTACAAAAAACCACAAAAGCACACAAGTTTAGAGTGTGCTACCAGTGATATTTCCTACAAGTAACTACAAGTATATTGAGTAGCAAATAATCTTTAAAAAGTTCCCGACATATACATCGGACAAACAAGAGTATTGAAATCATTGTATTTCTCCCAAATTGAAAGTCATTCAGTTGTGTCCAACTCTTTGCAACCCATGGACTGTAGACCTCCAGGCTCCTCTGTTTATAGGATTCTCCAGGCAAAAATAATGGAGTGGGCTGCCATTCCCTTCTCCAGGGGATCTTCCTGACCCAGGGATCAAACCCAGATTTCCTGCATTGCAGGCAGATCTTTACTTTCTGAGCCATCAAGGAAGCCCATATTTCTCCCAAACACCACTGCAAATCCAGAGTTGAAGGTTTGGGACAGCATCAAATACTAGATATAAGACAGTACTTATATCTACCACAGTGTATAAGAAAGGACCCAGGACAGGGTCTTCCCTGGGGGTCCAGTGGTTAAGACTTTGCCTTCTAATGCAGGGGGTGCAGTTTCAATTGTTGGTTGGGGAGCCAAGATCTCATATGCCTTGTGGCCAAAGAACCAAAACATAAAACAGAAGCAATATTTTAACAAATTCAAAAAAGACTTTTATAATGGTCCACATAAAAAAAAAAATCTTTAAAAAAAGAAAAGAACTAGGACGGAAAGAGAACAAAGACGTACTTCAAAAAGCTGCTGGCAAGAGCTAGAAAAGGATTAAAGGGCAGAGAGGAGCCCCAGAAGAACATGTAGCTGATGCTAATTGTACTGTAGCCACCAGCGGCCTTGCTGAGTTCCTTTCTAGCTGGTATAACTTCTCCCAAAGCAGAGGGTACCAGTTCTGTACAGCTCTAGAAGCAAGCATCCCATATATATGTACATATATGTATTGAATTGAAAGAAAGGTGACCAAAATAAGATGGAGATGTTGTCATTAAGTAAGAGAGAGAAAGTATTTAATTAGCACTAAACAATATGGGAAGGCTTCCCTCATAGCTCAGTCAGTAAAGAATCTGCCTGCAGTGCAGGTGACCCAGGTTGATCCCTGGGTTGGGAAGATCCCCTGGAGAAGGAAATGGCAACCCACTCCAGTACACTTGCCTGGAAAATTCCATGGACAGAGGAACCTGGTGGGCTGTAGTCCATGGGGTCACAAAGAGTCGGGCACGACTGAGTGACTAACACTTCACTTCAAACAATATGGAAAGACCTAGCAGGATGGAGAGAGTTGCTCTTCAAATGCAGCTCAGAAGTTATGGTCAAGACAAGCATCTGCATAAACATTAACAACTCATATGGCATGATGTTGCCTATTAATTGTTGCAATGATTTCTAGTAGGTCCAAAATAAACTTGTGAATTCTGCCTACATGTGCTCAAGCTGCTTTGGCTTTTTTGCCACCTCTTGGCAATCTCTGACCTAAATAGCAATTTCAAGCCACTTTTTAAGAATCCAAAGAGCCTTCTTCTCAGGTCTGTCCATTTCCAAAGAGGACCATGCTCCACAGCTTTCCCCTCCCTCCCATATTCAAATGCTGAATACCTAACTGGCAATGTGACAGTAACTGGAGTGGAGCCTTTAGGAAGTAGTCAGGTTTAGGCGAGATCATGAGGGTGGAGCACCCTGATGGGATTGTTCAACATCCCAGATGTCTGACCCTTTGTGACACCATGGACTGTAGCACGCCAGGCTTCCCTGTCCTTTACTATCTCCTGGAGCTTGCTCAAATTCATGCCCATTGAGTTGGTGATGCTATCTAACCATCTCATCTTCTGCCGCCCCCTTCTCCTTTCACCTTCAATCTTTCCCAGCATCAGGGTCTTTTCCAATGAATCAGCTCTCGGCATCAGGTTGCCAAAGAATTGGAGCTTCAGGTTCAACATCAGTCCTTCCAAAGAATATTCGGGGTTGATTTCCTTTAAGATTTACGGGTTTGATCTCCTTGCTGTCCTAGGGACTCTCAAGAGTCTTCTCCAGGATCACAATTCTAAAGCATCAGTTCTTTGGAGCTCAGCCTTCCTTATGATCCAACTGTCACATCCATAACATGACTACTGGAAAAATTATAACTTTGAGTAGATGGACTTTTTTGGCAAAGTGATGTCTCTGCTTTTTAATACGGTGTCAAGGTTTGTCATAGCTTTCCTGCCAAGGAGCAAGTGTGTTTTTATTTTCATGGCTGCAGTCACCATCCAGTTATTTTGGAGCCCAAGAAAATTAAGCCTCTCATTGTTTCCATTTTATCGCCATTCATTTGCCATGGAATGATGGGACCAGATGCCATGATCTTAGTTTTTTGAATGTTGAATTTTTAAGCCAGTTTTCCCACTCTCCTCCTGTACCTTAATCAAGAGGTTTTTTTTAGTTCCTCTTTGCTTTCTGCCATTAGAGTGGTATCATCTACATAATCTTTTCTAGAGCTGCTTCTTTGTCAAATGAAGACAACTGGCATATGCTCTGAGAAGAGCAGTTCCACACTGCTCATTTTAGACCCCATGGCATTTATCTACACCATCGTGATAGAAAAACAAGGGCTAGCAAATTGACCTTCTGCTTCTGCAGCTGCTGACCCCTGGTAAGGAATGTTAGAACAGACATAAGTTAGCCCTGGAGATTTGGACTAGGTCCAACAGCAATAAATACAGCTTGTTCTGTGCTTGTCACCCTGTCCTAGAACTGAATGACCAACAGAAACCACCACTTCACATTGGGATGCTCTGAATCTCTGGTTCTGCTGAGCTGATGCTGGCAGAGTGTCTTTGTAGGAAGAGTCAAGTTCACCAGGATATCCGAGGTCAGGTAACCCTGCACCCCGCTAAGGTTACTATCAAAATGATACCATCTCAGGCATTCCCCTAGGCAAAGAAATCGATTTTGCAACATCTAAAAGGCAACCATCTCTATCTGATTCCTGTCATCTCAGACTTCAAATATATCTGCAAACCACCTTCTAGGGTACATGAAAATCACTCCAAGGTACTTGACAAGATAGGCTCATGCTATTCTGGGATGTCTATTTGGGTTATTTCAGTCCCTGACTAAAATGTAAATGGTATATAATAGCAATGTACTCAAAGAAAAAGGACTTTTCTTCAAACAGTAGGTAAAGGAAAGCAATTTAAATGACAATCCTTTTAACTTTTCCTCACCTCTGCCCAGGCAACTTTGCCCTTGTCCATCTAAATTCTAGCAGAGTGGAACTAATGAAAAGGGAACTCTGAAATAAAGGCAAATTCGAATGACTGAGACAGATGAAGGATGCCTTTAAGAGTTATTTGGACTAAAAATAACTTTGGTAATTCTTACAGATTTCTGAGGAAGCCATGAAAAACTACCCAGGATGCAGTGTATTCACAATAAGAATAGGACGTTGGCTTCTGAAAAAGATAGTCCTTAAGTATTGGGAATTGGGAAAATGTTTTAAGTAAAATATAACAAAAACCAGGGGTAGTTCCAGGAAAATGTTTTGATACTAAATCTATAAAATTATTGTATATTCAGTTGTGGGAAACAATGATGAATTTGATCCAGAAAATAATGCTCCTTTAAGTATTAATTTTAGAATTATGTTCTCTAGGAGTCAATCATAAATATGGATCATACAGACTTAAAGCAGTGTTTCACAACAAGAGGTTGTTTTGCTTCCCAGGGATATTATAACTTTTTCATTCATTAAATGAGTATTTGTTAACTACCTATGGTAAGGTGAGTGCAGAGAAAAAGTTAGCTGGGCAGTCAGGCAAAGAAAAGGAAATTTATCAGAGGGAAACAAGAGGGTGACTAGCTCTTAAGGAGAACCAGCATCCTCCCTTTCTGATGGAGTCTTTCTTATATCCCACCAATGAAAAATTCTCTGAAGGGGTGGTTAATTTTTAGCCCATAGCTGAGTCCTATGGTCACATAGCCAGAGGTCTGGAATCCGGCGATCTCATATCCTTGAGAAGGTAGGCGCCAGTGGGAAAACAGAATTTGGGCAATTTGGTCAGTCTCAAGGCTCACTGTGATTTTATTCTTTGTTTGCAAGGTCAATATGAGGAGACATTTTAGCAGTGAGCCCCTACATAGGCCCTATCACCTACTATGTGTCAGCCCTGGGATGCTGCTGAGCACACAGTGACTGCTCCCCTTGTTGTGATGGAACTTCATATCCAGATGGGAAGATGGACTTTCTTCAAAGGAATTACTATGCAAGTCATTACTGTAAATGAGGAGGCTTAATTTAGGGGATTATAACACAGGAATTATAACACAGGATTCTGTAAATCAGGAAGCCCCTCCAATTAGATAACTTAAATAGTGGGTAGAATTACCCAGCTAAAAAAAAAATCAGAGGTGGGAGAAGAGGTCAAAGAAGTGGTTTAAACAAAATATCATTAGTACCTTTCGCCTCTCAGATAGGTTAAAGTTCAGGAAAAAATAAGCGTACATGCTGAGAATAAAAATTTTTCCATATACCTCCCAATTCCCTTAGTACTATTCTTCTAGGTCCCTGCACTTATTCCTGTTGAATTCCTGCCTCCGGAAACCATGACTATGGCATTTTTCAAAAGCTTCAGGATGCCCTTTGAATTATTCTTTCTCTTGCTTCCCTTCATTTGCGAGGGCGTCTAGAGATTACTCTATAAATGAAAGAACTTATTTGTTCATCTTAACAAGAATAGTTGACAGTGATGTTGACCAGATCGCGGAACATGCTGCTGCGAGCACCGGTCTGCAGTCTCTGCTTTAATGGTTGGATGCAGTAAAACTCAAGAGTAGTTGATGCCTTTTAAGTGTCAGCACAGTATGTGGAAAAGCACAAACTGTCATGGCAATGGCATTTTATTAGATGGAAAAGATGAGAAAACTCACTGATTCTCAATAACTATGCCCAGAAAGAAAAATTTTGATGAGATGTTCAATAATTAAAATATTTCATAAACTGGTTCAGTATTTTAGCATAGCAGGGGCTGGTTCTCTTCTTTGGTATAAAATGAGGATGATTTGACTAATTCAATTAGCATCTTATTTTTACCCAAGATTATTAGTTCTGGGTATCTTCTACCTGGAATGTTTCCTCAGTGACAATTTTCACTCAGTCTCCTTGAAAATATTTTTAGTGTTCTGAATAAACGATAGTTCTAGAGGATTTTTGCTAGGCACATACATACACACACATACACAAATAAAATTGCAAAGTAGGAAAATATCTTCTGTTCACCCAGGTGCCCATCACTCAGATGTAACTGACATATTCCGAGCTTGGAGACACATGTGGAACTAGACGGTAGCCCCTCTAAAATGCTCTAGCTCCCAGAGAGAACTATCTGAATCTTGTCAAAACCAGAAATCATTTCCACTCACAAGGTAGTGAAATAGAGAAGGATATTTTATATCCATATTTTGTGGAAAATTTAAAAGACAATGGATATTACTTAGTCTCTAAGCAGCAAATCAATGTGAAAGCAGACCAAAGCATCTCATAACCTTTGTGCCAAAGGTGGGTTTAAGGAGTCCACATATTATTTGAAAATTTAAAAATATGTGTTGCTCTTCCACAAAGGCTGGGATTAATGAACTCATTTATTCTGCTTCATTTAATAATACCCAAAGATTAAATCAGGAACAATTATTTCATACTACTATGTAATACAAACTCTTAGGTAAATAAATGTTTGACTATGGCATCTGTCGATAGTGTTGTTAGGTGCACAAAAGTGTTTACTTTTGATAAAGTCTAATTTATTTATTTTTTTCTTTTGTTACCCATGTTATTGGTGTCATATTCCAAGACATCGTTGCATATCCAATGTCATGAGACTTTTACCCTATGTTTGCTTCCAAGAGTTGAGCTATTTTTTAATTGGCTTGCTTTTAAAGATTGTTTTCTTTTACCTATTGATCCAAAGAATTAAAAATTCTCAGTATAGTTTTCATTCTTACTCTAACACTTACTTTCATTAGTGATGCCGAGAAGGATACTCACTCAGCTCAACAGTAATTTCAAAAGCAACAAATACATTTATTAGGGGAAGAGTTATATATAAGATGACCAAAAGAGCTAGAAGAAAATAATCTGATACACTGATCTACCATAGTTCATGATGCTTCTCATAGTTATGGGTAAATCTCTTTGCAAATAGATGTTGTACAGGTGTCACAAATGGAACACAATATATGAACTGTATCAAGTCACTATAGATTGACTGGTGTTGAGAAAGGAGTTCCATTTGTTAAAGCAGAATATCTGGGAAGCCATTTATTACATTCATTCTGTGTTCAGTTGATGTGGACATAATGGAACTGAATTACAGAAATATTATACAAACACTTAAGTGCTAATGCATCAGACTACTGAACTGCTAAATGAGAGACGGTTACATTTTGGATTTGAGAGCAGAGAAAATTTTAAAAGCCAGTGAAGTTTTTGGTTCTTTATAGCTTTATTCCAAAAATGTAAGCCAACTCACATTCTGGTTTCATAGAGGCAAAGACAGAAAAAGGAGAAGGTTTAGGGGCTTGATGTTGTCACTGCTTGCAGGCTTCAATGAACATATTCTGCTTTTATTAAAACCATATTGGTGCTAAGGTGCCAAGACAATTCAATTGAAATGAAATTTAGTTCTTTTCAACAAAAAAGTGCCAGAACAGCTGGATATCCACATGTGAAAGAATGAAGTTGAATCAATACCTAGTACTATCAACAAAACTGACTCCAAATGAATCAATACAGAAAGCAATCTTACTCTTAGAGTAAATCTTCATGATCTTCAATTAGCCAAAATCTTCTTAGAAATAATACCAACTGATGGATCATGCAGAACTGATACAGAAATTACCCTGAAGGAGCTTCTAAGAGCCAAAGCTGGAGCAATTTGAACAATAAAATAAACAATAATATTATTGCATTGTAAACCCACAGATTAAAATAAATATCCATGAGTCCATATTGACATTGGTGGTTTAGTCGCTCAATTGTATCTGACTCTTGTGACCCCACGGGCTGTACCTCGCCAGGCTCCTCTGCCCATGGGATTTCTCACGCAAGAGTACTGGAGTGGTTGCCATTTCCTTCTCCAGGGAATCTTTCAAACCCAGGAATCAAACCCAAGTCTCCTGCATTGCAGACAGATTCTTTACTGACCGAGCTATGAGGGAATCTAAACATACTCAGAGAAATAATACCAAAACACAGTGACCAATAAAAAAATCAGCAAGTAAGTTGGACTCCATCAAAATTAAAAACTTTTGTGCTTCAAAGGACACCATCAAGAAAGTGAAAATACAAAACACAAAATGAGGGAAAATATTTGCCAATCATACATCTGAGAAGTGACTTGTATTCAGAACATATTCTCTTACATAATAGAAAGGCAAATAACCCAATTTTAAAATGGCAAAGAATCTGAGTAGATATTGCTCCAAAAAGATATGCAAATTTCCAATAAGTGCATGAAAAGGTATTCAATATAAGTAGCCATTAGGGAAATGCAAAAACAAATCAAAAAACATTCTGAAATACAAATTTATACCCACTATGATGACTAGAATCAAAATGTCATATACAGTCAAGTGTTAGCAAGGATGTGAAGGTAGAATTCTCATACATTGCTGGTGAAAATGTAACACAGCATAGTCATCAAGGAAAAGTTTAGTGGTTCCGCCAATGAGTTAAGGAGGAGGCATGACAACCCACTCCAGTTTTCCTGCCTGGAAAATTCCATGGACAGAGGCTACAATCCATAGAGCTGCAGAGAGTTGGACACGATTGAAGCTCCTGAGCACGCACCCATGCACCAATGGGTTACACACAGAGTCACCATATGACGAACCAGTTCCACCCTTAGGTGTGTACCCAGGAGAAACGAAAACACACGTCCACACAAAAGTGTACACGTGGATGTTTACAGCAGCATTATTCACAGCAGCCAAAAAAAGAAAACAATCAGTGGTACATCCATACAATGGAATATTATTCAGCCAATAAAAGGAATGAATTACTGATGCATGCCAGAACACGGTTGAACCTGGAAAACATTATGCTCAGTAAAAAAAGCCAGTCACAAAAGACCACATATTATATGATTACATTTATAGTTGATTCCCAGAATTGTCAAATTTATGTATAGAGAGGGTATATTAATGATTGTCTAAGGCCAGGGTGGAGGGGAGGTGATGGACAGTAACTGTTGGTTTTTTTGGTGATGAACATGTTCTAAAATTGGACTGTGTTCATGGGTGCACAACTGTCAATATATTAAAAACAATGAACTGTTTTTAATATAAATGAGGAAATGGTATGGTCTATGAATTAAGTCTCAATAAAGCAGTTAAAGAGAGCTTCTCTGGTGGCTCAGATAGTAAAGAATCTCTCTCCAATGCGGGAGACCTGGGTTCAATCCCTGGGTCAGGAAGATCCCCTGGAGAAGGGAATGGCTACCCATTCCAGTATTCTTACCTGGAGAATTCCATGGAGAATTTCACTGGAACCTCACAGGCTACAGTCCAGAAGCTGTTAAAATTATATTGGTGTTACAAATTTTATCTGTGAATCCTTCTGAAGTTGGGGATGGAAGAGTGGAAATCATGCTTTAAAGTTTAGAACTTAGGGAAAAGTTAATTCATCTCATCTGAATGGTTTCCATTACTTCATTGAGTTTGACAATTAACTGATGTGTTACTTTACTTCAATGCTTACATTCATTCATTATGCCTGGTTACTGCTATAGCATAGGCACTGGAGATGGAGACATGAAAAGAATACACTTGCTTCCAAGGTCACCAAATAATAGGGGGAATTATATGCAGTAAGTATGATAGAATTAGGGAATCAATGCAAAAGGACCACAGTGTGGAGGACCTAATTGCGCCTCTGTGTGTGTGTGTGTGTGTAGATGAAGGCGATCAAGAGGAATTGCTTTCAAGGGCAAGTGGAGTTTATCAAGTGGTCAAAAGAGGACATACACACCAGAGTGTAGATGATACAGAAGAAGCAAGAGACAAAGCTGAAATTGCTTCCTTTAATACTTATGGATTTCACAGACTGTTAATCTTAGACTGATCATTAGGAAATAAAACAGTACAGTTAACTATGAAGAGTCATTTTTCTAACCATGTTCACAAAAGACTACTTTTGGCCTGAAAAATGGAGGTTTTCACTTTCCATTTTACCTATACTGACAAGGGTTGTCCTCCACTGAAATATCACAGTATGTAGCCATTTTCTAGACCCATAATTTTATAGAGAGTACCTCTAGGTAAAAAGGAAATGAGTTGGAATTTCTTCCCTATTACTAACTAGCTATAAACTCTGTGTGACCCTTGGTTTCTTATAAATCACATGAAAATGAAGAGCTAACTGATGTGGTTCTGTAAAGATGAAAGGAATAAAGCATACAAAGTACTTTGTACATAGTAGAATTTCAATACATGGTATCTAGTCTTGTTCTGTCTTTAATATTTTCTTATACAGAAAATATAATATATGTAATTATAAAAACATAAATATATATTTTATTATATATGTTATATAAAACCTATATACATATATATATTTCCACAGGAGAGTTCAATCTTACAGCCTTTTCACCTTAATGAGTATGACCTAGATCATTCAAAGAATCTATTCACTGACAAATGGTAATCAAGGCATAAAGAGATACAAAATTGTTCCTCTGTTACAGTAAAAATGCCAGAGCCCAAATGCACAGGGACAAAGCCTAAGGAAAAGCAAACCAAACGGGCAAGGAAAATCAGGCCACATATGGGTAAGACAAGACAAGGCAAAAGCTGCTTATAAAACAGGCAGACAATCTAGTTAAGGTGGAGAGCAGGCTGTACTCAGGTCAAGCTTAGCAGCAAGTTAACAATTTAGAGCCAGGAAATTAACAGAGACTGAAACACAGTAGCTGGTTTGCTTCCTAAACTAAATATCTCTTTGGGGTCTGATTTCCAGGGAAGAAGGTGTAATATTCTCACAGAGTTCCCATACCTCTTAGCAGACTGACTGATTTGCATAGTTAGAAGGATTTCCACTGTTCAGATGAGATTGAACATATCTATGTATCTACATGGAGAAGGAAATGGCAACCCACTCCAGTATTCTTGCTGGGAGAATCCCAGGGACAGAGGAGCCTGGTGGGCTTCTGTCTATGTGGTTGCACAGAGTCAGACACGACTGAAGCGACTTAGCAGCAGCAGCATGTATCTACACATATGTACACACTCATATGCACATTCATGCGTATACTCATGAGACATTTTTGCCACATACATTGTAAATTTCTTCTGGAGTTAAGTAGCCTAAGTGCCATTTCTTTCCACGTGTGGCTGCTTTTCCTGAAACCACTCCTAGGGTTCCCCTCTGTAGCATCTGTGATTGGAAAGCTGATAGTTTCTTTCATAGTTCTTGAAAGTTGGGTTTTGATGCTTTCTGAAATATCTGCACTGAAAAGTGGAGAATAGAAAAGTGTCAGTTCCTGTACTTTACTTTCATCACACTTTCAATGGCTTTTCAAAAAGCTCCTCCATGGAGAGAGGAAAAATGCTTGAAAAAACACCTAGATATGCAGAGAGAAGGCACCATAATTACTATCAGTTCAAGTTCCTGCTTGTCCCAAGAATGGTCTTCACTCACAGACTCTCCTTTGTTTAGCTGCTTTCTTTACAAAATAAATGGAATGGATATTCAATGTCCCTCTAATGAGTAAAGGTTATTATGTCCTCACAGTATGATTTTTCAGACCTACTTTTAAACTTGCTTCTGAAAAGAAAATTCACTAATCACTTAGATTATTAGTATTGTCATTAATAATCATCTGGTATGTCATAAAAAAAACACAATAGGTCCTCTTGGTAAAGATTCCATTGAACTTAATGCCAGGGATTGTAACTTATTCATTGTTGCTGCCCAGTGAATTTAGAGTAGTCAGTGTAAGAGTGGTTATGAGACACTGGGGAAAAATATTACATTAAAAGTAATAGAGGTTTGGGGTGCACACATTTGAAATCCACTTTTCTGCACAGAGTAATCTTTTACTATGATTCTAACTTCTGGGGGACATGTTTAATAATGCTTTTATTTTTTTTTAAGTATTTTACATCATATGCAGTACAGTTTTGCATGAACCTCTGACACTTATCACAGTAATGAGTTGTTTTGGTCCCACTGCTAAAATAAGTTGGAGCCAGGACAATTTTTAAAAAATGGAACTAAAGCTTTTATTTTCCTAGTGAGACTTGCTATGTAAACTTCTAGCATTACTGGGTCTTGGCTGTTTTTCAGTTGCACTCTAATTTTAATTATCATTTTTCAAAACATATAACTTAGTGACACTTCAATAAATATTATTTGAGTGCTTGCTATATATTGATACTTTGGAGATATGGAAGAAATATCCAACTTCAAGAAGTATATGTTCTTCATGAGGAGAGATTGTAGATTTCAAACTTTATTTCCAATGGCATCACTAAAAATAATTCTCTGCTATTTGCTAATAAAAAGATATCATCATGAAAAAATGAGAGGACAAAGTCTACTTGTTCTTAAACTATGTGGTTTCAGGTACAATGCAGTCAAATCTTTCTCCTGTCAGATTATACTTCTTATTACTTTCAACCCTCTCCTGACTGCTGGTATGGAAAGCTCACAGGCCACAACTGTTCATTTTCTTTGTTGTTTTTCAGTTGCTAAGTCATGTCCAACTCTGTAGTCCCATGGACTGCAGCACTCCAGGATTCTCTGCCCTTCACTATCTCCCAGAGTTAGCTCAAACTCATGTCCATCGGGCCGGTGATGCCATCCAATCATCTTATCCTCTTGTTGCCCCCTTCTCCTCCTGCCCTCAATCTTTCCCAGCATCAGGGTCTTTTCCAACGAGTTGGATCTTTGCATCAGGTGCTCAAGTATTAGAGCTTCAGCTTCAGCATCAACTCATGCAATGAATTTTTAGGGTTGATTTCCTTTAGGAGTGATTGGTTTGATCTCCTTGCAGTTCAAGGGACTCTCAAGAGTCTTCTCCAGCATCAAAATTCAAAAGCATCAATTCAAAAATCATCAGCCTTCTTTATGGATCTCACATTTATTTTTAAGAGCCTAGAAACTGCATCCAAGGGCAAAGCTACTATAGCACCTGTTTTTCAGGTTGTATGTGCGATGAATTTCCCAAGTATTTTAATCCTTTTTCTGACTTATCAACAACTACTCTGTGAGGTATGACTCTCCAACTTAATAGATGAGGTAACTGAGTTTTAGAGCTGCAAACTGATGGCACAAGACCTCAGCGCCAATGAGTAATGTACACAAGATCACAGGGCACAGCTATGTCTGACTCTGCTTCTCACCAGCTCCATGCTCTGCGGTCTTAACTACCTCATCTTCCTTCTTTAAAACTCTGTGTATAATATAGTCTGCTAAAATTTCAGATAATCAAGTATGTCATGTATTTTGTTTGTGGTCTATAGTTTTGGCAATTTGGATGGAAAGAAATTTCTTTTCACGAAAGTGAATGGGATTGGACTTAATATAAAAAATACCATACAACTAGGAGGGTTTGAGGTGGAAAGAAAAAGAAGTTAAATAATTTCCTAGTAATTTTTAAGCCAAAAGTCTTCTGTTGATCATTATTAATTACCAAGTTTGAATTCTTAAGTGAAAGTCTGTACAAAAATTCCTCTGCTGTGAAAAACATTATATGCAAGCAACTGGAAAAAATATACTTTTTTCTCTTCAAATAAAAACAGCTAGAATAATGTAAATAATTTTCTAACCAAAATATATTGATTCCCCCCCTCAGGCAAATTTGTGTACTTCAATTTTATATTAATATGTTTGTGTGTGTATATGTCACCGACTCAATGGACATGAGTTTGAGTAAACTCCGGGAGTTGGTGATGGACAGGGAGGCCTGGCGTACTGCAGTCCATGGGGTTGCAAAGCCTCAGACATGACTGAGCCACTAAACTGAACTGAACCGAACTGTGTGTATACTTGTCAATTTAACACAAGAAGTATCAGATTTAGAAAAGTTAAAATATTGATGAGAAAAAAAATTTTTTAATTCAGCTAAATAGAGACAACCCATGTTCTTGAATGTTCACATTGTGAAGATGAAAATTCCTTCAAATCTGGCTATAGATTCAATTCAATCCCTATCAAAATTTCTGCAGACGTCTTGAAGAAATTTACAAAATGAGCCATAAATTTACATGAAATTGCAGAAGACTAAGAATAGCCGAAACTATTTTTAGAAAGAGCAAAGTTGGGAAACTTTCACCTCCCAAATCAAAATTTATTCTAAAGTACAATTATGAAGACAACATGTTCCACTGGCATAAAATCAGATGAATATGGCAATGAAATAGAACTGAGAGTCTACAAATAAATCCTTATATTTATGGTCACTGATTTCTGACAAAGGTGATAATTTATTTAATTCATGAGTAACAGGTAGCCTTTTTAACAAATAGTGGTTGAACAATTGAATATTGACATGCAAGATAATGAACTTATGACATTGTCTCACACCAAACACAAAAACTAACTCAAAATAGATTATAGATTTGAATGTAAGAATTTAAAATTGAGAATTTTAGAAGATAATATAGGATAGAAATCTGACAACTTGGGTTAGGCAAATTTTTTATATGATACAAAAAGCATGATCTATAAGATGTGAAATTGATAAATTAGGCCTCATACAGATAAAAACTTCTGCCATTTAGAAGACACCAATAAGAAAATGAAAACATAAGTCAGACTAGAAAGAAATATTTGCAAAACATATTTATACAAGACTGTGTCCAAAATATTGGAGAAGGTAATGGCAACCCACTCCAGTGTTCTTGCCTGGAGAGTCCTGTGGGTGGAGGAGCCTGGTGGGCTGCCGTCTACGGGGTCACACAGAGTCAGACACGACTGAAGTGACTTAGCAGCAGCAGCAGTGTCCAAAATATACAAAATCATATGCTTCAATAAGATGAGAAACAACTCAAAACATAGGCAAGATATTTGAATAGGCATTTTACCAACAAATATATATGAATGGTTAATAAACATGAAAAGATGCTCAACATAACTAATCAATAGGAAAAAGCAAATTAGAATGACTAGAAAGGCTATAAAAAGTATAGACAATAACATTGGTGGATGAGGATGTGGAGAAACAGGAACCTTGATACAACAGTGGTGGAAATGTAAAATGATTCAGCTACTTTGGAAACAGTTTGGAAATTTCTTCAAAAGTTAAATATAAATTTACCATGCAATGGTGTTCCAAGTTGCCCTGCTCACCACCAATATTGTGATCTGACTTTCAATCCCATCACCCCACAAAGCCCAGAGAAATAATCTCGCTCACACAATTTTGATGATAACATTCCAATGTTTAAATTGTCCTTATACCTGTCAAGTTTCTGCATGGTTTTACAGTTTTGCCTCTTCTTTTGACCAATTTACTTCTTATACAATTGGCTTTGGTGCCTCAGTTGCTGAAAACTGCAGCTTCTACCAGGCTCAATTCACCCAATGAACTCATGAACGTTTTTTACAGTCTTGAAGCAAAGGAAGAGTTTTGATCAGCACTGTGAAACTCAGTTTGTGTGTAGGGAAAAAAAGATAATGTTTTTGCCAATGCTGTTGCTATGCAACCACTGTAATATGACAACTAGAACTAAAATGAAATGTAACTTCATAAGTGGAGGATGGTTTTTAAAAGAATGTGGTTAGAGACAGTTAATCAAAGGCAACACTGCTGGAACCTCCTAAAAAGAATGAGCTGGAGAGGAAGTCAAAGGCTTTATGAGAGTTTATAGAGTTTTTTTTTTTTTCTTTAAAGAAGTCCAAGAGCAAACCCATAGGGTTGTTCCTTAAATTCTATATTTATCTTAGGCAGTGCATCTAGAATGCACAACTGGTGATGATTAAAGCAGTAAAGGGCTACCTACACCAGTTGTGATGCAAAAGAGACACATCACCCACCATTCAGCTTTCTTAAACACTTAAACTGTAGCTGAAATAGGAGGTACATCTTTGTAACGGTGAGTGCATGAGCACAAAGACGGAAACATGAAATCTACAGTTTCTCCATACAACAGTGTAAAACCCAGTCATCTGAATAAGTGCTATTTTTTAAAAGAATGTATCATTTTCAGAAAAGTTATAAAATCAAATAAAGGCATCGAGTATTACAGAAAATAAGATATTTCTTGGGAATAGTGTCTCTATGTGAAACAAAGCACTTTCTATCACTCTTGTTATCTTTTCTCTTTTGGGGGGAGTGCCAAAGTGTAGCCACTAAAGTCTCATCTAGATGAAGACCTTCCACGTGTCCTTTCTTTAGGAAAATGAAAGTAATTATAGGGTCTGGAGCATCCCTGGTGACCAGTAGCTCAGACGCAGTGCTCCCAACGCAGGGGGCTGGGGTTTGATCACTGGTCAGGGAACTACATCCCACATGCCTCAACTAAAGACCCTGTATGCTGCAATGAAATGAAAGATCCAACATGCCAAAACTAAGACCAGGTGCAACCAAATACATCAATTTTTTTAAAAAAGAAAGTAATTATTAGAGCCTATATTAGGGTTTTCAAGAGAAGCAGAAACAATAGGACGTATTGCCTATAGAGAGAAACTGGTAGAAAAATTGATGCTTAAAAGATGACCAAAGGAAACAACTTTCACAGGAGTGTGGAAGTCCTTAGCACCATAGGCTGAGCACAAGGGGAGAATATTTTCTGTAATTTCCTCAGAATATAGGATGATTCTAAACCCAGAATAGCCACTTATTATAAGTTTGATGATTGACTGGCTGACCTCTTCATTAATCTGTACCAAAGCCTGAACCCACTTTTGGAATACCCTTTAAAAACCAGGACTTCATCCTGCAATGCCCCATCTTAAATACTCAGAATTAAAAGTCATCTTGAAATTTTCCTTCAGCTTTGACTTCTTATGCTGCAAGCTGAACTATTACTACAGTTGTTGTTGCTTGGTCACTAAGTTATCTCCAACTCTTTGTGACCCCATGGACTGTAGCCCACCAAGGCTTTTGTCCATGGGACTTTCCAGGCAAGAATACTGGAGTGGGTTGCCATTTCCTTCTCCAGTGGATCTTCTCAATACAGGGGTCAAAACTGCATTGTTTTCTGCATTGGCAGGGAAGTTCTTTACCACTGATCCGCCAGGGAAACCCATTTATCCTTTATAAATCTCCTTTGCAAAATTTTCAGTGATTCATTTGAATGAAATTTTATTGATCATAATGGGTAAAAATTCACTAAAAATCACAGCCATTGTGTTTATCGGTTCTTGGACAGAAATCCTGAGTGCCAGTGACACCAAAATATACTATTAAGAAAAAGAAACAAAATTCAGGTTTTAAAAGAGTAAGCCTAACTAAATACAACTAGTATTTAAATTTTCTACCTAATATAGTCTGTTAGTTTGTCAGTTTTATGATTTTCTTTCTAGCTGTAAGTTTCAGTAATAAAACTCTAGCCATAACACAGGACACTAAAAATGCAAACTGGCTAAATATGCCAGAATATGCAAAAATTCTCACTAATTATATGGAGATAAATGATAGCTATTTTTTAATATATGGTTATGTATCATTAAAATTTTAAAAATTAGAACATTTCCTCACATCACAAGAAATAAACTCAAAATGAATTACAGGCCTAAATGTAAGACCTGAATTCGTAAAACTCCTAGAGGAAAACATAAGCAGAACACTCTGACATAAATCACAGCAATGTTTTATTGGATCTGTCTCCTAAGGCAAAAGAAATGAAAGCAAAAATAAACAAATGGGACCTAATTAAACTTACAAGCTTTTCCACACCAAAAGAAACCATCGATAAAACGGACACCCTACTGAAAGAGAGAAAATCTTTGCAAATGGTATGACTGGTGAGATTAATATTTAAATTATACAAAAAGCTCATACAAATCAACATAAAAATCCAATTACAAATGGGCAAAAGATTTGAATAGGCATTTAAAAAAAATACAGTGGCCAACAGGTACATGAAAAACATTCGACATTACTAATCACTCGGTTCAGTCCAGTTCAGTTACTCAGCCCTGTCCGACTCTTTGTGACCCCATGCGCTGCTGTAGGTCAGGCTTCCCTGTCCATCACCAATTCTCAGAGGCTTACTCAAACTCATGACCGTTGAGTCAGTGATGCCATCCAACCCTCTCATCCTCTGGCGTCCCCTTCTCCTCCCGCCTTCAATCATTCCCAGCATCAGGGTCTTTTCAAATGAGTCAGTTCTTCACATCAGGTGGCCAAAGTATTGGAGTTTCAGCTTCAGCATCAGTCCTTCCAACGAACATTTAGGGCTGATTTCCTTTAGGATGGACTTGTTGGATCTCCTTGCTGCCCAAGGGATTCTCAAGAGTCTTCTCCAACACCACAGTTCAAAAGCATCAATTCTTTGGTGCTCAGCTTTCTTTATAGTCCAGCACTCACATCCATACATAACTACTGGAAAAACTAAAGTTTTGACTAGACGGACCTTTGTTGGTAAAGTAGTGTCTCTGCTTTTTAATATGCTATCTAGATTGGTCATAACTTCTCTTCCAAGGAGCAAGTGTCTTTTAATTTCATGGCTGCAGTCACCATCTGCGGTGATTTTGGAGTCAAAAAAAATAGTCTGTCACTGTTTCCATTGTTTCCCCATCTATTTGCCATGAAGTGATGGGACCAGATGCCATGATCTTAGTTTTCTGAATGCTGAGTTTTAAGCCAAATTTTTCACTCTCCTCTTTCACTTTCATCAAAAGGCTTTTCAGTTCCTCTTCACTTTCTGCTGTAAGGGTGGTGTCATCTGCATATCTGAGGTTATTGATATTTCTCCCGGCAATCTTGTGCTTCATCCAGCCCAGTATTTTTCATGATGTCCTCTGCATATAAGTTAAATAAGCAGGGTGACAGTATACAGCCTTGACGTACTCCTTTCCTGATTTGGAACAAGTCTATTGTTCCATGTCCAGTTCTAACTGCTGCTTCTTGACCTGCATACAGATTTCTCAGGAGGCAGGTCAGGTGGTCTGGTATTCCCACCTCTTGAAGAACTGAGAAATGCAAATCAAAACCACAGTTAGCTAACACCTCACACCTGTAAGAATGGTTCTCATTAGAATCTACAAATGTTTATAAGAATGTGGAGAAGAGAATAGTTGTTGGTAGGAATGTAAATTGGTGCAGCCACCATGGAAAACAGTATGGAGTTTTCTCAAAATTGAAATACCATATGACGCATCAATTCCATTCCTGGATATATACTCAAGGAAAATGAAAACGCTAATTTGAAAAGATACATGCAGCCCAAAGTTTAATGCAATTTAATTTACTATTTTAAAACTTTAAAAACTAACTAGTAAGTTGTCATATATAATGAAGTAGTCACTAGCATCTCCTAAATCAAGAGTCAAAAATTAGAAGATAAAATAAAAGGAATATTTTTCATTCACAAAAGCAAAGAAAAAAGAAAAAAGAAATATCTAGAATTAGCACATTTGCAATTCCTAAGGAAAAAAGCTATATAACTTATTTGGAAGATACAAATAGAGATCAGATATATTAAGATACACATTTTTTTAAACCCAGAAGTGTTAAATAGTATTGAAAAGTCAACATTTCCCAAATTAATATAATGATTTAATTCTATTGTGCTTTTTTTTCTGAGAACTTGACAAAATTAGTCTAAAGTTTATTGGGAAGAATAAGTATAATAATAGTCTTTAAAAGTCTCAAACAAAAATGTTAGGATAGTAACAGCAACTATGCTTGGAACATAAAACATATAAAATTACTATAAATAAAATAGTGTGGAATTTGTTTAAAATATTGCACAAGGGTGAGACAGGATAAATATCCTGAAGCATAGCCTAGTAGTGGGATGTTACAGACAATAATAGGATGTAAAAAAAAAAAGGACGATCACAAAACATTGGTGTTACACTATTTAAAAAGAGTTTTGGGGGAAACTGATCCTTGGGGAGAATAATCATCAAATCCAGACCTCCCTTATACTCTAACATGAAGAGTTAAATGCAAAAAAAGAAAAATTGGAAATATACATATTTAACTGAAATACATACATACATATATATATATAATATTTAACTGATCTTTGGATGAGCAAAGAAACTCTTTGCCTAAATATATGAGAAATGAAAGAACACACAAAGAAAAGATAATGCAAGTTCCAGGTAAAAATTGTCAAGCTATGCTTGCTGATGAAGGCTGTTTTCACTCACCTCTTACTGGCTTCAAGGCTGACTCATGTCTGACATCAGAAAGTCAAGACCACTTTCCTCATTTCCAGCCCTTCACGTTCCTTCTGAAATTTTGAGTCTTTTTGGGTTTTCTGTTGGCCAGGACATGCAGCTCCCAGGATCTTAGTTCTTAGACCATGGAGCAAACCCATGCCCCCACAGCTGAGTCCTAATCACTTGGATCACCAGGGTTCAAGGAAGACCTGACTCTGAGTCTTGTTCTCTGAGTTCTGGTTTGCCCCAAGGTTGCAACTCTCTTCTTTACTCCCGTAGCTCCACTTGCCCCAGCAAGAAGCTCAACACTCTGGAGTTCATAGTGGAACTCAAATTTGTTCAATAATGCTTGATTATCACCTGTGCTTCCATGCTCAGTCATGTTCAACTCCTGGTGACATCATGGACTGTAGCCCACCAGGTTCCTCTGTCCATGGGATTTCCCAGGCAAGTGGGAAGTGAGTTGCCATTTTCTCCACCAGGGGATCTTCCCAACTCAGGGATTGAACCACAGTCTCCTGGGTCTCCTGCACTGGCAGGCGGACTCTATATCACTGAGTCACCTGGGAAGCCCTTGATGATCAACTGCTCAACACTAACTAGATTCAGTTAGAACTGGACATGGAACAACAGACTGGTTCCAAATTGGGAGAGGAGTATGTCAAGGCTGTATACTGTCACCCTGCTTATTTAACATACATGCAGAGGACATCATGAGAAACGCTGGGCTGGTTGAAGCACAAGATTGTCAGGAGAAATATCGATAACCTCAGATATGCAGATGGTACCACCCTTATGGCAGAGAGTGAAGAAGAACTACAGAGGCTCTTGATGAAAGTGAAAGAGGAGAGTGAAAAAGTTGGCTTAAAACTCAACTTTCAGAAAACTAAGATCATGGCATCTGGTCTCATCACTTCATGGCAAATAGATGGGGAAACAATGGAAACAGTGACAGACTTTATTTTTGGGGGGGCTCCAAAATCACTGCAGATGGTGACTGCAGCCATGAAATTAAAAGACACTTGCTCCTTGGAAGAGAAGTTATGACCAACCTAGACAGCATATTCAGAGAAGGCAATGGCACCCTACTCCACTACTCTTGCCTGGAAAATCCCATGGATGGAGGAGCCTGATGGGCTGCTGTCTATGGGGTCGCACAGAGTTGGACACAACTAAAGCGACTTAGCAGCAGCAGCAGCAGCAGCAGCAGACAGCATATTAAAAAGCAGAGACACTACTTTGCCAACAAAGGTCCGTCTAGTCAAAGCTTTGGTTTTTCCAGTTGTCATGTATGGATGTGAGAGTTGGACTATAAAGAAAGCTGAGTGCTGAAGAATTGATGCTTTTGAACTGTGGTGTTGGAGAAGACTCTTGAGAATCCCTTGGACAGCAAAGAGATCCAAGTCCATCCTAAAGGAAATCAGCCCTAAATGTTCATTGAAAGGACTGATGATGAAGCTGAAACTCTAATACTTTGGCCACCTGACGTGAAGAACTGACTCATTTGAAAAGACCCTGATGCTGGGAATCATTGAAGGCGTGAGGAGAAAGGAATGCCAGAGGATGAGATAGTTGGATGGCATCATTGACGCAATGGACATGAGTTTGAGTAAGCTTCGGGAGTTGGTGATGGACAGAGAAGCCTAGCGTACTACAGTCCATGGGGTCACATAGAGTCGGACATGATTGAGTGACTGAACTGAACTGAACTGGAATCAGGTATTACTGATTCAATGAGCCAAACTGCCCTACATCTTACTGGATGATCCCTATAACAGTCTCTAGGAAACCACAAGTGAAATAATTCCTGTTTTTCTCTGGACATTTGGTTTTGAACTAAAATTCTGAAGTTCACCATTTCAAACACTTGTTTTCTAGTCCCTGCAGACTTCCAACTACAGCTTTTATAGCTCTTCCTCAAAGCTGGCCGCTCCTGCAGGAATTCAGTGGCCTCTTCTAAGAACACTTACATCCTTTCCTCTGAGACCATCCAACCTCTTCCTCTTGCAGGTTGAAAGACTTTTTAATCACCTGACCCACACTGGCCACTAAAACCCCAGGAAGTTTCATTACAGTTGGAGGACTAAGGGGGGCTTCCCAGGTGGCTCAGATGGTAAAGAATTCACCTGCAAAGAACCTGCAGCAGATGCAGTTTCGATCCCTAGGCTGGGAAGATCCGCTGGAGGAGGAAATGTCAACCCACTCCAGTATTCTTGCCTGGAGAAGCCCATGGAGAGAAGAGCCTCATGGTCCAAAGGGTTGCAAATAGTCAGACATGACTGAGTATGCCTGCACGGGGGACTAGGGGGACACTGTCAAGTTTGAAGCAGGTTTACCACTTATTTGTTGATCATTTAAACTGAGATGCAAGGTAAATTCTGCCTCTAACATCTAAACATACAAATGGCAGTTCTACAAATATAAACAAGGAAATAAGCTCACAATCTTTTACCCATAAGACAGGTCTTTGTCTCCTTTTTAGTGCAGAAGCAGAGGTATCAATCACTCTGTTTCTCCACCTGAACATCCCAAATCAATTCCTTGCTGCCTTTGCCATGCGCCATGCTGTTATTCTGGTACCTACCTGGGCCAGGGGGACCTGTGCCTTTCTTACACCAATTGCAAAATACATAGCCTATCCCAAAGAAATGGCAAATAGCTCTTAATTCATAAATCGCTCCCTCCCCATACAGAACCACATACCATGTTCCTAGACCCTCAGAACATCTCCATGTAGATATTGCTGGGTCAGTGGAGTATGTATCTGCTGCCTTTCCTTCATCCAGTCTCTCCTCCCCCCTGTATGTTTCTGTACCTGTTTATACTGCATTTTATATGTGAAAGCAGAAACTTTCATGTTCACGTGTGTATCTGCCAAATAGCCCCTGGTACATAGTAGACGTTAAGGAAGTGTTAATCAAATAAAGAATGAATGAATGATATAAACTCTATTTGCAAATAGCCTCTCTGTTATCAACTGCAAATGTCTGGTCTGGAGATTCTCTAGTTGGCATGTATACCAGGGAGAGAGAGAGCATCAGTTTGTAAAGGAGATGGCAGTGAAAGGACAGAGATGACACAGAGAGAAACTATTTTGAGATACAATTAGAATTTCTCTTAGAGGAGAAAGGTTGAAAGTAGGAAGGGATTGGTTTGATTCAATTAAATCTCAGGATGGTGAGGTCATCTATTTTTACCTCCACTCTCCTAAGAAGAAAAATTGTTCTATTGCCCAGAAGATATGAGTCTTTTGGCCTCCACCAGCCTCTGCCCTGATTCGCTCTGTTAATATCTTCCCATGACTTTATTTGATTCTGTATAAATGGGGATATGGCACCATGCACAGAACCATTTAGAAAGGCTTTCTAAAGGTTACAGTCATTTAAAAATGTGTTTTCAGACTTCCCTGGTGGTACAGTGGATAGGAATCTGCCTGCCAATGTGGGGACACAGGTTCAATCCCTGGTCCAGGAAGATTCCACGTGCCACACAGCAGTTAAGCCCATGCACCACAACTATTGAGCCTATACTCTACAGTCTGTGCTCTGCAACAAGAGAAGCCACGGCAATGAGAAGCCCGCACACTGCAATGAAGAGTAGCCCCTGCTGTCTGCAACTAGAGAAGGCCCGTGCAGCAATGAAGATCCAGTGTAATCAAAATAAAAATAATTAGTTCTTTGGCCCATTTTTGGATTGGGTCATTTATTTTTCTGGAATTGAACTGCAGGAGTTGCTTGTATATTTTTGAGATTAATCCTTTGTCTGTTGCTTCGTTTGCTATTATTTTCTCCCAATCTGAGGGCTGTCTTTTCACCTTGCTTATAGTTTCCTTTGTTGTGCAAAAGCTTTTACGTTTCATTAGGTCCCATTTGTTTATTTTTTGCTTGTATTTCCAATATTCTGGGATGTGGGTCATAGAGGATCCTGCTGTGATTTATGTCGGAGAGTGTTTTGCCTATGTTCTCCTCTAGGAGTTTTATAGTTTCTGGTCTTACATTTAGATCTTTAATCCATTTTGAGTTTATTTTTGTGTATGGTGTTAGAAAGCGTTCTAGTTTCATTCTTTTACAGGTGGTTGACCAGTTTTCCCAGCACCACTTGTTAAAGAGGTTGTCTTTTTTCCATTGTATATCCTTGCCTCCTTTGTCAAAGATAAGGTGACCATAGGTTCGTGGATTTATCTCTGGGCTTTCTCTTCTGTTCCATTGATCTATATTTCTGTCTTTGTGCCAGTACCATACTGTCTTGATGACTGTGGCTTTGTAGTATAGTCTGAAGTCAGGCAGGTTGATTCCTCCAGTTCCATTCTTCTTTCTCAAGATTACTTTGGCTATTTGAGGTTTTTTGTATTTCCATACAAATTGTGAAATTATTTGTTCTAGTTCTGTGAAAAATACCATTGGTAGCTTGATAGGGATTTCATTGAATCTATAGATTGCTTTGGGTAGTATAGCCATTTTGACAATGTTGATTCTTCCAATCCATGAGCAAGGTATATTTCTCCATCTGTTTGTGTCCTCTTTGATTTCTTTCATCAGTGTTTTATAGTTTTCTATGTATAGGTCTTTTGTTTCTTGAGGTAGATATACTCCTAAGTATTTTATACAATTTATATTTACTGAAAAAAAAATCTCAAGGGTGAAGATAACATAGGTCTTGTTCTCAAATGATTTATCTATTTCTTCTCAAACTCCTTAAAAATACTTCAAAATAAAAACAAAAATATTTACTGTAACAGAAGTAGATTTTAATTTTTCTTTAGGTAATACTAAAATATCAGTATAAAACTATCAAAAATTGTTATAACTTGGGATTGAAGAAAGTAAGATCAAATATATACACAAGTATCCAGAAGTCCTTTTCAATGAAATCTAGTGACTGTTAATATTTTTCAATAATATTGTCGGTGTTATTTTTTCAACATCATTCATTTTTCTCTAGTCATTTTTCTTTCTAGAATAAGGTAGATAATCTGAAGGGACACATGTACACCTGGGGCTGATTCATGTCAATGTATGGCAAAACCACCAAAATATTGTAAAGTAATTAGCCTCCAATTAAAATAAATAAATTTATATATATATATATATATATATATATATATATATATAGGTTGGTTATATTGTATATTGTAATGACTTGTAACTATTTCCTGGTGAATTTTTAAACTAAAAAATATATATTTTAAAATTTGAAGGAAAAAAAAACAACCTTGCAAAAACAACTGTAGAGGATGCAAAACAGTTGTCAAGGGGGTCAACGATTCATTATATACACATGGAAATTTGAAGACTGACTATCTTAACACAAAGCTTCAAATAACAACAAAAAATGGCATCTCATTGCTACTAACTATGGTCTTTAAAACTGAACTATCACTGACTCTTTGAAAGTTCCATTCAAGTTTGAGAATAGTTATTAGACTAGACGACTTTGTGGATATATTGCATTTAAGGTCTGCAGGCAAGTTCAGGGGATATTTGTGTGATGTTTTTGAAAAATTTGAACTGTTTCATATTCCTGATATAAGTAGCCTGCTGCTGCTGCTGCTAAGTCACTTCAGTCTTGTTCGACTCTATGTGACCCCATAGACAACAGCCCACCAGGCTTCCCTAGGCTAAAGGGAGAGAGATGGCATAATTCAATATTTTTTCCCTGAGCATACTTTGAGAAGCCTCTATGGTACTTCTTTTGTGAATTCTGTAATTTCTGGAAGCAACATTATATACGCCTGAAATATTTATTTACTAAGTGAACATTAAGCTCTCTGCCAAAAGTAAAAAAGGACCACTAGAAGATGTCAGTGTTGACTTCAAGTATAGACCAATATTAAAGACTCTGTCTGCTGCTGCTGCTGCTGCTGCTGCTGCATCACTTCAGTCGTGTCCGACTCTGTGCGACCCCATAGACGGCAGCCCATCAGGCTCCCCCGTCCCTGGGATTCTCCAGGCAAGAACAATGGAGTGGGCTGCCAAGTTGCCTGCAAACTGAGCTAGTGGCTGTAGGCAATACTATCAAAAGTGAAAGTGCTAGTTGCTAAGTCATGTCCGACTCTTTGTGACCCCATAGACTGTAGCCCACCAGGCTCCTCTCTCCATGGGATTTTCCAGGCAAGAATACTGGAGTGGGTTGCCATTCCCTACTACAGGGTATCTTTCTGACACAGGGATTGAACCCGGGTCTCCAGCATTGGCAGGCAAATTCTTTACCACCTGAGCCGCCAGGGATGCCCTTAGGCAACACTGTGTCCTCCTATAAATTCCATCATGACAGATTATCAGTTCCAGTAAATTTAGCACATAGATTTGATGTTTGGACAGATTACTAGAAGTTTAAATAGAACCAGAGCCCTGGACGTATTGGCTTTTTGCCACATACTAATCATCTTCAGCTAGGCTGAAAGAAAGATGGCAATTCACCAAGCAGTCAAAAACCTACTATAGACATGGCTCAAGAAATCACTTCTGGTTAAGATCCAGACATGAAAAGCACATTAGTGTGGAGAAAATGGACACTCTATTTTAAAAAGAAACTGTCATTTTAAACATCACAAACATGTAAGAATGCAAATTACAGCATTACTGGGTACAGCAAAGACGTCTTGAAAGTGCAGAATAAAAAAAAAGGAAGATAATGAATATGAAATTAAAATAATATTCAGTTCAATTCAGTTCAGTCACTCAGTCATGTCCGACTCTTTGCGACCCCATGAATCACAGCACGCCAGGCCACCCTGTCCATCACCAGCTCCTAGAGTTTACACAAACTCATGCCCATCGAGTCGGTGATGCCATCCAGCCATCTCATCCTCTGTCGTCCCCTTCTCCTCCTGCCCCCAATCCCTCCCAGCATAAGGGTCTTTTCCAATGAGTCAACTCTTCGCATGAGGTGGCCAAAGTATTGGAGTTTCAGCTTCAGCATCAGTCCTTCCAATGAACACCCAGGACTGATCTCCTTCAGGATGCACTGGTTGGGTCTCCTTGCAGTCCAAGGGACTCTCAAGAGTCTTGTCCAACAACACAGTTCAAAAACATCAATTTTTCGGCACTTAGCTTTCTTCAGAGTCCAACTCTCACATCCATACATGACCACTGGAAAAACCATAGCCTTGACCAGACAGACCTTTGTTGGCAAAGTAATGTCTCTGCTTTTTAATATGCTATCTAGGTTGTCATCACTTTCCTTCCAAGGAGTAAGCGTCTTTTAATTTCATGGCTGCAGTCACCATCTGCAGTGATTTGGGAGCCCCAAAAAATAAAGTCTGACACTGCTTCCACTGTTTCCCCATCTATTTCCCATGAGGTGATGGGACCAGATGCCATGATCTTAGTTTTCTGAATGTTGAGTTTTAAGCCAACTTTTTTCACTCTCCTCTTTCACTTTCATCAAGAGGCTTTTTAGTTCCTCTTTACTCTCTGCCATAAGGGTGGTGTCATCTGCATATCTGAGGTTATTGATATTTCTCCCAGTAATCTTGTGCTTCATCCAGCCCAGTATTTTTCATGATGTCCTCTGCATATAAGTTAAATAAGCACAGTGACAATATACAGCCTTGACATACTCCTTTTCCTATTTGGAACCAGTCTGTTGTTCCATGTCCAGGTCTAACTGTTGCTCTCTGACCTGCATACAGGTTTCTCAAGAGGCAGGTCAGGTGGCCTGATATTCCCATCTCTTTCAGAATTTCCTACAGTTTATTGTGATCCACACAGTCGAAGGCTTTGGCGTAGTCAATAAAGCAGAAATAGATATTTTCTGGAACTCTCTTGCTTTTTTGATCATCCACCATATATTGGCAATTTGATCTCTGGGTCCTATGCCTTTTCTAAAACCAGCTTGAACATCTGGAAGTTCACGGTTCACGTATTGCTGAAGCCTGGCTTGGAGAATTTTGAGCATTACTTTACTAGCATGTGAGATGAGTGCAATTGTGTGGTAGTTTGAGCATTCTTTGGGATTGCCTTTCTTAGGGATTAGAATGAAAACGGACCTTTTCCAGTCCTGTGGCCTAGTGCTGAGTTTTCCAAATTTGCTGGCATATTGAGTGCAGCACTTTCACAGCATCATCTTTCAGGATTTGAAATAGCTCAACTGGAATTTCATCACATCCACTAGCTTTGTTCATAGTGATGCTTCCTAAGGCCCACTTGACTTCACATTCCAGGATGTCTGGCTCTAGGTAAGTGATCACAAAACAATATTACTCTGTATTTAATGCTTATTATTTGCCAAGAATTATGCTAAGTCTTACTCTATTACTTATCATTTTAAAAATTCTTACAAGGACTGGTGCTACCATCATGTACTCATTATCTAGATGAGGAATTTGTGGCTTAGGGAGGTTTTATAATTTTGTCAGGTTTATGCAGCGACCACTAGTTGTAAAGAATCTGCCTGCCAATGCAAGAGACACAGGTTTGATCCCTGGGTTGAGAAGGTCCCCTGGAGTCGGAAATGGAACCCTACTCCAGTATTCTTGCCTGGAAAATTCCATGGGCAGAGGCATCTGACAGGTTACAGTCCATGGCGTCACAAAGAGTTGGACACAACTGAGCAACTGAGCACAATGTAGCAGGGGATATGGGTCTCAAGTTTAGTTCTGCCTCTTGCCAAATTCTAGGTTTTTATTTCTTCTACAGACTGCATCTGATCAATTAGATGAAGATAAATCTCCTGATTCTACAAGACAATGACAGCAGGCAAAATCTTCAGGAAAGAGAAATATGATGTCTCTTATCCAACAGTTGACAAGATGAGAGAAAGCAGGGAAAAGAAAAAAATGAAGCCCTCAAAGCTAAATCTGATCCAGAAATCACTGGGGAGAACATTGTTCTTATACAAGAAAAGCTTGTGGGTAAAAGTAACTTTACAAGAGTCAGTTTTGCTTGAAATTCATAGAGGAAAAGAAAGCAAATATTGTGGGGAAAGAGTTCAGAGAATTCATAAGAGAACAGAATCTCTAGTCCCAGAAGAAATTGTGCTCCATAACCACAGGAACCGAACAGGGCAAATGTAATGAGAAAAGTCACTGGAGGAAAGAGCACGTTGGGGAACATGCCATGAAAATACACAAATGTGTTGCAAGAGACACAATATAAAACAGGAAGCTATACTGTAAACTGCAACTTTTAAAACTGCATATTTTTAAGTGAAGACAGACTAAATTTATTTCTAAATAATATAAAAACACAATGTTGATAAATACAATGATTGAACTTCCACACTAGTCAGCAAAGGAAAAGTCCCCTACAAAAGGATATATTTTTATGTTTATCACTCCAAAAAGTGGGCATCTGAAAGATAAAATTCTCAGAATGTGTACAGTACATTGTAACTTGGAGGGAATAAATATTAGTAATCTCGATTTAAAGAAATTAAACCCCTGGAGAAGGGAATGGCAACCCAATCCAGTATTCTTACCTGGAGAATCCCATGGACAGAAGAGGCTGGTGGGCTACAGTCCCTAGGGTCACAAAAAATCAGACACAACTGAGTGACTAAGACACAAACATTTAAATAGAAATTTCAAAGTATTCTTAGTTAAACTGCAGCCTAAAAATTATATTAAGAAGAGAATAAGAAAATGATCCCATATATCAGTCAAGATTTATTTATAAGAGCTAATAAAAGTGTGAAAAAAAAGTGATCAAACTGTTCAAAAGTGGACCTGCTTTCTCAGAAGAAAGAAAATTTGGCATCAACACAGTAAAGGTGAAGAAATTTTTAAAAGATTAAAAATCACATGAAAATTAATGAAAGCATTATAAATTAAAAAAGAAAAGATAGTACTCCAAAAGAAAGAATGGTTAACTTTAAAATGTATTTTTGGAACTATTTTAAAGGAAAAATAAAGAAAAAAATGGTACAGGTCAAAGATGAAATATCAAAGACAAGACCAAGAAAACACATTTTTTGTGTTCCTATTTGTGATCCTATGGACTGTGGCCCACAAGGCTTCTCTGTCTGTGGGATTATCCAGACAAGAATACTGGAGTGGGTTGCCATTTCCCCCTCCAGGAGATCTTCCCAACCTGAGGATCGAACTTGCATCTCCTGAGCCTCAAGCATCGGCAGGTGGATTCTTTACCACTAGCTCCATCTGGTAAGCCTAGAAGACACATAATCTAACATAAAGCATCAATACTGAAATGTGAGCAGGGACCTCTGTGGTGGTCCAGTGGCTAAGACTCTATGCTCCCAGTGCAGGGGGCCCAGGTTTGATAACTGGTCAAGGAAATAGATCCCACATGCTGCAACTATTGCAGATGAAATAAATTAATTAATTAAAAAAAAAAGAAAGAAGTATCTTTTAAAAATGAAAGAAATGCTTGCTCCTTTTGTACAGGAATTTTTAGCAAAAAGACACAGTCCTTTGGTGCTTTTCCGAAAGTTTTACAGTAGAATAAACAAATGACAAATGACTGGTAACATGGGAGAGGTTTTAAGTAAAGACAGTTTCAAAAGGAGATAGTGAAGGAAAAATCTTATAATTAGACATGCCAGGTCTTTCTTTAAACGATCTGCTTTACCAGAAAAGTAGCTGAAAAATCCATTGTCTTCTTCCATCATACCAAACTGTTATTTCCTCACATATATGCATTACATGTAGACTTTAACTTCTAGAGGACAGGAACCATGTCTTATTCATCTTTGAATGCCAGATGTTAAGAATATTGCAAGTACTCCATGGACTTTCATATAGCTGTGTAGGATATGTGAATATACCATATATTGGTGCAGTGAGATACCCTCATACTAATCCATGAATGAGAAAAAAAAATTAAAAGTAATCTATAGGCTGGGTTGAGGTTGACCCTGTACTGTGATCAGTAGAAGACTCAAAAGCAAACACATATCAAAATAGAAAGTAGTCAACTATAAAGTTGAAAAGGGATTTGGCACACAACATGTGTGCAGATGACATCACTTCTGATAGCACTTTCTTGCTCTCCCAAGATGACGGTTCTAATCCCGGTGATACTGCTGATCAGGTGGGAAGAGAAGAAAGTGGTGACTACTTAAGATATACAAATGTTCCTCGTCTGTTTATTTGGATAACATTGAGGGTGCTGGTGGACTTCTGGGACTGTCAACAGAAAGACCAGCTGAAAGGCTCATATGAGATACTAAGGAGAATGAGAATTCTGTACCCCAAAGCTCATGTGTTGAAGTCTTAGCTCCTAACGCCTTGGGATGTGACAGGATTTGAAGACAGGGTGTTTAAAGAGGGAATTAAGGTTTAATGAGGGCTTCCCAGCTGGCACTAGTGGTAAAGAATCTGCCTCCCAGTGCAGGAGACAAAAGGGATGAGGGTTGGATCCCTGGAGTGGGAAGATCCCTGGAGGAGGGAATGACCTTCTCCAGTATTCTTGCCTAGAGAATTCCATGGACAAAGGAGCCTCGAAGGCTATGGTCCATAGGATCTCGAAGAGTCTTGAGATGACTGAAATGACTTAGCATGCATGCACAAGGACGCTGTGGGGGCCCTAATTCAATATGGTTGGTCATCTTATAATGTTGTCGTTGTTGCTGTTGTTCAGTTGCCCAGTCATGTCCCACGCTTTGCAACCCCATGGACTGCAGCACATCACACCTCCCTGTCCCTCACCATCTTATAATAAGAGGTCATCAATTCACAGGAGCACATAACTAATTAAAATAGACAGATAGATAATAGGGAGGGAAGGAAGGAAGGAAGGAAGAGAAGAAGAAAAAGACATAGAGAGATAATACAGACAAAAGGATAAGATAAAAAGAAACCAGGCATGGACCAATTCACGGAGTATTTCATCAACCCAAGAATTTGATTAATTCTATAGAGCACACTTTTAATAAGATAAAAGAGAAAAGAAGAGGAAAATTAACCAGAGATAAAGCATTTGCCTTTAATCATATGGAAGGCTGCTTCACCTACTGTAACTTGACCAAAGTGGATGAGAAGAGATTTGTATGCGAAAACATTTGTATACGCAAAGTGAGAGAAGGGAGGTGGAGTCATCCAAGGCTGATGTTCCCAAGTTCCTTGAGTAAGTGGGAAACCAGATAACCCTGGGGTGAGAGGAGGGATGGAGAACTGAAATGAATGGTAAAGATTGGAACAGCTGGTGGTGGATGAAAAAAGAATTAAGAATAGTACATATTCAAACCCCTTTTCTTTGATAGTATTAAAATATACAGTGAGTTATCAATTTTCTAAGTCAATATCAATAATGAACAAATAAAGAAAAGCTCTTGTTTATAGTATAAGGCTAAGAGCTTGTAGAGGGGCTGCTGGGTTGGAAAATGATCACTTTGCAACTATCACAGGAAGGGGGTCAGCTCAGGACCATCCATAGAAGTTAAAGCTAGGAGGAAATTGTGCTGGTGAGCAGGTTATTTGTGTGATCGAAAAATGTCTCTCCATAGACCACTTATTAATTGTAACAGAGAAAAGCAAACTGTTTTTATACAGTGGAGAAATCAGGCCAGTCCTTCACCAACTTATAGCACCCATGAGGCATAGACGAACATTGCTCACCTTCAGAAGTGATACCTTGAGAAGGACACAGCATCACTTCTGCAGTTTTCTAGCCAAGAATGTATAATCTCATCCTAGTTATGAGGAAATATCATAAAAATAAACTGCTGGATGTTCTATTAATAAAAAGGTAGATTTGGGAGTGTATTCTTCCAAATGTCAATGTTACAAAAGGAAAAAAAAAAAAAGGCTGTGGAGGTGTCTCTGAATAAAGCATACTAAGAAATCATGATAGCAAAAAACAGCACCTGACTCCACACTGGGTTCTGTTGCGGAGGGAACCATTGGGCTCTAAGAGACTTTGTTAGGTGAACAACAAGACTGGAATCCGGACAGAAGATCAGATAAAAATATCCTATCAACATGAATTTATGAAGTTGAGAATTGGACTGGGTTATGTAAGTGAATATCGCCACTCAATGAAGCATTTAGGAGTAAAAGATCTTAATGTGCATAATTTACTTTCAAATTTCTCAGGAAGATAATCATGCTAGTATGTATATACATATATATGTATATATAATATATATGCATATATATATATATATAAAATAGGTAGATATATGGACATAAGTAGAGAGAGAGAGTAGGGAAGAAACAACAACAATCTTCCCCCAAAAAATAAAACAGAAAGAGAACAGAACATATGAGAAATGATAAAGGAAACAGGTAAATAGACAGCAGGTAAACCTAGTACAGTATATGTGGGTGTTTTCTGTGTTACTTTTTGTAACCTTTACAAATTTGGAATTATTTCTCCTTCCCAAATGTTTAATTTAAAAACTTGAGGGTAACCACCATAGGAATAGAAGAATAATTATAAATTCCACTAAGGGTCTCTAGATGTAGTAAGGCTTGAGCTGGGTCCCCAATAAGACAACGCAGAAAAGGCCTGACTAATTATGACAATAGCTTGTGTTACTTGATGTGCATGACACAGAATGCAGCCTCCCCCTCCCCCTGAACTTTACTTCCATTCGATACCCTTAATATCACAAGAATGCAAGACAAACGATGCCACCAAAACTCATTAAGCAAAGGTAAAACATGAAAGTGACGATAGGGCTACACTAGTGGCTCAGTGGCGAAGAATCCGCCTGCCAATGCAGGAGACGTGGGTTTGATCCCTGATCAAAATGGGAAAAAGGGAAAATCCCATATGCCTCAGAGCAACTCAGCCCAAGAGCCACAACTATTGAGCCCACAGGCTGCAACTCCTGAAACCCAAGCACCTAGAGCCTGTGCTCTGAAACGAGAGAAGCGACCGCAATGAGAAGCCCACACACCATTAGAGAGTAGCCCCTACTCGCTGCAACTAGAGAAAAGCACGTGCAGCAATGAAGACCCAGCACAGCCAAAATAAATAAATAAATATTTTTTAAAAAGAAATGAATGATAAACCTCCATTAACAAATTAATAAGGTGGCTTCTCCTTTTCTCTATCTTAAGAGACTCTGTTGTGATGAATGATAAAATCATACTTAAAATTTGTGTAAAGGAGAAAGATTCTCATCTAATTAATGCCTTGAAATACATTGTAAGTGATGCGAACCATGTTAAGAGAATTCTTTTTCGGTCACTGAAATATAATCCAGTTTTTCAAGACAGTTTAGCTTATATAATTTTCATTCACCACATATTCACATTAATGGGTGTTTCCCTCAGTGGCTCAGGTTTTAGACGATTTTTCCTCAGTTTTATTCCATAAAATACAGGGAAAGTGTCAATAACACAGAGAAGCATATCAAAACAAAATTTACACTTTGGGATACCTCAAGGATATTTCATGCTTCTTTTATGATACTGCTGTGTTTTGAGTCCTCTATGAAAACAGGTTTTTTTTTTTAACATGGTCCTATTTTCTTGTGTTTAGCAAAATATCCAATTTACAACCCTATTTAAAAGGACAAGTCTAATAAAGAGATTGATCTAACAGTCAACAACCCACTTTCGAGAACCAAATGATAACAACTGTGAAAGTTAACATCCCTCCCCAAAAAAGATGGATAAAAAGTTGGACATTCATGGCGTTCATTTAGTGATCAATTACAAATGTTGAGATACCTGACTTTTTATTCAAAATCCTCTTGCTGCTTCAGCTGAGCGCTTACCTTAATATTATATACATTGACTAGTTAATGAATTTTATTTGCAGTGTTTTGGCAGGAATCCATTTGGGGAAAGCCTGTCTCATCAGTCATGCACACAGATTAGATTTTTGCCATTTTCAGGTGTCTGTTCTCTCTAGTTCCTGCTCCTCAGAGGCATTTTGCTGCCTGTCCACACTGGCATTTTCCACCCTACTGACTTCTCCAGATATCTTCAAGCCTAAGAATCTGTGAAACCATCAAAGCCCTCATGGTGAAGCCTTTCTAATATTCTTTATTCATTAAATGTTGGGCTTTAGACTATAATACACATAGCTGTAAACTCTGATGCAAATAGACCATTGAGAATTTCCATTGCAAAACTTCAACCCCTAGAAACCACAGAGAGTTGTATATATTAACAGCAACTTACATTGTAAATAGCTTCCTACCTCATAGATATGAAATCCATTACAGCCAAGTTCTCTTGATTGAAGAAGAAATATATTTCCAAAATGGAACATACTATCACGCCAAATCATTTCAGTCCCATTATAATGACCCCAGGAGACCATAGTGAAGGGATGTGATCATGTGACCAGTTTAGGAATACAGTAGCCTTCCCCTGCAACTGTGTTTTCGCTGTCCACGGTTTGTTATTCGTGGTCAACCACAGTCTGTAAATATTAAATGAAAAATGTCAGAATTAAACAATTCATAAGGCTTAAAATGCATTCCCTTCTGAGTAGCCTGATGAAATCTTTGCTTGCCCTGCTCCATCTGGCCAGGAGCATGAATCATTCATTTGTCCAGAGCATCTTTCCCATTAGTCGCTTGGTACCCACTCTTTAGGTATCAGACAGACTGTCTCTGTATGGTGGTGCTTGGGTTCAAATGACCCTTATTTTACTTAACAATGACCCCAAAGTTCAAGAGTAGTGATGCTGACAATTCAGATACTGTTACTGTGCCTAATTTATAGCTTTATCATAGGTATGTATGTATAGGAAAAATCATAGTGCATATAGGACCCAGTTATATCTGCAGTTTCTGGCATCCACCAAAGGTCTTGGAATGCACTCCTCATGCATAAGATGTGAGGGATTGGGACAACTGTATACCAGCTACAACTTTGACTTCTGTCTCCAGTTATGATGCACTTGTTGAGTAACAGCCTGAAGAGATGGGAAGGCGATAGAGACAGGGGATCCCATTTTGAACTTTGGCTTCTGCTGGGTTTCAGGTAGGTTACTTACAGTATCTCTCTATAAACTGTCAGGTTTATTTAGCCAAGCTTACAGAATTTTAAAGATAGGACTACTTAGTACTAGTGAAGTTAAGTGAAGTCGCTCAGTAATGTCCGACCCTTTGTGACCCCATGGACTGCAGCCTCTGTCCATGGAGTCAGGAGGCTCCTCTGTCCATGGGATTTTCCAGGCAAGGGGACTGGAGTGGGTTGCTATTTCCTTAGTACAGGAGCTAATTTAATATGTCTCAGTATGGCTTGGGCTTCCCTGATGGTTCAGCAGGTAAAGAATCCTCCTGCCAATGCAGGAGACACAGAAGACATGGGTTTCATCCCTGGGTCTGAAAGATCACCTGGGGGAGGAAAATGGCAACCCACTTCAGTATTCTTGCCTGAAATATCCCATGGACAGAGGAGCCTGGTGGTCTGCAGCCCAAAGGGTCACAAACAGTCAGACGTGACTGAACGACTACGAAGGAATGCAAGTAGTATGCCTCTGCCCTAACGGGACAAATTGCAGGGAACATTCTCAGTACAAGAGAAGACCTGCCAGAACCAGGAAATCACCAAACTCTGGTCACATAACAGAACATTTATGCCTAGGCTTTGCATTTCCATCCTGAAAGACAAAACACTCCTAATATATGCTTTTTCTTTTAAGGGGGTTACACGTATGTGTGGTTGTAATGGTTCTTGATGCAATTTGTGTGTGTTAGTTGCTTAGTTGTGTCCAATTCTTTGTGACCCCATGGACTGTAGCCCATCAGGCTCCTCTGTCCATGAAATTCTCCAGGCAAGAATACTAGAGTGGGTTGCCGTTTCCTTCTCCAGGGAATCTTCCCAACCCAGGGATTGAATCTAGGTCTCCTACATTGCAGGCGAATGCTTTACTGTCTGAGCTACTAGGAAAGCCTTGATGCATTTTAACCACCAACAAATTCACATCTGGGAGGAGAAACAATAATCAACTCTCACTGTCTAGGCTCATTCCCAGAGACCCAGGAATGTATTTCCTCATAACTCACTCCCTGATTGTTGAGGGGATTTGAACCTGAGTTTAGGCTGAGAACAATGATCACCAAGCCATTTCCCCTGTAGCCAGATTTTTGCTGGAGCTTATACAAAAAGACTAGAGTCTAGGCACTGTAAGGCAATTACTTAATTGCTCATTATTACTGCTTAAAGTGTTTATGCATTTAAACTACTAAGAAGACATAGCTCTCTCTAACCTCTCTCTCTCTAAAATGTCAGTTCTTTCTAACAAATACCAAGCCTTGCTTATTTATGAAATAATGAAAAACAGATGTTTTAAAAACCTCAATAACTCTCCTCTTGAGGTTCTTTATTTGGTTTAAATAGCTGGTTAGCATCAGTTAATTTGAAAGACTATTGAAAATTTTCAGAGGAAAAATCCACCCCCTCTTAAAGCAGCATTCAAAAATAACTTTTAAACATAAAACAAATTATTTCAGTGCTCCTCTTGTCAAAAAGTCAAAACCATTATTATGATGTTTCTTAGATTTTATTTTTCCTATGTGCCAAGCACAGATGAAAAACAAATGATGACCCTTTAATACCATTCTCTATGAACATGGCTCTTAAAATTATTTGTGAACCTGAGCATTTTAAGAAGTTAAAAAAAAAAAGTCTCATAAAGGAGCCATGGGAATAGGAAAGGCTACTATCAGGGAAAATATCTTAAAACAATAAAAGCAGGAACATTAATTTAAATTTAAAATATGTGATATTTTGGGCAAGAAGAAAAGATTGGTAGAAAGAAAATGTTATAGATATTCAGAATTATATAAATTATCATGAATATATTAAGTAAATTTGCACTGTGATGACTTCAATGACATGCAAAACTTTAAAAAGAAATGTGTTATACTTATTAATATTAATGGTATAATTAAACATATTGGATAGCAAGAAGATCAAACTAGTCAGCCTTAAAGGAAATCAACCCTGAAAACTCATTGGAAGGACTGATGCTGAAGTTGAAGCTCGAATACTTTGGTCACCTGATGTGAAGTGTTGACTCATTGGAAAAGACCCTGATGTTGGGGAAAGATTGAAGGCAGAAGGAGAAAAGGGCAACAGAGGCTGAGATGTTTGGATGGCATCACCGATTCAACGGACCTGAGTTTGAGCAATCTTGGGGAGACGATGAGGGACAGAAAAGCTTGGCGTGCTGCAGTCCACAGGGTCCTCAAGAGTCAGACATAACTTAGAGACTGAACAACAACAAAATCAAACGTATATAAATTCATATGTAGTTTTGTGGTAGTAATAAATCACGTTAAAATTGGAAAAAAGGAAAAAAAAAAGGTTTCTCAACTTGGTAAAGAATATCTACAAAAAACCTACACTTAATGGGAAGAAAATAGAATCTTTCCTGTTAATACCAGAAACAAGGCAAGGATGTTCCCTCTCACCATTTTTTCAGCATTCTAGTGTAACTCCTAGCTAATGCAAAAGTGACAAGAAAAGGAAATAAAAGTATACATATTGGGAAGTAAGGCATAAAATTGTCTTTGTTCACTGATGACATGATTACTTATGCAGAAATTCTGGAAGAATCAACCAAAAACTCATGGAACTAATAAGTGATTATAGCATTATTGCAGAACATAAGGTTAACATACACAAGTCAATTGCTTTCCTACATACAGCAATGAACAACTGGAATTTGAAATAAAAAACACAATAACTTGTTTGATGAAGTGTAGTGAACTTCTTCCATTTATGTCCTTTTACCTTCAGTTCAGTTCAGTTTAGTCACTCAGTCGTATCCGACTCTTTGTGACTCCATGAACCGTAGCACACCAGGCCTCCCTGTCCATCACCAACTCCGGAGTTCACCCAAACCCATGTCCATTGAGTCAGTGATGCCATCCGACCATCTCATCCTCTGTTGTCCCCTTCTCCTGCCCTCAATCTTTCCCAGCATCAGGGTCTTTTCAAACGAGTCAGCTCTTCTCATCAGGTGGCCAAAGTATTGGAGTTTCAGCTTCAACATCAGTCCTTCCAACGAAATTTATAATTGTCTTAAATATTTTCGCTACAAACATTGAAAACCACACCAGGCAGTGTTATAATTTTTGCTTCAACAATCAAACATAATTTAGAAAATAAGAAAAGAAAATAAACTCTAGCCTTACGTTTGCTCTTTCCATTGTTCCTTCTTTTTGGTGACGTTCATTTCTTTCCTATTTAGCGAATTTCTTTTAGCCATTATTTTAGGATAGATCTCCCAGTGACAAATGCTCTTTGTTTTCCTTCATCTGAGAATGTCTAAATTTTCCCTTATGCTGAAGAATATTTTGCTGCATAGAATTCTAGGTCAATTGTTTTTAAATTACTTTTAAGATTCTAAAGTTAATAAAAATTACTACTTCTCTCTGCTAAAGGTTCATTAGGTATTTATGTGTCAGAATGTACTTATCTTTTCTTTTTTTTCCCTGAAATTTTCTTTCTGTTTCCTCCTTCCTCCATTCATTTCCTTCCAGCATTTCCCACTGAACTGTAGTTTCCTTGAGAAGAACAGGTCTCTTATGTAATTCATCTGCATTTCTCGAAGAGTTTAGTTCGGCATTTCTCACATACCATTTGTTCAATAAACTGTTGTTAAATTCTAGCCATGGGAATGCTGTATCAGTGTTTCAGTTATCTTTTTTCATCAGTGCACTAAACAGCTTCTTAGTAAACTAATTGAACCAATGGATCTTCTTTAGCTTCCTAAGTCACAAACAGGGAATCATTTAGGAGATAGACTTGCTGAAAACATCTCCAGGGTTTATGTTGCTATAGAAACAGGGAAAATTCCTTATCACTTACCATAATTGATAACCAATTTTAGGGATTATACGAACACAACTATCAACTAACTCATACTCACAACCACCTACAGAGAATTCCACTGGATGGGAAAACATCAATTACCTGCAGTCTAGAAGGTAGAAAGGTTTCCAGAAAACAAATTGGGTATTAGTTCTAATTAAAAAAATGTCTTTGACAACATAGGGTGGCCAAAATAGAATCCAGAGAATTGAAAAATAATGTCTTTTAATGGAAATTTTGTAACAGTAAAAATGGGCTGCCCTTACCAATATTGCCCTAAATTATAGTAAAGCATTATTGTTTGAAGCCAATGGAATCAAAATATATGGTGAATCTTCACACCTTATCGCGTGGATGACACTGTACAGATACTACGTTCATTGTCTTGAGGGTTATAATGGTCACTGAAGACAGAAGAGTCCTGCATTCAACAGCTTACAATTCTAGACAGTGAATATCTTTTCAGCACCCTGCAGACATTAGGCAACTCTGAATTGTGAAAGAGGACATGGCCTCATCCCACAAGAAACTGCCTCTTTCCAATGGTGCCTCCCTTAGCAGTCACCTGCCTCCATTATACTCATACTGCTTTTTTCCCCCATATTCTCTCTTTCCTTCTTCTCTTCCATTTTCCTTCTATAAGGGCTGTGTTGGAACGGAAATAGATGTGCTTAAGCAGCCACTTCATACTTATATCATCCTCTTCCTCTGGCTGGCTGGGTCTTTATTGTGGCTCGTGGCTTCTCTAGTTGCGTTGCATGGCCTCTAGAGTGTTGGCTCAGTAGTTGCAGCCTGAGGGCTTATGTTAATAGCTGCCCTGTGGCATGTGGGATCTTAGTTCTCCAGCCAGGGATTGAACCCACATTGCCTGCACTGAAAGGCGGATTCTTAACAACTATACCACCAGGGAAGTGAAGTAAAAGTCGCTCAGTCATGTCTGACTCTTTGCGACCCCAGTGGAATTCTCCAGGCCAGAACACTGGAGTGCGTAGACTTTCTCTTCTCCATGGGATCTTCCCAATCCAAAGATTGAACCGAGGTCTCCTGCATTGCAGGTGGATTCTTTACCAGCTGAGCCACAAGGGAAGCAGACCATCCAGAAGGTCCTATGTTTCTTCTTACTGATGCCTTACTTCACCATCTTCAACAGGTAGAGGGCATTTGCACATTTGCTGCAGTGGATTACAAGCCGCGTGAGTACAGGGGTAAAGCCTTTACCAGTGACCCATCGGCAATGACTTACAACTGTTGAGTGTATAAACGAACACGTGAATGAAGTTCATGGAAAAGAAGATTATCTTAGAATCACACTTATTCACATGCTAACATTTCTCATTTCGAGTGAAGGAGAACTAAAAAACAAATCCACTAGGATTTTGATTGTCAGGTTTAAGTCTCTTTTTGTTACTTTTGGTAGAGTTGTCCTTTCTCCTATGTTGTTCTCTGACTCCCTCCTGGGTAAAGTGGAGTCCGCAAGACTGGACAGCAATTTCAAGACAAGCATATCAAAACAGGAGCACTTAGGCTTCTGAGTAAAATGCTGCTGATGGATTTGTTTTCATATTGCTCATTCATGGGCACTTATTTCTCCCGGGAAAAGCCTACTATGAGGAGAACAAAGCTCTTGACCTGGAAGAATGCCTTGATTACTTTCCAGAGGGTTCATTCTGGGACCATGTTGGGCTCTGTGGTAAGAGCACCAGTGAGTAGCTGGATGCATCTCTCACCAGGGAGCAGGATTAGTACTGTATCTCCTGGTAGCCGGGGAGGTTCTTCTCCCTATCTAGTTCAAACTCACTTCTCAATGGGCAGGTCAAGGAAAGTGAGCCCTTAGCTTGGTGGTGCTCTGTGTTAGGCAACAGCACACTGCCTAATGCCCCAGAATTACCTTCTGTCTTGTTCTTGCTTCTATGTTGACTCTCCATGGGTAGCATTTTATTTTAGGAAATAGAAGTGACAAACAGGTTGTTTATGTCATTATCAGAAAAGTATGTATTTCCAAAGCCCAAGTCACGCAGAAGCCAAAGTTTTGGGGGAAAACACAAGATGCAATGGTTCCCCAAGGAACTGACCTTGAGCTGAAGCAGTACTAACCACAGACGGAGCGGGGTGAGGTCGCTTGTATGGAAGACGGGAAACAGAAGGATGCTTGGGCTGTGCCCAATGCAAGAGTAAAGAACCAAAGTGTAAAAGAATGAATTTTATTAGGAAAGTTATCTGTTTGCCAAGCTTCTGGATAACACTCACCTTTCACTCAACTCAGAAGTACTAGATGCACTGGTCCTAATGTGAGATATTAAGTGAAATAACAAGCATTTACAGGTAAAATTCCAAAAGCCACATTGGGCTGTAGGTGACAGTCACAGGAGCTAGAGGTGCCTGTGAAACGCATTTCTAAAACTTCCTATAGGAATGCTTTAGATGCTAGTCTCCAAAAGAAGAATCTGGGAGCTGGGAAAGCAAACCCCACCTTCCTGCTCCCAGGATATAAAATTTTTAATGCCACTATTCACTTCTTCTTGGAACATTTCACCTGGCTGCCTGTTAGGTTTAAACGTTGCCTTGGCCCTAAAGGTGCTATTTAACCAGCATTCTGACAAAGATGCTACCAAGTGTTTCTATTTTCTTCATGATAATATTTATATTTGGCTGTTAGTTATAGTTATCAGTAACAATTGAGATCACTCCCACCTTGTGTAGAAGGTACAGTTCTCATGTGCATTTGACTGAACAGCAGGGTCAGCTGTAACATAAGATGAAGCGTAGAATGTGGGGGAGGTTTGTGTTTTATGTAACCACCCTCCAGTGCTGTCTCCATCTTAGGGAAGTATGGATTGTGTGCACCTACCTGTTGTCATCTCCCTTAAGCTGATGGCATAAACATTTCCAAGCCCGGGCGTGTAAAGAATGATCCTAGAGGGCTTCCCTGCTGGCTCAGTGGGAAAGAATCTGCCTGCCAGTATAAGACACATGGGTGGATCCCTGATCCAGGAAGATCCCACATGCTCCAGGGCAGCTAAACCCTTGCGCCACAACCATTGAACCAGCGCTCAAGAGCCCAGGAGTCACAACTAGTGAGCCCATGTGCTGCAACTACTGAAGCCCAAGCGCCCTAAAGTCCTTGCTCCTCAACAAGAGAAGGCACCACAGTGAGAAGCCCACGTGCCGCAACTAGAGAGCAGCCTCCGCACGCCACAGCTAGAGAAAAGCCCGTGCAGCAACAGACCCAGCACAGCCAAAATAAATAAATAAATAAAATTTTAAAGAAAGTAATCCTCTTTGATCTCTCTCTCTCTCTCATCCATATCCAACCCTCCTAAAATGTTCTGTCAATCTTCAACGCTTGAACCAAACACCACCTCTCCTCTCCACTATCCTAGTCATAATTAGCATCACAACTAGCTTTCACTTTCACTCCTATAGCCCAGTCTCCACAGAGGAGGCTAAGTGATGATTTTACCAAATATGCCTATGTCATTGCCTTCCTCAGGACATCCCATAGCTGTGATCACATCGTAATAAAATCCAGAATCTTCACCATACCTATGAGGCTCCACATGATCTGGTCCTTTCACTTCTGTCTGAGCTCATTTTCTGACATTCTGCAACCCACTCACTCTACAAATCACACCAGCATGTCCTTCAAAATCCAAGCTCCCTCCTGTTTTAATGCTGTGGCTTGGCAATTTGTTAGCCCTGTTTCCATCTTGTCCTAGGATTAATTTTTTAACCCAAAGATATGGTCTTTACTCCCATGGCCTAGTCCTTTGGGGTTTTGATGGTTGGATGGCATCATCAACTCAATGGACATGAGTCTGAGTGAACTCTGGGAGATGGTGAAGGACAGGGAAGCCTGGCATGCTGCAGTCCATGGGGTCATAAAGTTAGACACGACTGAGCGACCGAACAAGAACCCAGGGTACTGTCTACGTCTCTCTATCTTCCTAAGATTCAAAGGCCTCTACACCCTGTGATGGCAGTTGCTGAAATACCCGTTCAGTTGTTTTAACTCTCCAGCTATTTCCTCCCCTTGGATCCTTGTAATCTTAACCTTATCCAGACCAAGAGTCAGCAAAGATTTAAGGGGGGTAACATACAAATTTGGAAGCTTCTCCCATGGTTCTGCTTCCTAGAATCACTCCTCTCCTCTTCTCAATCAGCTTCCAGTAACTCTGGCAGTCTCAGTCCCCATCTTCTGACTCCTCAGGCCAATAGGACCCAGTTTTCTACTTGAACTCGATCTGCATTGCCCCCCAAGAACTGGGAAATGCCCCATGGGGCAGGGATGCATAAAATAAGAATCAGTGTAATGACCTTCTTGTAATGGTGGATTCCCCTCCAATTTCTTCTTCTTCTGACCATTCTTCATTGCCTCAGATAGTTGCTTTTTATATTTTATTTGGATTTTACAGTTGTTATTTTCTAGTTCAAGCTGATAAAATCAACTCTGACATGAAGGAAGCTGCTCACCTAATAAGGGTTGAAGTGCTCTGTTCCGATTTTCCCCATCTGTCCATAGCTATCCCATTTTTTACAAGATAGTTCCCACAAAGGCTTTTATTATATACTCTCTGCATCTTTAAGGAGGGACCTCTCAATAAATTTTCATTATCTGCCATGCTTCTGGGAGAGTTGTTTTCCATCAAACTCCTAATCATGGGCTGAAGATTTTATAATGTCCAGATCTCATTATTCGCCCGTTGCTCTCTCTGCTTCAGCCACACAGGCTCCTCGTAATTCATCAAACATGATGGCATTTTTCTCGCGCAAGGCTTTTGAACTTCAGAGTCCACCTGCCCGAGACAATCTTCCACTGGTTACTCATGTGTCTCACATCCTCTAGGTCTTCCCTCAATGTCACCTTCCCAGGGCTGCCTCTTTCGCCCCATCTTTAAGTCACAACCCCGTCATCATTCCCTATCTCTTTCACGTCCATGACATGTATCGCCATCGGACATACTACATGCTATACTGACTCACCTTATTTATCTTATCTGTATTCCCATGAGCAGGTAAATTCACTAAAGACAGGGATTTGGGCTCATTTTGCTCACTGCTTTTCCCTAGTCTGGTTTCCCCCTGGCGCAGAGAATTTGTGAATAATCTAGTGGAGTCTAATTCAGATGAGTGGGCCTATATTCCTCTCTTAGATTTCTTTGCACTTTGGTCACTGATCTGCTAATACTCTTATCACCTGTTTTTCTAGTACTTTTACAAGCAATTACAATCAAGACCATCTCTTTTTTATACAGGTCAAGTTTGTCCTCCAAGAGGTCAAGCCTCCCATAAAATAAGTAGCTCTTTAGTTTCATTTTCCCAGTGTTTCCCCTGTCTGTATTCTCCTCTTAGGAAAATATTTTGTTTCTGTAGTGAGTCAAAGTAAGCTTTCATGAAGTAGCAGGACCAGATCAACCTGAAATGCAAACTGAGATCAACTCTGCAGACAACAGAAAAAATCAGAAGACTTAAATGTATTGACCTAAAAATGCAGCAGTGAAAAGTTCTGATAGAAGAACCACATCATTTGCGTTCCTATCCCAACTCTTCTACCTCTGAGCTCTATGACCCTGGGGAGTTAATTATGTCTTTTGGGTCCTCAGTTTCCTCATCTGTAAAATGGAAGTAGTACCTGTAATTATACCTACTTCACAAGGTTGTCTTCTGGCTTTAATTCATGTAAAATACTGAGAACGGTGTCAGACACATGGTGAACACTAAATACACAATTTAGTGGGAGGGAAGAGCCTCGTAGGTGAGCCTGGAGATGGGGGCAGAGGAAGGTGGGTAGGTGGTTGATTCAGCTTTCTAAGGCAGCAGAAAGAGTCCCTTCTAGAAGCTACCCAGCTCTGCCTGCTGCCTCAGGAGAGAGTTCTGTAAGGAAAGCCCTTTCAGCAGAATTAAACTGAAGCAGAGAGAAGCAAAGAAAGCCTTAAAGTACAGGAGAAATTAGTGAAATCTTTAAGAGGATCTCAAGACCTACAGTAAATTCTCCCAAACTGAGGAAAAGAATAAAGTGGAGGAAACAGTCTAGACATGGCAAAAAAGCCAAGGTTCTCAATCCGAGAAGCTTTGCACATCTTCAAGTGCTAATGATATTCCCAACTGATACACAAATAGTGGTAATCTCAGTTACATCCAGATAGTAAATGATTTCTGAGGAAACAAACAAAAGACGTGGCAATCTGAAAAGAAGGTTATTGCGAAGGTGAAAGTGTAATAAGGAGTTAGTCAAGGGCCAATGGGTGTCTGTGAATTCTCTGAAGGCAAGCGTGAGTGAGACAGAAGTTGTACATGGAAATTGGTGAGGTCAATTCAAGGTCAAAAAAAAACCAAAGCCAGCCTGGAGAGCTTAAGGCATGATTAGAAAACACTAATTATTTGAGAACTGGAATAAATAAAAAGAGATTAACTTAATGGATTACTACAGCTCTAGGCTCCTGGGAAATGTTGGATTGGGCCAAAATTTCATTCAGATTTTTCCATAACATCTTACGGAACAGTTTGAATGAGCTTTTTGGCTAACTCAATAAATACATTGAATTTTCCCTCTCAATCCACAGTTCCCCTGACCCTTTCCTTCTCAGTTTGCCTCTTTCCTCTTCTCTTCAATCTGCAAGGTCTTCATGCTGGTTTACTTCTCTGCAGAGCACCCTGCTGACACCCAGGAAAATTCTGTGGGGTTTCTTTTCCCTGGCTCCCCTCCCAGGATCGCAGCTGGATAACTGGAGGGCAGTAGCAGATGACTGAGTACCTAAGAGGCCACATGCATTTAACCTTATAGGTTAAACATGTGTGCTAGTGCTTGGGCATGACCTTGAATGATGACAATTTATACAACATGAAAATCAGCATAAAAAAATAAAATGAGGTCCTGTTGAGTGAGACTGACAGGCTCTCAAGTAAGGCCACATGGGCCCCTCTGTGATAAGGCCAAACAAAGGCAAGCCCGAGCATTTTGGTATCTAACTATGCTTCTTCAGGGAGTATGTGTTAGTAACCCATCTCCTTGGAATTTCTGACTTGCTCTGTTTCCTTGTTTCTTTGTTTGTCTTCAGTATATTTTATAAAGCAAACTTTAATAGTTCTATTTCATATCCTAACAGTAGTTCTACAAAATAAGTACTCTTTGTTTTTTTTTTAATTTGTGCTTTATATTGGCGAAGAGTTGATTAACAATTCACCTAACATTAATTAACAATGTGTTAGTTTCAGGTGTACATCAAAATGATTCAGTTATATGTATACATGTATCTATTCATTTTCAAATTCTTTTCCCATTTAGGTAGTTCCAGAATATTCAGTAGAGTTTCTTGTGCTCTACAGTAGGTCCTTGTTGGTTATCTATCTTAAATATAGTATAATTATTATCCAAGTGGCAGTTGTTTTCACAGATGTGGGAATGCCGTACTTTCTCGGGAGAAATCTAGAAGGTTTCTAACGGGATTTCTCTGTATTTTTAGTATAACTGACTATTTCCTGAATTAGGAAGTTGCATTTAATGTGTATGGAGTTCAGATTTAATAACAACATATAAGGCTTCATTACCCTACGTGCATTGCATAGTGTACAGAGATGGAGAAGCTTCCCAAGTGGCTCAGTGGTAAAGAAACCCCCTGCCAAAGCAGGAGACGCGGGTTCGATCCCCACGTCAGGAAGATCGCCTGGAGAATAACCACTCCAGTATTCTTGCCTGAAGAATCCCAAGGACAGAGGAGCCTGACAGTCACAGTGCATGGGGTCGCAAAGAGTCAGACACAACCGAGCGACTAAACAACAGCAACATAGAGATGGAGCCTGGGCAGGATAACCCAGAGCCACACAGCCCTCAGGCTATGGAAGCAGACCTCACAGGCATCTGAACGCCTGTCCAGGATGCGTCAGCTGTGCAGACACAGCCCCCTTGGTCTTCCAAGGACTCTCTATGCTCCTGTGTTACCCTTTCTTGCCATGTCCAGTTGACAAATTTGATTCATACCAGGGTGCCCTCTTCTAACAAATGTTGACTAACTGCCAGGGGTGGGACTGGATTAGGAAAATTCAGATTTTCTCTATGCCCCCACAGAAACAGGATCAAGGACACTCTTTCCTTCCCATTTCCTCACAGTCAAGCCTTGCCTCCCTCCTCACACCAGCACAAATTCTCCCTGACATGTACTTTTTCCCCTCACACTCAGGTCACATCATCTTCACTCCATAAACAGAGGATTTGTAAAAATAAAGCTTCAAGTCTCACAAAAACATGCTTGGAAACTGCCACTGTTCTGTAACATCTGGCACACACATCTGCCTGAAATTTCTCTTCTAGAAATTAGAGCCCATCACGGCTTCTCTCTCCCTTTAATTCTGGCTTCCCGATGGATCTACAAATGACAGAACCAAATTAATTCCCACGACAAGTGGCCAGTGTGACAGAGCTTGAAACATTCTTGACTTATGTGTATGCTTCATTTCATGCCTCTTTGGAGAATCATCGCTATCATGATTCTTGCAAGTTTTTGACAATCGATTGGCCAGGAGACGTTTTTTGGAGTGTCCTCAGTTTTCAAGCTAAGTTTCAGGAATAGGGTCAGAAATACTAGATTTTATCTGGAGAAGTTGACATGTACCCTCCTTGCCCCTTGTGATACTCAGAAACTCACCCCATGACCAGAGAATTTACCCCTTGACTCCACTTGGCCACGGCATTTGAGCAGATGAAAGTCAAGGTATGATTTCCTCAGTTTGGGTACATTATGCCCTGGCTCTCAGGAGGCTCTTCCAAAATAGTAGATAAAATCTTCTCATGGCCAAAATGATTCTACCATCTAAAATAACATGACACCACCACAACCACCATGGTTATTTAAAATTTCCTCTGTTGGAATGTAGAGTTTGAAAACATATCAGTGAAGCTTTCCTGCTTCATTGGCCTGTCTTTGAATAGAACTTCTGCCCATGCACATTTTTGTAATATCATACTTAAGTCATGTGGAAAATATTGATACATCAAGTTCAGCACATTTTCCTAACAATGACACATTTTATAGAAAATATTAAAAAATCACATTTATTAATATCACCATCAGTCTTATCAACAAAGTCTTTTAAGTGTTGGGAAGTGATCCAGCTTATAGGGTAGAATACATATTCTACAAAATTCTAACGTTAGCATTGGCAACAAAGATGGCCAGTTTATTTTCTCAGAATGACAGGCTTGTTTTGTTCATTCTTGAGGAAATATCTGCCAAATATTCAAATCTGAATAATCATAGTTTGTCAGTTACTCTTTCAAGTAATGATGGTGTTTCATGGAAGAAAAAAATTTTTTTAGTTCAGCTTGCAAATCAAATAATTGCACAAGTGCTTTTCTTCTAGACCAGTATCCTCAAATTATGACCAGGAGAGGCTTAATCTAGATTTAAGCTTATTGGAGTAAATAAAGAATAATTGGAACACAACCAGGAAAAAACCTTACTGTTGGAAAGACTGAGGAGAGCATAGCCTATGCAGTAGTGATAAGAGGATGGTTAAAGGCAGAGAATGGGAGGCGCTGGGAGTTTGGGGCAAGTGACATAAAAGCTGAATGTCTTTGGACTAACTTATTGATGCTTTTGAACTGTGGTGTTGGAGAAGACTCTTGAGAGTCCCTTGGACTGCAAGGAGATCCAACCAGTCCATCCTAAAGGAGATCAGTCCTGGGTGTTCATTGGAAGGACTGATGCTGAAGCTGAAACTCCAGTACTTTGGCCACCTCATGCGAAGAGTTGACTCATTGGAAAAGACCCTGATGCTGGGAAGGATTGGGGGCAGGAGGAGAAGGGGACGACAGAGGATGAGATGGCTGGATGGCATCACCGACTCGATGGGCATGAGTTTGAGTAAACTTCGGGAGCTGGTGATGGACAGGGAGGCCTTGCATGCTGCGATTCATGGGGTCACAAAGAGTCGGACATGACTGAGGGACTGAACTGACTGACTGACTGACTGACTGATTCAGCTCTAACCTTACTTGTCATTAGCTTCCACTGGACCATGCCCTTTGGGTCACATGATGACTGTTTCTAGCCCAGTCCAAATGCTGGTTCCTAGGAAGTGGTTCTCTCTCTCTGCCCTTCAGCTATCAACAAGCTTTCTTTTATTTTTTAAATACTGATTTTATTGAAGTATAATTGATTTGCAACATTGTGTGTTAATTTCTGCTGTATAGAAAAGTGACAGTTAAAAATGTATATATATTTCATATTCTTTTCCATTATAGTTTATCACAGGGTATTGAATATAGTTCCCCATGCTATACAGTAAGACCTTATTTTTTATCCATTCCATATATAATAGTTTTGCATCTATTCCTCCCAAACTTCCAATCCTCTCTCCCATTCCTCCTCCCCCCGGCAAGGCAAGTCTGTTCTCTAGGTCTGTGAGTCTTGAACAAGCTTTCTTAACGAGACTTCCAGCCTCATAGAGCATCTTTAAGATGTCTGCATGCCAATCATCTTCTCTGGATCCCGTCAGATGCCCCTAAAATAGACCACTGACCAAACGACGCCCCTCTCCCCTCACAGGCTGAGGACTATGATGGCTGTGATAATAAGAGGCCAATTAGCACATCAGAGCAGCGGCAGCGGCAATATCGCCTTTCCTGTGCACTCACCAGGCACTTTGTGCTCCAGAAATTTCTCCACAGCAATGTTACAGGCTGTTCTTTTTTACCCTGAGAGGTGAAAACAAAATAGGAACTAAAATTGGAGTGTGCAAAGCCATCTGGATCAGATGTGGCACAAATGAGATAGCCTGGAAACTTTTCCGTTCCCTGTTATAAAAAGAGCTGCCCAGGGCCAAGATAACAAACTCTGTCCAAGTGGATGGAGGTGACAAAGGCGACAGGTCATTTTAATTTCCCTGTCAAAAAGCCCTCCCCTAAAAACACCTAAAAGCACTGGGCACTTCCCTTCTAGTTCTGCATCATGTTATTGGGAAAGTCACAATGAAAATTCTCTGGCTTCTCTCTAAGAGTTGCTCTGGAAGAATCCCTCAAACACATTTCTATGTGTTTTTCTTCTTTAATAACTAAGAACCTGAACATTCAATAGCACAATATTTCACTTCTGGATCCCTGAAACCACTTCCAGGCTCTTGACATTATGGGAAAAACACAGAATTTAAAAAGACATGATCTGTGTTCAAGTCCCAGACTGGCTACTTCTAGCTGTGTGTCCTGGGTAAACTGCTTGCATAACCTGTGTTTAAGTTTCTTCATCTGCAAAATGGGCATCGTACTCTAACACCTGCCTTCCTGACCCCAAGAACCATAAAATAAAGCACACGGAAGTACTGATACTATTACCTATGCCATATGATCCCTATTATTTTAAATAGAATGGTTTAATATTTCCAACTTTAAAATTACATATGCTTATTCCAAAATTTTCCAGAAAATACAGGAGTACATAAAAGAGAGTGGAAAATGTTTCTTTTTTCCAAAGAGAAAACCTTATGATAACTATTAACATTTTTATAATTTTCCCTCCAGACTGTCTTTGTACATACAATCCCATTTTACAAAATAACTGGGGCTTCCCTGGTGTCTCAAATGGTAGGAATGTAGTGCAGGAAACCAGGGTTTGATCCCTGGATCAGGAAGATCCCCTGGAGAAGGAATTGCAACCCATTCCAGGATTCTTGCCTGGAGAATCCCTCGGATAGAGGAGCCTGGCAGGCTACAGTCCATGGGGTCACAAAGAGTCTGACAGCACTGAGTGACCAACACTTTCACTTTTCATAAGATCATACTAATTACCTGTAAAATTAAATTTTTATTTCATGTCATGTGAATCAATGTGAATTGTTATTATTTTTACTATAACAACACAAGTAGCCTGGATGAAAAAATTTAAGGAAGCACAAATAGAACCAGCATATGGTATTGCTCAGCTGTGTCAAAGTGAATTATTCATAAGCATTTGTCAGAAATATCCAAGGTTACTGAGCTATTCTGGAACAACAGGGTACAAATTCTGAGGCTGAGATGGCTATATGTTCGATGAAACCTGTTTCCTTTTCCTTGTGGGCACAGAGCAAAGCTGTATTTGTATCACATGGGGTCATGTGACTGAGTTCTAACCAATAGGACGGGAGTAGAAAGATACACATCAATTGCAGATGGAAGTTGTGAGGAAGGGGATGTGTCTTTGCTCTAGAACCTCTTCTTCTCTGCCAACTCAATGGAAAGAGCCTAAAAACTTGGTCCTGGAATGACCATGACATAGACCACCCACCAAGCATGTACTGGACTGGACATCAGTAAGAAATAAACTTATACACAGCTACTGAATCTCTGACATTTAATTTACAGCTGCCAGCTTTACCTACTGCAATCAGTGAAATGTTTAACGTTCTTCCAAGTTACAAGAATAGATGGAAACTTGCAATAGATCTAGAACTCTCCTTCAAAGAAGGCAGAGCTGAAACTCACTGAGTTTTCATTTCAGAAGTATGGAGAAAGAATTACCCTTTCTCACTTATTTGGAACAAGTAAATCTACACCCACTCCTTCATTAAAAATTCTTCAATGGCTGTTCCCAGATCTTTCTTCCTATATATAAAATTAAGACTTCAAATGCAAATATCCCTGAGAGAGACAACACATTCATTTGACTAAATGATCTAAACTGTATTCAGGATGGTGTCAGGGATTATGCAAAGAGGTTGTTGACAAAGAGATTCTCTACTCTCAAAGAAAAGATTATACTATCATAAAGGCAACAAAGCCAACAGGAATTTCATTTCATGGGTACAGTACATATATCACTGCTGGAATATAAAGTGAGGACTTTGTCTTTCCCTCACTCCTTCAGAGCACCCAGCACATAGTAGGCTTTCAACAAAATCTGCTGAAAGACTACTAAATTAAATGATGGGAGTACTAATCGTCAAATTGTACATCACTATGAACTAGAATTCCCAGGGGAAGCTTATGAAGAAAATGGGAGTTGGGTCACGTTCCCTACAGTTTCCAGGAGGGCGAACATAGTAACTAATCACGTCTCTTTAGTTCACTGGGGCAAACAGGGCTTCTTGCAGTCAAAGTGGTAGCTATCAAGCTCCCACTGATTGCCTGCACTCGTCTCAGTGGTGCAGGGCAGCCCCCTGGCTGGGTGGCCCCGCCTGAAGGCTTTGCAGCTGCAGCCATGGGAGAGAAGTGGATGTCCACGGAGGGCCAGGGCTCTGTTCAAATGTGACTATGGACAATACCAGCAAGTATGTTTGCAATGGAGCAAGATTTGGAAGAACTTTAACGTCTCTCTTGATATGTAAAAGAAAAACAAAGATAATGGCATCCGGTCCCATCACTTCATGGCATATAAATGGGGAAGCAATGGACACAGTGAAAGACTTTATTGTCTTGGGCTCCAAAATCACTGTGGTTGGTGACTTCAGCCATGAAATTAAAAGATGCTTTCTCCTTGGAAGAAAAGCTATGACACACCTAGACAGCATGTTAAAAAGCAGAGACATTATTTTGTTGATAAAGTTCCATTATAGTCAAAGCTATGGTTTTTCCAGTAGTCATGTATGAATGTGAGAGTTGGTCCATAAAGAAGGCTAAGCACCAAAGAATTGATGCTTTTGAACTGTGTGGTGTTGGACAAGTCTCCTGAGAGTCCCTTGGACTGCAAGGAGATCAAATCAATCAATCCTAAAGGAAATCAACGCTGAATATTCATTGGAAGGACTGATGATGAAGCTCCAATTTGACCATCTGAAGTGAAGAGCCAACTCCTTGGAAAAGACCCTGATGCTGGGAAAAATAGAAGGCAGGAGGAGGAGGGGTCAACAGAGGATGAGATAGATGGATGGCATCACCAACTCAATGAAGAAGAGTCTGAGCAAGCTCCAGGAGATGGTGAAGGACAGGGAAGCCTGGCATGCTGCAGTTCATGGGGTTGCAAAGTCAGACACAACTGAGCAACTGAACAAGTCTCAGTTCAATTTTGAAACCAGGGAACAATCTTTGTACTTGTTGAGAAGATGAAAGGGAATGATAAATTGAAAATTTTCTGCCTGGCTTATAACAAATGTTCAAGAAATGTTCACTATTAGTGAGGAAACAATTATAATCCTTGATGGTGGCAATGGGAAGCAGAGTTGACCTCCACGACTAGTCCCCGCCCCCTTGGACCCCACCATGTGAATACCAAGGCTCAAGTTCCCCTGGGACTGCTTCCAGCCAATGACTGGGCAGTTGGGGGGGGGGGGGCATGGCCATGCCTCTAGACTGGGGACTTTCTCTCAGTCCACTTTGCCACCAGGATTCTGCTCCAGGCACTAGCACTGCTCTGAGGTTTGATTCTCTTTCTGCTCCATCCTCTACCAGCCCTGCTTCCGTCTCCTTTCACCACACATCCCAGGCCAAGCGTCGCGCTGTCTTTCATGATTCTTCCTGTGATCCTCCCTGGGCACTCTTTTCATCACTGCCCCGCATGTCTGATCCCTTCCTGGTGTTTTCTGTCCGAAGGATTCCAACTAACACAGATGGCAGAAGCTTGGTTCAATGAGACGGGCTGAAGAATAGCAAGGGCCAGGCTGCCTCACTGACCACCCAGGTGCCAAGGAGGACACCATCCTCAGCAGTGTCTGCCACACTTAGACTCAGATGTAAGCAGTAACCCAGTTGCTGCAGAGTTCTTTGCTGGTGACCTAGAAAGACATCCTGGCATAGGGGAAGCCCCTCCAAGGGCAGCAATCCAGGCGCTGGAAAGATAGGAGGGAGTAATTGCCGCAAGGACAGTAGAGTTGGCTGGATATTGCTAAATTGCATTGAGACGCCTCAGAAGCATAATGAGAAACCGAGGGCCATGAACAAACAATTAGAGGTAGCACAGGGAACTATATTCAATATTTTGTAATAACCTATAAGGGAAAAGAGGCTTCCCAGGTAGCTCAGTGGTAAGAATCTGCCTGCCAATGAGACGCTGGAGATGGGTTTGATCTCTGGGTTGGGAAGATCCCCTGGAAGAGGGCATGGTAACCCACTCCAGTATTCTTGCTTGGAAAATCCCATGAACAGAGGAGCCTAGCGGGCTATGGTCCATAGGGTCTCATAGAGTCAGACACAACTGAAGCAACTTAGCACGCACACACATAAGGGAAAAGAATCTGAAGAATAATATGTATATGTATAACTGAATCACCTGAAACTTACATAACATTGTAAATCAACTATACTTCAATAAAATACGTAAATAAAAATCCAATGGTAGTTAAAAACCTGATGCTGGGAAGGCTGAAGGCAGAAGGAGAAGAGGGCCAACGGAGGATGAGATGATTGGATGGCATCAGCCACTCAATGGACGTGAATTTGGGCAAACTCCAGGACATAGTGAAGGACAGGGGAGCCTGGTGTGCTGCAGTCCATGGGGTTGCGAAGAGTTGGACACAACTTGGCAACAGAACAACAACAGCAGCAAAAAGATAACAGTAAGAACCAGAAGGCTTTTTGGTTGCTTTCAAAATGGCCCTCTTGCCTGTCATCAGAGATCTGACTCAGCAGAGGAACAGACTTACTCACAAGAAACACAGAGCTCCAGAGGAACCGAAGTCAGCCAGGACAGTCTGGAGTCCTGGATGAGGAAATTAGACCTTGAAGCATGAGATAGGACAGCTGAATGGATGTTCCAGTGGAGTTTGGCTCTGTAGACCTGGACCCCTAGAACTCCAGGATGTGACCACCTTTGCTGGCTACAAAGCCAGCACTTCCTCCATGCTGGGAGGTGTTGCTGAGTCCTCTCCCCAAAAAGGTACCTACCTCCTTCAAGAGATGCTCCCACTTCCTCTCCTAGGTACCAGGTTGATGAAAGTTTTAGTCGCTCAATCTTCCCAACCCAGGGATCAAACCCAGGTATCCCGTGTTGCAGGCAGATTCTCTACCATCTGAGCCACCAGGAAAGCAGGCTGATAACTAGAGTTAAATCCTGGCATCACTCAACTGGGAATACATGGAGCCTGATAAAGCAGGAAAGAGATTCTCTCTTGCAAGGACTGCAGCCACAAATTGCATGTAGCCGCAATTCAGTGGAAATGGATGTTGAGGGTGATGATGCTCAGGAGGAAACTCATGGAAGCTAAACATGTAAAATACTCCCACTGTGATAGGACTTCAAGGTCACCTGTGGATAGAGAGCATCCCTCAGCATCCAGAATGGACATGGCTCTTGGATTGACTGAGAAACAATGTGCTAGAACCAGGGAATTTGAGTATTGATGACACTCAAATAGCCCAAGAAAAGTATTCACAGTTGGCTTTCGGCATTCATTCGTGAGTATGAAATAATTTCTGATTTTTCCTAAGACTTTGGTCTTAGCAGAGAAAAAGCAAACCCAGAAGTGGCTCCCTCAGTGTCATGCAGAGCCTTAAGTCAATCAAAACACAAAGTGAAGTTTAAGACGCTGAGGTTAAACCTGTCCTGTCTCAGAACACTGTCTAAATTGGGGTCTTGTCTTTTCCTGAGAGCCACAGGTGAGCATTCTAAAGAACAAAATCAATTGCTAGACATGTTGTTCTGATTTTTGGTTTTGATCCCAAGAAGAATTTAAAATAGATGCCTTGTGGCTAAAAGACCCACATCAACAGCATCACTCATCCTTCACAGCTGTCAGAAATGAGAATCCCCCGCCCTACCTCACACCTATGGAATCAGAACCTTCATTTTAACAAGGGCCTTGAGACACATGGACACATTTAAGTTTGAGACGCCTGGCATAGCTCAGTGCCCAGGCTAAGCATCTGGAAAATTGGCTTAGGTTTCTGACTCCACCACTTACTGGCTGACAAATTGCTCGGTATCCTTGTAATTTGAAGTCCTCATCTGTTGGATGGAGGTACTGTCTGTTCTTTCTCTTATTTCCAGTCTTTGTTTTCCCCCCACCTTGTATTTCTCTAGTTATAATTTTTCATGTTTCTGATATGTAAGTGTTCTTTCCTTATTTGCATTTTTACTGAATGCCTTTGGTTAAGGAAGAGGGGATAGACACACCCACACATCACTATGCAAGCATCCCAGCCCAGCTCCGTTTAGGTCAATGAAATTGACGTCAGGTTGTTTAATGAATATAAAAATTGTGTTATTACTTAAAAGCTTTCCCCTTCATGCCAAACAGTTTGAAGATTTAGGGCCAATATCTGAATGAATAGCCAATTTGTACAGAACTGGTCAATACAAAGTATGTCTTTCTAGCAGATTCTAACTATACTATACTATGCTTTGCTTTGTTTGAGAAGCTAATGTCAAATAAAATGTATGACTGATGACATACAAACTACTGTCCTGGACTTTCCTGGTGGTACAGGTGGATAGGAATCTGCCTGCCAATGTAGAGGGCACAGGTTCGATCCCTGGTCCAGGAAGATTCCACATGCTGCAGAGCAACTAAGCTTGTGTGTCACAACTACTGAGTCTGTGCTCTAGAGTCCACGAGCCACAACTCCTGAAGCCCAAGCACTCTGGGGTCCGTGTCCCGCAACAACAGAAGCCACAGCAATGAGAAGCCCATGCACCGTAACTAGAGCCAGCGCAGCAGCAAAGGCCAGTGCTGCCAAAAATAAATAAATTTTAAAAAATGATTGGCCTTACATTAACCAAAATGTCATGCCTCAGTTTCCATATAATGAAGCCTTGCTCTAAATCATTTTGATGCCCCCTTCCAGCTCTAAAAGCCTATGATTCTAATTTGAGGATTGCTCAGACAGAAACTTTTGTGATTAAAGATTGAAAACCAGGGAAACAAGATTTCATGTGTTCTCCGCGAGACTTCAATTACGAGCATCCATCTGGAGCAGAGACTTGACCCAAAAGGCCTCCCAGATTCGGTTCATTTCATCTCAACAAAACTCAGGCTCTCAGAAGTTCAAGGACTCTCTGGTCAAATGGTTTTAAGCAAGCTCTTTAAATTTTTAATCCCAAGCCTCCTTTCAACTCAATTATTTATCTCATTGCAAATTTCTAACATCCCTATCAATTTCCTAAAGATAAATATGCATGAGGTTTGGACCCCAAAATTATACTCTGGGATTTTGAGGTTGATTTTTTAAAAAGCTGGACAGCAATTCAGCTTCTAAGGAAAAATCTACAGGAGTGTGTAATGGAATCACTTAGCACTCTGTAAGGAGGAGAAAACCCTTTCTACAAATATTCCTTTTCCTGTAAGTGCCATGTGATTTTCTGACTATAAATCTTGATGGAGTTGGACATTTAAATTCTGATGCATTGCTGCATCCTTAGTTAATCACACAAAATTACAAATTTTCAGAAGAATGAGTTCTTTAGAGAATGCATTACCAGCTCTTGAACAGAAATAAAAAACCCTTCATCTCAGAAAATAGAAACATATGTCAATGTCTATCTGATCAGAACAACAGACATTTAACCCTCAAGGTGTCCAGCCATTTCCGATAGAGACTGAAGATTGATGACTTTGATAACAATAGATCATGTTTACATGTTAGCTACTGACTTCTCATTAGTTTCCTCTCTCTTAGCTATGGATTTATAAAGCCTCAGTAGATTTACCTGCTCTGTGGATGAGAAAGGATGACCCACTTTGGATAAAATCACAGCAACAGTTGACCTTTACCAATTATTCAGGATGCACCAAAGATGTCTTAAGAGCCTTCCTTGTGGTGGTACATTTCATCTTCACAACTGTCTTTTACAGATGAGGACATTCAGTTATGGAAAGATCATACAGGTGGTAACCAGCAGAGTGACCATTTGAACCCAGACTGCCTGACCTCAGAGTCCATATCCTTAATCTTGACCTTGACTTTAAACTTGATCTGCTGCTGCTGCTGCTAAGTCGCTTCAGTCGTGTCCGACTCTGTGTGACCCCCCAGACGGCAGCCCACCAGGCTCCCCCGTCCCTGGGATTCTCCAGGCAAGAACACTGGAGTGGGTTGCCATTTCCCTCTCCAGTGCATGAAAGTGAAAAGTGAAAGTGAAGTCTCTCAGTCATGTCCAACTCTTCGCGACCCCGTGGACTGCAGCCCACCAGACTCCAAATCGAACATACATTTAATTAGATGAGGCTAGGTTATACCATAACATAGGCTTCCCAGGTGATACAGTAGTAAAGAATCTGCCTGCCAATGCAAGAGATGTAAGAGACGCGGGTTCAATCTCTGAGTCAGGAAGAGCCCCTGGAGTAGGAAAAGGCAACCCACTCCAGCTCTAGTATTCTTGTCTGGGAAATCCCATGGACGGAGGAACCTGGCTGCTACAGTCCACGGGGTCGCAGAGTTGGACATAACTGTGCCCATATGCATGCACACTTATCATAATATGTCATATTATACCCCTGTATTAAGAATTTATGATATCATACTATATTATGCAATATTACATTTTCTATGATGGTGGTAGTAAGGTTTAGAAACAGTCATTCTAATTCAGGTTTATTAGGCTGAGGAACCCCTACTGTCTTCTCTAACTTGTAACTTTAGTTGATCTGTTGGGCTCATAACTTAAAATTAATTAATACATAAAGTAAAAAAAAAAAAAAAATCCAAACACCAGCAAGCCCATTTGCTAGCTCTTACTTCACAATAAATGCCAGGGTCCTGGGGCCCCACTGTTAATGTCCTTCTCCCTCAGGGGCTGAAGACTCAGCTGCCTGGAGGTATAGAACCAACTCTGAACAGTGGGCTCAGCCTGGAGGTATGGGAGGGGCTCGCCTGCACTGCACATGCCCGTCTGCAGGGGGCGCCACTCAGCACCATCCCGGGGCTGTGGTGGCCCGGAGGGAATGGTAGTCCAGTATCATCAGACTCTGTAATTTACCCAGAGAGGTCAGAAATAATAAGTCATAAAATTTGACACTAAATTTAAAAACCCATCATAAAACACTGGAAAGACAGAAGAATTCATGCAGGTAATACTCAAGGCCTTCAGTTTGTACCACAGTTTTTCTGGTCTCTGCTTTCCATGCAACGACCTCATCTACCTTCTTGGCCTCAAAGCCCATCCAACACTTATGCTCCTTGCTTATATGCTAAATTGCTCTAGTCATATCCGACTCTGTGTTCCCATGGACCACAGCCTGCCAGGCTCCTCTGTCCATGGGATTTCACAGGCAAGAATAGTGGAGTGGGCTGCTATTTCCTTCTCTGGGGTAGCTTCCCCACCCAGGTATCGAACCCGAGTCTCTCATATCTCCTGCGTGGCAGGCAGATTCCTTACCACCGGCACCACGTGAGAAGCTCCTTAATTAGCTTATGACTCCGTTACTTATATCTGAACTTACACCTGAGCCCCAGAGCCCAGTCTCTAATCACCTCTTAGGCAGATCCTTGCCTGGAGGAACCTCATACACGATGTATGAGTTAATGAGAATCTCCTCCTTTTGGAGTGGTAGCTACCCTGGTTAATGCAATCACTTCTAAGGAATCACCCAATGATCATCAACTCTTCATTTTTTAACCACACAGCTGTTGTTAATAAGCAAGTCCAATGGAATCTACCTCAAGATATTTTTGAAATCCCTCCAATAATGCCTACGTGCTGTTTAAGTTGGGAGTTTTTCATTTTTAAGCTGCAAAATATTTTCTTTTAACACCATTTTACCCAACTCAAAGAAGGCTCTAAAGCCCCCAAATTTCAAGGAACCTTGGAGTATCATTTCCTTAGGGGTTTACTTGTCAAAGGAACCCAGCTGCATAGAAAGTTTAACTAATTTAAAGATAAAGAATTCTAGTGTACATGTTTAGTAACTTAAGGACAAATTAATTATTTACTGTTTAAAAGAAACTGACAGTTTCACTCTGCAGAGAGTTTTCTGCTCTACTCACAACTATTTTGGGATATACAACACATCCTAGAAATAAATCTGAATTCTTTCATTCCTTCCCTTGTTGGCCACACCCACACTGACTGGCATCACTTTTCATGGAATGGCCACAAACCCCTCATTTGACTTTCATCCTCCTAGCAATCAATATCTGAACTCTCAACTGGCCTGGGCCACCATCTTGTATTTCTCTTTTCTCAAAACTTCAGCACCTTCTGCAACATCCCCACTCTTTGCTGATCACTTGCCTTTTACTTTTTTACAGTTATTAAGCATACTGAAGCAGTCAGAGGAAGTCTCCCCAACTCTCTCACCACCACAGCTTCTCACCTTCCCAGTCTGTCCCATACACTCTACACTAAATTCTATATCTCGTTTACCCCGGGACGTCTTCCAGCAAATCTATCTCCGACATCACTCTCATCACTCATGTTCCTGTTTCTACTACATCATTCTCATCAGCAAACAAATGTATTTTTTCCTTGGAATTAAAAAATAAAATTTAAATAACTCCTATAGATCCTATTTCCTCTCCTATTTCTATCCCTCGCTCTTTGTTCAATTTTATTTTCATATGAATTGTATGAATCTTTGCTTCTCTGGTGCTTCCATGGTACTTGGCACAATATACTCCCTCCAAAGAAGTATTTTGGAAATACTAACTGTGTAGTTGTATAAAATGATCACTGTAAAGCTGATACAGTATTTAAGAAAAATGTATGTAACATTGTGAATTAAAAAATCAGCAAACAAATATTACATATGCACTATTTATATAAAATGTGAACATATTTTGACAAAGAACAGAAGCTGTTATACAAAAATGATGAGACAGTTTTGTCATATTAGAAGGAGTAATGATGATTGAGTGCCAGTCTATGAGAAGTTCTTCAATGTTTATTCACATATATAAAGTCAAGCAAAAGGAAACAAGGCCTCCATCACAGTCAGGCTTCGGAAGCAAACGCATTGGTCACTTGGTAGAACTTGTGTGGGGGGGGAGTCAAGCTACACAAATCCAGGCCAAATAGACACAGCTCACAACAGGCCTATTTCTTGATTCAAGTGGTAGTTACACATATGTCCATAAAACTCAAAACAATGTACATTGAAATCTGGCATTTCATTATTTATAAAATTTCCCTCAATTTTTAAAAAGTATTCTTTGTACACATATTCTTTCTTTGTATGCTGACTTACATTAAAATTCTAAGTCTCTGAGTACAATCCTCTCTATTAATTTTTCATTTTCCAAATGAAAATAAAATTCAACCACAAAAGGATTTTGAATCCTTTCTCTTCTTCCTTCCACCTCCCATGGGGCTGCGGTGCAACAGTAAAGGCAGTTGCCCCTAAGACACGTCAACATGAATTCTATTTAACAGAGTGAAACTGCCCAAAGTGATACAGGAACAAAACCTGGACTGTACTCTTCACATTCTGATTCTTAAATCCATCTCAATCTTCTTGACACAAGCTATCCCGCTAAATGAAAACTATTATCATGAGATAAAGTAGAAGGCATAGAGTGAGATCAAATACTGAAGTTGTCACCCAGAGGAAAGGATGACTAGTGACTAGCAAATAAATGACAGATAGCTGAGAAGCTAATAAGACTAGAACACTATCTACAAAACATCAACCATGAAACTAGAGTTCATGAAGCCTCCATTGGAAAAATATTTTGGAGAATATGTTAGAAAATGGATACTGAAATTGTGGCAGTACAAGCTACAGATTACAAAGAAAGATGTAACTTGTTTATTATATATATATTTTAAAGTTTAGCCATTTAAAAATTTAAATTTTTCTCCAGCTATGTTCTTTCTCTATTGCTGCTGACACGTGAGCCCAGATGTAGAGCCTTAACACAACAGAAGCTTGACATCTTACAGTTCTCTTAGGCTCACGGGCTGGTTCATTTCTGGTATTTCTAGAAGAGAACTGATATCCGTGTTTTTTTCTAGTGGCCACATGGATTCTCTGATGGGTAACACCCCTCTTTCACTTACAAAGCCAGAACCAAAAACTAAAGATCAACTCCTTCTTACTTAGCCATCTCTTTCATTTTTGCACTAGGAAAGTCCTTCACTTTTAAGATTTGGTTGAGCTCACCCGAGGTATCCAGAATAATCTCCTCTTTTCAAGATTCCTCACCTTAGTCACATTGGCATAGTCCCTTTTCCTATGTAAAATAACATATTTACAGGTTCTGAGAAGTGGGGCATGGTCATCGTTGGGGGACATTACTTTTGCCTACAGCAATGGTTATCAAAGTATGCTTCATAGACAGGCATGATGCTCAACTGAGGTACTGAAAAATGGATAAAAAGGAGTTCTGCTTCTGAACATGATGGAGAGACTGAATTTAGCCTTTTGGTAATAGCAACAACAAAAGACAAAATATGTTGCTTTCAGGCACTGAATATCAGACATCACAGGGCAGTGATCTCAGAGCAAGGAGATGGCATGAACTTTAGACTGCTTCAGCTTTGTGCCTTTGAGAGAGATTCTAGGTTGTAGCTCAAGGAGAAGTCGAAATCTTCCATAGTGGAAGAAAAAGAGATGGAAATGGAGAAGCCAGGGCTACCGTACATCACAGAGAAGATTATCAGAAAGCAGAGAGCTACACAGAGAGAACTCAGAGACCTACGGAGTCTCCAGAAGTCATCAACTGAGCATTGATCATCGCAGCATGTGTGGAAACCACCCGACATCAAGGAAGGATCCACCCAAAAGGATTAGAGAGAACAAACTCCAGAACTTCCACAAGGCTGAGGATATTTTAAAACAATGTCAATTATAGTAGTATCAAAAATACAAAATGCTTAGAGACAAATCTAATACTCTAACACACTGAAAACTGTTAAACACTACTGGGAGAAATGAAAGAAGACCCAAATAAATGGAGAGAGAGATACTCATATATCTCTTTATGGATGAAGATAGTATTTTTAAGATGTCACTTCTCCCTCACATGATCTATAGATATATTAAAACCCTAAGGGAAACATAATCCCAGCAGTCATTTTTTGGTAGAAATTGACAATCTAGTTCTAAAAATTGATATGTAAGAATAAAGTTAGACGATTTATACTATATTATTATAAGACTTACTCTAAAGCTATTGTAATCAAGACAATGGGACAAAACAGTTTAGAAACAGACCAACACAGACATAGTCAACTGGAATTTTGACAAAGATGTAAATGAAATTGAATAGAAAAAGATTATCATCTTTCAATAAATGGTGCTGGAACAACTGGATGGTCATATAAAGATAAAAGTGAACCTTGTGTGTGTCAGTCGCTCAGTCACATCCAATTCTTTGTGACCCCATGAACTATAGCATGACAGGCTTCACTGTCCTTCACTAAAGAATACTGAAGTGGGTTGCCATTTCCTTCTCCAGGGGATCTTCCCATCCCAGGGATCAAACCCCAGTCTCGTGCATTGCAGGCAGTCTCTTTACTGTCTGAGCTACCAAGGAAACCCCTTGACTCTCATCTAACACTACATACAAATAATAAATCAAAATACATCATAGATAGGAAGGTAAGGGATAAAACTATAAAACTATTAGAAGAAAACATAGAAAAACATCTTAGTGACCTTAGGTTTAGCAAAATTTCTTAGATAAGATACAACAAACATAAACTCTAAAGGAAAAAAAAATCTGTAAATTATATCTCATTGAGTGTAAAAAAAAGCACTGTTAAGGAAATGAAAAGGCAAACCACAGATGGAGGAAGGTATTTACAAAACATTCAACAAAGAACTGTGTCTAGAATATGTAAAAAAAAACATAGCTCAATAATAAGAAACAACTCAAGAACGGCCAAAAGATGAGAACACTTTATCAAAAAAGAGATACAGATAGCCAATAGGCACATAAATATAAATTCAACCTCAGCAGTCATTAGGGAAATGCAAATGAAAACCATAATATGATACCACTACACATCCAGTCAAAAGCCTAAAGCCAAACACCAAGTGTTTTGTGAGACAGTGAAGTAACAATATTTTGGCCACCTGATGCGAAGAGCTGACTCACTTGAAAAGACCCTGATGCTGGGAAAGATTGAAGGCAGGAGGAGAAGGGGACGACAGAGGATGAGATAGTTAGATGGCATCACTGACTCAATGGACATGAGTTTGGGTGGACTCCGGGAGCTGGTGATGGACAGGAAGGCCTGGTGTGCTGCGGTTCATCGGGTCGCAAAGAGTCGGACACGACTGAGCGAATGAACTGAACTGAACTGAACTAACAGAATCACACTCTGCCATTTGTGATGTATATTGTTACAACTATTTTTCAAGACTTTGGCAGTTTTCTAAAAAGTTAAACATACTCCTACCGAATGACCCAGATAGTCTACTCTTAGATACTTAGCCAGAGTAACAAAAACATATGTCCACACAAGGATTGGAAAATGACTACTCAGTTTCATTTATAATAGCCCCAAACTGGAAACAATCCAAATGTCTTTCAGGAAATGAATAAACAAAGCACTGCATACCCACACAATGGGATATTTTTAACCCTTTATTCCTTTTTATGATACTCAGTCTATTCCCTTTCATTCTGCTTTGTTTTTGTCTACATTGCTTTTTTTACAGGCTTGTATATGAGTCCATAATCAGAAGAACAATAAATGGGTGTACAATTATACACAGAAAATTGAGAATGATTTTACATATTCTAAATACATCCATACTCTTTGCAGAAAAAAATAATAAAAACCATGCATTATTAGCACAATATCACATCTAAAAGAAACTGTTCTTATTTGCATTTTACATGATTCATTCTTATTCAATTTTTATTTCTGCTATTGTATTTACTATTGAATTAAAAGAATCACTAATGATCTCCTAAGTATTTCCTTTATCCATGAACCACACTTTCTTCATCTAGACACTGGTAAAAGGGATGGAAAGGAGGTGTTCTAAGTGCCTCATACAATTCTAGTGAAATTACGACTCCAATCCCCATATACACTCTCCAACTCACTAAAACCAATCCAGCCCAGGAAACGGACTACAAATAGAATAGTACCTTTCTATGAGAAAGCCTCAGGGCATCCCAGCACATGCCCTGTGCCCCTTGGGAGGCAGGATGACCAGTCCTCACTTCTGGACACTTTCCCAGCCAACATGAAACTCTTCCCAGTCACTTCTGGAACTCATAGTCTAATATCACCAAATCTTTCCACCTCCTACTCCTCTTCTCTGGATATTCTCCAAATCTTCTGCTTTAACTCAGCCTACATTCACATCTGAAGACTTGACTTTTCTGGCATCATTTTCAAACCAGGGCTATCTTTTTTTCCTGCCCTATCCCACATGGTACTGGGTTCCCAGGGTTTGGGTTCATAGTCACATCTAGACCATTTCCCCCTCTTTGTTCTCTGAAAAGAAAATACCATCTCCTTGGAGGCTTGGGTCAATAAGTCCTAGCCCTCCACCCCTCCGTACTGACCAAGGAGACCCCACATACTGTCATAAAGAAGAGGTGAAGTGAAGTGAAATTTGCTCAGTCATGTCCAACTCTTTGCGACCCCATGGACTGTACAGTCCATGGAATTCTCCAGGCCAGAATCCTGGAGTAGGTAACCTTTCCCTTCTCCAGGGGAACTTCCCAACCCAGGGATCGAACCCAGGTCTCCCACACTGCAGGAGGATTCTTTACCGGCTGAGCCACAAGGCAAGTCCAAGAATACTGGAGTAGGTAGCCTATCCCTTCTCTAGCAGATATTCCTGACCCAAGAATCAAACTAGGGTCTCCTGCATTGCAGGTGGACTCTTCACCAACTGTGCTATAAAGAAGGCTGGGTGCAGAAAAAAAAAAAAAAAATGATGCTTTCAAACTGTGGTTCTGGAGAAGACTCTGGAGAGTTCCTTGGATAGCAAGATCAAACTAGTCAATTCTAAAGGAACTCAACTCTGAATATTCATTGGAAGGACTGATGTTGAAGTTGAAGCTCCAATACTTTGGCTACCTGATGCAAACCAGCCAACTCATTGGAAAAGACCCTGATAGTCTGGGAAAGATTGAGGGCAGGAGAAGGGGGCAACAGAGAATGAGATAATTCGATTGCATCATCAACTCAATGGACATAAATTTGAGCAAACTCCAGGACATAGCGATGGACAGGGAAGCCTGGTGTGCTGCAGTCCATGGGGTCACAAATAGTCGGACACGACTGAGCATCTGAACAACAACGGCATGGTGCCTGGCCATTGCATCTGTCCTTCAACTGTCAATGTACATTGAAAGTGAAAGTGAAAGTCGCTCAGTCATGTCCAACTCTTTGCACCCATGGACTATACAGTTCATGGAATTCTCCAGGCCAGAAAACTGGAGTGGGTAGCATTTCCCTTCTCCAGGGAATCTTCCCAACCCAGGGATAGAACCCAGGTCTCCTGCATTTCAAACACAAGGAAAGCCACTGTACATTGCTACTCTCCAAAATGCCTATTTAACACCTCTTCCCAAATCTACAGCACCAATTCCCTCTCCAGACACTAAGCTTGACAACCTCATTTCTTATTTTTCTCAGAAGGAAAGAGAAACAATCACAGGAAATAGATGCCCTTTTTCCATAATAAAATTTACCAAGCATATGGGCACCTTTCCTTCTGTTATAATAGGTTAACTGTCCAGGACCCAATCTAAGGTCAACCCCTAGGCTATGCCCATCTCCTCTCACCTACTCAAGGACATCACTATTGCAATTAACTTCTCTTTCTAAAAATATCAATGCCTCCCTACAGCAATCCCATTAATGAACGTACCACAATGTCTTTTTTTTTTTTTAACAAATGGACAAAAACTCATATTTGACTTATCATTACCTTCCACCCAGTGCTCCCTTATAATGAAACTCAGAGAGTCATTTAAATTTGTTTTCTCCAATTTTTCAGCCTGTCTCACTTCCCCAAACCACTCCAAGCAGGTTTTGTAATCAACATTCTCAGTGAATCAGTTCAGTTATAAGGTCAACAGTGACCTCCATATCACCAAGTTCAAGACTTAATCCATATTTTACTGAACTTCTCAACAACATTTGACCAGTTGGTCACACACTCCTCCTTGAAATATTTTCTTCGCCTGACTTCCTGGACTCCACTCTGACCTCTCACCTCCACAGCTGCAACTTCCCTGACTCTTTCTGGTTTCTATCATCACCCTGGCTTCCTTACACTGAAGTTCCCAGGGGTCAGCTTTGAACCTCTTCTTTAACCTTCTCACTCTCTACTTCACTGTATTCAATGCCTCAGGATGTATATACCATTTTGATGGCTCCTATGTATTTGATCTTTAATTCTGAACTCGTGCCTAAGCTCCAGACTCACATATGAATCTGAAAATGCCCATCCAATGATTGGTCTTTTGTTTTAGATATAAATCACAAATAAACACCACTAAAATCATTTAATGTGTAATTTTTCTGTCTAGCATTCTCATGTCTATTCTTAATTGGGGAATTTATACAGTTTCTAAATTTTCTACAATAAATAATATTGGACTTCAATTCTCTCTATGAGCCAGGTGGCCAAGGATTTACTCATCTTCTTACTTTTATTACTTCATCTCTTCTTAAGCCTCAGAAGCTTTATCTGTATGATGGGGAGAACCTGACCTCTCTCATGTGGGAGGACCATAGGCTATATAGAACAGTGTAGAGAACTTACCATCCAGCCAACATTGCTATTAACTCTGCCTTTGTGCCTGAATCTTTCAGCACATTCCATATTCTTACCTTGCTATGAATTCCTATAGAGCCTAATTACACTGTCAGTGTATAGAACACTTTCATTGCTCTCAATAGATGTTGACAAGGGACTTTTCAGAAAGATTGTACCTATTCATCCTTCTGCCAGTTTATGTGATTACCTGCTACAAGAACTATTACCTCTGTGTATAAATTTAATTAGCAGCTTAATATAAACACACACTTTTTTTACCAGACTTAATCCTAGTTATGGGCTTCCCTGGTGACTCAGATGGTAAAGAATCTGCCTGCCATGCAGGAGACCCAGGTTCAATCCCTGGGTCAGGAAGATCCCCTGGAGAAGAGAATGGCAACTCACTCCAGCATTCTTGCCTGGAGAATTCCATGGACAGAGGAGCCTGGCAGGCAGAGTCCATGGGGTCTCAAAGAGTTGGACATGACTGAGCAACTGAGCTACTTAGATATAATCCTAATTATGGTGCCAACTTGTCAAATGACTTAATCTAACTTTGCCTCAGTTTCTCCATCTGTGAAATGGGGACAAGTTTGTGGTTGGAAGGGGAGATATATAATTGGTCTAATCAAGAAGCACAGTGGTTTTACAAAGATAGGGTACTCAGGGCATGTGATTTTACCACATGGTATATTCAGAATATCCCAATCAAAATCAAGTACACATTGAAAGAGAATTCTGAGCATAATTCCGCTGATGAAGCCTGCCAGGAAGGCAGCCTTGTTTCTTTGGGAGCAGCTGGCTTGTCTGAATTGCTTGTGCTGTACAGTAGCCTTGCAATTACGATATATGGGCCAATGTGCTTTCTTCTTACAAAATCATCTCCACGTTCATCTGCGTTGTCATTAAGTTTTATGGCGGAAGTTGAATGCCTAATGAAACTGCAGATTAGAACTGCTTTATGGCCTCTAAGAAAATCTCATTTACCATGGAGTAGCTGTGAAAAGATGTGAATGACAGATGCAAGTGTACAGTGTTATTATAAATGGGAGAGAGAAATTAGCTCCAAGAGCAACAAAACTGGCATCATTTTTCACCATTTCCTCCTCCACTTGATCCTCCACCCTTTCATCTTTTGTTCATTCATTCATTCATCCACAGACAGGTTGTTGTTATTTAGTCACTCAATGGACATGAGTCTGGGTAACCTCCGGGAGTTGGTGATGGACAGGGAGGCCTGGAGTGAGTGCTGTGGTTCATGGGGTCACAAAGAGTCAGACACGACTAAGCAACTGAACTGAACTTTAGTTGTGACTGACTCTTTTCGACCCCATGGATTATAGTCCACCAGGCTCCTCTGTTCATGTGATTTCCCAGCCAAGAATACTGGCGCAGGTTGCCATTTCTTCTCCAGGTGATCTTCTTGATCCAGGAATCGAGCCCACATCTCCCGCATTGGCAGGCAGATTCTTTACTGCTGAGCTACGCGGGAAGCCCTCACTTTATTGTAGCTATAATATAAAAGACAATATCTTGTGCTAAGATTGTGGACTTGCCATCTCCCATATCCCCATCCCCACTGTGTCTTTTTAAACGGGGTCAACATCATTCATCAAATAATAAATATTTATTGTTCTATAAAGGCACCATGCTGCAAGACTGGGGTCTAAAAATAGTACGATTCCATTTCTCATTCTGTTTAGATAGAGTGGAAAAGACACACAGGAAAGCAAGTTCTTACAATGCAACATAAATGCTGGAGTATAACAAGGTCCAGAGGAGTTGAGAAGAGGAGGGAAGGGGTCACCAATCATGGAAAAGGCCAAGTCAGTTTGGGGATAAGAATAGAAGCACAGAAACAGCAGATGGAGAAAAATGGTCCCCCTGTGCTCAAGTAGTGTCCAACTCTTTGCGACACCATGGACTGTACCCCGCTGGGCTTCTCTGTCCATGGAATTTTCCAGGCAAGAATACTGGAGTGGGTTGCCATTTGCTACTCCAGGAGATCTTCCCAACCCAGGGATGGAACCTGCATCTCCTGCATTGGCAGGTAGGTTCTTTACTACTAACATCGTCTGGGAAACCTGGTCCCCCCTGAGAAAACCAGAACTGCTCCACCAACCTAAAAGCACAGAATCTGTTGGAGTCGACAGAGAGTCCAAAGCAGCTCCAGCTCCGTTGGAGGAGGTAACGGAAGATGAGGCTGAGAGAGAATAGGATTTAACCCTCAGGGTCCTGTGTGCTGTGTTAAAGAGTTCAGACTTTATCTGAGTTCTCCTCTGCCTTCTAAGGAACAGCACCCATCCAGAGGAAGAGGAATCTGCAACATGATCTTTTTCCATTTTTTTGTTTGTTTGTTTTTTACTTGAAATGATGGATTTTGATGGGGAAGGGGGTGCACAGCTTGGGATGGAACCTGGATATTCTGAATCCCATGAGGTCAACACCTGGCTTAACACAGCTTCCCTGCTGGCCCCCACTTCTAAGGGAAGCATCTTCTGTTTCAAGGCCAAAGAGACTTGACTCAGCAAGACTATATGAGGAGAAAAATCATCCCGGACAAGGACACTCAAGAGACACGTTGCTTCAGACTTCACCCCCTGGAACAGACTCTAGAGCAGTGGGGCGGAGCCGTCTGCCAGGCAGGAAGTTTGAAGCATCCTTGCCGAGGCCGCGTGAGGACGGACACAGCTGTGAACACTTGTATTGCCAACAAAGCAGTGACAGAGCCAACGCTCTTCCTGACGCCGAGAATGATCCCTGATTGCTTGGGGAACAGAGACAGAAGAACACGCGGTGGATATTTTAGGCCCTTGGCCTTTGAGGAATTATCCTGTGCTCTGCTAGGTTATTCTTGGGGACAGCTAAGTTTGCATCCTAGGAGCGGAATACGACCCTCACTCATAAGGACGGGAAGGGGGTGGGGGTGGGGCAGATGGAGTCCAAAGACTGGTTCTGCACAGTAGCTCCTTGGCTTTTTAGGTCTCTCTTTCTCCTTCTCCTCCCCTCCCCTACCTTTTTCTTTCTTAGCATCAAAACTAGGGGGAAGGAAGAGGTGAGAAAGAAGAAAAGTGCATTCCATATTATGATAAGCTTCAATAAAGTGAGTCGGATTTTTTAAAAATTATTTTGAAGTGTGGGAAAATTCTTTACAATGTTGTGTTGGTTTCTGCCATACAACAATGTAAATTAGCTGTAATTATACATATCCCCTCCCTCTTGAGGGGCTTCCCCATTAGCTCTGATGGGAAGGAATCTGCCTGCAATGCAGGAGACTCAGGTTTGATCCCTGGGTTGGGAAGATCCCCTGTAGAAGGGAATGACAAACACTCCAGTGTTCTTGCCTGGAGAAGCCCATGGACAGAGGAGTCTGGTGGGCTACAGTCCACAGGATTGCAAAGCGTTGGACACAACTAAGTGATTAAGCATGTCTCCCTCCTCTCCACGCTTCCCACTCCTCTGGGTCGTCACAGAGCACCAGGCTGGCTCCCTGTGCTATATAGCAATTTCTCTCCAGCTATCTGTTTCAAACATAGTAGTGTATGTATGTCAATGCTACTTTCTCCATTAGTCCCATTCCCTCCTGATCCCACTGTATTCACAAGTCCATCTCTATATCTGAGCCTCCATTCCCTCCCTGCAAGGGTTCATCAGCATTCCTTTTCTATCCATATATATGTGTTAATATACGATATTTGTTTTCCTCTTTCTGACTTAGTTCATTCTCTATAACAGGCTCTAGGTTCATCCACTTTATTAGAACTAAGGGAGTCGGATTTTTTGGAGCCTAACTTCATTCTGGATTACGCTCTGTGCTTTGAACAGCAAAGAGTAGAATCCTCTGCTTCTGTGTGCTGTTTGCATCTCCCTGGCATCTGAGAGACAATGGGATCAACCCTTACACAGCTGTCCAGGTCTGCAAAGCTGGTCTGAGACGGAAGCCCCAGGTTTTTCCGGGCCCCCAAGAAAATCAGAGAGCTGTGTGCCTAATGTCTGTACATAGAGTCCTTCCAAACATTAAGTACTGCTCCCACTTTCATTAGAATATTTTCCCATGTCATGTTCTAGCCCTTCTCTCCTTGATTGCTCAGAGATTTCTGACATCACTTCAGCATCCTTATTTATTAGTTTTCTCCTACCATCAATGATATTAGTCAGGCAAATAGTCATGGATGCGTTCAGAATAGTTAAGTGAGAGCTGCTGTTTCTTCACCCACCTGGGTTCTCCACTGCCCCCTCCACGTCTGCCCCATTGCAGTTTGAAGATCTTTGCCCTTCACAGTGTCTCCATAAGGAGAGAAACAAAATGAGAGAGATTTCTGTTTCTCTTCATTGGCTCCAAACCTCTGGCCTAGCCCTGGCACTAGTCTGCAAGCCACCTAGACGTGGACAGGGAAAGTGACCTTCCCGTCTGAGAGTCCTACACTGTACCTGGAGCATCCTGAGTGCTTGGTAAATGCTCTCTAAACAGAACCAGGTCTCTGTCTCCCCACGGCAAACACATCCCAGGTGACCCCCCAATACGTCACATCCTTGTGGAATCCCATCTCCTGAGAGTCAGTGGAAACTGTGACCCACTTCTAACCAATAGAATATGGCAGAAATGATGGGGTGTTGCTCATGTGATGTGTTACCTCCTGTGGCAAAACATAAGGGACTTTTCAGATGTAATTAAGGTCCCTAATCAGTTGACTTCGAGTTAATCAAAAGACAGATTACTCAGGAAGGGTGTGACCTAATCCATGGAGTCCTTTATGAGAAGGTTTATAAGAGGGTCTTCCTTAAGCTCAGACATTCAAACAGCAGACTCTCTCTCTCTTCCCTTCCTCTATCTCCCTTTTTCTCTGGCCCTGAACAAACAAGTCATCATGGGGTCCACAGCTGCAAGGAAGTAGACTCTGCCAACAACCACATGAGTTTCAAAGAGAACCCCAACCTCACATGAGATCACAACCCAGACAACATGTTGATTTCAGCTTTGTGAGACTGAGTGGAGGACCCAGCTAGGCTATGCCAAGACCCTAACCCATGGAAACTGTGAGATAATAAATGAGGGTTTGAAGTACATTTTTATGTAATTGTAGAAAACAAGTACAATGAACACAAAATTGCCCTTTGTGGTAAGAAACATCTGGAGTAACAGGCAAATTTGGCCTTGGAGTACGGAATGAAGCAAGGCAAAGGTTAATAGAATTTTGCCAAGAGAATGCACAGGTCATAGCAAACACCCTCTTCCAAAAACACAAGAGAAGACTCTACACATGGATATCACCAGATGGTCAACACCAAAATCAGACTAATTATATTCTTTGCAGCCAAAGATGGAGAAGCTCTATACAGTCAGCAAAAACAAGAATACGGGAGCTGACTGTGGCTCAGATAATGAACTCCTTATTGCCAAATTCAGACTTAAACTGAAGAAAGTAGGGAAAACCACTAGACCATTCAGGTATGACCTAAATCAAATCCCTTGTGACTATACAGTGGAAGTGAGAAATAGATTTAAGGGACTAGATCTGATAGAGAGCCTGATGAACTATGGATGGAGGTTCGTGACATTGTACAGGAGACAGGGATCAAGACCATCCCCATGGAAAATAAATGTGAAAAGGCAAAATGGTTGTCTAAGGAGGCCTTACAAATAGCTATGAAAAGAAGAGCAGCAAAAAGCAAAGGAAAAAAGGAAAGATATTCCCTTTTGAATGCAGAGTTCCAGAGAATAGCCAGGAGAGATAAGAAAGCCTTCCTCAGGGATCAATGCAAAGAAATAGAGGAAAACAACAGAATGGGAAAGACTAGAGATCTCTTCAAGAAAATTAGAGATACCAAGGGAACATTTCATGCAAAATGGGTTCAATAAAGGACAGAAATGCTATGGACCTAACAAAAGCAGAAGATATTAAGAAGAGGTGGCAAGAATACACAGAAGAACTGTACAAAAAAGATCTTCATGACCCAGATAATCACAATGGTGTGATCACTCACCTAGAGCCAGACATCTTGGAATGTAAAGTCAAGTGGGCCTTAGAAAGCATCACTATGAACAAGCTAGTGGATGTGATGGAATTCCAGTTGAGCTATTTCAAATCCTGAAAGATGATGCTGTGAAAGTGCTGCACTCAATATGCCAGCAAATTTGGAAAACTCAGCAGTGGCCACGGGACTGGAAAAGGTCCATTTTCATTCCAATCCCTAAGAAAGGCAGTCCCAAAGAATGCTCAAAACACCGCACAATTGCACTCATCTCACACGCTAGTAAAGCAATGCTCAAAATTCCCCAAGCCAGGCTTCAGCAATATGTGAACCGAGAACTTCCAGATGTTCAAGCTTGTTTTAGAAAAGGCAGAAGAACCAGAGATCAAATTGCCAATATTCACTGGATCATCAAAAAAGCAAGAGAGTTCCAGAAAAACATCTATTTCTGCTTTATTGACTACGCCAAAGCCTTTGACTGTGTGGATCACAATAAACTGTGGAAAATTCTGAAAGAGGTGGGAATACCAGACCACCTGACCTGCCTCTTAAGAAACCTGTATACAGGTCAGGAAGCAACAGTTAGAACTGGACATGAAACAGCAGTCTGGTTCCAAATAGGAAAAGGAGTATGTCAAGGCTGTATATTGTCACCCTGCTTATTTAACTTATATGCAGGGTACGTCATGAGAAACGCTGGGCTGGAAGAAGCACAAGCTGGAATCAAGATTGCTGGAGAAATATCAATAACCTCAGATATGCAGATGACACCACCCTTATGGCAGAGAGTGAAGAGGAACTAAAAAGCCTCTTGAAGGAAATTAATAGTAACACAATAATAGTAGGAGACTTTAATACCCCACTCACAACTATGGATAGATCCACTAAACAGAAAATGAACAAGGAAACACAAACTTTAAGGACACAATGGACCAGCTAGACCTAATTGACATCTATAGGACATTTCACCCCAAAACAATCAACTTCACCTTTTTCTCAAGTGCACACGGAACCTTCTCCAGAATAGATCACATCCTGAGCCATAAATCTAGTCTTGGTAAATTCAAAAAAATTGAAATCATTCCAGTCATCTTTTCTGACCACAGTGCACTAAGATTAGATCTCAATTACAGGAAAAAAATTATTAAAAATTCAAACATATGGAGGCTAAACAACACGCTTCTGAATAACCAACAAATCATAGAAGAAATCAAAAAAGAAATCAAAATATGCATAGAAATGAATGAAAATGAAAACACAACAACCCAAAACCTATCGGACACTGTAAAAGCAGTGCTAAGGGGAAGATTCATAGCATTACAGACCTACCTCAAGAAACAAGAAAAAAGTCAAATAAATAACCTAACTCTACACCTAAAGAAACTAGAGAAAGAAGAAATGAAGAAGCCCAGGGTTCGTAGAAGGAAAGAAATCTTTAAAATTAGGGCAGAAATAAATGCAAAAGAAACTAAAGAGACCATAGCAAAAATCAACAAAGCTAAAAGCTGGTTTTTTGAAAAAATAAACAAAATTGACAAACCATTAGCAAGACTCATTAAGAAACAAAGGGAGAAGAACCAAATTAGCAAAATTAGAAACGAAATTGCAGAGATCACAACAGACAACACTGAAATAAAAAGGATCATAAGAGACTACTACCAGCAGCTCTATGCCAATAAAAAGGACAACTTGGAAGAAATGGACAAGTTCTTAGAGAAGTATAACTTTCCAAAACTGAACCAGGAAGAAATAGAAGATCTTAACAAACCCATCACAAGCAAGGAAATCGAAACTGTAATCAGAAATCTTCCAGCAAACAAAAGCCCAGGACCAGATGGCTTCACAGCTGAATTCTACCAAAAATTTAGAGAAGAGCTAACACCTATCTTACTCAAACTCTTCCAGAAAATTGCAGAAGAAGGTAAACTTCCAAACTCATTCTATGAGGCCACCATCACCCTAATTCCAAAACCAGACAAAGATGCCACAAAAAAAGGAAAACTACAGGCCAATATCACTGATGAACATAGATGCAAAAATCCTTAACAAAATTCTAGCAAACAGAATCCAACAACATATTAAAAAATCATACACCATGACCAAGTAGGCTTTATCCCAGGAATGCAAGGATTCTTTAATAGCCACAAATCAATCAATGTTATACACCACATTAACAAATTCAAAGATAAAAACCATATGATTATCTCAATAGATGCAGAGAAAGCCTTTGACAAAATTCAACATCCATTTATGATTAAAACTCTCCAGAAAGCAGGAATAGAAGGAACATAGCTTAACATAATAAAAGCTATATATGACAAATCCACAGCAAGCATCACCCTCAATGGTGAAAAATTGAAAGCATTTCCCCTGAAATCAGGAACAAGACAAGGGTGCCCACTCTCACCACTACTATTCAACATAGTTTTGGAAGTGTTGGCCACAGCAATCAGAGCAGAAAAAGAAGTAAAAGGAATCCAGATAGGAAAAGAAGAAGTGAAACTCTCTCTGTTTGCAGATGACATGATCCTCTACATAGAAAACCCTAAAGACTCTACCAGAAAATTACTAGAGCTAATCAACGAATACAGTCAAGTTGCAGGATATAAAATTAACACACAGAAATCTCTTGCATTCCTATACACTAACAATGAGAAAACAGAAAGAGAAATTAAGGAAACAATACCATTCACCATTGCAACAAAAAGAATAAAATACTTAGGAGTGTATCTACCTAAAGAAACAAAAGACCTATACATAGAAAACTATAAAACACTGATGAAAGAAATCAAAGAGGACACAAACAGATGGAGAAATATACCGTGTTCATGGATTGGAAGAATCAATATTGTCAAAATGGCTATACTACCCAAAGCAATCTATAGAGTCAATGCAATCCCTATCAAACTACCAACGGTATTTTTCACAGAACTAGAACAAATAATTTCACAATTTGTATGGAAATACAAAAAACCTCGAGTAGCCAAAGTAACCTTGAGAAAGAAGATTGGAACTGGAGGAATTAACCTGCCTGACTTCAGACTATACTACAAAGCCACAGTCATCAAGACAGTATGGTACTGGCACAAAGACAGAAATATAGATCAATGGAACAGAAGAGAAAGCCCAGAGATAAATCCACGAACCTATGGTCACCTTATCTTCGACAAAGGAGGCAAGGATATACAATGGAAAAAAGACAACCTCTTTAACAAGTGGTGCTGGGAAAACTGGTCAAGCACTTCTAAAAGAATGAAACTAGAACACTTTCTAACACCATACACAAAAATAAACTCAAAATGGATTCAAGATCTAAATGTAAGACCAGAAACTATAAAACTCCTAGAGGAGAACATAGGCAAAACACTCTCAGACATAAATCACAGCAGGATCCTCTTTGACCCACATCCCAGAATATTAGAAACAAAAGCAAAAATAAACAAATGGGACCTAATGAAACTTAAAAGCTTTTGCACAACAAAGGAAACTATAAGCAAGGTGAAAAGACAGCCCTCAGATTGAGAGAAGATAATAGCAAATGAAGCAACAGACAAAGGATTAATCTCAAAAATATACAAGCAACTCCTCCAGCTCAACTCCAGAAAAATAAATGACCCAATCAAAAAATGGGCCAAAGAACTAAACAGACATTTCTCCAAAGAAGACATACAGATGGCACAAAAACACATGAAAAGATGCTCAACATCACTCATTATCAGAGAAATGCAAATCAAAACCACAATGAGGTACCATTACACGCCAGTCAGGATGGCTGCTATCCAAAAGTCCACAAGCAATAAATGCTGGAGAGGGTGTGGAGAAAAGGGAACCCTCTTACACTGTTGGTGGGAATGCAAACTAGTACAGCCACTATGGAGAACAGTGTGGAGATTTCTTAAAAAACTGGAAATAGAACTGCCATATGACCCAGCAATCCCACTTCTGGGCATACACACCGAGGAAACCAGATCTGAAAGAGACATGTGCACCCCAGTGTTCATCGCAGCACTGTTTATAATAGCCAGAACATGGAAGCAACCTAGATGCCCATCAGCAGACGAATGGATGAGGAAGCTGTGGTACATATACACCATGGAATATTACCCAGCCATTAAAAAGAATTCACTTGAATCAGTTCTAATGAGATGGATGAAACTGGAGCCCATTATACAGAGCGAAGTAAGCCAGAAAGATAAAGATCATTACAGTATACTAACATATATATATGGAATTTAGAAAGATGGTAATGATAACCCTATATGCAAAACAGAAAAAGAGACTCAGATATATAGAACAGACTTGTGGACTCTGTGGGAGAAGGCGAGGGTGGGATGTTTCAAGAGAACAGCATCGAAACATGTATATTATCTAGGGTGAAACAGATCACCAGCCCAGGTTGGATGCATGAGACAAGTGCTCGGGCCTGGTGCACTAGGAAGACCCAGAGGGATCGGGTGGAGAGGGAGGTGGGAGGGGGGACCGGGATGGGGAATACATGTAAATCCATGGCTAATTCATTTCAATGTATGACAAAAACCACTGCAATGTTGTAAAGTAATTAGCCTCCAACTAATAAAAATAAATGGAAAAAATAAATAAATAAATAAATTTCTGTTGTGTAAAAAAAAAAAAAAGAAAGCATCACTATGAACAAGCTAGTGGATGTGATGGAATTCCAGTTGAGGTATTTCAAATCCTGAAAATGATGCTGTGAAAGTGCTGCACTCAATATGCCAGCAAATTTGGAAAACTCAGCAGTGGCCATGGGACTGGGAAAGGTCCATTTTCATTCCAATCCCTAAGAAAGGCGGTCCCAAAGAATGCTCAAAACTACCGCACAATTGCACTCATCTCACACGCTAGAAAGTAATGCTCAAAATTCTCCAAGTCAGGCTTCAGCAATATGTGAACCGAGAACTTCCAGATGTTCAAGCTTGTTTTAGAAAAGGCAGAAGAACCAGAGATCAAATTGCCAATATCCACTGGATCATCAAAAAAGCAAGAGAGTTCCAGAAAAACATCTATTTCTGCTTTATTGACTACGCCAAAGCCTTTGACTGTGTGGATCACAATAAACTGTGGAAAATTCTGAAAGAGGTGGGAATACCAGACCACCTGACCTGCCTCTTGAGAAACCCGTATACAGGTCAGGAAGCAACAGTTAGAACTGGACATGGAACAACAGACTGGTTCCAAATAGGAAAAGGAATATGTCAAGGCTATATATTGTCACCCTGCTTATTTAACTTATATGCAGAATACGTCATGAGAAACGCTGGGCTGGAAGAAGCACAAGCTGGAATCAAGATTCCTGGGAGAAATATCAATAACCTCAGATATGCAGATGACACCACCCTTATGGCAGAGAGTGAAGAGGAACTAAAAAGCCTCTTGATGAAAGTGAAAGAGGAGAGTGAAAAAGTTGGCTTAAAACTCAACATTCAGAAAACTAAGATCATGGCATCTGGTCCCATCACTTCATGGCAAATAGATGGAGAAACAGTGGAAATAGTGGCAGAGTTTATTTTTATCGGCTCCAAAATCACTGCAGATGGTGATAGCAGCCATGAAATTAAAAGACGCTTACTCCTTGGAAGGAAAGTGATGATCAACCTAGATAGCATATTAAAAAGCAGAGACATTACTTTGCCAACAAAGGTCCATCTAGTCAAGGCTATGGTTTTTCCAGTGGTCATGTATGGATGTGAGAGTTGGACTGTGAAGAAAGCTGAGCACCAAAAAATTGATGCTTTTGAACTGTGGTGTTGGAGAAGACTCTTGAGAGTCCCTTGGACTGCAAGGAGATCCAACCAGTGCATCCTGAAGGAGATCAGTCCTGGGTGTTCATTGGAAGGACTGATGCTGAAGCTGAAACTCCAGTACTTTGGCCATCTCATGTGAAGAGTTGACTCATTGGAAAAGACCCTGATGCTGGGAGGGGTTGGGGGCAGGAGGAGAAGGGGGCGACAGAGGATGAGATGGCTGGATGGCATCACCGACTTGACGGGCATGAGTTTGAGTAAACTCTGGGAGTTGGTGATAGACAGGGAGGCCTGGAGTGCTGTGATTCATGGGATCGCAGAGAGTCAGACACAACTGAGCAACTGAACTGAGCTGAACTCAACTTGTGTTGAGTTCAGCTGGACTTCTTTGCAAACCTTAACTGTTTTACTACAGATTCTTTCTGACATAATTTTTGAAAGTTCTGTCTTGGGTTATTTTGCTTCCTTTTTCCTATTATACATATGATTTTAAAAATCGTGTTCCTTGGGGAACTGCCTGGCTTCACCAGGCCAGGTAGATTCTTTAGGACCTGGGGCTTTCTTCCTTGTTGAAGTCAAAAACAGTGACACAAGCAGAATTTCATTTCTGAAAGATGACTCTTCAGCTCTCTTCTCCCTTGGGAATTTTGTGGCATAAATTCAAGGAGCCTTTGAAACTTTGAAAAACCTATCACATAGGGTTGTTGTGAAGGCAAACCAAAATATAGAGCATCAGAATGCCTGCGATCACTTTGCTGAGTTTCACATTTTATAAAGCTCCTTTGAAAATAGAATTAGAGCCTCTAAATGATCCCATGAGGTGGGAAGATTAAGTATCCTGGGGATGTTTCTGAAGAAGTCTTTGATTTATAGATGAAGAAATAGAACCCTTATGGGTTAAGGATGATTTCCAAGGCAGCACAGTTTAGCAACTAAAGAACAGCAGCTAGTAACTGAGGTTGATGAGCCCAAGAGAGCCAACCCCAAATATCATCTTCTTTGCACTCCCTTCCAGACTCTAGCAAGTGATTCTTATACTACATGTGCTCAGTCGCTCAGTCATGTCCAATTCTTTTGCAACCCCATGGACAGTAGCCCACCAGGCTCCTCCTCTGTCCATGGAATTTTCCAGGCAAGAATACCGGAGTGGGTTGCCATTTCCTTCTCCAGGGGATCTTCTCAACCCGGGGATCTAACCTGAGTCTCTTGGGTCTCATGCATTGCAGGTGGATTCTTTACCACTAAGCCACCTTATTTTACATACTCAAAGTCAAAGTGGACCCTTCTAATCATCAGCCTCATGAGCTTCATGTTGCAGAATCTGAGACATCACTTCAGACCCCAGGGATCCCTGGGAGGTGTAAATCAGCAGTGTGCATTCTGCAAAATTGCCTCTTCTCACCTCCTGAAGATGGAGCCTCACTGCTCTAAGATAATGGCTATGTTTCCTCAGGTTTTCATCTTTTTAAGAAATTTATTTATTATTATTATTGCTTGTGCTGGTCTTTTTCTCTAGTAGCGGAGAGTGGAGGCTACTCTTCACTGTAGTGCATGGGCTTCTCATTGCAGTGACTTCTCTTGTTATGGAGCACAGGCTTCAGTAGTTGTGGTACATGGGCTTAATGGCCTTGTTGCATGTGGGATCTGCCCAGATCAGGGATCTAACCTATGTCCCCTCAACTGGCAGGCAGATTCTTAACCACTGGACGACCAGGGAAGTCCGCTAGTTTCCATCTTATCTTTCTCCTTCTCAAGCCAGTTCCTTTTTGGGATCAAAAGTATGCCCCAAGTCATCATGTCTTAGTTGTCTCCTTCATCTGTTGGGAGACGTGACTGTCAGCAAGCTAGGCCAGTGACAAAGTCATCTATGACTGAGAAAGCTTTAGCAGATGTCTGGTGATGGAGGTTGTCTAACTCTACTATTACCTGAAAACAATGCAGAAATTCATATCAGAACTGAAACTCCCTTTTTTCTTCTTGGTTTGGAACATGGTGATGAAATAAAGAATTTTCTTCTACAAAGGACTTAGAGAAAGGTGAGCTGGTGGGAGGCGAATGCCAAAGCTCACAAGCATCTCTTAAACTTTGCCCTGTGTGGATGACTGGGCCACACTGGGATATGGAAGACGTCCGTCAGTCTGGTTTAATGATGAGTCAACGAATCTAGAGTCAAAGGCATGGGTTTATGGGTCAGCCGCTTTTTATCAGCCGTCATTTTATGTTCCTTCCTGCCTGCCGCCTTGTTGTTTCCATCTTTAACATATGGAACACTGGAATTTGCCCAATCTACTTAATGGGAGTGCTGTGAGGAAAAACTAAAGTAAAATGAAATAATGTGGATCCTATGTAAAAAAAAAAAAAAAGTGGAATACCATCCACATGTGACAGGGACATGTCTGTTTTTCCAGGACTATATAGGGGAACCTGGCAGAGTTGAGACATGAACAAGGTGCATTTTTCAGTTTCTGGGTTGACTGATTGAAAATACATAACTCTGGAAGTGTGAAAATATTACTCAGGGAGATTCCTTGTGTGTGGCTAACCCTGGAGAGTGAAATCCTAAGAGAATATTTTATAGTCCAAAGACAAGTGCATGGAAAAAATGGTCATAGGAGCCCATAGCTGCTCTGCCCTTGAGTAAGTGTGTGGCTTTAAGAGGACAGAGGGAGTGAGTGTTCATGGCCTTGGGAAGAAAGCTCGGGGAAGGATGGAGCAGGGGAATGCTGGGAAACAGGATGTCACAGGGAGCTTGTGCATCCCTTCACCCATCCACTCACCTATTCACTCGACAAACACTGCCTGAACAATTACCATGTGCCAGGGGTCAAGTGAGCTGCTGGGAATAGAAAGATGAAAATATGGACTCTAGCCTCAAGGAAGTTTCTGCTGTAAGGAGACAGATTCATTCCACATATTTAGTATAGAGCATGGGAGGTGCTGGAGTAGAAATACACAGACAGCTATCAGGGCATGGAGGAGGGTCCCTTAACTCTGTTTGGGAAACAAAGAATGTTTCTCAGAGGAAGTGATACTTAGGAGGAATCTTGAAGGACAAGTAAGAATTACCTAGGGAAGGAGCAGGTAAAAGGGAACTAGGAAGAAGGCACAAAGAATAAAAGTGTAACATGGAATGAGAGATAAAAGGATCATTTGTGGATAATGCATGTAAAGACAGGCATGTGACCAGGCAGAAGGATGTGTAAGAGAATGATCAAGTTGGAGAGACGAGTCCACGACACATTGTGAATGACCCTATATGACACACAGAAGATGTTAGATTTTATCCTAAAGGCACTGGGAGTCACTGAAAAAATCTAAGTGGGATAATGTCATAAACAAACTTTTTACAAAATAAATTCTTTTTTTAAACTATTTTTTCACAATTTATTTTCAAATCATACTCGGTTTGAGTTTAAATAGCTCAAAAATCAATATTATGTTCCAAGATGCTTACACTTATTAAACAACTCAATTAAAAAATATCCAACTCACACTTTAAATTTATAATGTAGGTAAAATTAAAAACTATTATAAATATTTAATAATGCTTTATATTTTGCTTTTATATTATAGTACACTACTAAAGACACATAAAAGTAGAATTATCTAACTAAAACATTTTCCCTAAGTATATTTCTAACTCTGAAAACTATAAAACAATCAATAAAAGTTATAGTACATAATTTTTAAAAATAAAACTGACATATCCTGCTACCAGCTTTATGGGAAAATGACTGGTACAAGCTCTGGAATGTTAGGAACTTTGAAAAAATAGATTTGGAATCATAAGTTGGTATATTTGAGTATGAAAACGCAAATGGACTAAGTTCTCATTATAACAGCTTCAGATTTCTGTATCAACTGCTTTTATTCCCAAATATTCAATCTGGATAGGAAAGTGAGATAGAAAATTTGTTCTAAAAGGAGACATAATTAAATTATTTAATACTTAAAGATTTTGCCCACTAATCAACCTTTATACTACTCACAGTGGGGAGGGCTGTGACCCAGGAAAAAATGGAAAAATGGGTTCATAATGAAGTCAGAGGTAGAATCTTGGAGTCATACAGGACAACCTCACATCAGCCCAATCAAAATGAATACAGTGACTGCAGTTACACTTAGGCTTGAGGGACCATCTGCTTATTGAAACTTCCCACCTTTAAAAGCACCTAGGATATAGTAGGGTCTTAATAACTTCTTGAACAGTAGATGAATGAGTATCTGTTTGAACTTATCATAGTGTTTCTAGCTGGATCGTTTCATTATAATATTCCTAAATGCACCTCAGTGACAATGACAGATGAAACAATAGGACGGATTGTGGGATGTGGGCAGCAGGGTACCCTGTTGCTAACTGGCATTATTCAATGTCTGGCTGCCACCATCCCACAAATTCATAGGTGAATATTTGGGAAACAACTTGTGCAAAATGTTTTGAAATAGAAAACAACCAAAGAAATGCGAAAACAGCCAAAGATATACTCTCCAAAGAGATAGAGAAAATATTTGCTACAAAACAAGAATGCAATAGAAAGCATTATTAGAGTTGTATTTCTAGAAGACACATTAACATTAAAAGAATTAATCTTGAAAAGCCAAAGAGGCCCTTCCAGGAATTCCAGCAAGTACAGACAGCAAGAAACATCCCACTGAAGCCAAGTCATTTTGTAATTACAATAGCTCCGTGTGTTCCTCTAGAGCCGGTGACTTTGGACAACTGTCCATCTTCCCCATCAGACATGAGACATTTCTATCACGCTTTATCCCACATGGCCAGCACTGATCTTTTGCTTTCCCTCCACCAGCACTTACAGATATTCCCATGATCTTTCTTTCATTTGGTCACCATTAACCAGTCACCCAATCCAGAAACTCTGTAGTTAAACTCTTTTCTCCTCTTGATACTCAAAACTAGTCACCAGTCCATAAGATTCTGAATTCTAAGCAGTTTTCAAATTTATTGCTTCTTCTGTTTTCTTGTAGTTCCTGCCTCAGATGAGGTCCTTAGCAACTCTCATCTGGGGAACTGACTGCTTTAGTCAATTGAGGGATCTCTCTGCCTTCCTCATTATCTGCCACACTGACACCAAAAATGACCTTTAAAAATGAAAGTATGTATATATCACTGTCCAATCTTAAAATCATTCAGCAATTCTCCATCCGATGAGCCTGGTATAGAAGCAGGGTGACCATCTCACCCTGTTTGTTCAGTGTGGTGTTGACCCCTGTTCCAACATCCGTTATTTATTTACTTAGTTTTGGCTGTGCTGGGTCTTCATTGCTGTGGGCTTTCTCTAGTTGCAGCAAGTGGGGGCTACTCTGTCGTTGCGATGCTCAGGCTCTCATTGCAGTGGCTTCTCTTATTTCAGAGCATGGGCTCTACAGCAGTGAGCTTCAGTAGTTGCCACTCATGGGCTCAGAAGTGGTAGCTTTTTACAGCACAGGCTCAACGGTTGTGGCACACAGGCTTAGCTGCCTCCTGGCATGTGGGATCTTCCTGGACCAGGGATCAAACCTATGTTCCCTGCACTTGCAGGTGGATTCTTATCCACTGGACCACCAGGGAAGTGCCCCAGCACCATTATTAAATAACTCTCTTTCAATATCAAAAGTTCCCCTCTTTGAACAATACATGATTAGGCAACTTAAGGATGTTCTTCATGATCTAGTCTCCACCCACTTTTTGGCTGTCTGACTAGTGGATAGCTTTTCATCCTAAATCACTTGTTTCACTATGACTACCTATTCTCTGAAAGCTGCTCACCCAAAGTCAGAGCTTCTTCTGACCTCCGCCATGCTTCTGTTATTATACCTGAATATCTTGCATACCTTATGATAGGAGGTGGACAGAAACCAACCCACAGTTATTTCTGCAACACTAGATCCTAGTAAAGGATCAGACACGCCAGTGCATCTTATAGAGACAGATGGAACACTACTTCGGCAGCAGTTGAAAACACCATATTTCCCAACATCAAATCAGTCACCAAGATCTATGTATAAAATAAATGATTAAAATATGCTTTACAAATAGCACCTATGTTTTTAAATATTTTAACATTTACAACTAATCTGACATCATACAAGCTATTCTATTTATTTCGTTACTAATAATAGTAAAAATAATGCCAAGAATTATTACTTAAGATAAGTTTAGCAAATATAAGGATGTACCGGTGATCAATTAAAAATCAATTCTTTTTGTGGACTATACATCTCTATTCAGGTCAGAGACTGTGTTTTTCCTACAGTCTATAAGGTGTCTTACACACTGTCAACACTCTTACAGAGTGTAAAATAGCAGTGATAATTAGGCTTTTATATTTGTGCTCATTATTCAGAACAAAGGGTGTACATGGTACTAAGGCACAATGACTTCTCTCATTTGAATATTTACAGTTCTGCCAACTTGGAAAGAATATTATGTAGCATTAATCAAAGGAAGAGTTTTCCATTCTTCTCACAAGCAAAGGATACACTTTTTAGGTAAAAATTAGAATCCACAAGCATTTGACCTTAAAAACAGAAAAAATAATTCCATAGAAATCAAGGACACCTGAATATGGGAGCCAACTCACAGCACAAATTTGTTGAATCCTTTATTTTTTATGAATATTAAGTCTTAGAAGAAGCCAGAGCAATGCCAATAGTTTGCAGGCTCTATTTGGGTGGTCTCTAACTTAGGTTTTGCTTCCCTCTTTCCCTTCAAATAGCATTCCTTGCAGTCATTAAAGAGGAGTTTCCTCCACTCATGGGGTCTCCCTAGATTATGACACCAATGCTACTGTTAGGACCAGCAGAACACACATCTTCAGTCTCCAAGGAGCAACCATTAAGGTGGATATTAACTCATTCTGGTCAGTGTTCATATTGCAAAGGCAGTGTCTTCATGCTCTCCCTGCAGAACTAAAATCAGTGCTCAGGACCTGGAGGATTTCAAAAATCTACATAATCGGGGACCTCATAAGGCTGATAATTATCATTCATATCAACTTAGGCTTTTCATGAGAAGAGGACAAGTAAGCATAGCAATGATATAGTCTGTTATGAAAATAATACTGGACTTGAAATTCAAAAGCCTTAAGTTGCAGGTCTAGGTATGATGATAATAGTAATAATAACAATATCAGCAATAATAATAATAAGAGCCATTGTGCTCGGTCGCTTCAGTCGTGTCTGTTCGCAACATAATGGAGTGTAGCCTGCCAGGCTCCTCTCCTCCATAGGATTCTCTAGGCAAGAATACTGGAGGGGGGTAGCCATTCCCTTCTCCAGATCTTCCTGTAGGAATGGAAACTACATCTCCTATGTCTTCTGCATTGCAGGCAGATTCTTTACCCACTGAGCCATTATAGAACACCAATTTTATAACAGACACTATTAAGAGGCCACGCGGGGGACAGCTAGTCAGTGGGGATGAGAGAGAAGGGGTCAGTGAAGACTTCTTAGAAGAGTTCCGATAGAAATTGACATCTGGTGAGTGAGTAAAAGTTAGTGAGATGAACTTAAGAGGGAAAAGGGAAAGATGCTCCTGGAAGAAAGATGTAAATACTAAAGTATGTGCCAGTCAGTCTGATGCATTTACAGGGTTTTCCATCACTCAGTTTGTCTGAATCACAGAATTTTAGGATAAGGGAATAAAAACTTTTTAACCCAGAAAATGAAGCAGAGGCAAGATTATGAAGTGCCTTGAATAGATCAATAAAGTAATGCAGAATAATTTAAAAACTTTAAATGGGGTTGGGGGGGACATCAAAGAGGATATGAAATCTTGAACACTGAGGGAGACAGTGCTTTAAATTGGAGGGACTGCTTATGAAGACATATGTTTCAAAGAAGTTTAACAAAGTAAATACTTGGAAGTGACCACTGAATTTAGATCTTAGATGATCTTAAATTGCTTCCATAAAGACTGTAGATCAGCTATCAGATGACAGTGGGTTGAAGAGTTAATTTAAGTAAAGCAAGAAACAGAATTCCTCTAATAAGCTTGATGGTGAAGGGAAGGGAAGAACATGGCCTGCCAGTCACGTCCACTAGAACACTGATCTAGGTAGGGTTGCTTTGTTATGAGGGAAATATCATACCAAGGGGAAATGTCACAACAAAGATGCCATAAAAAGTGAAATGATAATATAGAATGTAGAGAATAGGTTATTAATGGACCACTAAAGGACCATTAAAGTACCACGTCCAAGTACTAAGGACATGAAAGTGGATGGGATTCAGAACAAAAAAAAGGAGGATTAAGCTTGAAGGGGTTGTGGGGAGTCATTATCTCACAGTGAAAACAAAGGCGGAAGGATGTATGGAAATGCTGATAAATTTAAGCTTAGGGAAAGTCGCTCAGTCGTGTCCGACTCTTTATGATCCCATGGACTGTAGGTCATGGAATTCTCCAGGCCAGAATACTGGAATGGGTAGCCTTCTTCTCCAGGGGATCTTCTCAACCCAGGGATTGAACCCAGGTCTCCCACATTGCAGGCTGAGCCACAAGGGAAGCTCAAGCTTAAGCAGACGGCTATTAAAAATCCACATTGTACTGTTCCCTTCCCTTTTTCTCTCCTTCCTCAATATTTGTGCTAAGTTGCTTCAGTCATGTCTGGCTCTCTCATGTCTGGCTCTTTGCTACCCCATGGACTATAGCCCACCAGGCTCCTCTGTCCATGGGGATTCTCCAGGCAAGAACACTGGTGGATTGCCATACTCTCCTCCAAGGGATCATCCCAACCCAGGGATCAAACCCAGGTCTCCCACATTGCAGGTGGATTCTTTTCCATCTGAGCCCCCAGGGAAGCCCTCAATACAGAGCCCTCAATAAAGAGTCAAAACCATTTGCTGAGCGTTGAGATTCAGTCATAGCAGAGTGGGCTTGAAAAAAATTAGATTAAAAAGTAGCATGAACAGATAAAGGAGACAATGGATTAGAAAAACAGAAGGTTTGCCAGGAAGATCAAAAGTCCCAGCTTTGGTAGAAGCACATGAACGCATGAACTGAGAGAGGCACCAAAATATGAGCTTTCAAAGTTTTCTCTAGGGGGTCTCCTCAGTGAGGTGGAGGCAGTGAGAGATCAGATTTTTGGACTGACCTCAAACCAGGCATTGATGAGCAGGTGCATTGAAAGGGTGTTGAGTAGAGAGAGATGAAGTAGTACCTTGTTTCATTGACTCCTCCTCACATTTTTATTACAAAATATTAATAATACAGAAAAAGCTCTCTTAAACCTCAGTTTTACAGAGGATGGAACTATTATTCATTGAGGGTTATGCACACCCTGTCACCCAACTACACAGACTGGGTGGAGGGTCAGCTGGGCCTTTTGGACCAAGTCTTCGCTCCTCCACTGCAACCCACTGCCTCTGTGTGTGCTTCACGCCACTAACCTCAACAGAAAAAAGAGGGGACATGCCTGTTCTGTTCCCATCCGAGGGCAATTCTGCTCCCTCTGTTCTGTAACATAAAGCCAGGTTGTACATGCAAGGCATTTTAGCCCCTCTAGGAAAAGCATTCTGCTAATTTAAAGGACAGATAAATGGCCTCCCCGATTGCTCAGAGCAATGTTCATACGGTCATAAGCTCGTTTACGATATAGGACAATGAAAACCCCAACTACATTTTTCTTTTTGGTTCCAACTGATTTTCAATTGCCTTAGCAGCAGCTGCCCTATGCTGGGAAGAAGAAAAATGATCTGCAGAGACAGCCTTGTAAGGCTTTACGGCAAAAGACGTAAACCCAAGTCACACACTCATCCAAGCCCAGCCTTCACTCCCTCACCCCATCCGTGGTGATTTACGCCCTTGGACTGAAGCTACTCTCAAAAACACTGGATCATATTTTATGATCAGGTATGTGATTGCAGCTGAGGAATGTGAAATGTTTTAACAAGGCCGTTTCAATTCCCACTTTATAAATAGGGAACTCAACAAAGACAGACAGCTCCTTGCCTTTGGGTTCTGAGGCTCTGGGTAAACTTCTCAGCTGCCCCCAGAGAGCTCAGCTAGCTGAAAAGACAGTGTATGCTGTGTGCTCAGTCAGTGTCTGGCTCCTTGCGACTCCATGGACCGTGACCCACCAGGCTACTCCATCCACGGGACTTCCCAGGGAAGAAGACTGGAGTGGGGTGGCATTTCCTCCTCCAGGGGATCTCCTGACCCAGGGATCAAACCTCCTGGTCTCCCACACTGCAGGCACAGATCCTTTACCATCTGCGCCATCAGGGAAGCCCAGAACTGATGCATGTTGATGGCTGGACTGTTTGAGAGAGGGGACATACGTGAATCCAATAAATGCATTGATTTTGTGAAGAGAATGTATGAATATCTTTTTCAGAGCCCCCAAATATGGCCTGATCCCTAGAGGTTCAGGAGAAATGATATAGCAAGCTGGTGCCTACCTGAGCACTGAAGTTGTGTTGAAGTGAAACTTGTTCAGTCGTGTCCTACTCTTTGCGACTGCATGGACTATACAGTTCACGGAATTCTCCAGGCCAGAATACTGGAGTGGGTAGCCTATCCCTTCTCCAAGGGATCTTCCTCACCCAGGAATTGAACCGGGGTCTTCTGCATTGCAGGCGGATTCTTTACCAACTGAGCTATCAGGGAAGCCCTAATACCTCCTTTTCCCAGTGCTGCTTCTTCACCTTCCTTCCTAGTTTTGCAGAGGAATAGCCAGTCAGAGGCCCTGAAGATGTTCTGTACATCCCACCCAGGGGCATGGACACCCAGAAGAAAGGCAGCCCTGATGGAGCCCAATAAGCCAACCCAGGTCAGAACAGGCTCAAGAAACGGGAAGGGCTCCATTCCATTCAGCCCCTTATCAGATCTACTGGGAAGCAGTACTATGCAGGAACTCAATTACCTCTGGTCTGGCCCCATGATAAATGTCTAATACAGAATTCACCAATAAAACTGCTATGAAACTGCTTATTATACCATTAAATGATGAATGTATACATTGAAAAAAAAAAAAAGAGTCAAATGTATTTTAAAAGGCAATATGCAGGGCTCCCTCGGGGCTCAGGGGTAAAGAATCTGCCTACCAATGCAGAAGACACAGGTTCAATCCCTGATATAGAAAGATCCCACATGCCACAAAGCAACTAAGCCCTTGAGCCACAACTACTGAGCCTGTGCTCTGGAGCCCACGAGACGCAACTACTGAGCCAATGTGTCGCAACTATGGAAGCCTGAGTCCCCCAGAGCCCATGCTCCTCAGCCGGAAAAGCCACCGCAATAAGAGGCCCAAGCACCACACTGGAGAATAGCCCCCACAGCAGCGAAGACTCAGCAAGCCAAAAATAATTGTTTTTTTTTAAATTTTAAACAGGTAATATGCAATTTATCCATTACTTTTATTGGAAGAATCTTTCAAGCTATTAGATTACAAGTTTTGTGTTTTCTCTTATACAGATCACGAGGAAACTGCTACAGTCTTTACAATATAAATTGAACAGAATTAGCATCTGTTCCGACTGGAACTTTGTACCTTGGTAACACTGTTAGGCTGGACACGATTGCCTGCTACATAGAAGCCCATTATTCTACATCAAGTGTATACAACAGACACCTATAATGAGACTATCACGGGACATGAGTGTTTGAATTCCTCTATCTTGAGTCATCATACTTTAAAGTTCCTCAAACTTACTAATGCCTGGAGAGCAATCTGCATCATCTAAGACAGTCCTCTTGGATTTCTGCTCTTTCCCCACTGGACTGTTGGAAACAATTATTTTCCTAACCGTGTATTTCTGGTTGGCACATATGATTCTGTCTTATCTAAAAGGTTAGTTAGAAAGGAAGCAGTTCTCTCACAAGTAAAGAAAATGTTATTTTCTATTAATTTAGACAGTGATGAAGCTGATGTTCTGCACCATCTGATGTGATGTGAGATGTCCAGAACTAGCTCTGGATGGTTGTTTCTGAAAATGTTGACTCTGAAGGCAATGAGACCTTAGTCCCGCACTGCCCAGGAAGGCAGCTTTCAGCTACACATATCCACTGAGCTCTCAGGTGTGACCCATCCAGAGTGAGATGCATGAGCATAAAATACACGGAATTCAGAAAAATGGTACAGAGGAACCTATTTGCAGGGCAGGAACAGAGATGCAGACATGAGAAGAGACATGTGGACATGGTGGTGAGGGCAAGGGGGAGAGAATAGGGGGAGTAGCATTGACAAATATACACCACCACGTGTGAAATAGATAGCTAGTAGGAAGCTGCTGCATAGAACAGGGGGCCCAGCTAGGTGCTCGGTGGTGACCTAGAGGTGGGGTGGGAGGCGTAGGTGTGAGGAGGGAGGTCCAAGAGGGAGAAGATATGTGCATACAGACAGCTGATTCACTTCACTGTACAGCAGAAACTATGACAAAATTGTAAACAACTATACCCCACTTAAAAAAATACACACCGGAGTTCAAGTAGAGCATAAAAATAAAAAGTAAAATGGCTCATCAATAATTATTATACCAATTGCATGTTTAAGTGATTCTACTTGGGGTCTATTCAGTTAACTAAAACATATTATTAAAATTAACTTTGTACCTTGGTGCAGCAACTAGGAAATTTAAAATCATAACTGTGGTTCTCCCTTGAGGCTCTTGTTACATTTCTATTGGAGAATGCTGCCTCACACTCAACTTCTAGGTTATGGGAAATACTAAAGAAAGAAGTTAAAAGACACTAAGTGGAAACAATTAGCCAAAATCAGAGTGAGGAGCAAGGCTTCCCCGGGTGGTGCTATTGGTTAAGAACCTGCCTGCCAATGAGGAGGAGGAGGAGCATTCCACCGCAAGTGAAGGGACACACTACAGCAGAGTTCCCTAGAGTGTGGGCCACAGGCCGCTGGGGTCCTGTTTGTTACCAGACCACAGGACTGGGAGTGTGCGACATTTCTCCAAAAAGACATACAGATGGCTAAAAAACACATGAAAAGATGCTCAACATCACTCATCATCAGAGAAATGCAAATCAAAACCACAATGAGGTACCATTACACGCCAGTCAGGATGGCTGCTATCCAAAAGTCTACAAGCAATAAATGCTGGAGAGGGTGTGGAGAAAAGGGAACCCTCTTACACTGTTGGTGGGAATGCAAACTAGTACAGCCGCTATGGAGAACAGTGTGGAGATTCCTTAAAAAGCTGGAAACAGAACTGCCATATGACCCAGCAATCCCACTTCTGGGCATACACACCGAAGAAACCAGATCTAAAAGAGACACGTGCACCCCAATGTTCATCGCAGCACTGTTTATAATAGCCAGGACATGGAAGCAACCTAGATGCCCATCAGCAGATGAATGGATGAGGAAGCTGTGGTACATATACACCATGGAATATTACTCAGCCATTAAAAAGAATTCATTTGAATCAGTTCTAATGAGACGGATGAAACTGGAGCCCATTATACAGAGTGAAGAAGGCCAGAAAGATAAAGACAGTATACTAACACATATATATGGAATTTAGAAAGATGCTAATGATAACCCTATATGCAAAACAGAAAAAGAGACAAAGATGTACAGAACAGACTTTTGGACTCTGTGGGAGAAGGCGAGGGTGGGATGTTTCAAGAGAACAGCATTGAAACATGTATATTATCTAGGGTGAAACAGATCACCAGCCCAGGTTGGATGCTTGAGACAAGTGTTCGGGCCTGGGGCACTGGGAAGACCCAGAGGGATCGAGTAGAGAGGGAGGTGGGAGGGGGGATCGGGATGGGGAATACATGTAAATCCATAGCTAATTCATGTCAATGTGTGACAAAAACCACTACAATATTGTAAAGAAATTAGCCTCCAACTAATAAAAATAAATGGAAAAAAAAAAAAAGACTGGGAGTGTGCATAAGAATCTAAATCAACCAGGTCACCTCCTACACCTGCTGTAGGTTCAGATGACCTCACTTTCATAGCAATACTGGATTATCACAGAAAACTTCTCCCTTCACATTGAGGAGAGGACATGTGAGACATCTGGGGACAAATGGGGAAATATGACAAGAAGCAGCTTAAATGTGCCTTCTCACTTCAGGCCATTTTTTTGGATGAACTTCCTGAGGCAGAGTTTGAAAGAGAAGCCAGTGAACTCTTCCTGGGCTGGACTGCAGACTCAGAGACAAAGAGCCACCTAACAAGATATTGTACCTTATTACCAGCTTGTGGAGTGCAACAGCAGAAGCAGATTAAAACATACTTCATTTTTTAATGGAAGCATACTGCCCAAGAGATCCCAAGCCTGGCCATCAATCCTATGTGTTTTCTAAATCTCTTGTAGAGGAAAAAAAGTTTTCCTTCCCTCTCTTCTAGGTTCTTCGGTGGATCTAATAATTAAATCGACATAAGACAGACACAGAGAACAAAGGTATGGCCAGCAAGGGGGGAAAGGATAGGGTGAGATGAATTGGTATATCGGGATTGACACATACACATTATTGATACTACGTATAAAATAGATAACTAATGAGAACCTATGATTTTTTCCAGAAGTCATGTAGGGATGTGAAAGTTGGACCATAAAGAAGGCTGAGTGCCAAAGAATGAATGCTTTTGAACTATGGTGCTAGAGAAGACTCTTGGAAATCCCTTGGACTGCAAGGAGATCAAACCAGTTAATCATAAAGGAAATCAACTCTAAATATGCATTGGAAGGACTAATGCCGAAGCTCCAACAAAATTGGCCACCTGATGAGATCTGACTCATTGGAAAAGACCCTGATGCTGGGAAAGATTGAGGGTAGGAGGAGAAGGAGGTGATAGAGGATGAGATGGTTGGATGGCATCAATGATTCAATGGACATGAGTTTGGGCAAACTATTGGAGACAGTGAAGGACAGGCAAGCCTGGTGTGCTGCAGTCCATGGGGTTGCAAAGAGTCTGACACAACTTAGTAACTTAACAACAATGACAACTGTACAGCTCAGAGAACTCTAGTCAGTGCTCTGTGGTGACAAAGAGGGAAGATGTGTACACTTGTGACTGATTCACTTTGATGTACAGCAAAAGTAATACAACTTTGTAAAGCAGCTACACTCCAATAAAAATTAATTTAAAAAAAAGATTAATAGGAGAAAAACAAATTTAATTTCATACACACCAAATTCCCAGAAACACACAAAAGTCTCCTGGTGGCCAGGTAATTGAAGCTTATACACCATGAGCTTCAACTGAGCAAAGGAGAAAGGGCTACAGGTCTGGGGTCTCAAATGGAAGGAAGCTAAAACCTGGAAAGATAAGAGCCAGTGTTTGGTAGATGCATGTTTGCCAGGCAGTGCAGAGAAATTTCTGTTATAAAAAGTTAATTTGGTGTATGCTCTCTGCTGGTACAGGCCCTTCATCTAAATTATTTTAAAGGCAGGTAAGAAGGAGGTGAAAACCACTTCTTGAGTCTATAGGACTTTGACTTTGCTCAAAATAATCCATAAGCCAAAGTGACAACTTCTGGTGTCACGTGTCTTGCTCCCTGTCACCCTAAAGCAATATCTAGACTCTGAACTCATGTCAACACAAAGTGAGTCACTTCAAATACTGCTCCCAAAAAGGTCATCTTCTAGCTCATTCATCTCAGGTGATCATAGAGGGTAATAGACAAGACAGATTCTCCCAACTTCAACACCGAGAAGAGCCTAGTCAAAAGATGAAGTCTCCATCCTTCTTTAAGGCCAGAAGTCCTTTCTAACTTTGTCCAATGTGTTGTTAGTGTATTGTTTCCACACTCTCCCTTACCAGTGTGAGAGGATTTGTTTTAATCTTCATTGTGAAAATTTTAAACACATACAAAAATAGAAGAAATCATATGAATGAATAGTTAATTACTCAACAATAACCAACATTGTGACGATCTTTTCCTATCTCTGATCTCCCATTTTCTTCACTGCAGCGTTTTAAAGCCAATACTGGTGATCATACTACATCATGCAAAAATTAAGTGGGAGTTTCTAACTTTTTCTACTGCATCTGTGTGTTGCTCAGTCGTGTCAGACTCTTTGTGAACCCATGGACTATAGCCTGCCAGGCTCCTCTGTCCATGGGATTCTCCAGGCGAGATTATTGGAGTGGGTTGCCATGGTCTCCTCCAGGGGATCTTCCTGCTCTTCTTTCTCTGTCTACCATTATATTGAATTGCCTGCAGTGATAAGCTTTTTATTGTACACATGCAACCACATTAGAAGCTACATGCCTTCAGCCTAAGACACAGAGGCCCTAAAACCTGCAGCTGAGCGCAATAACTGAGGGGCCTCTCTTTGGTAAAGAGGCAAGTATATTTCCAGTTACATGTGGTTAGGGATTTTTGAAGGTGTATAATCATCTGTGAAAATGATATGAAGACAACATTGCTCTCCCTGGGTTTCAAACTCCCATATTTCTTTGGTAAGAAGCATCTTTCCAAGTCAAATAAAAAATTCAAGTGATTCCAAAATTAATCATTCCTTGTGCTTGCTTAGGGCTCAAAATGCACTTTCACGGGAGAAGTCTTTTTTTTTTTTTTTATGATGCAAAGGGTTCTGAATAATTCAAAGGCTTTGAAACCTAAATCTAAATCTAGTAGTCAAGTCATTGTAGGCTCTGAACCAGATAAGGTGCAGGATCTTTTTCTATGTCAAACTCAGGGGAGGAAAAAAAAGCTTGATTTGCATTATCCTCGAGAAATTTAAATGAAAATGGAGGTGTTAGAGGAGGTGTGTATGAAAGACTTTGGCACTAGGTGGGGGAAGGAGGGCAGAGATCGCTAAGGTAACAGCTAAAGTGGTGCAGCGACTTCCTCTTTGCGTTCTCACTTCAGTAGGCAGGCTTTTCTGGGGATAAGCTGAAGAGGCCACACGCTGTCAGCCACAATATTGATGATGCTAAGATCTCACGCAGTTTAAAAATTCCATTTACTGGCCACAGGAAAGCAGTGACTGTTTCAGAGGTTTCTTCCACTTTGAGCCTTCTAGGTTTCCTCGCTTCTTAGTCACATAGTACAACATTTGTCAGGGGTGTAGACGTCTAAAATAGGTCACCCTCCTCTCTGTGAAGAGGTAGTCACACCTGGTAAAAACTACTTACTTATTTTAAAAGAGCCTCAAGGAGAAATGGCCGTGACATTGAAGAGAAGATGTCCTAGGATATAATAGAGAGATAAAAATGGGTTTTCCTTTAAGAACTTCTTTGAGATCATTATTTTTTGGCTAAATATTTGTTTTGGTTTCTTTTCTTTCTTTCTTTCTTTCTTTTTTTTTACTTTTTGGAAGCACCATGTGGCACACAGGATTTTAGTTCCCTGACCAGGGATTGAACCCCGGGCCCCATGCAGTAGAAGCACTGAGTCCTATCACTGGACTGCCAGTGAAGTCCCTTGGGTTTCTTTTATTGCATTATTTTTTTCCCTTAATTAAAAAAAAATGATTGAGATAGAATTGATGTACAATGCTGTTAATTTAAATGTACAGCAAAGTAATTCAGTTATGTGTATATGTATATATACTTTCTTTTTCAGATTTCTTTCCATGATATGTTATTACAAGATATTGAATAATTAGTTCCCATTGCAATATAAGGTTTCCCTGGTGGCTCAGATGGTAAAGCATCTGTCTGCAATGCTGGAGACCCAGGTTCAATCCCTGGGCCAGTAAGATCCCTTGGAGAAGGAAATGGCAACCCACTCCAGTACTCTTGCCTGGAAAATCCCATGGACAGAGGAGCCTGGTGGGCTACAGGCCATGGGGTCACAAAGAGTCAGACACGACTGACTTTACTTTACTTTGCGATATAATATGACCTTGTTGTTTATCTATTTTATATAGTGTGTATCTGTTAACCCCATACTTCTAATTTATCTCTCCCCTTTTCCCCTTTTGGTTCAGTTCAGTTCAGTTCAGTTCAGTCGCTCAGTCGTGTCCGACTCTGCGACCCCATGAATTGCAGCACGCCAGACCTCCCTATCATCAACTCCCGGAGTTTACTCAAACTCATGTCCATCGAGTCAGTGATGCCATCCAGCCATCTCATTCTCTGTTGTCCCCTTCTCCTCCTGCCCCCAATCCCTCCCAGCATTAGAGTCTTTTCCAATGAGCCAACTCTTCGCATCAGGTGGCCAAAGTATTGGAGCTTCAACTTCAGCATCAGTCCTTCCAATGAACACCCGGGACTGATCTCCTTTAGGATGGACTGGTTGGATCTCCTTGCAGTCTAAGGGGCTCTCAAGAGTCTTCTCCAACACCACAGTTCAAAAGCATCAATTTTTTGGTGCTCAGCTTTCTTCACAATCCAACACTCACATCCATACATGACCACTGGAAAAACCATAGCCTTGACCAGATGGACATTTGTTGGCAAAGTAATGTCTCTGATTTTTTTTTTTTTGGTCTCTGCTTTTTAATATGCTATCTAGATTGGTCATAACTTTCCTTCCAAACAGTAAGCATCTTTTAATTTCATGGCTGCAATCTCCATCTGCAGTAATTTTTCCCTTTGGTAACCATAAATTCATTTTCAATGTCTGAGTCTGTTTTGCAAACAAGCTCATTTATATAATTTTTTAAGATTCTACATATAAGTGACATCATATGATATTTGGCTTTCTCTGATTTTCTTCAGACATTTAGAATGCTTCCATGTCTTGGCTATTGTAAATAGTACCGCTATGAACATTGGGGGGCATGTATCTTTTTGAGTTAGAATTTCTGTCTTTTCTGGATATATGCCCAGAAGTAGAATCATTGGGTCATATGACAACACTATTTTTAGTTTTTTGAGGAACCTCCATACTGTTCTCCATAGTGGCTTCACCAATCTATAGTCCCATCAGCAATGTAGAGGGGTTCTTTTCTCTCCATATCCTCTCCAGCATTTATTATTAATATTTGCGGACTTTTTAATAATGGCCATTCTGACCAGGGTGAGGTTTTGTTGTATTAATTTTTTTAAATGAGCAAACTTTTAGCTGAAATGTTTTACATACTTTGTTATCTATGTGAAGCAAATAAGTTTATCATTGCATTCATCATTTTAATCATGACCCTGAAAATGTACCTCAACAGCATAAGGAGAAAAGTAAAATGATATTCAGAATTCTGTACATAACTGTAAGAGACTAAATACACAAATGGACAGTGACTGTACCACACGTGACAACAGAACTCAGACCCACAACCTGTAGCAACAAGCCCAGACAATCAGGACTTTATCAAAGACTGACAGCTTCCCTATTTTATGCCCCTGCTTCCAACTCAGAACAAACCAGAAAGAGGCAACTACACACTTCAAACCAATCTCAGAAGAGGCCCATTTCTAGTTAGCGCACCCTCAGCTCACATGGGCTTCCCAGGTGGTGCTAGTGGTAAACAATCTGCCTGCCAATGAAGGAGACACGGGAGCTGTGGGCTCGATTCCTGGGTCAGGAAGGAAGAAGGAAATGGAAACCCACTCTTGTATTCTTGCCTGGAGAATTCCATGGACAGAGGAGTCTGGCAAACTGCAGTCTATGGAACTGCAAAGAGCTAGATACAAATGAGCACACGCACAGCTTTCCCAACCAAAAACCTCCAATTGTTACTGAGTCCAAGTTCACACTGCTGCTGGACAATAGGCCACTAAATTGAGAGATGAGTTATTTGGACAAAACTTTATTCAGAAAGACAGTAGATTGACAAGATGGTAGAGTAATGTCTCAAAGAACCATCTTACCTGATTTAGAAGTCAGGCTTATTTTATTCTAAAAGAGGAGATGGTGTGGGTGGTTGTCACAAACTTCTTGGTGCCAGGATCCCTTGTTTTTGCAGCTGTACATATAGGTCTGGTCATAATGTCCTATAAACCTCCAACAAACAAATGTTATTCACTGTTCTGCAACTTTTTATCTCTATATGAATGGGAAAGTGTTATATGTTTAAAGGTCAGAGACTTGAGAATGGGAAAATATCTTGAGAAATATGTTATTTTACCAAAGGTGCAGAACTACCATGACTAAATTCAAGCAACAGAGCACAGAGGTTAGAGCCAAAGGAATAGATCCAACATGGAGTGAGGTTTGTTGTTCTCTCTTACATGATGAGAGCACACCTGGACCTTCCTTTTGATTGGGGGTCTTCAATGATCAGCTTGGGAAGATTTGATTTGAACAAAATTGTTCATTTAAGAGGTGCCACAGGATAGAAATGCCTAAGATTTCACAAGCCAAATGGTATGTGAAAACCAAATGGTACTTTGAGAGGTATGCATGTAACAGGGAAGAGTCTGTTATGACTCTTGTATGCTAGATCTCTTTCTTTTACTTTTACCCTTGGTGTATTTTGCCACTTTTATTATTATAATCATACATAATGACTTGTCTCAGAGAATCCTGCCCCCTAACCCCCAAAACTTTAAACTAAATTATCTTTGTTTAGCTCACAGAGAGATAATCTGACCCTGCCCACCTGTGAATGACTATAAGAAAGATGAAACTAATACACTCCCTGAGGCTTGCCATTCTAGGAGATATTTGCAAAAATTAAATGGTCTTTTTACTGTGTTTCCTCACCTCCCCCCATCTCTGATCCATAAGTGAACCTGGCATCCAGATTGACAAGATGGTTATTTTGAGATGTTAGTCTGCCATCTTCTCAGTCAGCTATCTTTCTGAATAGTCGTATTCCTTGCCTCAACACCTCATCTCTCAGATTCACTGGCCTCTCATGCGGTGAGTGAGTGAGCTTGATATCATGCAGAGGACTCCAAAGGTAATTCTCACTGAAATCCTATTTCACTAAAAGATTTGTTTGGCCAAAGTGAATGAGCCCGCTGACAAACTCAAAGAATAAGCTAAACTCATTTTCCGATTGAATATCCCTCCTGCCTTCTTGTCTTCCAGTTGCCTTCCAAGACCTGGGTGTGTCTCCTCCCATGCATCCTTCTGATTTCTCTCCTCCTACACCTCCTCTTTATTATTCTTCTTGTCCAGGCCCCCTATTCTTTCTCCCAAACTCTCCTAATATCCCCAAATGTCACTTGCCTCTAAGGATCCATATCTCTCAATAGCAGAGAACTAAACATTACCGGCATGTTGGAGCTTTCCCTTTCTTGTCACTGGAATCCCTTATTCCACATGGAAAGAAACCCAAGACAGATTCCTGGAGGATGAAAGTGCCGGGGTCCAGCCTCGGCAGGACCCAGGGGGTGTCCTCAGGATGAATGGTGTCGGCGAGAGAAGACACGTGAGACCAGCCTTGATAGGGCCAAGTCTCAGGATGAACGGCGTCAGCGAGAAAGGGAGAGTGAAAGAGAGAGAGAGACAGAGACAGAGACAGAGACAGAGAGAGACCAGACTGGGGGTGTGCAGCAGAGTCTGGCAAATCTTTATTTTTTTTACCGTAGCTTTTATATTCTAAGTTAGTACATTTTTAAGGGGAAGATAGTTTAATATTACATCAGCTTATCCTTCATGAAACCAGGGTGTTTTCTGCATACTTCTTTGTGAGAGTCTTGTACATTATCTTCTGGCCAGGGGGCCTATTGACATTTTATGACCTAGGTGAATGCAAAGCTGTTTTCCATAATCTATTCTCTAATGAACACAAAGGTCAGTCCTTTTGCAGAAGTTATCAGTTAAATTTATCTAAAAGGTTTACCACACAAAGACTCTACAGCTCTGGTGAGGCAGCCCCTGTTTAGCATTCCTGGTTAAAATTAACAATTCTAAACACTTATTTTTCTAAATCTTTAACTATAATTGCTTTTAGAATAATATTTTTATGTTCTCTAATAGGGCTTCCTCACCCCCCAAAGGACTCTGTGCCTATTAGGGCCTTTATGTGATAAATGCTGTTCTATGATTAGGGTATTATGAGCAGTCATGCATATTAGTACCGAGGGCATAAACGCATTTGCCAAACAAACTAAAATGCCAGCAAAAGAGTTTAAATTGAAGCACTCCTTTCATCCTGGATAATCTTATAGGATACCACCGTCCAGGGGACATATTGATTAAAGTTCTAAGTTGATTCTGTTTGGAAAGAGATCGGGAATGCCTTCTACCCGTGTCACAGGAATTAGGGAGTAGTCTAATATAGCAAGCATCAGAAAGACAGAGATCATCTTTAAGGTGAGCACCGGGGCAGCTTTTTGAAATCCCTGAGGTCCTGATCTGCCTTGCTTGTCAGGTCTTCTCCTCATGACCTTGTCATGGGTGGGATCTCGTGTGCTGGCTCGCTGCATGAAAGACCACATGGCCAGACTCTGGTCCCCCTTTCCCTCCCCGCCATCTCTGAATCCCTGGACATGTGACTTAGGCCATCCTAGATCATACAGTACCTGAAAAATCTCCTACCCAACCCCAATATCAGCAGAAATAATAAATCTGTGCTCTCAGAGGGGAAAAGTCATTTCTATTTGACTTTAGAATATATTTTAAAATATATTTTCCTGTTAATTTAAATTATATTTCAGAAATAGATGCCACTTTAAAGACAAATGAATCCAAATGATGAACCTCTAAGAATTTTTTTTAAAAATCCATTTAATTGCCAGTTCAATATTCATGCTTGATCCTCCATCCAAAAACCCACACATCCAGCTTTCAGACTAACATGAAGTTGTTGCTGTTCAGTTGCTAAGTCGTGTCCAACTCATTATGACCCCATGAACCGCAGCACACCAGGCTTCCCTGTCCTTCACTATCTCCCAGAGTTTGCTCAAATTCATGTCCATTGAGTTGGTGATGCCATCCAACCATCTCCTCTTGTTGTCCCTTCCTCCTCTTCACCTCCATCTTTCCCAGCACCAGGGTCTTTTCGAGTGAGCTGGCTCTTCACATCACAAGACCAAAGTTTTAGCAAGTACCAGCAGAGACTTACCTCTGAGACTGATACACTATTTCATGGGGAGTAATAATTAAAGTCTTTTGATTTAAAAGGCTTCCCACTAGACAAAAGACTATATTATGGTGTAAGCATAGATATAAAACATTAAATTTTGGCTACATTAGGTATTAGGCTCTGTTGAGCTGTAACTAACAAAAATTTTAAGGCAATATTTGTATCATGTTATTCACTGTAGTCTGTGAATTGCATGGGAAGATGGGGAGCCTGAATTTGATTCCTGGATTTGGAAATAGCTCCGTAATTATGTATTTTGTCTCCTGGTGATTTAGCTTCCCAATCTATAAAATTTTTGCATTTACACCTAACTGTTTTCAAAATAGGTCAGAAACTCTTTGAGTGCTTAGGGAAAAGTAAGCCCAGTTCTCTGCTTTAAGTTTACAACAGTGAAAATATACTTTCCCAGCAATTCTCCTTTCCTGAGATTTATCAAGAAACTGTCGTCGCCTTATAAACACTCCTGGTGGTTCTGTGGACGTGAGAAAGCCACAAGTCTATTTTCACTGAAATGACAATGCTCTTCGTGGTTTTCTCTTCTTTTATTCCTTCTAAAATAGGCTAAGCAGCCCTTGGAACATAGATATAAAAGTGATGAAACTGAAATGATTTCTCATTTCAGCCCAGATTAGTGCAAATACCTGTCCTTTTGACAAAGAGCCCAGAGCAAAACTCATTATTTCTTCATCTGTTACTTCTCTTTTGCAACAAATAGAGGAGTTTTTGTTTTTGTTTTCATTTTGAGCCAACTATGTTCTTGGTCAAGGTTCTTTTGAGGAAATTAAAAAGAATTAGACATGAATTGTGACAACAAAACCCTTATGACCTAAGAAGTGATCAAATAAAAGTAACAAAGTTTGTTAAAACCCAAGGCAGGATGTGGAAAGTATATTAGGGAAGAAAAAATCTGACTCCATATTGGATATGTTTCTTTTACTTTAACCTTTGCACTCTATTGCTTTTGCTAAAAGTTATGAATGTTACCTCGGAGAAGGCAATGGCACCCCACTCCAGTACTCATGCCTGGAAAATCCCATGGACGGAGGAGCCTGGTGGGCTGCAGTCTATGGGGTTGCCAAGAGTCAGACACAACTGAGCAACTTCACTTTCACTTTTCACGTTCATGCATTGGAGAAGGAAATGGCAACCCACTCCAGTGTTCTTGCCTGGAGAATCCCAGGGACGGGGGAGCCTGGTGGGCTGCCATCTGTGGGGCTGCACAGAGTCGGACACGACTGAAGTGACTTAGCAGCAGCAGCAGCAAGAATGTTACCTATAGCCTGAAGTATATAAAGTATCCCATTCTTCAAGTTTCCGATCTTTAATGGTACAACACTTTCCCATTTATACAGAGATAAGAACTGCAGAGCAGAGAATAATGCTTTGTTTGAGGTTTAAAGGCACATCATGGCCTGTGGACATACTGGAACCCGGCAAGAACAAAGGATTCCTGCACCAAGAAGACTGTAATAAACAGCCACAACTCCTCCCCTTTGAGTAGAAAAGAAGCCTGGATTTTAACTCTGGTAATATGGCTCTCTGGGACACTAGTCTCATCTTCTCGGCCTGCTGGCTTTCTGAATGAGTGAATGAATGAAGTGAAAGTTGCTCAGTCATGTCCAACTCTTTGTGACCCCATGGACTATACAGTCCCTGGAATTCTCCAGGCCAGAATACTGGAGTGGGTAGCCTTTCCCTTCTCCAGCGGATCTTCCTGACCCAGGAATCGAACCGGGGTCTCCTGCATTGCAGGTGGATTCTTTACCAACTGAGCTATCGGAAGCCTGGCTTTCTGAATAACATTGCTATAGTAGGAAAGAACAAATCTGACTCCATGTTAGATCTTTTCCTTTTTCCTTTAACCTTTGTGCTTTTTTGTCTGTGCTCAGTCATGCTGACTCTGCCCATTCCTGTGATCCCAGCCTGACCTCACCTAGCCTGGGGTCTGCACCTTTTGTAAAAGAATGTTGCCTATGGCCTGAAATATCTAGGATAGCCCATTCTCAAGGCTCTCACCTTTAAAGGTATAATACTTTTCCATTCATAAGAAGATAACAAGGTGCAGAACAGAGAATAACATTTGTTCTGTGGAGGTTTACAGGAACATTGTGACCTGACCTACATGGACAGCTGCTAGAACAAAGAATACATCACCAAGAAGTTTGCAACAACTAACCAGCTCTTCCCTCATCTTACCTTGAAAAATGCTTTGCTGAAAGCCTTCAGGGAGTTGGGAGTTTTTCTTGGGCATAAGCCACCTGTCTCTTTGCATGGCTCTGCAATAACCTTTCTCTGCTCCAAACTCTGATGTTTTGGTAATGTTTGCCTTCACTGTGTGTCCAGCACATGGACTTACATCCAGAAACATTGGTATCGCTTGCCCCAAACCTCAACTCTTGATTTATTGACCTGTTGTGCAGTGACCAATGTGAGCTTGGACTCAATAATAAAAGGGAAATGATAAGCAAATACTTGCAGATATTTAGAGAGGGAGAGAGAACAATCAAGTGTACCTCGGGGAAGACTTATGCAGTGTTTGAAATGGGCCTGGATGGGTGGGTAGAATTGCCAGAGGCTCACAGGACACATTCCCTGTCTGAGATTGCTGTCCTTACTATTGACCATAGAGGGAGATCAGCGAGCAGTCCTGAAGAGAGATCTTAAGTTCCTTGCTGAGGAATTGAACCTGGGAAACCTGAATGAGACTGAGAGACTGAACTGACTGACTGAACCTGAATGAAAACCAAGAGTCTTAGTCACTAGACCACCGGGGGCTAGAAGATAGAAGCAAAGTGGCACTGGTTCTCTCCCCTTTTTGAAAGCAAGAGGGGTCCAGGAGGCAAAAACGGGTACAGAGCTGATTACTATAGACACAGCACAATGTATGGGAGAGTACACAGAAAAAGTTTATTTATGACAGAAGTAAGGCAGAACTACACACCCCAAACCCAGAGAGAAAGGGTATGGGCATCCTGAGTGAGGAGAACAGGCAGAAACTCGGCAGAGACATACTCCTGGAGAGGAGTGCGGCTGTCCTGAATGAGGAGGAGCACAGTAGAGAAGTGATCTAAATCACCTGTATAGGACAGTTCTGCTTGCCAATTATCTTGTTTCTTTCTTCACACCTGACTGGTCCACGGACTCTCCCCAAGATGCGTGCGTAAAGTTTTCTAAGATGGATCCCACCCCAGAGGACTATGGGTGCATGTCCATACTTACTCTGGGGTGGGGCCCCTTTTTGACTCCCAAGGGGCCTTCCTGAGCACATGCAGACAGAGAAATCTTCCTTGACCTCAGGGGTGGACACCTTATCTCTTTGCTCTAGCAGAGCTCTGCTTTTACCACTAGCTTTGTCCTTGGAGTATCTGGGTGAGAACAAAGCTTGAATTTTATTCCACTTGACAAATACCAGGTGTCCAGCCCAGAGGCCCACTATCTCCTACCTCACTAGAACAGAGCAAAATTCCTGAAGAGGATGGATCCCAGGGAGATATTATTCAGACCTGGGAAGTGAGCTTGGGACCGTTCAAGCAGGAAACACAAGGTTTCTGGTACCCACAGTGTGGTATAGAAGGGAGGGAGTGAAGACTATTGGTAGAAGCAGGCCTTGACCCTGTGGACTCCTTGCCCCATGAGGAGGGTTGTACCTGATGATGAGCCAGAGCAGGGTCCACTATAGCTAGAGTTCAAAGCAGGTGCCTCTTGTGCCAGGCCTGAGGATGACGCTAAAATGTGCAGCCATCTTGGCCCTCCTTAGGACTTAAACTTTATTCCCAGACACAAACCCCTTCCTTCCTAATCACTTCCTGTCAAAAGAATGAGCGCTCTTGGTTGCGTGGGTTTTCCTTTTTAACATGCAGAAAATACAAAATAAACTTGGCAACAGGCAGAACTTGCCCTTCTGTTCTTGAGATATTTCTAGCATCACTTGGGCGGAAGCTATGTGGCAGATCAGCATGTTAGTCAGATGCCTCATCCCAAGGGCAGTTCACTGTGTCTACCTTCCCAGATACTCCAAGCCCCTGACACAGTCCTGGATGCAGGAAAAGATGAAAATCCAAGAAAATCCTCAGACCCCAAGAGGACGATGTGAGCCAAGGCATTCCCATCCTGGACTGAAAATCCCAGTAGGACCGATGTGTGGCCTTGAGCAATAGTCTCCTAATTTATTCCCTTAGTCCATTAGGACATTTAGTGAGCACCGCATCTGAGCCTAGCACATAGCCAAGTATTATGTGTCAAACAACACATAAAATCACCCCATGAGCATTCCTATAACTATATGCTAGCATTACCTATAAGGCTTCCCTGGTAGCTCAGGTGGTAAAGAATTTGCCCGCCATGCAAGAGACCTAGGTTTGACCACTGGATCAGGAAGATCTCCTGGAGGAGGGCATGGCAAACCTGCTCCAGTATTCTGGCCCGGAGAATTCCATGGACAGGGGAGCCTTGTGGGCTACAGTCCACGGAGTCACAAAGAGTTGGACACAACTGAGCAACTAACACACACACACACACACAGAGCATTACCTATCTTGTTTTAAGATCACTTTCTACTAATTACCATGATTATCACTGTAGAATTATTGTATAAGGATGCTATGCTATCATTTCTTTTATGGTTTAGAAATTCACAAATGCCCATTTTGGACTCTTTTGCTATCATTTTATTTTAAATGATACAGAGATGTCAAACAAATAAACTTCTTCCTACAGCTAATGTACCAAAGTCACATCGCTTATTATTCTCCTGGCAAAAAAGCAATAGTTAAACATAACCCATTATGCTATAGATTGAATGCATTTCTTGATGACTCTTTTTGTGTTGTTTGGTTTTTGGCACAGTTTTAGAACAACAGTTCAGAAAGCAAAAAGAGGCAATAGCTATATTAAGTGCTTTCTATTTTGCAAAATATTTAGAAAAAAGAAGGGTGTTTTGAATGGAGACTAAACAAAATGAGTCAAATAGCAAGACCCAGTCTTTGTGCTTTGACACCAGCAACACTGATGGCTGACATGATCTTGATTTCAAGTCTCTTTGTTAAGTTTAAACCTAAGAAGGTGATGGCCATGACACTGGATTCTAACATCAGCCCACAGCTGAGAACAATGTTAGTTTATAGTGGTCTATTCTCCTGTAATGAGAAGCATGCAGGGAAGAGTCAAGCATACTTTCTAATGTACCTGGCAGTACTGTTTCTCATTTTAAATTCATTAGATTGAGGTGCTTCTTTCTATTCCAGACTCTGTATGTTTTGATAGAGTGAGTCTGGCCAGTTGTATCAGAAACAAACCTGAATGTTCCCATTTTCAGATTCTGAACCATGATGACCAAGACACTCACAAGTGAACTTGAACTCTAATGCCCCTAGCAAGAGAAGACCCAATAAAGTCTTAACAGGAGACGTATATTGATATGCAATGTAGTAGTGGTTTAGTCGCTAAGTCCTGTCTGACTCTTGCAACCCCATAGACTGTAGCCTGCCAGGCTCCTCTGTCCATGGGATTTCTCAGGCAAGCATACTAGAGTGGGTTGCCATTTCTTCCTTCAAGGGATCTTCTCAACCCCAGGATGGAACCCACATCTCTTCCATCTGCTGCATTGCAGGCAGATTCTTTACCACTGAGGCACCAGGGAAGCCCTGATACTCAGTTTAGGTGAGTTCTAGGCCACTTCCTGACAGCTCAGTCAAATAATGTGCATAGACTGTGCCTCCTCTGACCACATGCTAACCCCACATGGGTGCATCCCTTTGGAAGGAACTCCCTGGGTATTCTGATGTCTATCTCTGTATTGCCACTGCTTCAAACTTCAGCCTTGCTATGAGGTGATCAAACAGCTTATTGAACTTTGATTTTCATTTTTTTCTTCAGTGGTTTTTTTTTTAAGTGCATTTCTTTTGAGAGTAGGCTCCAGAATTTAAATTCTAATCCCGCACCTAAAATAAGCATGTCACATTTCTCAGTGCTAGGAATGGATGTTTTTTGAATGACTCTGGTCCAAAAAAAAACAGAGGAGGAGATTGTAAAACCTCTCTCCGAGTATCAACAGCATGAATTCCAATGATGTCAGAAAAGTTGGCCACAGGAGGTTTCTCCCATGCAAAATGTCAGGAAGACATATCACAGTATCACAAAGCAAAAAGGCAGCGATGTAGCTTGTACAGTAGTAGAAAATGAATGAACATTAGCACCACTTATTCACCACTTATTAGATAAAGTCCCAAAATTCTGCCTTGAGTTTATAGGGATCAGGCTCACCAGAATTTTGGAAGTAACAGATTGTTCTTACTATGATAGTGGTAGGCTGCCAATGTAAGACTGTGCAGAGAATCCAATCTTCTTTTTCCTCCTGAAAGTTGAAGTTGAAGCAGCAATGGTAAAAATATGAAATTAAAATCAGCACTAGTGTCTGTGAGGGTTTAAACACTCAGTGAGATTACTTTGGATTTTACTCTAAAACTCGAGTGTTCCTATCACTCATGAAAGTACACACAGATAACCACTTGAGGTTATATTTGGATCTGAAATCACGGGAAAATCCCACCCAGATCCTCCTCTAAGATACAAGCCTTATTCCTCCAGCTTCTGGCCATCTTGATAAACAAGCATCTGAAACCTGCTCTAGGACTGATATTGGGACATATGTAGCACTTAAGATGATATCCCTCCAGGACTGGCCCACAGGAGCTACCTCCATCAAGATCATGGCCCTTCCCATGGGCAGTTGCCAAGGATTGGCCTATTCCAGGGTGTAAAGAACCCCTCCCTCCCTCACCTCATCAGCAGCTCTGCAGAGGATCAACTGACAGCTTTGGTGCAACCACATCTTAGCCTAGCTTTCTTCCTCTGCCTAGTCCTGCTTCCTGGCCTCCCCTATCCATAATGATGGCAAGGACACCGCCCCCCCCCCCAATAAAGCCTATGCATCCTTGAGAGTGGGCAGTTCTCCAGAACTGCCCAGGGCTCCAGGCCCAGGAGGGAACATCTGTGCTCTAGCATCTCTGCCCAGGAAGTGATCCTACTTTACTCTGCTCAGGCTGCCATAACAAAATACTGAGACTGGGTGATTGAACAAGGTTCCAGGGGCTAGAAGTCCTCAACCAAGAAGCCAGAATAGTCAGGTTCTGGTGAGAAGCTTGCCAGTGGGCCACTTTCTTATTGTGTCCTTCCTGGCTGGGAAAGATCCCCAGAGAAGGAAATGGCAACCCACTCCAGTATTCTTGCCTGGAGAATCCCATGGACAGAGGAGCCTGGCAGGCTACAGTCCATGGGGTCTCAAAGAGTTGGACACAACTTAGCGACTAAACCACCATGTAGACACAGTAAGCCGTCTGATGGTTCTCCTAAAAGGACATGACTCCATCATGATGGCCACACCTTCATGATGTCACCTCAACCTAACTGCCTCCCAAAGCTCTCATCTCCAAACACCACCCCACTAGGGGTTAGAACTTCAACACAGGAATTTGTGGGGCACACAAATACTCAGCCCATAGAAGATCCTGACTTCCCACACCTTCAGTCAGACTTCATGTCCTCTTAACAAGCTGTACATTGGGAAGAATTACAGGCAGTGGTTAAAGCCACAGTTCTAGAGTTCCACTGTGCACGTGTATAAGGCTGAGTCCACCATGTCTGAATGTTATAATCTTGGGCAAGTTACTTAACTCTCTGGGCCCAATTTCCTTATCAGTAAAATGAGGAAGGCAATAGCAGCATCACTACAAAAGATCATTGTGAATGTGTGGAGTATTAGGTACAGGGTCCCAGTGTCATACAAAACAGGAAGAGGGATAAATTAGGGGTTTGAGATTGAGATATACACTCTACTATATGCAAAATAGATAACCAACAAGGACCTATTGTATAGCACAGGGAACTATACTCAGTATCTTGTAATAACCTGTAATGGAAGAGAATGAAAAAAAGTGTGTGTATATATATATATAACTGATTCACTTTGTTGTACACCTGAAACTAACACAACATTGTAAATCAACTATATTTTAATAAAAATTTTAAAAATCAATAGATATACTTATGACTGCTACAGTGTCCTATGTTTGGGTGTTCAAATTTTAAGGCATGGGCTTCCCTGGTGGCTCAGGGATGAAGAATCTGCCTGCCAACGCAGAAGACATGGGTTCCATCCCTGATCCGGGAAGATCCCACATACCACAGGGCAACTAAACCAGAGCACCACAACTACTGAACCTGTGCTCTAGAGCCCAGGAGCCGCAACTACTGAAACCCACTCACCCTAGAGCCTGTGCTTTGCAACGAGAAGCCACCACAGTGAGAAGCCCACACATTGCAACTAGAGAGTCACCCCCACTCGCTGCAACTAGAGAAAAGCCTGTGCAGCAACAAAGACCCCACACAGCCAAAAACAGATAAATAATTGTTTTTTAAAAATTTAAGGCATGCATTGAAGTTTTCCGGCCATGTCCTTCCTGCCCCATTGGGCTGCCTCTGGGGTGGAAACCAAGTGATTCACAGTCTGCGTTCCCTCTCCCTGGGGCCACACCTGACATTGAGTGAGCATTCAGACACTGCAGAACTGATTCATGAAAGCTGGGGAAACTTAGCAGGAATGAAGGCGATGAATAGATTTTAGGATATTGCTGAAGGCCTAACTAAATAAGCAGTTAACTGTGATAGGCCATTGCTTAGGAATGACTGAAATACATTTTTTTGCTCATTGATTTCCATAAGCTAGCATTTCTTTTATTCGTAACCCATTTACATTAGAGGTCTGTCTGTTTTGTTGATAGGCAAACCCTTTAGAATCTGGACGTCCTGGAGAAAAATGTTGTTCCAACATGGGTAACGTACACTGTGTTACCAACAACAGAAATCATGAAAGCTAATTGGTTTTAATAACGCGTTTTAGGTGAGAAAATCACAAAGTTCCCTCAGAGCTTATTACAGCAGTCATAGCAGCAAATGAGAACACCGGGATTTTGAAATATGGTTTGTCATGAGTCCCCTTCCTACACCCACCTCCAGCCTCCACTGTCTGTTCTACCTTCTGGTCTGAAACTTCCCAAGTTTTCCTCTCACTGTCAGACGTCTCTGTGACTTGTATGTCATCATCGTCAATATCTTTTCATGCCATCTACCCTAGTCTCTGTACTTAGGCCTGGGCCATGGGTGCTCTAGGTGCTATCGGCTATGAGTGAACCTCAGGAAACTTTATGTCACACTTTGAATGAATAGGCAGTAAAATCAACTGAAGCATTTTTAACCTCACATTTGAGTATTTGTCATTTGTAAAGGCAAAGTCATGCAAAATTCTCTCACCTGCTGTTAGCATTTTGCCATGCTTCCCTCTAGACAATATCAGATAAAGGTCTTCTGTTTGTAGCAGCAGCCACAATCCTTGCTGATATAAACAAAACCCCAGACCTAATAGATGGGTGCTGGGATCACTCAGAGAATCAAAGGAAATGCTGAGTTGCCAGGCTTCAGGGAAGCGGGAATCCACACAGAAGACCTGGCAGTCAGAGAACTCAAAATCTCCAGGGGCCCCTGTGAATGTGACTCAATTCCAGTGACTGCCGGGCTGCGGGCTGGCTTTCAGTTTTGGGGAGAGACAGTTTGATCAGCCAGGTACAGCCAGATGCTCTTCCCTGGGTGAATCAGCTCAGGCTGGGAAGGCAGAGTGATAAAAAGTCCTGGAGGACAAGGGCAGGGTCAGAGTCACAGACCCACCACTGGGTTGGTGGATCAAGAGTGCCAGTGGGGTGTTCTGTTTGCAGTGCCTACCCACCGCCCCGCTTAGAGATGCAAGGTAAAGTCGGGGGTGGGAAGCCCAGGGTATGTTCCCAAGTGGAAAAGGGAATCTTGGGGAATAAAAGAAGAAATACTCAGAATCCTCATTTTGTTACAAGTGTATGTAATTCTAAAGATGTCCATATATATATATATATATAAAACAAAAGTATTACACACAGTTGGAGAACCTGACTTTTTTCACTGGGTGTTACAATGTGAACCTATTTTCATTTATAAGAAGCGTGCATGCTCAGTCATATCCAACTCTTCTGCAAACCTGTGGACTGTATCCCACCAGGCTCCTCTGTCCATGGGGTTTCCCAGGCAAGAATACTGAAGTGGGTTTCCATTTCCTTCTCCAGGGGTCTTCGAAACCCAGGGATCAAACCTGCGTCTCTTAGGTCTACCTGCATTGGCAGGTAGGTTCTTTACCAGTGAGCCACTAGGGAAACCATTTTCATTTACAGCCAAATGATTCAAAGTGTGGACTCTGGAGCCAGGCTTCCTGGATTAAAACCCAGTCTCTGCTATTCAGTGTCTTGGGCAAGACACTTCATTGCTCTGTGCCTCAGTTTCCCCACCTATAAAAGAGAGACCATATCTCTCTCATGGAAAAGCTATGCTGGCAAAATGAATTCATATATGTAAAGTGCTTGGAATAATGTCTGGTATCCAGTAAGGGCTCTAAAAGGTGAGCAGCTCTTAGTGAACAGTCATGTAGATACATACATCCTTAGACATTTTTTTCTGATAATTTTTTTAAAGCAAATGCTTGAAAGTGAAGTTTTTAGGTCAAAGGCTGAATGTATCTTTAAGACTTTAATAGGAAACCTATGTGAGATCATGGCTCTTCTCTGCTAAAAAAAAAAAAAATAATGGTCCAGTGTCTGCCGACATCACTCAGAAAAAGTAGAATTTTCTCATCCTTGTCAATGATTCCCCACACCACCTGGCCGCTGACACCTCTGTGACGTCACCTCCTCCTGTTCTCCCTCACTTCCTGAACTTCCTTTAGGAAGGTCCTCCCTTTCCTCCCCAGAACTCCTGCCCTCTTCTCTCCTTGGAAAATTCTTCCCTCAGAATCCCGCCTGGCTGGCTATTCACCTCCGCTCAAAAGCAGCTGCTCCAGAACGGCCGTGCTCGCCCACCCCACCTAAAACGGCAACCTCCACGCTGCAGGGCCATCTCCACACTTTTCAGAAATTAATTTCGTGGGAGTATAGTTGCTTTACGATGTTGGTAGTTTCTGCTCTACAGCAAAGTGAACCAGTATATGCACACACATACCCTCCCTTTGTCACATTTCCTGCGTATTGCCTGGTGGCTCGGAGGGTAAAGCGTCTGCCTGCAATGCGGGAGAGGGTTCGATCCCTGGGTTGGGAAGATCCCCTGGAGAAGGCAATGGCAACCCACTCTGGTACTGTTCCCTGGAAAATCCAATGGATGGAGAAGCCTGGTAGGCTACAGCCCATGGGGTCCCAAAGAGTTGGACATGACTGAGTGACTTCACTTTGACTTTCTTTGTTTTAGGTCACAACAGAGCACTGAATAAAGATCCCTGTGTTAAACAGTAGGTTCTCATTAGTTATCTATTTTACACATACTATCAATAATGTATACACGCCAATCCCAAATCTCCTAATTCATCCCACTCCCCACTTTCCCCCTTGTTAACCCACCTTTGTTCTCTACGTCTGTCTCTATTTCAAATTTGCAAATTTGGTGTTGTTCAGTTGCTCACTTGTGTCTGACTCTTTTCGACCTCATAGACTTGCCTGCAAAGTCTTGCCTGTTTCACGGAGTTTTCTCAAACTCATGTCCATTGAGTCAAAGATGCTTTGCAAATAAGATCATCTAAACCATTTTTCTAGATTCAATATACATATGTTAACATACAATATTTTTCTCTTTCTGACTTCATTTCGTATGACAGTCTCTAGGTCCATCCACACTTGACTTTCTTATGAGTTCTTGTCACTAATATCCCTGACATACAATGTATTCATATCATGTTTATTTCCTGTCCCCTTTTATAAAATAAGATGGGGATTGAACATAGTTTGCTGGATTCCCCTTCAAGAAGGCTCCACCATGTAAACCCCAGCAGTGGGTGTGTGTGAATCTCTGCACTGTGGCAATTACCAATATTTTAAGGCTTTGCCAGTCTCACAGGCAAAGCATCTCTAACTGTTTTTGCTACAGCACTTCTGACAGAAGTCATCTAGTTCTTGCTGATGCCTCCAGCCACAGAGAGCTCTTTCCACCCATTAAGGGACAAGTCCCACAGCTGGAAAGTCAAGCCCCGCTTGTAGTGAGCCAAAATCAGCCTGACAGACATCCCTGTGAAATTCCACTCTAAATCACCTTGTCCTTTGGCCACTCTCAGAGTCAGGATTCCTGCAGGGATGTGGCTCTTTCATTAACAGTGTTGGGTCCATGGCAAATGGAAGGGGAAAAAATGGAAGCAGTGACAGATTTTATCTTCTCGGGCTCCAAAATCACTGTGGACGGTGACTGCACCCATGAAATTAAAAAACATTTGCTCCTTGGAAGGGAAGTTATGATAAATCTAGACAAAAAGCAGAGACATCATTTTGCCGACAAATCTTCATATAGTCAAAGCTATAGTTTTCCAGTAGTCATGTGCGGATATGAGGGAAGGACTATGAAGAAGGCTGAGCACTGTAGAATTGATGCTTTTGAATTGTGCTGTTGGAGAAGACTCCTGAGAGTTCCTTGGACTTCAAAGAGGAGAAACCAGTCTATCCTAAAGGAAATCAACACTGAATACTCATTGGAAAGACTAATGCTGAAGTTCCAATACTCTGGCCACCTGATATGAAGAGCCAGCTCATTGGAAAAGACCCTGATGCTGGGAAAGGCTGAAGGCAGGAGGAAAAGGGGGTGACAGAGGATGAAATGATTGGATGGCATCATCGAGTCAATGGACATGAGTTTGAGAAAAATCCAGGAGATGGTGAAGGACAGGGAAGCCTGGCATGGTACAGTCTATGGGATTAGAGAGTCAGACATGACTTAGCGACTGAACAACTGGTTCCATGATGTTAAAGAGGGCTGGAATAATAAGCAGCAAGTGAGGTTTCATGAACCCGGGAGCCCAGAGAAGAGGCTCCATGCTTACCATAGACGAGACTGTCAGAAGTTGTACCAGCACCTCTCAGGGGAATGAGTGAAGCTGTTTCTGGTGGTGTCAAAACCAAATGGCTGCCAGAGTCAACTGGTACTGTTGGAGTGATGCCAAAAGGCACCAGAAAAACCAGGAAGGAAACCCATTCTCCATTCCTGCCACCTTCCAAATTTCCCCTCTGTTGGCCAAGATCTGAGTCAACCAGCAAGCAAGTCTGGGAAACAGAGTTTGCAGAGGTCCGACCTCAGCATCACACAGAAGAGAAGATGACAACAGTGAAAAGAGGTAACAGCGTAAACAAGCACACCCATTCTACAGTAAATGTCGGAAAGGGAGTAGAGAAGAGGGAATCCTTGAATACCTTGGATAGGAATGTAAATTGGTTCAGCCTCCATGGAAACAGAGCAGAGGTTCTCAAAAAACTGAAAACAGAACTACCCTCAGTTAAGTTCAGTTCAGTTCAGTCGCTCAGTCATGTCCGACTCTTTGTGACCCCATGAATCACGGCACGCCAGGCCTCCCTATCCATCACAAACTTCCAGAGTTTACTCAAACTCATGTGACCCAGCAATTCCACTCCTGGGTATATAGATAGATAGATAGATAGATAGATAGATAGATAGATAGATATCTGACAAAAATCAAAAACAGTAACTTGAAAACATATGTGCACCCCAAGTCCATAGTAGCATTATTTACAATTGCCAGCCATGAAAACAACCTATGTGTTCATCAATGGGTGAATGGATAAAGAAGCTGTGGTATATGTGTACACAATGGAATACTATTTGGCCATGAAAAATAATGAAATTTTGCCATCTGTAGCAACATGGATGGACTTGGAGGGCATTATGCTAAGTGAAATAAGTCAGAGAAAGACAAATCCTCTATTATACCACTTATATGTGAAATCTAAAAAATACAACAAACCAGTGAATATTAAAAAAAGAAAAAAAAGCAGCAGCAGACTCACAGATCTAGAGAACAAACTAGTGGTCACCAGTGAGCGGTGGGGCAATGTAGGGGTGGGGAGTACGAGGTACAAACTATTAGGTGTAAGATGGGCTCAAGGATGTACTGTACAACATGAAGAGCATAGCCAATACTTTGCAATAACTGTAAATGGAAAGTAGCTTTTAAAAATTACATTAAAAATTAAAAATAAGCACACCCACTAATCTTCCTTCCTTCCTTAAAACTGTTTCAGAATTACTGGGAATAATTTAGCCCTGCTATTTTCATTATCATTATAGAGTGATGACAGATTATGAACCATAAGATACAAAAGCAATCAAAATGAAAGTGCATTTTGCCCTCAGTTCTCCAGTCATAAGGCTCAAAGATCAATTTTATACACACATGACATCCCACATAGGAGGTGTACTGAGGTGCAGAAAACTCAAGTGCTGCGAGCAGGTATTTCACTATGGACTCTCCTTCTTGTATATCACCTGCTTCCTCTGCAACTCAGCCAGTTGAGGAGATAGCTGATTGGCTCAGATGCATTGAAATAGTTTGGCAGGCTTTTAAACCCTAAACAACAAGCCTCTCTCTCATCTGTTAGGTCTACTCTTTACCCTTCTGTATAGTTTCTCTCTTAAAAGGAAAAAACAGAATTGATACCAAATACAGAGGGAATATACCACATTATTGCAACAACCTGCTGATGTGACTGTCTTCAAGAAAGTTTTAAAAAGGAAGGACACCGAAACCTCAACTGCTAGAGGCCTGATCTTAGAAATGATTCAATATTTAAGCTATATGTATGTATATGTGCGTCTGTCAGTCACTCAGTCATGTCTGACTCTTTGTGACCCCACGGACTGTAGCCCACCAGGCTCCTCTGTCCATGGGATTCTTCAGGCAAGAATGCTGGAGTGGATAGCCAGTTCCCTTCCCCAGGGGATCTTCCCAACTGAGGGATTGAACCCAGGTCTCCCACATTGCAGGCAGATTCTTTACTGTCTGAGCTACCAGTGAAGTCATCCTCAGTAATACTGACTTTGAGACCTCAGTTTTTCCATCCATCACTAGGGCAGTATTTTTCTAGAAAAGTCATTTGAGAATGTGGGAGAAAGTCAAGTAAGTCCAAAGAGTTCATCACCGATGTGTGTTTAAAATATTCCAGCTGACAAGTGGTGGCAATACAGCCTGCTTTAGTCACCCTGGTGCCTGTCAATTCTATCTCCATTTTGGGTACATATCAAAAGAGTCTAATGCCAAGCGATGGAGAGCATTCTTCCTGCATCATCACCATCTGTTTCCTTGGCACCCACTCCAGCCAGCTGTGTTGCCAGCTTTCAAGCTGTTTATTGGTGTACCACACAGAGAAGTTATGGACGCATGGACTGGATCTCCTGAAAATTGGGCATTTTTATTTCTCTCTGAAGTGTTTTCTCAATGTCTTGTCATTCTTACAGAATGTCCAACAAGCACTTACTGAATGACTCCAGCTTGCCCCTGGCAACAAGGTAGACTTATAATTGTGAACAAGTTCAGTTCAGTTCATTTCAGTCGCTCAGTCATGTCCAACTCTTTGCGATCCCATGTACTGCAGCACACCAGGCTTCCCTGTCCATCACCAACTCCCAGAGCTTGCTCAAGCTCATGTCCATTGAATTGTTGATGCCATCCCAACCATTTCATCCTCTGTCATCCCCTTCTCCTCCTGCCTTCAGTCTTGCCCAGCATCAGGGTCTTTTCCAAGGAGTCAGTTCTTCACATCAGGTGCCCAAATTATTGGAGTTTCAGCTTCAGCATCAGTCCTTCCAATGAATATTCAGGACTGATTTCCTTTAGGATGGACTGGTTGGATCTCCTTGCAGTCCAAGAGACTTGCAAGAGTCTTCTCCAACACCACAGTTCAAAAGCATCAATTCTTCAGTGCTCAGCTTTCTTTAGAATCCAGCTCTCACAATTACACATGATTACCAGAAAAACCATAGCTTTGACTAGATGGACCTTTGTCAGAAAAGTAATGTCTCTGCTTTTCAATATGCTGTCTAGGTTTGTCATAGCTTTTCTTCCAAGGAGCAAGCATCTTTTAATTTCATGGCTGCAGTCACCATCTGCAGTGATTTGGGAGCCCCAAAAAATAAAGTCTCTCACTAAACAAGTTACACTGTAAAAAAAAAAAATTACACCAGTGTTAACTCTCAGGAAAGCTATAAATGGAACTAGAAAAAAAATAGAAAAAGCAAAAAGAAATGGTCAAGTGGGAAGAAGCCTCACCCTGTGAGCAGAATGAGAAAGTCTGCATGCAAGTGTGCAGTGGTGGAGGGACTTTTCTGGGGTCCAGTGGCTAAGACTCCACACTCCCAATACAAGGGGTACAAGTTTGGTCCCTGATCAGGGAACTAAGATCCCACATGCCAGATGACATGGCCAAAATCTTTTAAAAATTAAAAATAAGACTGTGCAGTGGTGGAGACAGAGAGACAACTAAAATGTCCATTACAATGATCTATGTGATAGAATGGTTCTGGGATTCTGGGCCCTGCTAATTAAGGTGGGAGAGAAGGATGGATAAATGTAGAATAAATAGTCTGTCTTTGAATAATAGTAATAAGGCTAACATTTCTGTCATCTAAAATATCTTTTAAAAAATCTAGAAAATTAATTCCAAATAATACATATATATTAATATATGAAAGTGAGGTGAAAGTGTTAGTCACTCAGTTATGTGTGATTCTTCGTGACCCAAAGGATTGTAGCCCACCAGGCTCCTCTGTCTATGGAATTCTCCAGGCAAGAATACTGGAGTGTGGAGCCATTCCCTTCTCCAGGGGATCTTCCAGACCAGGGATCAAAACTAGGTCTCCTGCATTGCCGGCAGATTCTTCCCTGGTCTGAGCCACCTGCAAAGCCCATATTAATATATATGTATACATATATACATGTATACATATATGTGATTTTATTTATTTATTTTTTAGAGAAGAGAAACCCAAGCCATTTGGGGAAAAGTTCTTTCACAAAAGGCCCTTCAAGTTCACTATAACGGGCAGAATATCAGACCAGAGGCAACAGGCCTGTTGCCTGTGCCTAGACAGCACAGGATGTCTAGGTTGGTCATAGCTTTACTTCCAAGGAGCAAGTGTCTTTTAATTTCATGGCTGCAGTCACCATCTGCAGTGATTTTGGAGCCCAAGAAAATAAAGTCTGTCACTGTTTCCATTGTTTCTCCATCTATTTGCCATGGAGTGATGGGACTGGATGCCATGATCTTAGATTTTTCAGTGTTGAGTTTTAAGCCAGCTTTTTCACTCTCCTCTTTCACTTTCATCAAGAGTCTCTTTAGTTCCTCCTCACTTTCCGAAAAGATAATCAGGTAAACAAGTTTCCAGTCCTTGAGTAATTTATAAACAATAGAGATGATCAGATATAAATATATGCCTATGCAATATATATAGTGGGCGTGTCTTGTAGCTCAGTTGTTAAAGAATCTGCCTGCAATGCAGGATATCCAGGTTCAACTCCTGGGTCGGGAAGATCCCCTGGAGAAGAAAACAGCAACCCACTCCAGTATTCTCGCCTGGAGAATCCCATGGACAAAGGAACCTGGCAGGCTATAGTCCATGGGGTCGCAAGAATCGGGCACTCTTAGTGACTAAACCACCATGCATTATATATAAACACATACATGTACTTACTAGTAAATACATATAGAAGGTGAATGCTACACAAAAAGGTTATGAACCAAGTCAGATGATTTGGAGAATCATTACATCTATTGTTACATACATCTATTACATCATTATATCTATGGTTACATACATCTATTACATCATTACATCTATGATTCAGAGAAGTTGGCAATTATTTCCAGTTTGAGAGATGAGAAACTGCTTCTTGGAAAAGGTATCATTTAAACTGCATCTTTTATTATTTTTGGCCATGCTGCAGGGGGATCTTAGTTCCCCAACTAGGAATTGCACCTGTGCCCTTGGCAATGAAAGCACAGAGTCCTAACCACTGGACCCTTCCAGGGAATTCCCTAATATCAGCAAAACTTTAATTTTAAAATCTGATAAAAAGTATAGGAAGATTTTGCATACAGCTGAAACTGCATGCTTGCTCAGTTGCTCAGTCATGGCTGACTCTTTTGAAGCCCCATAGAATGCAGCCTGCCAGGCTCCTCTGTCCATGGAATTGTCCAGGCAAGAATACTGGAGCAGGTTGCCATTTCCTACTCCCGGGGATCTTCCCCACCCAGGGACTGAACCCATGTCTCCTGCATTGGCAGGAGAATTCTTTACCACTGTGCCACCTGGGAAACCCACAATTGAAAGTTGACATTAATCCAAATAAAATTCCTGTGAATTAAGATAACTGGGGAATCTCTAAAATAGTAGCACAAAATATAACCTAATCTGCATCTTAATGAATTAGCTGAGCTTGATTATCACACTCAGACAAAGAAATATTTCATCCCAAAAGAACTATGAGTGAAGCAGGAAAGAAGGAAGCCTGGAATCACATTTGAGACAAGGGAAATGTTCAGATGGTGTAGAACCTGGAGTGCTTAGAGGTTGAGTAGTGGTCTGTGATACTAAGATTGCACTGGATATCACTTCACAAAGGATTCTGGATGGTATCCTAAAGAGTTTAAACCTTTAAGCTTTTCAATAAGAGGGTGATGTGATCAGCTCTGTAGGATAAATTGAAAGAGATTAGAGGCAGGAAGGTCAGCTTTAGGGCAATGATGGTAGTCTCTGACTAAAGCATGTTTCTGCTAAAAAGAACTTAAGAGTTCCTTATTAGTTCATCTGTTTATTTTACAAATTAAAAACCTGAGGACTAGACAGATGCTTTAGGCTCACTGAATGAATAATGGTAGATCCAAACTAAAACCCAATTTATGGCTCTAATTCCAAAAAGTGAGAGATCCAAAGGAACTTGTAAATTTTGAGCCCTCCACCCACCTTCCTGGGCTTCCCAGATAGACCTAATGGTAAAGAACTTGCCTGACAATACAGGAGATATTAGGACCCAGGTTCAATCCCTGGGTCCAGATTTCCTGGAGGAGGACATGGCAACCCACTCCAGTATTCTTGCCTGGAGAATCCCATGGACAGAGGAGCCTGGCAGGCTACAATCCATGGGATTGCAAAGAGTTGGACACGACTGAAGTGACTTAGTATGCACCTACCTTCCTGGACTTACTGCCTACCTGGGGACCCTTGCCTCCACCACCAGACCTGCACATCTCTTCTCCATCCTCCCCTGCTCACCAGCTCAACCACCTGTCCTCTCCCAGTCTGCAGCTCAAAGGTCCCTACGGCCCCTCCCTCTTTCATACTCTTGTATATGCTGTGTAACAATTTACCACACACTGGGTGCCTTAGAACAATACCGGATTTTTTGGTTCACAGTTCTGTTGGTCAGAAGTCCAGCACAAGGGGACATATGTATACGTAAGGCTGATTCATGTTGATGTATAGCAGAAACTAACACAATATTGTAAAGCAGTTACCCTACAATTAGACATAAACAAATTTTAAAAATGGTAATTGTAACAGTAACTATCGCCTAAAAAATACAAAGAACTGAGTATACTAAACTTTGTAAATGCTGTAGCATTTCTCTATCCAACATACCTTACTACATATATATAATAAACTGAAAATAATTGCTGCCACATGTATAACTGTCACAGAAAAAAAAAGAAAGCTAAAGTCATTACAAGAATGTATTAAAATGGAAAATGATTCAATAAATCATGTTAGAAATAATTTAAAAAATAAAGAAGTCCAGCGCAACATGGCTGGGTTCCCTGCTCAGGGATCATGAGGCCAAAATGAAGGTGTCAGCCTGGCTGACTGCTCGTCTGAAGGTTCTCGGGAAGACTCCACTTCCAAGCGTACCCTTATCATTGGGAGAATTCAGATCCTTGTGGTTAGAGGACTGAGGTCACCACTGCCTGGGTGCCTATCATTCAGCAGCCATTCTCAGCTCCTGGAGATGAACTGCATCCTCGACACATGGCCCCTCCTCCTTCAGGCCAACGAGGATCCATCAAAGCCTTCTTGGGCATTCCATCTGTGATTTCTTCTACCTCTGACCTCTGAACCCAGATTTAAGGGACTTCTGAGATAAGGTCAGACCTTCCTGAATGATCTCCTTAAGATCCACTGTGTCGTGGAGTGGAACCTAATCCCACGAGTAAAATCCACTGTATTCATAGTCCTGGAGACTAAGCGGGGCATGTACACCATGGGATCAGGGAATCTTGGAGACCATATCAGAATTCTACCTCCACACTCCCTTCACTCTTGCAAGAGTTTCATTTCTTTCAGCCAGGTTAGAGACTACAATTTAATTCCACCCAGAACAATAGTGAGAATACTACAGCTTCTTCTGATAACCTTGTTTTTCAAGGACAAGGTTTTTCTCATTAAGCTAACATGATTTCCTGGAGGAATTTCAGGCAACCTTGTAGAGAGATTTGCCATTTCCATCTCCAGAGGATCTTCCTGATTTTTTGGAGAGATTTGAAGTTAGGTGTGTTGATGAGTAGAGCTTATGTTCAAGCTATGAGTATCCATTGACCCCACTGTTTACACCACTCCTTACTTCTGGGAATGTGGGTTCTTACACTTGAGCTAAGAAAATACAGAGGATCAGTCACCCTGAGTCAGAGTTACCAAGTCAGGTTATTTTTCCTCTTTTCTTCCGTCTTTAAGGGCTTAACCTGCTGCACTGGCCTCAGCATCCTCATTTATAACCAGGGAGTTATTGGGGGAAAAAATTAAGTCAATTACAATCTAATTTTCCATGGCTGATTCATGTCAATGTATGGCAAAAACCACTACAATATTGTAAAGTAATTAGCCTCCAACTAATAAAAATAAATGAAAAAAAAAAAGGAAAAAGAAAACAACCAATCAGTGCATTGCAACATTCAGCACACTCAACATAGCAAGAGGACCACCAAGATGCCAGCTACTCTCTATTCAGCCTTCCTTCTTTCAACGATCATTCTATAACTACCACTGGCACATTATGCCTAATTAGATATTACTGTGACATATGGGCATGAAATGTATGTGTTCCTTAGTCACCCCACTTTACTGTTAAATTGTCTGCAGAGATTTTTCCAAAAAATGAATAATTAAGCTTATTTCTTTGTCTCTTGTTTTTCCAATTCCCTTAGATTCTATTCAGGTGATATAATTATCCTGTATCCATGGTAATGCTCATTATCTACATCTATAGGTGAAATCTTTGGGGGCTGCTGGTAAAATAATTTTTTTGCCCTTAATCTGGCTTCAATCTGTGCGCCCATGAATGATGAAGCTGTTTAAAGTCACTGGTGCTAATGTGGATTTACGCTTTAGTTAGCACTGCAAGCTAATGCTCACATTCAATTCCCTACTGCATTTCTTTTTTTTTAAGTTTGACAGAGAAATATATAACCCCCTTATCTCCATCCCAGTTTTTGTTCTAATGAACTGCTCAATTATAATACCTGAACTACATAACTCTTCTGAAATGGTTGTGATATTTGTAGACGAGGTATAAGCAAGAGTTCAAAATTTAAATAATATGTTCCACAAATCGCTCCAAAACAGATTAACTTCCAAGTATCGAAGCATTTAATAAAAGTCACCACTCTGACACCTTAAGGTACTGATCTTGCTGACACACACCTCATGTCCTACTTTTAACAACTTTGCTGGTTGTGTGTGTTATTTGCTCAGTCGTGTCCGATTCTTTGCAACCCCATGGACTATAGCTCAACAGGCTCCTCTGTCCGTGGCATTCTCCAGGCAAGAATACTGGAGTGGGTTGCCATTCCCTTCTCCATGGCGGGTTGTAATACACTGTTAATGAGTAAACACCAAAAGGATGTGGAGTCAGAAGACAAGGCTTTGAATTTCAGTCCTTCCACTTACTACCTTAAGGCCACCAGTAAGTTACTGAACTTGTTCCCAGTCTCAAGCTTCCTTATCTGAAGACTTGGAATAATAATAATAATTTCATGAGATTCTCGTGAAGATTAGAGAGAATATGCTTAGCACCTAGTAAGTGCCCAACAGATGGTGCTGTGATTATTACTGCTGGAGTGATCCTGATCTGGAGCTCTGTGGGAAGGCGGACTTTTAGCCCATGACCCAGAACTTCTGAATCAGAACCTGCAGTCTCGCAAGATCCTTGGGTGATCTGGGTGCATGTTAAAACCTGGGCAGCACTGGTGCTGAAAACAGAAAACTTGTGGAATGCGGATGTTTCATTTTGGGCATGGAAATGTTTCATGGGTTCTTGTCTAATACATGATTTGAAATGACATTCTTTCCAATTTTCGCCTGTGTTGACAAAAATGACAGAATTCCTCCTCTTTTCACCCTTAGGTTAACAGAAAAATAAAGTAACACATCTACAGAGACCTTAAAGACTCTATAGCCTATACCTCACCTCAAGGCCAAGGAGATGAATGGGTTAGTGGTGGATCTTGCATTACATTCTCCTGACTGGATTAACATAAATATCCTTTAGATCACACATTTAATTCAGTAAAAGGAGGTGGAAGCTTTTATTTTCTTGAATGAACATAAGCCCAGCTACTTTAATAAGTTATTTAATAGGAATAGGGAGGAAAGAATTAGGGTACAAACATGATGTAGACAAATTAAAAGAGTGCTTAAGAGGTTAGACTTTGGAGTCAGGTTCAAACCTGCTTGAGGCATCAGGCAGGTACTGAACTCCCTTTATCCTGAACTCTCTGAGCCTTGGTTTGTTCATCTGTGACATAAAGTTACTAAAACGTGTTTTATAAAGTTGAGGATACTAAATGAGATCACATGCAAAGATATAGCATAGAGCAAGATACATGATAATGGCTCAGTAAATGATAACAGTATTATTACTGACTTTTTAATCAAACATATATTTTTTATTGGACTATAATTGCTTTACAATGTTGTGTTGGCTTCTGCTGTATGACAAAGTGAGTCAGCCATATGTATACATATATCCCCTCCTTTTCCATCTCCCTCCCACTCCTCCATCCCACCCCTGTAGGTCACCACCGAGTGCCAAGCTGAGCTCCCTAGGCGATACCGCAGCTTCCCACTCGCAGTCTATTTTATGCATGGTAGTGTATATTTACATTACTATCTGGCATGGCTAATGAGCTCACAGATAAGCCATGAGAAAACATGAATGTGGGTAATTCACTCAGTGTCCTAAAACAATTGATGTAATTTCTGTTTCCTTTTAATGGAAATAAATGTTCTATGAAGAACTAGTCAGTAGGTACGTAAGAACAGAAAAGACCAAAAGAGGACACCAGAGGATCCCAGAGTGAGCAGTTTAGGAAGTAGGCTGAGGATTGCAGCAAAAGGTGAAGAGGGTAGAAGTATTAAAATTTAGGAGCTTGGAGGAGGCGGCCTGTGAAATTAGAAGCTGGATCTCGGAGGTGACAGTGCTTCTTGGCTGGTGTCTCTGATGAGGACATCATACATCTGGTTCTGGAGATATGGAGATAACTACAAACTGGACTCCATGCTGCCACTGGACAGAATTTTCTGCAGTCTCCAGCTCACAGCTCGGGAAAACAGGAAGCTAACAGCACACAGCAGGCTCTTCTTCCTCTTCTAGCTTTTCTGTCTCCCTCTATTGTTCCCTATTTAGACAGCCTAACAGGGAGCAGCTGGCAAAGAAAGCATGTGGCTTGTAGAGCAGCAGCCCAGCCGGCAGCCCAAAGCCAGGAACTGAAGGATGGATTTGGGGCTGAGACAACAGCTTTCTAAGCGGCACTATAGCTTGCCATAATGCGAGACCGCTTGATAAGGACCATAAGAAAGACTGCATTTGGGGGAAGAAGAGTCTAGAGAAATTAAAATAATGACTTCCAGGTGGGTACATGATTGTCGTGCGCTATGCCTTGAAAAGCAGATGAGTTTGCCCCATGGAGTCTCTGCCTCCTCTGTTTTCCCTTCCCCACCTCTCTTGTAACAAACATGGAAAAATGAGGAACTGGGAGCTTGAGCATCGTTACTGCAGTCTTCCACGAACCTGGCACATATATGATTACCGGAGGCAGAGGGAAGAAGGAACAACGATGAACCCAATCTTCACAAAGCTGTTCTTGTTTTCCATTTTTGTCTGTGGTTTGCCTCTGACTACTTAGGGGTTTTGGAAGTTTCTTGTGATTGCGTTTCTGATAGAATAATGGGGATCCATGTACAAGAACCGTAACCATGAAACGCATAGACTCAAAGATACTGAGTGTGGTGTGTATTTTCCATGCTTGGCTATAGTCTCCCTCCCCTGAATGGAGGGTTCTAATTATATATGCTCCTGAGTTGGGTCACTCATCAGCAAACCACATGCCAAATGCTTAACAAAGATAAAACCTCTGCTTTCTCATAGATGGAACTCAGACAGCATTATGACATTAGCTTTACCATCAGAAGGAAAAAAAAAAGAGATCCCTCAGAGAAAGTATCCTGGGAAAAATCCATCAGGATGTAAAAGGGACCAAGAAAACAACTGGGATGCAGCATCAAAGATGGAGGGAGGGTAGAAATCACATGTGTGTTTGCATATTCCCCATTCTAGCCTAAATGCCACCAATTTTTTTGTATTATGCATCATATGTATATCAAAAACAAGAACTGAGGGACAAGTCATGTGTTTATTTTTTAAGAAAGAGGTGTGTATATACCTAGTTCTTTGAATTTATAGGTGATATGCATCATCTTTCTTTTTTATGCTATATCTCTATGAAGTGAAAGTTGCTCAGTGGTGTCTGACTCTCAGTGCCCCCATGGACTGCAGCCTGCGAGGCTTCTCTGCCCATGGAATTCTCCAGGCCAGAATACTATACAGGGTAGCCAGTCCCTTCTCCAGGGGATCTTCCCAACCCAGGGATCGAACCCAGGTTTCCTGTATTTCGAGTAGATGCTTTACCCTCTGAGCCACCAGGGAAGTCCAAGAATACTGGAGTCGGTACCTATCCATTCTCCAGGGGATCTTCCCAACCCAGGAATCGAACCGGGGTCTCCTGCATTGCAGGTGCATTCTTTACCAGCTGAGCTACCAGGGAACCCGTATAAAATGATTTTATCATCAGAATATAATTGCTTTACATGTGGGGTTAGTTTCTGCTGCAAAAACAAAGTGAATAAGCTATATGTGTGCATCTACCCCCTCCCTCTTGAGCCTACCTCCCATCCCCACCCCCATCTCACCCTCTAGGTCATCACAGAACACCAAGCTGAGCTTCCAGGGCTATACAACAGCATCCCACTAGCTATCTGTTTTACGCATGGTAGTGCACATATGTCAATATACTCTCCCAATTTGTCCCACCCGCCCCTTCCTCTACCAGTGTCTACATGTCTGTTCTCTATGTCTGTGTCTCTCCTGTGTGTGTATGTGTTAGTTGCACAATCATGTCCAACTCTTTGCAACCCCATGGACTGTAGTCCACCAGGCAACTCAGTCCACAGAATTCTCCAGGCAAGAATACTGGAGTGGGTTGCCATTTCCTTCTCCAGGGGATCTTACCAGGGATTGAAGCCAGGTCTCCCGCATTGCAGGCAGATTCTTTACCATTTGAGCCACAAGGGAAGCCCTGGTATCTCTATTCCTGCCCTGCAAATAGGTTCATCTGTATCCTTTTACTAGATTCCAGAAATATGTGTTAATATACAATATTTGTTTTTCTCCTTCTGATGTTAGAAAAGTACAACCTTCCAAGACCAAACCAGGAAGAAATAGAAAATATACATCTTTCTTAAGGAACCAAATAGATTTATTCAAAATATATACCAGACAGATAAGACTGTAGGCAGTTATCCCATTTAAGTTTGTCAAGGACGGCCTGTTCAAAATAATTGTCAATGTACTGACTAAGGTATATATGACTCTGAGGCAATACCACCCCTTCTCTGTGCCATTATTCTTTATGTGAAAAATCATTGGTTAAGATGAGTTTTGTATGCAGTTTGTTGTCATTTAGTCACTAAATCGTGTCTGACACTTTACAACCCTATGGACAGTAGCTTACCAGGCTTGTCTGTCCATGAGATTCTCCAGGCAAGAATACTGGAGTCGGTTGCTATTTCCTTCTCCAGGGGATCTCCCCGACCCAGGGATTGAACCCACGTCTCTTACGTGTCCTGTATTGGCAGGAGGGCTCTTTACCACTGAGACACCAGCGGAGCCCTTTGTATGCAGACATATAACCAAAAAATCGAACACAACAAAAATAGATAAGGGACCCTTCACCTTATATGCATAATTATTCAAAAACTGCATTTGAATGGAAGGTGACACTCCATATAAATCTTTTGTGCAGACTGAGACCAACACTAATGAGGTCCATTTTGCTGCCTATCAAAAAGCATTCTTCTTTGCCAATAGCTACCCACTGTGGATGAGGCACTGCAGTCTCCATAGTGACAGAGATGGTCAGCATTTCAAAGGTGCCAACATCTTCAACTGAACAAAACCAATTGAATACGAATGTATTGGCTATAATCTCCAAGTGGAAGAGCCCTGTTCAGAATTCCCAAAGCAAAACAGCACAACGTCTTTGTCCTGAAGCAAATCCCACTCAAAGTGATACTGACTCCCATGAAAACAGGTTAGTCCATGAAAAATTATTAAACAACTATTTTCTACTTAAGATTCTTTGCTTTAATGACTCTCAGTCCCAAAGGATTTCTTCTTTTGTTTTGAGCAAAATGTGGGCTCATCCTTTGCGGAAATATAAAAGTTGGCAGTGTTGTGATAAGTTATATCCCTTAATGTGTTTTGTGTAGGGAGAAAAAACCTGCAAAACCTGGTGTTTACAGCATTTTCATGGATGGTCCCAATGGATCAGTCACACAATTTTTAATCTAAGAATGAACTTTAAAAATCTTCACCTAGCTTTACACTGTTGCCAATGTTCTAGATATGAAATGCTTAAGGAATAACTATCCCATTGTTAGCAGTTTTTCTCCCTTTTCCTGCTCATATCTCTTGACAAGATGTAATAAAATCACTTAGATAAACTCTAACACTGTTGGGTTTGCAATGAGATTCTGCTTTGAAGTTCAGTTATGTTCCCATGATTATGCCATAGGTGATGAAAATCACATGAATTTAAGGGACATAAGAAAAAAACATTGTATTATGCAAGTGTTTTATGTGGGACTTTTCATAAAATTTGGGACTTTTCTGCACAGTTTGAGTTACATAATAATTCCACTGACTATAGATTTTAAAAAGAGTACCCTTGATAGTTGTGTAGCTGTGGTTTCACGCTGTTGTCTTGCTGCAGAGCTGGGTAGCTACGCACAGACTCTGTTCCTCCCACCTGCTCATTTAAAAATAAACTTCTCAAGAACTTGAATGCAAAAGCATTAGCTTAACATTTCATTAATAATTTCAATGCAAAAAAGCAACAGTAAGATGAAATCACCCACACGGAATATGTAATATTCTTGAGTTCCTGTTATATTTGTAAAAAATGATTCTTAATTTAGAAGGGAAAGATCTAGGTTATCAAAGGAGTATTCATCCAAAAAAAGTTAACTTTTGTTTTAAAACTTTTTGAATATACTTGTTTTTAAAGACAATAAGACTAGAACAGATTTTCGACCAATTTGTATTCCTATGCTTGATGGAATCTAAATATATATATTGCAATTTTGCAATTATGATAAAACTATTGTTCTTTTTACTTTATTATTACTTTAGTGAAGGACAGGGAAGCCTGGCATGTTGCAGTCCATGGGGTCACAAAGAGTCAGACACGACTTAGCAACTGAACAACAATTACTTTTAAAGACTATTTATTTTATAGTAGAACATTATATGTGTTATTTTATTAATGACAACATATTTCACATGAGACATATATAAAAAGTGAATAGAATGTGAATACAAATATAAAAAGTAAAGAAATGAATTCAGATCAGAGTAATTTTTCAAAAGAAGACACAAATATTAAACTATGACAATAATATTTACATGAAAATGCTCTCTTGATTGTTCCTCAGACTTCTTAACCTTTATTAGGCTCAATTTTACCACTCATGGCATAAATGAAGAATGAGGAAAAATACTGTAGTAAAAGGTATCCAAATGCACTATTCTGAATATCATAATGAACATTTTATACCATGTGGGTGTTGCTTGCAAGAATTTTCTGTGCTTTTTGTTCACATGGTTATCCATCAGCATTAAAAGAAAAGACATTAAAAACACGATTTAGAGTTTTTCAAACTAACCTAGCCTTGTCATAAGAATAAAGGAACTCAGGACAGGCTGAAAACATTGCTAGGTGGAGTCTACAGTCATAGAGTCAGGTAGGATACTCAGCAGATTTCCATTTTAGAGAGGAAAGAAGTAGGTAGCTTCTTGTATCTCATATAAACTGGAGCTAACCAAACCCCTACTCCAGTATTCTTGCCTTGAGAATCCCCATAGACAGAGGGGCCTGGCAGGCTACAGTCCATGGGGTCGCAAAGAGTTGGACACAACTGAGTGACTAATACAGTGTAACCAAACCCCCCAGTAGACACACATGATCTGGCAATCAGTTCTAGTTTGGGGTCCTTTGGAAAGAATCTTAGGTGCAGAAAGCCAAGGTTTGGGCATCCAGAGTGCACAAGCCTGGCCACTGTCTAGCTTGGAAGTAACCATGTCATAGGTTCATGGAGGGTACAAGATACACAGTCTTATAGATGAATTAGATACGTGATGGCCTTCTTGTTTATTTCTTTAAACCATAGTTCACTGAAAGTGAAATTCCTGACAGCTTCCTACTATGCCTGCTGCTTATTATTAATAAACCTACCGAAGCACAGAGTAATGATAAACAGAGCCCTAGAAATCCACAGAAAGGAAATAAACAAAATTTTGGTAAAATATTCAGCCTCACAGGAAACCTCAATTTTAACACAATTATATCTTTTAGAATTTTCACCTGTCATGTTGTCCAATATTTTTTAAAAATAATAAGCAATGCTAGCAAGGATCAAGCACACATGTTTTCTCATACACTACTGGTCTCAGAAAGAGCACAGACACCTTGGGATGCAGTATGGCCGTGTGTTTCAAGGGATTTGATGATGATCACCATCACCGTGCCAGCAAGTCCACCATGAAGATCAGATACTTAGGGGAAAAATTAATAAAACAGTGAAGAACTATGTGCATAGATGATCCTCACAGAATCATTCATCAAGGCAAAGAAATGGAAATTCGCATGTACTCCAGACAGTTCATCTTTAACAAATGTCGAGGGGCTCTGCTGCTGCTTAGAATATAGAATGTGGAAGAGAAGGTCTGTTTTTGTTGTTCTGTTGCTACATCGTATCCAACTCTTTTGGGACCCCATGGACTGTAGCCTGGCTCCTCTGTCCATAGAATTTCCCAGGCAAGAATACTGGTTGTTATTCAATTGCTAAATTGTGTCCAACTCTTTGTGACCTCATGGACTGCAGTATGCCAGGCTTCTCTGTCCAGTATCTCCCAGAGTTTGCTCAAACTCATGTCCTTTGAGTTGGTGATGCCATCCAACAATCTCATCCTCTGTTGTCCCCGTCTTCTCCTGCCCTCAATCTTTCCCAGCATCAGAGTCTTTTCCAATGAGTCAGCTCTTCACATCAGGTGGCCAAAGTATTGGAGCTTTGGCTTCAACATCAATCCTTCCAAAGAATATTCAGGATTGATTTCCTTTAGGATTGACTGGTTTGATCACCTTGCTGTCCAGGGGACTCTCAAGAGTCATCTTCAGCATCACAATTTGAAAGCATCGGTGCTTTCGGTGCTCAGCCTTCTCTTTCTCTGCTATTTTAGATACCTCATACCTATTAGTCTGGGTTCCTATTCTTTAGAGACACAGAACCAACAGGAAATATATAAAGAAATGAGATATAGATAGAAAGAGAGAGAGAGATGGATGGATAGGTGGAGGGATAGACTGATAGAAAGAAATAGGTTTATTATAGACATTGACTCACACAGTTATGAAGTTTGAGAAGTACCACTATTTGCAATATGTAAAACCAGGAAAGCCAGTAGTATAAATCAGTCCAATATCAAAGGCCTCAGCACAGGAGTGCTGATGTCCAAAAGCATGAAAAGATGGATGTCCCAGCTCAGGAAGAAAGTTAGTTCACACTTCCTTTGCCTTTTTGTTCTATTCAGGCCCTCAAAGGACTGGATGATATGCCATCCACTATGGTGAAGGTGGATCTCTTTACTCAGCTTAATAAATCAAATGCTAATCTCAGCCATGAAATTAAAAGATGTTTGCTCCTTGGAAGAAAAGCTATGACAAACCTAGACATCATATTAAAAAGCAGAGACATTACTTTGCCGACAAAGGCCTGTCTAGTCAAAGCTGTGCTTTTTTCAGCAGTCATGTATGGAATGTGAGAGTTGGGCCATAAAGAGAGCTGAGCACTAAAGAATTGATGCTTTTGAACTGTGGTGTTGGAGAAGACTCTTTAGAGTCCCTTGGACTGCAAGGACATCAAACCAGTCCATCCTAAAGGAAATAAGTCCTGAATATTCATTGGAAGGACTGATGCTGAAGCTGAGGCTCCAATACTTTGACCACCTGGTGTGAAGAGCTGACTCATTGGAAAGACCCTGATGCTGGGAAAGATTGAAGGCAGGAGGAGAAGGGGACAACAGGATGAGATGGTTGGATGGCATCACTGACTCAACAGGCATGACTCTGAGTAAGCTCTGGAAGATGGTAAAGGACAGGGAAGCCTGGCTTTCTGCAGTTCATGGGGTCGCAAAGAGTCAGACACAACTGAGCAACTGAACAACAATCTCTTCCCAAAACAGCCCTCACTGACACCACTCAAATAGTATTTTACCAACTATGTGGACATCCCTTAGCCCAGTCAAGCTGACATAAATTAATCATAACATCATGTCAGTAGAATCATGCGGGATTTGTCTTTCTGTGACTGGCTTATATAACTTCTCATGATGTCCTCCAGGTTCATTCATGCTATAACATACTGCAGAATGTTTATACGAACATCTTCTTTAGCCATTCATCCATTAATGGGCATTTTGGTTATTCCTACATCTTGGTTATTGTAAATAATGCTGCAGGAAATATGGGACTGCTGACATATTTTCAAGATCCTGCTTTCAATTCTTTTGGGTAAATACTCAGAAACACAATTGTTGGATTGCGGGGAGCCAGCCTGACTGCTCAGGCTCCTTCTTGGCTCTGAGAGAGATCAAGAGGAACCCTATCTGGCCCATGGAGAGTATAAGCAGTTTGAATTTGTTCTCCCACCTTTGCCCAAGTTTCCAAGTTAACAGTTCCTTCCTCCAGGAATCAAGGACAAGTTTCCTCTATGAAAGCAAGAAATCTTTCCAGTTTCCGTTTAGACACCAAAAACTCCTCTAGCTTTTAACATAATTTTTAACATAGAAACAAAGAACTATCTACTATTATTTTGCCCCGTGAGTTTTACTCTCAACTATACCCTCTCCACCCGCAATCATCCACAATGCCTGAACTCGCAAATACCTCCCGCGGGAGAACCTTCGAAGGGTCTTCGGGTGGCTGTACGCTGGAATCCGCCCACGTCCCTGTTCGGGCGCCACTCTTGCCGGAGCCTGCCGGCAAACGAACTGGTCGAGAACGCAATTACCAGAGTACCTGAGAAATATAAGACTTAGACAGACTTAGAAAGACTTAGACAGACTTAGAAAAATGGGGTTGAGAGGGACAGAGTCTGCTTGCGTCTGACTCTGCCAACTTTATTGAAGAATACCACACCTATATATATGCTAACAGGAGTTGCTAATAGATCAAAGGTTTGCATATGTGCAAAGCTACAGGCACAGATGTTTTAAATTTCTCCACTTAAGATCAGTAAAGCATCACCCTAGCGCCCAACATGATTAACTAGATAGAAAACAGGCTTCAATCATGACGAGTTTATCAGCACCAGGAAAACAGGTGAAAGATCGCTACAGCAATTTCCTTGAGGGAGGTGAGAAAGGCCAACCTGTGCTTTAATAAATCAGGGGTGGCGGGACAGAGAGGGACCTCTTGATCTCTCTCAGAGCCAAGAAGGAGCCTGAGCAGTCAGGCTGGCTCCCCGCATTGGATCATATGAAGTTGTATTCTTTTTTTTTTTTTTTTTTGAGGAGCCATCATGTTTTTCATAGAAACTGCACCATTTTGCTTTCCACCAACAGAAGGCAAGGGTTTCAGTTTCTCCACAATCTATCCAACATTTATCTTTTGTTTTAATAATAACTCACAAATATAAGTTGATATTTCATATTTATTTGCATTTCCATCATAATTAGTTATGTTGAGAATCTTTCTGTATATCTCTTGGCCATTTGTGTTTTCTCTTTGAAAAAATGTGTGCTCAACACCTTTGCACATTTTTTAATCAGGTTATTTATTTTTTCTATTGAGCTGTAGGAGATCCTCAGATATCTTAGGTATTAACTCCTCACCAGCTATGTAGTTTGTAAGCATTTTCTCCCATTTAGTAGGCTGACTTTTCACTCAGTTCATTGTTTGTTGCTATGCAGAAGCTTTTAAATTTGATGTAGTCCCACTTGTTTATTTTTGCTTTTGTTGCCTGAGCTTTTGGTGTCCTATCCAAGAAATCATTGCCAACACCAATGTCATGAAACTATTTCCTTCACTTCTCCATCTGCTTCTTAGTTTCCAAAATAATGCCTCTCTTTTCCTGTTGCTCCCCCTTTACTGTAAAAGGGGAGTGGCAATACATGTGTGCATCCCATCTGCCTTGCTCTGATGAAAGCTGTTGTTTTAAATTTCACATGTATATGGATTTACGGAGAAGTCACACTAGTCTACATGAGTTGCATGAGGTTAGTGATAAGAATGTTTGTGTATGTGTGTGCTCAGTGGTGTCTGACTCTTTGCAACCCCATGGACTGTAGCCTGCCAGGTTCCTCTGTCCATGGAATTTTCCAGGTAAGAATACTAGAGTGGGTTACCATTTCCTTCTTCAGGGGATCTTCCCAACACAGGGATAGAACCAGTGTCTCTTGTGTCTCCTGCATTGGCATAAGAGGATTCTTAACCACTAGCACCACGTGGGAGGCACTCAGTGATTAGAATAAAGAGCTATTATCATTGAACACTACTAGTATATGCCACGGAGAAGGCAGTGGCACCCACTCCAGTGCTCTTGCCTGGAAAATCCCATGACGGGGGAGCCTGGTAGGCTGCAGTCCATGAGGCCACGAAGAGTCAGACATGACTGAGCGACTTCACTTTCACTTTTCACTTTCATGCATTGGAGAAGGAAATGGCAACCCACTCCAGTGTTCTTGCCTGGAGAATCCCAGGGACGGGGGAGCCTGGTGGGCTGCCGTCTATGGGGTCGCACAGAGTAGGACACGACTGAAGCAACGCAGTAGCAGCAGCAGCAGCAGTATATGCCAGGTATGTGATTTTATTTAGGTTCTAAACAACCCTGAGAGATTGGGACAGTTACTATCCTCATTTTACTGATAAGGAAACTGGGATTAGAGGTTAAATATTTATCCAGTATTATAAATCTTTTACCTCCATAAATTTCTACAAGGAGCAGAGAGAGGACTGAGATCCAGATACTTTGATTTCAGAGCCTAAGCTTTAACCACAGCAGTGCAATGCTTTTATCTTAGCTTAAAGGAATATGCGTACATCACCGATAAGGCTAGCAGCGATTGGTTTCTCTGGCAACCTAGACTGCGTATTTCTCACCAGAGGAGATCTAGAATAAAAAATGGAAGGCTGTAAATTATTTCTTAGGTAACAATACTTTACCCATTAATTATTCTGACATTTCAACTAATGCAAGGGAAGCAGTAAATATCCCTTCTCACCAAGAGTTCTCATACTTTCCAGAAAGGACTAGAAAAATGATTCATTCTAAGGGAAAATGAGTTTTAACCTTTCCAAGGTATTACACGTTAACCAGAATTACAAAATATTAAACTAAATGAGAGTGGTAGATAGGTAACAATATCCCACTCCTCTCAGCATCCAGATCTTTCTAACATGACTTTACGGCTCCTCCAGCTGATAAATGGAGTCTGTCTTCCCACACGTTAAGACTCAACTGGTCTTAATGACTCTCTCCTGCTGATAGAATATTCCAGAAAGTACAGAGTGTCAGTTTCAGTCCCTTGCATGCACCTCTCCTCTTGCTCAGTCCCTTGACATGGCCTGGAGAATCTGTTGGAGGGTGAGGGCCCTTGGGAGCAGACCCAGCCACCCAGTTCTCCCAGCCAAGGCCCAAGTCTGGGAGGAAATTCAGTCAAGAACCTACTGGACCCACAGGGGACTGCTGAGGCCTGAGAGAGCCCAGCTGATCCTAGCCGACACTTATGAACTACAGAACTGTGATAGGAATAAGTGTTTGTTGTTTTAATCCATCAAGTTGTTAAGTGGCTCATAAAACATCATCACTGTGGTTACAGTTAATTGATGCAAAGGCCAGAGTGGCTTCTCTACAGTTTCAAGTACTGCTGTCTGCACAGCCTGGAATTGGAGAACCTTAGTCTCTAGATTAGAAATAAAGCTTGGGACTAATCCATTGTTCTTCCTAGAGCAGCTGTGAGCCTCCCCTATCAGCCAAAACCAGGGTAGCTGAACACTCCATCTGGGAAGAAAGGCATTCTCATCACTTGCACAAACAGGACTCTCTCTCCCTCCCTCATATCTGGAATCTAATGTTGAGGGCCTTTATTTTAACAAGCAGTATAAGATATTCACATTAACCATATATTCCTAGATTTTTTATTACTTACACATGGAGTCTAAAAGATGAAACAAATGAATGAATATAACAAAAGAAGAACAGACATAGATACAGAAAACAAACTAGTAGTTACCGATGGTGGGGAGGGACATGATATGGGAAGGAGATTAAGAGGTACAAATTACCATGTATAAAATAAATCAGTTACAAGGATATATTGTATGACCCAGGGGATATAGCCAATATTTTATAATTTTAAATGAAATACAACCTATAAAAATATTGAATCACTATGTTGCACACCTGAAACCAATAAAATACTGTAAATCAACTATATTTCAATACAAAATAAGACTTTGATTTAAAATAAATGTAGTGTTTGTCTAGAGCACATCTAGGACATTTCAAAAACTACTTTCATGTACACATTTACTTCCTCCTTGTTAATTTAGACACAAGGAGGGAAAGCTGGGAACTAGCTGTGGCAGAGATTACTAACTTTCCTCCAATATTCATTGTCCCTTCTTTTATCAGAGTCTTAATTTTGCCAGACATATGACCACCCAGGATGAAAAGCACATCTCGCCATCTCTGTTGCAGCCAGGTCTGGCCATGCAAGGACGTTCAGGCCACTGGGATGTGAGAAGTAAGGAGTTCTATTTCTCCATGCTCCCCTCCTCCTCCCACTCACTGGATGGAGGGCACATGGCTGAGCCATCAGTTACGACCACAGGGACAACAAGGACAACAGCTCAAACAGGGCAAGCAACAAGATAGAAAGAACCCCAGTCCAGGGACAGCCTCAAAGAGAAGAAATCTGGGGACCAGGACCCGTCCTAGTAAGGACACAAAAGGTATAAAATACAGATAAGACGTAGGAGAACATTCTAATATACAAGCATATGGAGTTTCAGAAGTGATACAGACAATAAACAGAATAGAAGCAATGCTTGAAGAGGTAATTGCCCAGAATCTTTCAAAACTGACTGAAGAAACCAAGCTATCACATGACATTAAGAATCCCAACAGAACCCAAGCCAGATAAGATATAAAGAAAGCCACACTTAGAGGAAAACTATTGAGAAAATTATTAAAATGTCAATGAAGCACACCCCCAAAATCCCCAGAGAAACAGTAAGATACACTATTTTCATGGACAAGAGGATTCGCTATTACGATAACATAGGCTTTCTAAAATAACCTGTAAATTCAAAGCAAATGAAAACAAAACCCCAATGGTGTATTTCATGCAATTTAACAAGCTATCTCTAAGAAGTACATGAAAACATAAAGGGTCATGAAATTTTAAAAAGTATGAAAGCACTCCTGAGAAAGAATGAAGGGAGATGCTTGCCCTACAACAGATTGAGGCTTTTTTTTATAACAGTGTGGTGTAAGCACAGAAATAGACAAAGGACCACACTGTACAGAGAAGAGTCTAAAATTATCCAGGCATAAATTAAAACTATTCCACATTAGTGCTATCATGGTGGATCACGGGAAAAGGAGGAAAATTTTAAATGCTAATGGGCAATAGTGGAAAAAAGAAAAGAAAATTTGTATACTAAATTATACATGGAAACAAATTTTGGGTGGATTGCATTCTGTGAAAAGCGGGGTGTAAAGCACATAGAAAAAAACCTAAGAGAATTTTATATACACTGGGTTTAGTAAAGGATTTCTTAATCAAAATATGAAAAGCACAAACTGTGAAGAAACAATCTAATTCAGCTGAATAATCATTTTAAAACTTTCAGGTATTAAAATTCAGGATTTAAAAGGCTCAAGAACAAGATGAAAAAAACTGGGAGTATTTGCCCCACATTAACCAGGAAAAGGGTAGTTATTCATAAGGTTTAGTTTTAAGACAATGATAGAATGGACAAAAGGAATAAATAGGCATTTTATAGATCCATAAATGCCCCCAAAACAACAAAGTGCTTATTCTTATGTATAATTACAAAAAAGTCAGTATGAAATACCATTTTAAATGCACACGAGTAAAACCGGAGAAAGTTTCAGAGTATCATTGTTACATGAATATATAACAAAGGGGACACATACACTATTGTTGACTGGTAGGTCCACTTGGAAGATAATTTAGTAATGGTCAGTGAAGATGATGATGTATATTCCACAGTTCACAGCAATTCAACTTTTGGATCTATACATTCTAGAATAGGTCTTGTACAAGTGTACCAGAAAAAAGGTGCACACAAGAGTTATGGAAGCTTTGCATAAAACAGAAGGAAATCAGAATAAAACAAATGTCCCTTATCATAAGGATCACACACACACAAAAAAAAGTATGCTGTCATCATACAATGAAATACTATATATCAGTGAATAGGAATGAAAGGGGCTACAGTATCAACATTGATGAATATAACCAGCAGAATATTAAGAAGGAAAAATCAATGCAAAATGATGCATACAGTATATATATGTAGTTTTTTTAATCTCTACATTGTTTATAATGAGTTAAATATAGAGAAAAATTATAAATACATCAAAGGAATGATAAAAATTCAAGACAGTGATTACCTCTGAAGGGAGGCAGGGATATTCAAATAGAGAAGGGACACACAGCAGCCTTCAAAGGCGTAAGTAATGTTCTACTACTTCTATGTGTGCATTTGCACTGAGAAATATGAATTATATTTGTCTTCACATTTTCTATATTTATCATATACCTTCTAGTGTATGGGCTTCCCTGGTGGCTCAGTGGTAAAGAATCTGCTTGCAATGCAGGAGATGCAGGTTCAATCCCTGGGTCAGGAAGATCCCCTGGAGAGGGGAACCAGCTACACACTCCAGTATTCTTACCTGGAGAATCCCATGGACAGAGGAGCCTGGCAGGCTCCATGGGGTTGCCAAGAGTTGGACATGACTGAGCGACTAACACTTTCTAATGTATACACAAAGATTTCATAATACATTTAGAAAAAAAATAATAATGTTGACATGTCATTGTATAAAATAGGAAAAACTCAAAAATGCTTAAGTGGCTATATGCAATTATTATTGTATACAAGCAATTCTTCCAGGGCCAAACTAGTACATAAGTCAAAGATGGATGATTGATGTAAATACTACATGTCATCTATAAAACATCACTTCCTTCCTGCCTCAATTTTAACAGAACCCTGATATTTTTCCTGTCTGTGTTTAATGTCCAGATGCAGAAAGGGATTCTGAATAAACTCCAGTAATAGTTATTTGAACAGGAGAATATAAGCAACACAAACTGATCCAATTAATTTTATCCAATCAAACGGAAGGGAAGGAATTATATTCCATTGTTGGGGAGAAGTTCCCTTCCCTCTCCTAATACACACAAACAAGGAATCACATAGCCATAAATAGCCAAATCTAGTGACCAAAGATGGAGAAGGCAATGGCACCCCACTCCAGTACTCTTGCCTGGAAAATCCCATGGACGGAGGAGCCTGGTGGGCTGCAGTCCATCAGGTCACTACGAGACGGACACAACTGAGCGACTTCACTTTCACTTTTCACTTTCACACAATGAAGGAAATGGCAACCCACTCCAGTGTTCTTGCCTGGAGAATCCCAGGGACGGGGGAGCCTGGTGGGCTGCCGTCTACGGGGTTGCACAGGGTCGGACACGACTGAAGCGACTTAGCAGCAGCAGCAGTGACCAAAGAGGAACCACACATAGGTTAAAGACTGCTTGTTGTCGTTTCCTCGCTCAGTTGTATCTGACTCTTTTGGGCTGTAGCCCACCAGGCTCCTCTGTCCATGGTATTTTCAAGGCAAGAATACTAGAGTGGGTTTCCATTTCCTACTTCAGGGGATCTTCCCAACCCAAGGATCAAACCCATGTCTCCTGCATTGACAGTCAGGTTCTTTACCACTGAGCCACCAGGGAAGTCTCAATGGCAGTTTAGAAAACCTCAGTGAAGAGGAAGGACCTATACCCTTGACGACAACGTTGGAGTAGCCCTAACTCTAGATTTCCTTGTAGATGAGATAATATTATAGTTTAAAAGCAACTTGAGTCAATGTCTCTGTATTTACAACTGAAATCAGTCTGGCTGATAAAAGAACTTCATGGAGAAGGTGAGGATTAAGGAAGGAATTGAAAATAAGTAAGTTGGATAGACAGGGACTATTGGGTTGGGCATTGGGCAGAAAATATTTTTTTAGTTGAACTAACTTTTGTTGCATCGATTCTGGATGCCAACTTCCCTTACTTTCACTTTAGTTACCCGGCTCCAGTGTGGGACCCCATCTAGTCACTCAAATGTCAATATGGTTCATATGAGCATCCTTCCTCCCCCTCTGAGGGTAGCACTCACTTTGGAGGAGTAGAAAGAAGCAAACAGTCAAGATGCTGTCTTCCTTTTCCCTTCCCACTTATCCTTATCAGTTTTCTCAGATGCCTATCCTTGAAAATGATTCCAAAATCTCAGATATCTGAATATGCAAATAGAAAAGTTCATTTCATATTTTAAGAAGTAGCCCGAGGACTCATAGTTTGAGAGGCAGTCTTGTATAGCAGTCACAGAAGCAAAGTTTTGGAATCAAAGCTTAGTAGACATATGATATGAATTGTGCTTAATCTCTCCAAGTCTCCATTTATCCATCTGTATGACAGGTATGTTGTAACAAGAGTTAAGATTTCAGTGACTCAGCATATATAAAGTACCTACAAATAAAAAGCTCCAATATGTTGGCCACCTGATGTAAAGAGCTGACTCAATGGAAAAGACCCTGATACTGGGAAAGATTGAAGGCAAAAGGAGAAGGGGACAGCAGAGGATGAGATGGTTGGATAGCATAACTAACTCAAGACATGAATTTGAGCAAACTCCAGGAGATAGTAAAGGATAGGGAAGCCTGGCATGCTGCAGTTCATGGTGTTGCAAAAAGTTGGACATGACTTAGAGGCTGAAAAACAACAACTATGTATATAGTTGCTTCTATTGCTTCTGTTTAACTAAAGAATTTTAATACATCTATTGATTTACAAGAAAAAAGTCTTGAAAGTTACATGTCAACTTGACTGAATAACTTTGAACCAGATTCTAAATCTTTTGTGATTATACAGAAAATTGTATGGATAATACAACAATTCTCATGAATTGACACCACAGGATACTGATTATTTTATATACTCATCACTTTGAAAAATCACTACCAAAGAAAAGCCATCCACTACATTTCCAACACTACATTTGTATCTCTCTCATATATCTTTCACTGCTCGTGATTTCAGTGATGGTAATGTACCATGGGTTTTCTGTGGTTAATAATCTTCTATTAGCATATAATTATACTAGCAGTAGGACAGTGTTAGCACCTTTCGGATGAGTAATGGTCCTCAAATGATTATAATTTTGCCTACTGCTTTTAATAAAATCACAGCTAATCTATGAAACCATAACATTGGACCTCTATCAAGAAAAAATAAATTCTAATTTTATGGAGTATACATATAAATGAGATTCATATTTCAGGGTGTTTGTTGGATGAATATTCTAAATAATCATCCCCAAACCACACAAAAAAGAACCATTTGCAAAGTCATCATAAGAATTTAAAACTGCTCTTGGGTTGATGGTGAGACATATAGTTTCTTCCCCAAAATGTGCTGAACACTGTCAGAGGCAATGATGAAATAATTAACCTTTTACATTTGTAAATGCTAGGGTAATAATTTAAAAGGTGTTAGAAATTATAAACCATTTCTGAATAATGAAACTTCCAAAGATATCAACTTCCATATGTGACCTCAACAACATTTACATCATTCTAACAGGTTTCATCTATTTTAAAATACCAAGAGTCTGACTTCAATTAACTTTATATCCTAGTCATGATAATGGTCTATATGATAGTGGTGGGTATAATAATTCTTTTACTGCTAGTTTTAAATTAAAAGTTTTGGCTCTTTGAATAATTCAAAGGAGAAGCTATTGCTAGCTGCCATACCAGTGACAAAATTCCAACATAACGTCTGCGGGTGTTTTTGAGTTTCTAAGCCTAGTTAGTGATCAAATCTCTCTGTATTCCCCTCCTCTCCTCCACTGCTCATGTCTTTTTAATCAGCCATTTTAATTAATTGCTTATTTTTTAACAGCTCTATTGCGATATCTTTGACAAAGCTCTCACATCTTGGCTGAATGGTTCAAATACACCCTGTCCAAAGTACTTGCCTCCAGATTTTCCCTTGCCAACCAACATTCTACTCTCTAGCAGAGTTCTTTGTATTTCCCCAGTCTCAGAATGGGAACATTTGCTTCTGAATCAAGTTTTCTCAGTCTCCTTTGCCTATGGGATGAATCCCTAACTCAGTGTGACATACCAGGCTCTTCATAATCTTTCCCCTGCTAGCTCTGTAAACATTCTGCTGTTGCACCCAAGAAGCTTCACCACCATAACTATGAAATGTATCCTTCCCTCAAAATGGCGGGCTTTCTCCCCCAACATGGCGGCTTCCTCATCCCTCTGCGCCTCCTCATATGCCAGCCCCTCCTTCCTCCCACCAAACCCTTCCCTTATCTTCTCAGCTGACAAAACCACGCTTCCCTTGACATATTTCTCCTCAGCATTTTGTGCCCAGGGTACTCTTAACCTATGGCACTTACCAAGTCTTACTATAACTAAAGTGTATGCACCTCTCTGCCATGAGGACATGGCCTCCTGATGAACAGGAACCAGACATTCTTCGTTGTGTCCCACCCACCCACCCACCCACAAGGACTACAGGAGTGCCCCCACTTAGTAGGTGCTCAACACCTACTGTGCATAAAGTAGTAAAACATAACTTTCGCTGGACTGAGTCACAGGTTGCCTCGGGCAAAGGATTTTTAAAAAGAGAATACACAGCAACATGGATGTACCTACAGATTGCCATACTGAGTGAAGTAAGTCACAGAGACACACACACACACATATATATACCACTCATGTCTGGAATTTTTTTAAAAATGGTACAAATGAATCTATTTATAAAATAGAAGAGTCACAGATGTAGAAATCTTATGATTAGCAAGGAAGAAATGGGGGGGAGAGTTAATTGGAAGGTTGGGATTGACATATACATGCTATTATATATAAAATGGGCTTCCCTGATAGCTCAGCTATGAGGGAAGGTAAATAACCCATTTGCAATGCAGGAGACCCTGGTTTGATTCCTGGGTTGGGAAGACTCACTGGAGAAGGGATAGGCTACCTACTCCAATATTCTTCTGCTCCCCTGGTGGCTCAGATGGTAAGGAATCTGCCTGCAGTGCAAGAGACCTGGGTTTGATCCCTAGGTTGGGAAGATCCCCTAGAAAAGGGAACGGCTACCCACTCCAGTATTCTGGCCTGGAAAATTCCATGGGCAGAGGAACATGGCAGGCTACAGTTCATGGAGTCAGAAAGTCGGACATGACTTAGTGACTTTCACTTCACTTCATTTCATATACAAAATATATAACTAATAAGGACCTATTGTACAGCACAGAAAACTCCACTCAATACTCTGTAATGACCTATATGGAAATAGAATCTAAGAAAAGAATAGATATAACTGACTCACTTTGCTGTTGTACATCTGAAGCTTACATAACACTGTAAAGCAACAACACTCCAATAAAAATCAATAAAAAAATTTTTTAAATGATGATATAATGTAGATTCTAAATTTTGGCAAATGTTTTCACATTTCAAAGCTAAATCCAATTTAAGACCTGAGTCATTCTTTCAGTTCATCTCACCAAGCCATCCTCTCACTGCATCAGAGATCACCTGGCCTCTCCTCTGTGGTCTGCCTGACCTAATTCACAGCCACTCCACTAACCTCATTGTGATCCACTGTGTGTCTTTTATGGGATGGTCCTTCCTTTGTCTTCAGCATCAGAAGCTGCCCATCTTAGAGGGCTGCCTCCAGACCTGTCGTTTGAAACGCACATCTCTCTTAACTCATGATTTATAACAGGGGCCGAACATGTAACGTAACTTATCATTTTCTAATTACTGCATGTAAACTTGCTTCGTTTCTAAACAAACTCAGATGATTCTTCAGGAATGGTTTATACTCAGTACTCGTTTCAGCAGCCTTGGTCCCCTAATTCCCACCACACCTAAATTATGTGAGACATGGAAGCATCAATAGACTGGGTACTAAGTTCATTTAGTACTTCTTTTAAAAGGAAAAAGACAAAACAGGGTTTCCTTGGTGGCTCAGTAGTAAAGAATCTGCCTGCGAATGCAGGAGATAAGGGTTTGGTCCTTGATCTGGGAAGATCCCACACGCCATGGAGCAACTAAGCCCATGCACCACAACTGCAGTCTGCACTCTAGAGCCCTCGAACCGCAACTCCTGAGCCTGCACGCTGCAGTGACTGAAGCCCGCACACCCTAGAGCCCATGGTCTGCAACGAGAAGCCACCGCAATGAGAAGCTCTTGCGCCACAGCTAGAGAGTAGCCCTTGCTCGCCACAACCAGAGAAAAGCCCATGCAGCAATGAAGACCGAGCACAGCCAAATATAAAAAATTATATTTAAAAAACTGTTGCTAAGTTATGTAACAAAAAATTTGAACAAAACAGCATTTTCAGAAACACTGTACAATGGTACAGTGATTTTTTTTCTGCCCTGTATCATTGTCATAGTTCTGCTTGAACAGATCCATAAAGTTAAAATAGAGGAAAATATTTAGTTTCCATAAATATCTGAATTCTGATTCTATGCTTCCTGAACTAGCTCATATTCTACTTGATGAAGTCGGTTTGTAGGAAGCAAATACAATTTACAGAATGGAATTTTCTGTTGCATTATCTGATAAGCTATGGTCACAATGGAAAAGTCTCATAGAGACCTAAAATACAATTTGAAATAAATATAAAGACTTTCACAAGGATTGAGAATCTTGGATACTTTTCTATGAATGTAAAACACTCTTGCCTGATACCACACACAATACATTTTTGTGAAATCATCATTTATTTCTCTTTTCCATTGTCATTAGATACCATCCATAAGAAGCCAACTCGAAAAAATAAGTTCACATTGTCTTATATGATTATTATGTGTTTTTATTTTAATAAAGGCATTCCTTAACTCGTTAGAGGGAAACCACATAAACAATATATCAACTTGTTTTCACTAATATAAATATTTTCTATTAATAAGAGAGCTTTCCAGTTGTCTAATGTAATCATTGTGGATCCTTAACTTGATAGACACGATAAACTTGAGATCTAACACCAAAAAAAAGAAAAATCTAGCTGATTGTCTCAGCAATGCCTCATACTTAGCTGTATGACCTTAAGCAGATCATATGATCAAGAAATAAAGAGACCTCCACTACACTATTTACAGAATTACTGTAAGAACACAGTGTTAGAATATAAGGAGGCAAGATGTACACATTTTTATAAAATGTGAAACTAACGAATGCAAATGAATGTAAATTATTATTACCGAGGCATCTCAACATCCTAACTTAATTTATGTAATATTTAGCAGTATTAAAGAAACAACTTTTGATGAATGTTTCTTGCAGATGAGTGTTTCAAATTTGATTAATGTGCTGAGTATTGGTGTACATTTGAAAAGCCTGTGAGGTCAAAAGTGATGAGTCAATTAGAGATAATTTGGTCTCCTCCTACAAGACTTGTCCACTGCTTACAAAATCAAGTCTAAACACTACTTCCCAGGAGAGCAGTTCTTCATTTAATCATCATCAGTGAATATTTATGGGGCCTACCTATGGCAGCGGTACCACAGCTGGCAACCTTAGGTTGGTTCATTAATCCATGACACATTTGTGCAGGCAGACAGTTGTTTCTGATGTCTTTATTGGAAAGAAATTTGGTTTGTGAATATGGGTTGAATTCATGTTTTTGCAATCACCAAATGCTTGTTTTTACAGGCATCATTCAAGTTTCCCAAGAGCAGAGGTGTCCCTGTTGACTGCAGACCCAATGGGAGATGACAGACTGGCGCAGGGGGTTAATTGTATACAAAATTTGACATGGGTACGTGTCTGGATTCACTTCTAGGCTAAGGGTTGCTGCCTGCCATCAAGGTCTCTAGGGAAAATGTAACTCCTATGATAATAGATTTCTGTGATGATACATCCTTACTCTAGAGAAGGGTGCTTGCAGAGAGCCCACTGTGTGTAATGCGGAGACTGCTCCCCAGAGTAAATGTTCTGAACATCAAGTCAACGTGAAAAGCTCTTTTTAAGACTTTTAACCCTTTTCTTGGAAGAAATTCCATTTTTAGCACTTTTGATTTCTTCACGTATCATTTTCCTTATTCCTTTAAGTTTTCTGACATTTTTGGAAGTCTAAACTGTGTTATGTTTAGCAATCTGTAAAATAGTTAACTCGGTGATTCACATCTACCATGTAACCATTTCCACAGATTTATTCTTGTTTATTAAAAAACAATTTAGAATTCCATTTCCTATTAGATCATCAACAATCTACTCAGGGTCTTCATCTAATCTTTCAATCAAATCTTCAGGGTATTTTTCTAAAAATCTCAAGGTGACAATACATTTAATAGTATGGCAATAAAAATCTACAGTTTTTACCAATCATACCACTATCCTAGATAGTTACTATCACAGCTTAAAAAATGACACTCAACTCTCTCTTGCTGTGCTGTCTTTATCTCAAAGTCATAGCAAATAAATCCATAACTCTTTAAAACAGATGGTCATTGCTCCAGAAATAGTGTTAATGGTGAAATATTTTTCTCAACTTATTTATCCAGATTGAGTCACTTGTCTTCTCTGTTTCTGTTGGGATAAAACTGATGATTACTGGCTAATTGTCTTGGGCTATGAGACCAAAGTTGCTTTTTTTAAATGCCACATTAGTAATAATTTGTAGATTATAGACTCTGCCTATTTCAGTATGGTTACTTTCTTAGCAGTCATTAGTCATATCTGTCATTTATATATGTGAAAATCTGAGTATATAGCCCATTTGGTTTTTGAAATGTTAGAGAATATTTTAATGAATAAATACTAAGAAGAAAGCAGTTATGAGAGGCTAGAAGATTAAGAGCTGGAACATTTGATCTGGTCTACGTTATTTAACTTTAGCAATTATTTCAACTCATGATCACGTGAGTGGTGATTTGAAATATTCTGAAGAATTCTGAATGTAGAATTTCTTTAGTTAAGACAGGGGTTGAGTTCAGAACCTATAACTGTCATGGGCTATGTGGGATTTTGACATCATGATTCTCAAAATTCTATTCTAGGTTTTGAAGATCATAATGAAGATTCAACAACAGCATTTCCCAAAAGAGCTAATATTATACATGATAAAGTGATTAACATATTTTGGGAGCAATTTAATGCTTAAGAAGATGACTGATTATTTAGAATTTAGGTAAGTTATGTGGGATATGCAGGTGAAGGGCAGAGATTTTAAATCAGCGCATATTTTCAGTACCTTCTTTGATGATCCAGATAAAGAATTCTTATAGATTTATTTGTTTATTAGAGCAAAACAATTTGGTGGTCACTTACATTTGGTTCATCTTTGAAACTGTATAATAATAAAGCTGGAATCCTTCACATTTCCATTGTTTACTATGAATGACTAGTGTAATGTGAATATCTATTTAACCATGTATATTAGATGCAAAAGAGGTTATGCATGGAAGTAAAGCAACATATTGAGTTCCCTGGTGGCTCAGATGGTAAAGCATCTGCCTATAAGGCGGGAGACCTGGGTTCAATCCCTGGGTCAGGAAGATCTCCTGAAGAAGGAAACGGCAACCCACTCCAGTAATCTTGCCTGGAAAATCTCATGGATGGAAGAGCCTGATAGGCTACAATCCATGGGGTTGCAAAGAGTTGGACATGACTGAGCTACTTCACTTTCAAAAAAGCATTTTGGGGGCTACAATATTGAGAAATATCTTAGATAATTCTGGATACTTTTCCAAATCACAAAATAGGTGATATATTTATTTGCACAATGTTAAAAAAACAAAAACAAAGCCTGTGTGTGTGTGTGTGTGTGTGTGTGTGTGTGTGTACTTGAGTCCTCTAAGGAAAATGCTTCTAAATTGGAGGCATTTGCCAATCCATGTTGGAGAAGGCAATGGCAACCCACTCCAGTGCTCTTGCCTGGAGAATCCCAGGGACAGGGAAGCCTGGTGGGTTGCCGTCTGTGGGGTCACACAGAGTCGGACACGATTGAAGCGACTTAGCGGCGGCAGCAGCAGCCAATCCATGTTACAGTTTCTTGCCCCTTCTCAAGGAATGTTTTTGCTATGTTGGTAGGGAAGACAGGATAAGATTGTGAGAAATATTTCAATGAAGTGATGGTGTTTAACCTCTTTGTTGTTGTTGTTGTTTAGTTGCTAAGTCATGTCCGACCCTTTGCAACTCCATGAACTATAACCCACCAGGCTCCTCTGTCCATGGAATTCTCCAGGCAAGAATACTAGAGTGGGTTGCCATGCCCTTCTCCAGGGAATCGTCCCTACTCAGGGACTGAACCTGTGTCCTACATTGGCAGGCAGATTCTTTATAGCTGAACCACAAGAGAAGCCCATTTACTCTCTCATCCAGATTCTTATCCAGGTTCTACTGGCACTTCAAAACTCACTACCCTTTCAATGGCATTGGTGATCTCTCTACACTGCCATGATTCAAATTTGGTTGCTTGAAAAAATGATACCTTAAGGAAAAGAAGAAAGTCATTGAGACAACTGATTTAGAATAGGGAAGATTAGTGTCATTTGAAGTATGTGAAGTTCAAAGTTTAAAGTGGATATTTACCCAGAGGAAGGTGTCCAATGGGAATTGTGAATGGAGGACAGAAGTTTATGAGCTAAAGGGTTAACAATATATTCATAAATCTCACTTGGCATTTATGACAGTGAACATGATCGACCCAAGGGAAGGATTATTAACCTGGGGTCAGTGAATCCCCTAAGGGTATTCATGAATTCCTGAATTTATATCAGATATGTTATAAGAATCTATTTCTTTAAAAAGAGCCTATAACTTTAAATAGATTCTCAAAAGAGGCTATGATCCAAAAATTGTTTTTAAAAGTTGGACCAAGGAAAGGACAAATGAGCATATAAAGAAAGGACTTTAATGTGGATAGTGAGGGGATATTTGATTAAAAGCTATTAAACCATTATTTCTTGAAAACCAATGATATGTCAGGCAATGTGGTAGGGAATTTCATATAGAAAGTCTCACTTAATCTTCTCAACAGTCCTGTGAGGCTGAGATCACTAACATGGTTTTACACATGAGATAAATGAAGCTCAGAGATTAAAAGGATTTTTCAAAATCCAACAGTAACTAGGCAACAGGGCAATTCCTGTTCGGAGGGCATGATTCCAAGTTTGGTGCTCAGTATCATAGCTACAGTAAGAACTAAAGAGATGAGTGGTAGGGGAAAAAAAATGTGCAAATACCAAGATATACACTCTTAAGTAGGAAACGGTAGTAACAAAGACAATTTTATGCAGCCTAAAGTAGATTTGACAGGATGAATGTCCATGGAACATTACAGTAACAAAATTTAGCTGTAAGTATCTTTAACAATTAAGTTGGGGAAACCCCAAACATATTTAAAATTTCTAATGATAATTTAAAAAATAATTTCCTTGCTTATTAAAAATCATCCATTTAGAGATTATTCAAAATCTTTTACTAATAATTTCATTCATTCTCTCACCTTCCTTGTTGCCAGGTACTGCACTATAAAGCAGTTTAAACAACTTCAATAAAGTTTTTCATTATGATTGTGTCATTTTTGAGTATTGAACACTTGTCAAAAAATTGTTACATAACATATGCAATGAATAATATTGAAATGTATGAAATATGTTACTATATCTTCAATTCACTAAGTTGATATGATCCAGAGAATGAGTTTAGAAATTATCTCGTAGTTAGAGAGTAACAGTAACATTTGATAAAAGCATCTTTATTGTGTTGAATGCCAGTTAATGGATAGTAAAAGAGAAAGTTTTATGGATGAAAATGTAGTTTCTATAGTATGAGACACAAAAGCTATATATTACTGTTTTCTTTAATGTTTTTTAAAACTAAAATTATTCTTTCAGAAAGATCAGGCTGCCACCTCTTAAATCTCTTGACCAGTATTAATATCAATAAAATCAAGAAAACCAACATCATGTGCTTTATAACATAATGCAGTAGAAAGTACACAACACCATCTATGAGGTATTTTAGCCTAAAAAAATTAAACCTGTATCTCATAGAATCATTAGTCTAACTATTAATAGTTAGGAATATAACAATGGATTTGGATAGCATTATGAAAAGAGTAGGATGTTCCCAAGAGCATGAAGTGAAGTTGGAGGGGTAGCTGGCTGGAGCTGAGAAGGTCAAGGATGGGTTGTTTGACTAAAATACTGAAATTGAGAAAGAATACATAGTAGGAATGGAATGGAATGACATCATGGAAAGAAGGAGGAAGGGATATGCATGTGGGGAAGAGGAAGACATGGTGATTATTAAGTACTTTTGTTCACATCTTCCCAACGTGGTAAGCTAAATAAGGTATCAAAGTATTATTTATAATTTTGCAAATAAAAAGTCATACTCAGAAATGTTAAGTAAATTCACAAAGATCACATATTTATTTAGTGACAAATCTGTGGGGGGGTGCACCCTGTCATGTCCAACTCTTTGTGACCCCATGAACTGTAGCCTGCCAGGCTTTTCTGTCCATGGAGTTTTCCAGGCAAGAATACTGGAGTGGGTTGCCATTTCCTATTCCATGGAATCTTTTCAACCCAGGGATCGAAACCCCGTCTCTTGTGTCTCCTGCAGTGGCAGGCGGATTCATTACCACTCTGTCCAGAGCTGCACAAAACCTTCTGACTACAAATCTAGTAGGAAATCAGCACTCATTCTACTTAGATGCTCTTTTATCCTGGATTAGAACACAGGCAGAGGCATGAAAGCTAAGAGTCCTTCCTGAAAACGTGAGCAAAACAGACTCTTCTAAAAATAGTGAGTTTTTTTCCTATACGTGCGCTTTGTCCTCTAATTGAAAGCTGCCTCATTTCAAGCTTGTCTAATGAGGTGCAATACAGTCATGCCTGAAATAACTTTGGGTAATGAGACGACTTTCATTAATCTACTTATGAAAGAGTCTGTTCATTAATTAGCCTGGACAGCACAAAAGCCAAAACAGTGACACTCCTATTTCAGAGTGACAACCAGAATCTAATTAGAAATTAGTGGCTGAAAGGACTCAAACACCCGCACTTGCACTGATACCGGCCTACAAGTGCTCAGCCATGATGCTAACGCATTTCACATGTGAGACAGCTTGGGCAGAGGAGCAGAGCGTGAGCGGGTAGGTGGCAGAGAGCACGTCAAGGTCAGGGCAGCTTTCAGGCAAGCTCCTTCATCTCCCAAGATAAGAGGGTTATTAGGAAAGTAGGGGGCTTCCAGGTGGTATGCAAGCAGCAAAGAATCCACCTGCCAATGCAGGAGATGTGGGTTCGATCCCTGGGTTGGGAAGATACCCTGGAGAAGGGCATAGCAACCTACTCCAGTATTCTTGCTTGGAGAATTCCATGGACAGAGGAGCTGGCAGGCTACAGTCCATGGGGTTGCAAAGAGTCGGACACAATTGAGCACACACACACACAGGAGAGTAGAATGAAAACTCATTGCTTCATCTTTCTTCTCTCTGTGTGTGCGTTGCTCTTTCCCTCCCTGGCTGTCTTTAATCACTCACTCACTCACACACACACACACACACACACACACACACACACACACACACACCATCACATAGCTGTTTACAAAACTACCTGTCACTATGGAAAACAGACTCTTGTGGTCACCCAGGGAAGGAGAGTATGATAGAGGAGGACTGGGGTGAGAGTTCGGGGTTAATAGATGCAAACTATTCCATATAGGATGGAAAAACAACAAGGTCCTACTGTATAGCACAGGGGACTATATTCAACATCCTATGATAAACCATAATGGAAAAGATTATGAAAAATAGTGTGTGTGTATATATACATATAACTGAATCACTCTGCTATACAGCAGAAATTAATGTGTTGTAAATCAACTATACTTGAATAAAATAAAAAATTTTAAATCTACATGTAAGTGATAATGTGAGTTGTTGTTCAGACACTAAGTCGTGTCCAACTCTGTGACCCCATGAACTGCAGCATGCCAGGCTTCCCTGTCCTCCACCATCACCTGGAGTTTGCTCAAACTCATGACCATTGAGTCAGTGATGCCATCCAAACATCTCATCCTCTGTTGCCCCCTTCTCCTCCTGCCCTCAGTCTTTCCCAGCATCAGGGTCTCTTCCAATGAATAGGTTCTTCGCATCAAATGGTCAAAGTATTGGAGCTTCAGCTTCAACATCAGTCCTTCCAATGAATATTCAGAGTTGATTTTCTTTAGGATTGACTGGTTTGATTTCCTTGCTGTCCAAGGGACTTTCAAGAGTCTTCTGATTATATACTTATTTAACTGATCTTCTATTTCCCACAAATTCTAAGTTAACAAAATAACCAATTTCAATGCCTATCTCCCTCCCTGCCTCTCTCCTTCTCTCCTCCTCCCACTATAAAACAAAAATAAAAGCTCCCCAAATTAACCTTTCAAAGATTCCTAAACACTCGTTCTTTCAGAAAAGGAAGAAAAAGTCCATTCTGAGGCAAGAGATGATTATTGAGTGATTTTAAAGATCAAGGGAGTCCATTCATGTTCAAGAGTAATATTCTGAGGAAAAGGCACTTCAGTATTATCAATTCCTTTTAAACCATTTTATCTAAGTTGAATTGCCTCTTTTATGTAAGTATGTTGTATAATATTTCTTTGCCTTTCAGCTCTATGTGGGCTTAGGTTTTTCTCATAATATTTTCTTAAGCAACTCAACTGGGTCTAATTCCCGGGTTAGGTTTTCATCTTGAAATCATGAGATAATCCACTACCCTTTAACCCATGTCCCATTAGAGAGTCTCTGAAAGCTGAATCAGGCAGTAGATCTTAGGCAAGAAAATGAATTATTCTGTAACAATTTACTGCTTTCTAAAGAAATGTGGCACACAGAATACCTAACTCTACTCAAGATAAATACGTATTGAGTGAATGGAATAAGGACTGAATGGGGAGTTTCGTTATTGTCACAAAACAGAGATTTAGATACTCAAAGGAATACCCAGTCTGAGCTTTCCAAAAGGAGGGAATGTCTTTAGACTCTTCATTTCCAAGATACACACCTGGCATGAGAAGGTACCCAACCATCATTCATTCATTCATACCCATCTCATGCAAGGTGTAAGCATTTGGACTTCCCTGCTGGCTCAGTGGGAAAGTATCTGCCTGCTGAGGCAGGGGACACAGATTTGATCCCTGACCCAGGAGGATCCCACATTCTGTGGAGCAACTGAGCCTGTGCTCTAGAGCCTGAAAACTGCAACTACTGAACCCACGTGCCACAAGTACTGAGGCTCACCTACCCTAGAGCCTGTGCTCGGCAACAAGAGAAGCCACTACAATGAGAAGCCCACATACCCTGCATCTAGAGAGCAGCCCCCACTTGCTACAACTAGAGAAAAGCCCACACAGCAACGAAGACTAAGAGCAACCAAAATTAAATTAATTTAAAAAAAAGAAAAGTAAGCATTCAGCTTGTGATTCACGATACTTGGGAATTCAGGCCTGCCTGTATTTCAATTCACAGTCATCCTCCTCATACTGAGGATGGATCCTTCCCACCTCTTGAATTCCAGCTCTGATCTCATCATCTCTTGAACACTATGCGGCAGTCACAACACTCTCCTTGAGTAAGCCCCACTCTGCTGATTTTCACATTCCCTTCCTTTGTTCACTGCAGCTCCTAATATACATCCACCAAATCCTCTTCCTAATTCTTGCTGGGCATATGGCTAGTCCACCATCTTTCCCAGCCCTCCTTACAATCAGTAAGGCTACATGATTGACTTCTGGCCAATGGAGGGTGGGTGAAAGTGACACATGTTCTTCCAGGCCTGGCCCTTAACAACAACCAGCATGATGCTTCAGAATGCCTGCAGAGGGTTCTGGAGAGCACAGAGATGGAGCCGAGTTATGGAAGGAACCTGGGTCTCTGAATCATTGGCCCTGGAGAAGACTGAACCAAGAGAGTCATTCGGCCAGGAGCACTGTGTAGAACTGAGGTATAAATAAGAAATAACTTCCATTGCCTTAATCCACTGAAATGCAGGGGTTGTCTGTTAGAGTGGTTAATCTATATGACTCATATTCTCATGATGCCCCTTCTTCCTGGCAAGTCCATTCCAACCCTTCCTATTTGACAAAGGCCTTCTGAGCTTTCATATTTACTATAAGGAACAACTTCTACCTGAAAGTCCTCTCTCTCCCTGCCTTTGGTAAACTTACCGTTTCCTCATTTTATGCTCCTATCTCCCTCTGAAGTCAGTATTTTGTGGACCCCATGGGCAAAGCAGAGTGCCTACACCACAGTAAGGTGAATCGATGAATTAACGACTGAATTCTTCCCACAATGTCTTCCCCTCGATGCTCCTGAATTGAACTCACGGAAACTGCTTGCTTTTCTCATCACCCTGCTCTGTACCCCCTGCTCTTATGCTGAGGATGCCCTTTACTCCTTGCTTGCCGGGTTGAACACACTCCCTCTTGGACTGTGGGAGTCTTACAGATGGAAATAATTTATGCTTGCAGGATGTACACGTTTACATTAAGAGTTTGACAAAACTTTTTTCCAGATCAAGTAAAAATCTAGATCCATGTTTCTGCTCATAAAAGGTGGCAATGTATCCAACATCCATGATTCCTGGAGAGAATCTCTCCTCCCTTTGGTTATAAGAGTGTTCAAGGGTCCTAAAATGATAGTGAAAGTGTTAGTCGCTCAGCTGTGTCCAGCTCTTTGCGACCCCATGGGCTGTAGACGGCCAGGGTCCTCTGTCCATGGGATTCTCCAGGCAAGCATACTGGAGAGGGGAGACATTCCCTTCTCCAGGGGATCTTCCTGACCCAGGGACTGAATCCACATCTCCTGTGTTGCATGCAGATTCTTTACCATCTGAGCCATTAGGGAAGCCCCCAAATTGAGAAGTCCTGTGTGCTTTACAATTTGGTCATCACTGAGTCAGTCATTGCCTGGTCTTTTGGGGTAATAGAGGGCAGGACTCTGTTCCCCTTGACCTCACACCCAGTAAACTTGACGCCAGTGATATCAAGCCTGGTTCCTAATGGAGCATAAGGGAGAGGAAAGTATCTCATCTACTGTCTGAATTCTTTTCATCTAAGTTAGTCAATAGGAAAACAAGGCATACTTCATTTTACTAACTGGTATTTCTGCCACAAAAAAAAATTATAAAATGTTGCTTAAAACAGCAGACATACTAACACTGCTGCTTAGGAAAATCATTTTACTTCTACATGTTATGATTTATTAAAAGGGGTAAAAATAAAGAAAGAATGGGAATGGAGGACTTATAGTCACCTTTAAGCTTTCTAAAAGCAAATTTAAACTATTTAACCAACAAAAAGTTGAAGTGAATTTACCTTCTGTCAGAAACAAGTAAAAAGTAATTGAAAAACTAAGCCATGGCCCAGAGCTTCTACTATTAGACCATAAATATTCAGAAAAACCTCTAAATAAAACAAAGCAATATTTATTCTACCTTGAGAGATAGCCTCCTCCTGAAGGCAAAGTCGGCACAATCAAACAAGCAAACAAAAAGCAACCCTGACAATCTCCTTTCTATATAAAACTCACCATCTTCCGGCGCCCTCTTTGACCTACCAGGCCCTATTCTAAGCGTCAGGATACAAAGATAAATAATAGATCATTTCAGCTCACAGTGAGTTCCAAGCTTGGAAGGTGAAAGATGCAGGCAAATACCTATACAATGTAAAAAGTGAGACAATCACAGAAGAGAAAAAGCACAAGTAAATTATAAGGGTGATGGAGAAAAGACTCAGCATCTCTGGATGAGAGGAACACAATACCATGAAGCTTCTTCCACTGCTGCCGCCTGCAGAGTATGTTCCTTTGCATTTACTGTGAGCCCATCAGACTCACATTGCCTTACATCATTCACTTCCTCCGGAATTAGAGCTTATGACATTTTTATATCTAGAATGAACACATGGCATATGAGCAAAAACCCAGTTTCTGAATTTAGTAACAAACACTCCTTGCCATCTGATATTTTCAAAAGTACATTCAACATCATTCATAGTAAAATTAATTCTTACATACTAGCTTGAGTACCTTTCGACTAAAAAGATTCAACTTTTGCAACCCATTTGTTGCAGTTTATTTTTTAACTGTTTAACTACCAATGAAACACACCAATCATAGCATCAAAACAATACAGAAGGGTTTGAAATAAAAAGTAATATTTTACTCCAACAGAAATTAGTGGCTAAGAGATATTACACCTGAAATGCTCATGTGAGGAAAGAAGTACTGTCAAAGTTTTAAAAATCAACAAAGTATGAGTTAAGATTGTCCTGCCTGAGGAACAGATGAAAAGGAAGGAAAAAATGACCAGAGCCTGCGAGAACTGAGACATTGTCAAGCATGGCAGTATCTGTATAATGAGTGTTCCAGTTGGCAAGCAGACAGATAAAGGGGTAGAAATAATATTCGAAGAGATAATGACCCAAAACTTCCCAAATTTGTTTTAAAAATTCATTTACATATCTAAAGCTCAATCAACAAGTAGTATGATCCCCAAAAGATATATATTGTAAGTAAGCTGTTCAAAGATAACAAAGAGAACGCTGAAGGTAGTGAAAGGAATAACTTGTCAAGGGGTGTAAAAGGGACCCTCAGTATGATTAACAACTGATTTCACATTACAAACCATGGTGGTCAGAAGGCAGTGAGATGATACATTCAAAGTGCTGAAAGAAAAAGACCATAAACCAAGAATTCTACATTGGAAAAATTATTCTTAAAACATGCAGGAGGTAATAAAACATTCCCAGGTTTAACCAAAAAAAAAAAAGGAAAACAGAATTTGTCACTAGCAAGCCTACCCTGTAAGAAATACTAAAGAAAATCCTTTAGGCTGAAATAAAAGGATATTAGACAGTAACTCCAATTCACATGGGGGAGAAAAAAGGAGCCCTGGTAGAGATAATATTGATAAAGATAAAAGGCAACAGATATCTAGTTTTATTTGTGCCTCTTTCTCCTCTTCCATCTGATCTAAAAGACAGCTGCGTGAAACAATAATTCTAAAACCATGCTGATGGACTTATGATATATAAAGATGAAATGTGGATGACAATGGCGCAGAAGAGGGGACGGAACAAAGCTATATAAGAACAGAGTTTTGTATTCTGTTGTACTATGTTGTTTGAATATAAGTAATAATCTGAACACAAGGTAATGTGTTCACTGTAATGCCCAAGGCAGCCACTGAGGAAATAACCCTTAAAATTTTAGTAAGAGAAGCAAGGGAATTAAAATGATACAATATAAAGTATTTCTTTTAGAGAAGGCAATTATGAAGACAGGAATGAAAAATATGTCAGACACAAATATCAGACAAAAATCCTATCTTATAATAGTAATTAAATGTAAAGGGACTAATCACTCCTCAACAATGAAAAGACTGTCAGACTGAATTTTTTTTAAATACAGGCTACCTACAAGAGACACACTTTAGATCCAAAGGCACAAGTAGGTTAAAGTAAAAGGATGGAAAGGTTTAGATGTGTAAAGTTATTGAAAGAGGGCTTCAGTCACTGTACTAATATCAGTCAAAATGATAGAATTTAAAACTAAATTGTTAAATGAGACAAAGAAGGACATTTAAAAATGAGGCAAGGGTCAACCTCTCCAAGAGTGACAATTATAAACATGTATACACCAAAAGAGACAATTCAAAAATAATGGTGACTTGAACTACAGAGACAAAATGAATTAAATTTCAACAACAGAATAACTAGCTAGCAGATTCATGAGCCAAAAGAAGACCTGAAAAATATTTCAACTTTAAAATCCAGTTAGATCTACCAGACATCAGTAGAAATCTTCGCAAGAGCAGAAAACATTCTCCTCAAGGTCACATGGAACACTGTGCAGGACAGAACTCTTATAATTCAACAATAATCAACAATAAAAAGGCAAAGACCCAAGTTTAAAAATAGCTTAAGGGTTTGAACAGAACTTTCTTTCCCAAAGAAGATATACAAATAGTCAATAAGCCCTTAAAGAGGCTCAACATCACCCCTCACCACAGAAATGCAAATCAAAACCACAAAGAGATACCACTTCACACCCACTAGAATGGCTACCATAAAAGATATTAAAAAAAAAAAATGTGTGTGAGATGTGAATAGATTGAATCATCATAAATTTAGTGATGGGAATGTAAAATGGTACAGCTGCGGAAAACAGTTCAGCTGTTTCTCAAAAAGTCAAGGTTACTTGAGGGAACTGGAGCAGCCTGTGGAGACAGCCATGTTGAGAAGGACCAGCCCACAAAACCAGCTGGGCTCCCAGCCAGAGCCTGCTCCAACTTGCCAGCAGTGTGAGTGAACCGTCTCAAAAGTGGGCCCCCCAGCTCCCAGCTGAGCAGCCCCAGCTGAAACCACGTCGAGCAGAGACAAACCATCCCCATTCAGGTGTGCCTGAATTCCAGATCCATAAGCAAAATAAATTAATGTCGTTTTTAAGTCACACAACAAAAGTCAGGCATACTGTTACATAACGACCCAACAACTAGTAAATATTTACTCAAAAATGAAAATATATCTACATACAAAAATTTGTATATGAAGGTTTACTGTAGCATTCTTTATTTATCAAAGAACAGAAAACTCAAATGTCACTGAGTCGTGTCCAACTCTTTGTAGCCCGCCAGTCCATGTAGCCTGTACTGTAGCCCTCCTCTGTCCATGGAAGTCTCCAGGCAAGAATCCCGGAGCAGGTAGCCACTCCCTTCTCCAGGGGATCTTCTGACCCAGGGATCAAACATGGGTCTCCTGCACTGCAGGCAGATTCTTGACCATCTGACCACCACAACATGGATGAACCTTAAAAACATTATGCTAACAGAGGAATGGGTAAATAAGATGTGGTACATTTATACAATGGAATATTACTCAGCCATGAAAAAGAATGAAATAATGTCATTTGAAGCATCACGGATGGACCTAGAGAGTGTCATACTAAGTGAAATAAGTCAGACAGAAAAGGAGAAATATCATATGACATCTCTTAAATGCAGAATCTGAAAAGAAATGGTACAAAGGAACTTATAAAACAGAAACAGATGCAACAAACTTATGGTTTCCAGGGTGGAAGGATGGGGGGGAGGGATAGTTAGGGAGTTTGGGATAGACATGTACACTCGGCTACATTTAAAATGGATAACCAATAAGGACCTATTTATACAGCACAGGGAACTCTGTTCAGTGCTATCACAACATTGTTAATTGGCTATACCCCAATACAAAATAAAAAAAAAATTTTTTAATGGATTACCAACAAGGACCTATTGTATAGCACAGGGAAATCTACTCAATATTATGTGACAACCTGGATGGGAGGGGAGTTTGAGGGAGAATGGATACATGTGTATGTATGGCTGAGTCCCTTTGCTGTCCACCTAAAACTATTACAACATTGTTAATTGGTTTTACCCCAATCCAAAATGTTTTGGGTGTTAAAAAAAAAATAAAAATAATATTTTAAAAAAAACCTTCCCTGGTGGTTCAGATGGTAAAGAATCTGTCTGCAATACAGGAGACCTGGGTTCAATTCCTGGATCAGGATGATCCCCTGGAGAAGGGAATGTCTACCCACCCCAGTGTTCTTGCTTGGAGAATTCTGTGGAGAGAGGAGCCTGGCGGACTACAGTCCATGGGTTTGAAAACAGTCAGATACGACTGACCAACTAACACTTTCACTTTCAATATAAACACACACACACACACAACATTATGTGAAGTGAAAGAAACCAGACACAAGTGGTCAAATAATGTATGACTGTTTATATGAAATGGCTAGAATAAGTAAATCCATATGGACAGAAAACAGATTAGTGGTTGCCAGGGGCTGGTTGGGGCATGGAAGCAGGGGAATAAAGAGCAAGTGCTTAAAAGATATGGGGGCCTTTGGTCAAGATGAAATGTTCTGGAGGCATTTGTGTCAATGATCATACAACTTTGCGAGTATCCTAAAACTTCTGGATCACACCCTCTAAAAGGGGATTTCAGGTTATACGTATTACATCTCAATTTAAAAGTTGCATGGTTTTGCTCCCAACAAATGCCACTAATACAATTCTGGAAATGTGAAATTACTATATGCAGTGGAAATATCCACATGTTGGGTACCCAGTGTACATGAGACATCTTACCTGCATAATTTCTTCCAGTCCTCACCCCATCACTCTTGCATAAGTAAATCTTGGGGTTTCAAGATGTAAAATAACTTGTCCAGAGTCATATTACTAATACAGAAGGAGATGGATTTGAACTTAGATTGTCTGATTCAAAATTCTCTATTGTCTGCCGCCACACAACTTGTACTGAGGTACAAACTGCGTCCTAATTAGGACCACAGCAAAAGGTCTGTTTATGTGACAACAGTGAAAACTGCAGGCAAGTCGCATATAGCAAGTGGATGATAAGCCAAGAAGAGAGGCTCAGTCTTTTTGCCTTTGCATTTCTACCAAAGCTCTTACATTCAGGCTGATGTATATTTACTGTTGCCAGACATGCCTTTAATTACTGCCATATTTAATTTGTGAGTATACTTCTTGACCTAGATAAGAAAGTGCCTATGGTAGGCCATGTCGTGCAGCGTCAGAAGCAGAATTACAAAGTACTTCCGTAAACGAGGTACCTGGATGTCATTATATAAAGAAAGGATCTCACGGTAGCAGCTGCTGGTCCTGACCTTGACATTCACGGACAGACGTCCCAAAGGTGCTCTGCTCTTTAATCTGCTTTGCCACCAAAGTGACCCTTGGCTTTCATTATTTATAAAATCATTAGTCACAGCACAGATGCCTATCAGAGAGATGAATTTTCAATTGTAGATCCTGAATCTTGCAAACTCCATGTGCTCATGCGAGGAGAGACGCACACTTATTAGGCCTGTCTCCTGCAGATTTCATTCTAGTTATAATGAAAAAAAAATTACACAGAAAGTGTCCTTTCTATTTTCCTACCTATTTCTATCTATCCATCCATCCTATTTATTTGCAGGGCAGGAATACAGACACAGACATAGAGAACAGACTTGTAGACACAGTGGCGGAAGGGGAGGGTGAGACAAACTGGAAGAGCAGCATTGACATATATACCTTAACATGTGTGAAATAGACAGTGGGAAGCTGCTATATAGCATAGGAAGCTCAACTCAGGGCTCTGTGATGACCTAGATGGGTGGGAAGGAGGCTGGGGGTGGGAGGGAGCGCCAAGAGGGCAGGGATATACGTATACATACAGCTGATTCACTTCATTCATTCATAGCAGTAACTAACACAACAGTGTAAAGCAATTATACTCCAATTTTTTTTTAAGTCAAAAAAAAAAGAAAAGAAAGTATCCTATGCCATAGCTGTCTTTTAAACAAGGTAATGCAATCAAGTGAGGACAACTTTTTCCCCAGGTCATAATGCCCCTAGAACTTTTCTTTCTGTCCTACAGAGCTTAATTACTATTTTAGTAAATACATCTTAGGAAGATATTGATAGATTACACAAAAATATTAGAACTGACCTAAGGAATATATTTTGTGAGATAATTTTGGTCAACAGGATAGTTCTAAAGGGTGACTAGGAGTATGAAGTTATTATGCTCCCAAAACCACCCCCTCAAAAGCAAAAACAATATCTTATCCAAATGTAAGTCTAGCATGACTTGTTGCCTTCATTTCCAACCAAATTTCCCCCAGCCTTCTAAAAAGCCTCACCAGTGTTACCATGGCTAACTCACTAACCCAGGAACATAATTTCTCATTTTCTAGCACCATGTTCACAGTCAAGGATTTATAAAGTACCAATTACACAGGGAAACAGAAGAGGGTATGATGAAAGAATTTTGAAATCCCAACAGAAAACTCAGCAGCCAAACACAGCTGGGACTTCAATCTGATCAACTCAGAGTTCAGAAATATATCCTAAATTAGAACCTCTTTTCAGGCTGATGAGGTATATTGATACATTGTTTCCCAGAATTCTCCTCCTTTATTTGTTTTTTTTGCATACTCTTTTTCCATGTAAATTGTGCAAAATAATCTCTTGGCATTTTTCCACACCTTATATAAACCTTTTGGAAAATTCCTAACTATTACTTTCTACAGCCCCAAGAGCAGCTGCTTAATCAAGAAAAAAAAATGCTGAAATTTTACTGATGATGAACTGAAGGTGGAAAATACCACTCTTCTATGAATAATCACAAACTAATAACACTGAATATTTATTGCATCTTCCTATATGCTAAGTAATGTGCACAGCAGTAAAGCTATCATTATCAATGCAGATTTCCCAAGGAAAGGATGTGGTGGGCAAAAATGACAAGGTAGGACCTTCCATTGAGAACATCAAGGGAAAAGTCTTGGAGGCTTCAGCTCCCGTGTACACTTGTTTTTCAGTTGCTAAGTTGTGTCCGACTCTTTGTGACCCCATGGACTGCAGCATGCCAGACTTCCCTGTCCTTCACCATCTCCCAGAGTTTGCTCAAACTCATGTCCATTGAGTCAATGATGCCATCCAACCATCTCATCCTCTGTTGTCCCCTTCTCCTCCCGCCCTCAATCTTTCCCAGCATCAGGGTCTTTTCCAACAAGTCAGCTCTTCGCAAAGTATTGGAGCCAAAGTACTGGACCTTCAGCTTCAGCATCAGTCCTTTTAGTGAATATTTACAGTTGATTTCCTTTAGGATTGACTGGTTTGATGTCCTTGCAGTCCAAGGGACTCTCAAGAGTCTTCTCCAGCATCACAATTCAAAAGCATAAGTAGAGAGCTGCAAACAGTTCCCTATGTCTGGAGGAAATGACATGAGATAAAGAAGGACTATATGCACAATTATGTTTACATATGTATAAAATATACTTGAGAAGATCCCCCAAAATTTAACATTGTTTTGCCTGGGGAAAGAACAGAGCTCACCTGGGATGGATGAGATTTTTTGTGCCATTTAACATTCTACTACATATTTTTCAATCAAAAAACTAATTATAAAATTACTCAATGAGATGTTTCATTAATATTACTTCTGCTGTATCATGAAAAATAAATTTCCTAGGAAGAGGAAAGAGTCTTATGCTAAGCAAAAGAAGAACAAGTCAAGAAGGAGAAGAATGACTCTATGGGCAACAGGAAATAGAGTAAACAGGAATACATTCAATAATTGCTAACTTGGGACTCAACCAGGTTCAAGGTCCATTATTTGCAGAGAATTTTCTCCATCATTATACAACCTTTGTATAACCACCAGTAAGCAACTGGCTGAAAAGTGAACTTGCTGGATATGGATCAAAGACAAAGAGGCATGGAACTTGTGGGTGAGGGGGATAGTCATGCACCTAGGATTTTTACTGCTTAAGGGAACAAAGCCAGGTGAGAAACGATGAACTGAATAAACAATGACGGGAAATTCTAAAGATGCCAAAGAACAGATGTGGTGGAAATGAAGGAGGGAAAGAGCCAAAAGAAGAGAGATCTTGGCCAGCCAAAGAGACCGGGTTTATTATTTCAGAGAGGAGCATGGGTGTGGTCATGGGAGATGCTGACTGAAGAGCCATGAAGGTAACACTTAGCAGAACTGGGCGGTTCCAGGAAATTCGAGTCTTCAATGGCTAATGTGGCTTGTATGGATGTGTTGCCTAGAATGACCTTTGTTGTTGTTTAGTCGCTCAGTCTTGTCCAACTCTTTGCGACCGCATGGGCTATAGCCCACTAGGCTCCTCTGTCCATGGGATTTCCCAGGGAAGAATACTGGGGTGGGTTGCCATTCCTTTCTCCAGGAAATCTTCCCAACCCAGGGATCAAACCATTGTCTCTTGGATTGGCAGGCACATTCTTTACCACTGAGCCACCTGGGAAGCCTCAGAATGACCTTAGAACCTGGAATTTCTGGCTCATGACCATAAAAAGGTATTCTTCACATTGACCTGGAAAAATTTATCTGCAGCTGGGATAACCCTGAGAAAGTACAGATGATTTGGTGTAGGCAGTAAAGGAAAAAAAAATAAACCTTTTTAATGGACTACAGATGCATGAAAAACTAGTGGCAAAGCTCTCAGGGAAGAAACGTGCCAAAGAAGTGACCATTGAAGCAGGTCTTGAAGTTTAAAAAAAGAAATCAACTGGCAAAAAACTGACACTGTGGGGAAAGCATTTCAGCCTGAAGGAAGGGTGTAAACAGAGCCTAGGGTCTCTGTATCTGTCCTTACTCAGCTTGAAATTTGAAAATGTGAAATTCTATCATTCTTTCATCCTCATATACAAGCCACTCTTTGACTTGTCTTTTCTTTCAGACAAATTCACCCCCTCCTTTGTGGGGCACATACTAATGGGCACATAATAAATAAGTGGGCACTTCTGAGATCTATTTGTTTCATGTTCCAATTATTTTTATTTGTTTCCTTCCCACATGAAGGAGACCACAGCCCAGCCTAGCAATTAGAGGAGAAATTCTTTAAACTGGTTGCAAATTATGTAATGAGTATATTGTAAATGTAATTCAAATGATTAGAATTTGAATTAAATCTGCTTTGTGAAATTCAACATCTAAGAAGTGTCTATAGCACTTGAAGAAGGAAGTTGTTCAAAAGTCCTAGGGGGAAGCTTTAAAATATATAATTCAAGAGGAACTGGTGTGTATAGTTTGTGAGGCTGGGGCTGAGTTGACAGGCCAAAATAATTCGTAAAATTATGAATGTGCCTCCAACAACTGTATGCTGCTGCTAAGTCATTTCAGTCATGTCCAACCCTGTGTGACCCCATAGACGGTAGCCCACCAGGCTCCTCCATCTCTGGGATTCTCCAGGCAAGAATACTGGAGTGGGTTGCCATTTCTTTCTTCAAGGCATACATGCATGCTAAGTCGCTTCAGTCGTGTCTGACTCTATGTGACCGTATGGACAGCAGCCCACCAGGCTCCTCTGTCCACAGGATTCTCTAGGCAAGAATACTGGAGTGGGCTGCCATTTCCTTCTCCACCAACAACTGTATACATCAAGATAAATCACAGAGGATTGGAGCTTCTACCCCAATAAGGGAGGGTATGAAACATTTGAGACCATATTTTAAACTCCAGTATGGCATACAATTCTTAGCCATTCTTCTCAATAGCTAAAGCTTTAAATAATGTCAGTATAAACATGTAATTGTAAATTTACAAATAAACACTCCAGTTGTGGACTTATCAGACACAGATTTTGCTTTTGGCTTGTCTCACTAACCCTCAGTCAGTATGTTAACAATAAAATAAAATGAGTTTTCTTTGCCACTGACACAAAGCAAATAACTCTGCCACTTTTGACATGTAACTAATTACAGTCCTTTCTAAAACCATTGGGGCTCAGAGGGTAAAGAATCCACCTGCAATGCAGGAGACACAGGAGACGAGGGTTCCCTCCTTGGGTTGAGAAGATCCCCTGGAGAAGGGAATGGCAACCTACTCCAGTATTCCTGAGCGAAAAATCTCATGGACAGAGAAGCCTGACAGGCTATAGTCCAAAGCGTTGCAAAGAGTCGGATACAACTGAGCAATTAAGCTTTACTAAAATCATTATTAATGATTTTTAGATATTTTATGCAGGTTAATTTTCTATGCTAAATAGGAATTATCAGACATAGACTTGCTTTCGGTCAGTCTAAGGAATAGCTAAGAATTGTATGCCATATTAGAATTTAAAACATGGTCTCAGATGTTATTTAAGCTAAATAACCTTAGCCTTATGCTATGTTTCTCAACTCCAAGACAAGGAACTCATCCCAGGATAGCTTCTAAGTCAGTGACTAATGCCACAGAAGGAAGGAGACAGAGGAGGTGAGAGAGGTGGAGGAAAGAACAATCCAGTTTGCCATGACAATGTGATTTAAGGACCAAGACCCCAAAGTGCAGACAATATTGAGAAAATAGTGGGTGTTCCAATCTCAGTCTAAAGCTGTTTGCACCAAGGAGTCAGAGATATGGAGAAAGATAAAGAGAGAAAGATAAAGATTATTGAAATCTAGCGATAATACATCAGAAATGAACTCAAATTTCTAAGAATGGACTTTAATGGGGAAGTCCTAAATAAACTGTCTGAACAGAGTGTCTTGATGATCTGGCAGCTGGTGTATTGTCTTCTATAAAAAAAAGTCTGTACTTTATGATTTAAAATATAATTTAGGTCGGGATGATCAAGACCTGAAAACAAATTCAATGTCCCAATAACCGATCATAACAAGCAACTCTCCAGTGTGTTCTCTGAGGTTTTAAAGGCAGTTGGAAGGTAATAAAGGTTTAAGAATGTTCACTGAGATCAACTGCACACTGACATTTTTAATGTATGGATCTCCTATTCTCTCCTACAAAGACTCACATCCTCAAAAGGTTGTCTGAGAGGTTATTTGTTAATGAGGTTTAACGGAATCTAGCTTCAAAACATGGATGAGTCAGGAACTTAAATTTATGGGTCTAATAATTGGAAGTAGGCAGACTTTCCTTCCTCTTAAAAGAAGTTTATACACATAATGCAAAACTGATGCTTATTGATCCATCTATTCATTTCTCTTAGAATTTTTCCATGTTTACCTATTAGAAAATGAACACCAGTTGAAAAGGGGCAGTAAGAATAGCAGCTGCTTCACCTTCCTAGTTCTAACCTAATGCAGCATCTATTGCAAAAATTATATATTTTATGTAACGGTTGAGGTGCCCATAGCAGAAACTCAGCACAAAATTTTATACTGTCAAAATAGCTCAATGGCAGAACAAAAAATGAGTGTAGATGGAGCCATATTCTGAAAGGACTGGATCAAGGATGTTAGGACCATTAGGACTCACTTACTCTTCTTTTATCTGCTTTTTTTCCTAAACGTTTATGTGCTCTTTTTTTTTAATCTGTGTAGATTTGCTGTTTCTTCATGGCTGGAATCATGACCACAGACAATTCTGAACCTTCCATAAGGGTTCCCCAATGATGACATTTTAAAGCTGGACCATTCTTCCTTTGAGAGATCTGTTTTGTGGGATGTGGCCTGTTTAGCAGTCTCTCTGGTCTCTGACCAATGGTCTCCCCTCTACTGAGCTGTAACAACCAGAAACCAAACATTGTCAAATGTCCCCTGAGGGGGAAAAGTGTCCCCACTTGAGAATCACTGCCTTGCAGGCTTAAAGTCAGAGAAGAAGGAGCTGTCATTCAACCAACTTTCATTTGGAAAGATCCTACAGAATTGTTTTGTTCATGTGTGGACCACATACCTATCCTAAACCACACTTTTTGACAAGGAGGAAAAAAGAGAACAACTTTATGACTTTGGGTTATGTCTTCGGACATATAAAGCACAAATTATAAAATAAAAAGGTGATAAATTGATCATCAAAATTAGTTTTATTCTTTGACAGGCACTGCTAAAAAAATGAAAAGCCACAGACTGGCAAAACAAATATCTGATAAAGGATTCTATTCAGAACATAGAATGAACTCTTACCACTCCTTTAAAAGAAGATGGGCAACCCAGTAAAACATTGGCAAAAGATTTGGACACCTCACAAAAGAAGAAACATAAATGAAAAACAAGCACAGGAAAAGATGTTCATCATCATAAGAAAAATACACATTAAAACCACAATGAGCTACACCCACTAGGATGACTAACATGAAGAGTACCAGCTGTTGGTGAAGATGTTAAGAAATTGGTGGGGATGCACACAGACAAGGATAACAGACACTTTGGAAAAGTTTGGCAGTTTCCTATCAAGCTAAACATGTACTTAACATCCAGAAATTCCTTCTCCAGGCATTTCACCAAGAGAAATAGAGCATATGTCTACACAAAGATCTAGATGCAAATATTCGCATAAGCTTTATTCATCATGCCAAACTCTGGGAACAACACATCAGCTGATGAATAGATACATTGTTGTCCTCCTTCCTTAGAGTGGAATGTGTCTCTTTAAATGGAATACAGCAACAAAAAGAAAAAACTATTAATATGTGCAAAAATACAGATGATTCTCAAAATAATTATGCTAAATGAAAGAAGCATGATATAATATACCACCTTATACTGTATGTAATTCTAGTCATTTAATATTCTGAAAAGCCAAAACTAAAAGGAGAGAAATCAATTCTAGGATCTAAGAGTAGACGGAAAGAACTCACTATGAAGAAGCAGGAGTAATCCTTTTGGGGAGATGAAAATGTTCTATATCCTCATTGTCCTGGTGGTTACATGACTCTCTGCATGCAGGCATGCTAAGTCGCTTTAGTCATGTCTGACTCTTTTCGACCTCATCGACCCCGCAGGGAAGGAAATGGGTTGCCATTTCCTACTTCATACATGACTCTGTAGATGTGTCAAATTTCACCAAACTTTACATTTCAAAGGAGTGAACTTCATTGGGAATATATGTAAATGAAACTTCAATATATCTGATTTAAAACCATGTATCATTTTTAAAAACATAGCTCAACCCTAAATTTAATATGCCCCAACCACTTTCTTCATGAAACAGGAAGTTCTTCAAAGAAGTCAATACTAACTGCATATAATGATGTCATTAATTTGTCCATTCATTCATCCAATAGTTTATGTTATATCTACTATTTGCTGGGAGCTGATCTAACGCTTAGGACACATCTATGGATAAAATCAAAGATACTTGCATTTAGGGAACTTACATTCTAGACACAGGAAAATAGATTTAAAAAATAATGTCTATAAAGAAGAAAAAGGAAATTCTATCCTACTCTTATTTAGTTGCTAAGTCAGGTCTGACTCTCTGGACCATAGCCCACTGTCCAGGGGCTTTCCCAGGCAAGAATACTGGAGTAGGTTGTCATTTCCTTCTCCAGAGGATCTTCTTGACCCAGGGATCAAAACTGATTCTCATGCATTGCAGGCAAAATTCTTTACCACTGAGCCACCAGGGAAGCCCTCAAGCCTACTCCGGGTGATACGAAAGAAAAAAGAGGAAAGAGGGGGAAAGGATTAGGAGATACGGAATGAGCAGAAGAGAGGACTGTGTAGTGTCCATTACTTTAGGCCTGTTGAGAAGGTGAGCTGTGAGCAAACACAGGAAGATTAGAAATTTAAGAGAGGAAAAACCTGGTAGAACTCTTCAGGACAGAACCCTAAAGCAAAGTTCCCGTAACAGGAGTGTGACTAAGTATTTGAGGAACAATATGGAGACCAGGGTGGCTGGAGAGGAGTGGGGGTGGGGGGAGGTGGAGAGGGAAAGAAGGGGAGGAGGGGGAGGGGGGAGAAGGGGGAGGAGAGAGTTTTACAATGTAGGTTTTGTCCTCATTCAAGAACCGTGAGGCCAGAAGGGGACTGCCATTAACTAGAAAGTGGTGACTCCCAGCTCCCAAGGGGAGGAGGCTCCCCACACCACACAGAGGAAGCCCCAGGGTCCCAGCCAAGAGGCAGAAGGAGTTCGGGGGAAGCACAGACAAGAACCCTGATTGTGATTTCCTAGGAAAAGAACAAGCGAGGCAGGGTAAGCAGGCCTAGAAACCAGAGCATGAAGAATACAGTAAGTTTTCCTGTTTGGCTTCGGTGAAGGCTCAACCAATGACAGGCTCCAGGAGATGGGGTGGGAGAGGAGTGGGAGGATGGGTACTTCCCTGGTTCCAGCCCTTCCAAGATGCCGCCGGCTGGCTGCATCTCTCCTCTGAAGGCCTCCACCCTCTAGGACAGCGGCTACCCTCTCCAGGTTCAGGTACCCACCCCATCCCTTGACTCTTTACACCTACTAACAGCTCCTCACTTCTGCTTCCTTTGGGATCCAGAACAATTGCTCATCTGTTTCCTTTAAACCCATCTTCTTTTTTTTTTTGCAAACAGGTTTTCTTCGTGTCCCCTCAATTATCTTATCTGAATGGGCCACCTTCTTCCTGTTCGGACCCTGACTTTTACAAAGACCAAATTCATTCACAATGAGATTCAAGTAAGCACCCACTGGACAGATTTGTGAGTTATCTAGTCTTGGTTCCGTAAAGATAGTACGATGGACTCACCCAAAAAAGTGTTGACTAGCACTATATCTGACAGGCCATGATTTAATTTAGCCAATGCTTCATTTTCTGCCTAAGATCCATTCAGTTCTTAAGACTTTAGCACCAGTTCTTAAGACCAAGAACTAAGACTAAGAGCTAAGCATTCAGTTCTTAAGACTTCTTCATTTCAGTCACCAACATACTTTAACTTCTTGTTTTATATTGGAATATAGCCAATTAACAACATTGTGACAGTCTCCAGTGGACGGCAAAATGGCTCAATCATACATCTATGTGTATCCATTCTTCCCCAAACTCCCCCTGCATCCAGGCTGCCACATAACAGTGAGCAGACTTGCCTGTGTCAACCACCAACATGTTTTAAAGCCATTTCACACACACACACACACACACAGCCCCCAAGACGTTATAGTTGTTTTATCACTTTGTATGAACTATCGACAGCAGAGCAATAAAAAGAAATACTAAAGCCGAGATGAGAGATGAGCCGCTAAGCACTCCCACCGGTTAACCTCTCTATACCCGTAACTGAGATGTACACCTCAGCAATATTACACATGATTCACACATCCCAGACCATCAGAGGTGCTGACAACCAGGCCAGGCCCTGACTATAACGGTCATGAACACAAACAGCCTCATGGACCACTTTGTGAATCAATGTGTCATCTCCAGGCAGGGGTGGCCTATAAAACAGTATCACCAGATGGATTCGTTGAGCATGACATCCTCTAATAACAAATTCTCAACGTAGGCACTATTTTTAATTCCATTTTCAAACGAGGAAACGGAGAAACACTCAAGTTAAGGAAATTACCCAAATTCACAGAATTAATAAGTGTTAGAGCTGGGGTAGGATAGAATAATGGCTCTTAGATATAAACCAGTAAGTAGATGGTCAGATGAGTCCTCCATTAATCCTTGCTAAAGATGATGTTGGAAAAGACCCTGAAGCTGGGAAAGATTGAAAGCAGGAAGAAAAGGGGGTGACAGAGGATGAGATGGTTGGATGGCATCACTGACTCCATGGACAGGAATCTGAGCAAACTCCAGGAGACAGTGAAGGACAGGGAACTCTGGCATACTGCAGTCCATAGTGTCATAAAGAGTCAGACACAACTTAGCGACCGAAAAACAACAATAAAGGTTAAATGGCCAATTGTGTGTCCTCTTCAGACTCCATTTCCACATACAGGAAACAGAGATCATAAAAGTGACAACAGATAATGCTGTTGTAATAAATTGGATTAAATGAGAAAATAAAAGTGAGGTACTTGGTTTGGTAAATTTTACGGAATACCATTTTCTTAAGTTTCTGGAAATATCTGTCAAATGCAATTGTTTTCATTAGAGTGTTAACATCTTAAATATTGTTTCTCAATGTTGTCTCCAAGATAGCAAAATAAAGCATCTATTTCTCCCACATTATAATAAAAAGCTATAAAATCCACATAGAAGAGGCTATTATTAATTCTTCAACTTTCATAACAAATGTACATCCAAATGCAAAATTCGGCCAGGTCCAGAGAGAGAATTATGTTCCACAGGTTCCCCAGAGGTGCAAAACCAAACTTTCCTCAGATGTGTCTGATGGAAAACTTGAACCCCACTCTGAAGAATCTCAATGTGTTGGGTTCTTTCCTACCCTAAAGCCACACTCTTCTCAGAAGAACACAAGCCAGAGCAGCATCTTTCTTGCAACAGATTCTTGTTTCTCATCCAGTTTCATTATACCTGGTAGGTAAGATTTAGGGTGAAATCTACTATTTTTTATTGGAGTGGAGTGATGGAAAACATCATGGATTCACATGGAATAAAAGCATGTGCTAAATCACTCCAGTTGTGTCCAACACTGCAACCCCATGGACTGCAGCCCACCAGGCTCCTCCGTCTATGGGATTCTCCAGGCAAGAGTACTGGAGTGGGTTGCTGTTTCCTCCTCCAGGAGATCTTCCCAAACTAGGGATCGAACCTGCATCTCCTGCATTGGCAGGTGGGTTCTTTACCACTAGCACCACCTGGGAGTGCCATGGTACCAATGGTCCTACATGCAGGGCAGCAAAGGAGACACAGACGTAAAGAACAGACTTTTGGACTCAGTGGGAGAAGGCGAGGATGGGATGATTTGAGAGAACAGAATTGAAACATATAAATTACCATATGTAGAAAAGATGACCAGTGCAAGTTCGATGCATGAGGCAGGGCACCCGAAGCTCGTGCCCTGGGACAACCTACAGGGACGGAGAGGGGAGGAAGGTGGGAGGGGGTCTCAGTATGGGGGGACACATGTATACCGATGGCCAATTCATGCTGCTGTATGATGATGCATGCTGATGTACGCTAATTATCCTCCAGTTAAAATAAACTAATTAATTTAAAAGCATAGAGATTTCACAAAGTCAACAAATTTAATGTCTTATTTCACTCCCAAGGTGCATACACAAATATTGTAGCCCAGTTTCTCCAATGGACATGTGGTACAGGTAGTCTGGGAGAGAAACCAGAGCATCCAACACTGAGGGCTTCCTCTGTGACTCAGTGCGCATCAAAACATGTCTTGTCCTGGCCCACTGCCCGCTGACGAACATCAGTGATTTTGCCAGTCACATAGCTATCCATGATAGCTATCGTATCTTTTAAGAAAGTTTAAAGATCAGAAATATGGTACATATGTTTAGAAAGTCAACTATGTTTCAAGGTCACTTAAAAACAACTTTATTATTTTTTAAAAAACATGAAAATATTATGGGCTATGATTCACAAGTCACATTAATTTTTATAAAGAAATAGAAAAAATGTTAAGAAATTTGACTCTTGGTTCAGGTTTTTTAAGCCAGAACCCCCAGTCCCATAATGTCTAAGCTACGTGTTTCTCTGTTTTGACAATGGTAGTTTAATGAGAATTAAAGGCAGATAATAGCACCCTGTGTTAGTTATGGAATGTTAGGAGGCTTTGCCACTGAAGTCTTTCTCTAATACTGCCTAATAATGCCACTGACTTCTTGTATATGCTGCATAAGATTATATGTAGAAGAGCATTTCTATAGTTAGGTAACCCAAAGACATGAAGCTTTTTATTCAAAATGAGCATGTGGAGTAGGAGAAGGGGAGAACACGCTGAGAGTAGCAAGCCTATTCCATTGTTTGGATGTTAATTTCAAGGTAGTAGTGAGATGCAGGTTCTAGAGTGTAAAAGAATAAGTAATGAGGACTCTATGTTAACTTGCCCATTTTAACCCAAAACTGGTACCCATCTACACACACAAAGACACACACATACACACAGTCACTAAAAATAGCAGAATAAAGAAACTGACTTTAAAAATTAAAACTAAAATACTCTCGTTTTTTGACCACTAGAAGTTTTGACCACTGGATAATGAATGATATAATAGCCTATACAAGAGAAGGAAATGGCAACCCATTTCAGTACTCTTTCCTGGAAAATTCCATAAATGGAGAAGCCTGGTAGGTTACAGTCCAAGGGATCACAGAGTCTGACATGACTGAGCAACTTCACTTCAGCTTCAGCATCAGTCTTTCCTTCAGAATAGCTCTACTGTACCACCTATTTGGGCTCCCCGGGTGGCGCTAGTGGTAAAAAAAACCCGCCTGCCAATGCAGGAGACATGAGAGACATGGGTTTGGTCCCTGGGTCGGGAAGATCCCCTGAGGAGGGCATGGCAACACACTCCACTATTCTTGCCTGGAGAATCCCAGGAACAGAGGAGACTGGTGGGCTACAGCCCATAGGGTCATAAAAAGTCAGGCATGACTGAAATGACTTCCCACGCACTCACACAATACCACCTGCTTATCTGCATGTCAGATGACCTTAAAAATCAAGACATCAAATGGTTAATGAGGAAACAGGCAAAAGCTTGAAGGGATAATTCAGCAAATTAACCCTTTCATTTCAAAATGTTTAACTCAATATAATGAGTGACATAAACTAAAATTCTGTTCATATTTGATATACTACTATTTAGTTTCAACTAAATAAATCTTTCGTTATAAGAACTTACAAGGTAAAAAAAAAGAACTTACAAGGTCTTATTATAAAAAAGATATGACTTTAAATTCAGTATCATTAGTTTGTAAAGTTCTAAGTTGCTCTGTAAGTATCCTTGAGGTTTACCTGCTGAATTTGTCTTGGAATACATGTTCCAGTGTCTTATTTCTCTGTTGCTTGAAGAGTTATTAGCCTGGAGAGTTTTTTTTAAGCCTTGAAACTTGAAAAATGTCATTTCTTTATCATCATCATTAACAGCCTTGTAATTTTTGGGTAAGAGTATTCTCTCAGGGCTTTCTGAGCACTGGGAGCTGGTACATGAGATTGGTGGAAGGTGTAACTTACTTGGTAACATTACTTTCCTAACTCCGAATCTGTGACCATATTGCAGAAGCTTGAAAGTCTCCAGTTATACTTTTTCATTTCATTGTTTTCTGACATGCACACACAGCAGAGAACTGTACACACAGTCTCCTATATTATCTAGCTCTTCTTGTTCTATTCTGCTCATAATGAATTCAAATTGTATTCAAGAGCTCATTCTCCAGCAGGAGAATTTTTAAGAGGAAACTAACCTCCAAGTCTTAACTCTGCCATTATTCCCTAAAAAGGCAAGACACTATTAGATTCACTTTATTTAATTATGCCTTCTCCAACCCAGTAAAACATTAATGTCTCTAATAACAAAGTACAGGATGGATATTTCCAAAGAGAACCTCTGGATGCTAGACGTCTGGGAGGCAAGTCTGTTAAGTGGCTATTCTTTCAAGGTAAAAACTTGCTGTTCTTGTTCATAGGATATTTTAAGACCTGCACTCTTCCATCTAACTTTTAAATACATACACAACAGACACCATGTGCTGTTATTGGAGCCTTAGACTCAGAAGCAATGTAAGAGGAGAGCTATATCAGTTCAGTCACTCAGTCATGTCTGACTCCTTGAAATCCCATGGAATGCAGCACACCAGGCTTCCCTGTCCATCACCAACTCCTGGAGCTTACACAAACTCATGTCCATCGAGTTGGTGATTCCATCCAACCATCTCATCCTCTGTGGGGGAGCTATATAATGTACAAATAAATAAAATAATTTTGGATAGCAGTAAGTGCAATGAAATTAAAAGATGCTTGTTCCTTGGAAGAAAAGCTATGCCAAACCTAGACAGTGTATTAAAAAGCAGAGACATCACTTTTTCCACAAAGGTCTGTGTAGTCAAAGCTCTGGTTTTTTCAGTAGTTAGGTCCAGATGTGAGAGTTGGACAAAAAGGAAGGCTGAGCACTGAAGAACTGATGCTTTCAAATTGTGGTGCTGGAGAAGACTCTTGAAAGTCCCTTGAACAGCAAGGATATCAAACCAGTCAATCTCTAGAGGAAATCAACCCTGAATATTCATTGGAAGGACTGATGCTGAAGCTCCAATATTTTGGCTACCTGATGCATGGACCTGACTCATTGGAAAAGGCCTTGATGCTGGGAAAGATTGAGGGCAGGTGGAGAAGGGGGCAACAGAGGATGAGATGGTTGGGTGGTATCCCCTACTCAATGGACATGAGTTTCAGAAAACTCAGGGAGATAGTGAAGGACAGGGAAGCCTGGCATACTACAATCCATGGGGTCACAAAGAATTGGACATGACTTAGCAACTGAACAAAAACAAAGTGCAATGAAGAAGTATCAAATGAAATGACATGCTAGTGAATGACTGAGTAGGAACTGGTTACAGAAGTTCTTCCTGAGAAACTGACACTTGAGCTGAGAATCAAACAAGGATCCAATCATGCAAAAGTCTAAGGGAACTGGATCTGGGCAGAAAAAGGAGAGAGAGTAGGAAGAACATCACTGGAGTGGCCATAGGAAACAGGCCAACTAAATGAGGAGCAAGAGAGCAGTAAAGATGTTGGAGAACTCGTCCCAGATCAGAACACTGGCAACCTGGAATTTTTTTCTAAGAACCACGAGAGGTCACCAGAAAATCTTAGACAGAAGAATACCATGATATGTTTTTATTTTTCCAGAGAAATTACCCTGGCTTTTAAAATTTTATTCATTTGAAAAGTGTACTCAAGAGGACAAGAGTTGCAGAAGCCAATAGTTGTCCATGTGAAATAACCCTATGCTAGGCTCCAGTAGGAACACCATCCAAGATTATGCTTTCCAAAGCCAAGGCCATGTTAGAACAACCTGGCAACTTTTTAGAGGCATTAAAAACACAGATTTCCAGGCCTTCTTCAAGTTTCTGATTCTGGTCTAGGGTTGAAGCCAAGACTCTGTATTTTAAAAATCTCCCCAGATGTCTCTGAGGCACAACCCTGCTAAAAAAAAAAAACCCTGATCTGGGTTTCCCTGGTGGCTAGGTGGTAAAGAATCTGCCTGCCAATGCAGGAGACATGGGTTTGACCCCTGGTCCAGGAAGATCCCACATGCTGTAGAACAACTAAGCCCATAGGCCACAACTACTGAGCCCATGCTCCACAATAAGATAATCTGCCTCAGTGAGAAGCCAGCACACAGCAGTGAAGAATAGCTCCCGATCGCCGAAACTAGTGAAGATCCCACACAGCACAGAAGACCCAGCACAGTCAAAATAAAATCAATTAATTAACATTATTTTTTAAAAAAACCTTATCTAAGCCACATCTACCTAAGAATAGTTGAGAAAATTATCTGAAATCCCAAATATATTTTCCATATTAAAAAACTGTACACTGAATACACATTTTTAAAATGTTTTCCTGTGGTTACCAAAGGAGGAAAGAGTGAGAGGGATAAATTAGGAGTTTGGGATTAACAGATACACACTACTATATATAAAACAGACAAACTACAAGGACCTACTGTGTAACACAGGGAACTATACTCAGTATCTTGTAACAATGAACAATGGAAAAGAACCTGAAAAAGAATGTATACATGTACAGTTGAATCACTTTGCTGTATGCCTCAAACTAACAACTATATATCAATAAAGAAAAATTTAATGTTAAAAAAATTAATTTTCCCACAATTATTTTTCATAACATGGAAGGAATCCATGTTATTTATGGATAAGAAGACAGATACTGAATTATTCCCTTTGATATTCCTTCTGTTCACTATTTGTCACTTGCAACCTCTTGTAAAGCTAATCAATGCAGGGAAAGACAAATATGGTATCAGTTACATGTGAAATCTAAAATATGACACAAATGAACATATGGACAAAACAGAAACAGACTCACAGATGTACAGAAATGAGGTATGTTTACCAAAGGAGAAAATAGGGTGGGGTGGATAAATTAGCAGTTTGGGTACTGACATGTGCACACTACTATATAATAAAATAGATGAACAACAAGGACCTATTATTGTATAGAACAGGGAACTATACTCAGTATCTTGTAATGATATAAATAGAAAAGAATCTGAAAAACATATGCATATAAAACTGGATCAATTTGCTGCATAACTGAAAAACAATATTGTAAATCAACTATACTTCAATAGAAAAAATTAAATTTTATAAAGCGTCTATGCTGTGCGTTTGGCAGTCCCTCTTAACTGTCTCTTACTTCAACATTACTTGGGCGAACAGACCCAGGAATGCCCCTTGCTCCAGCCTCCCATCACCCTTCAACCTTTAATTTGGTTGCAACCTTGGGAATCAGCTACTCAGGTCTCCTGGAACACTTAGACCAGCCAATGCCACTTTTTGAGCTTAACTCATTACCAATCAACCATGAGCTCACAGATTCATCAGAATTATTCTACCCAGTGGAGGCTGTGGTCAACCTCGTGGACCTGCATCTGCAAGCCTCCTACACCAACCTCTCTCTGGACTTCTATTTCAACTGCAACAATGTGGCTCTGGAGGCATGGGCCACTATTTCCAGGAATTGGCCAAGAAGAAGCACCAGGGCACCAAGCATCTCTTGAAAATGCAAGATCAATATGGCAGCCATGCCCTCTGCCAGGACGTGCAGAAGCCATCTCAAAATGACTGGGGTAATAACCCAGGATGCGATGGAGACCACCCTTCTCATGGAAAAGAGCCTAGACCAAGCCCTTTTGGATCTGCAAGACCTGAATTCTCCCCGTGCAGACTCAACCTCTGACTTCCTGGAGAGACACATCCTGGATGAGCAGGTGAAACTTATCAAGATGGGCGACCACCTGGACCAACCTCCTCAGGCTGGCTGGTCCCCAAGCCAGACTGGGCGAGAATCTCTTCCAAAGGTTGACCCTCCAACACAACTAGGAGCCTCTGAAAACCAGCGGCCTTTGAGGAGCGCCCCCTAACGTCGAGGCTTCTACATGAAGCCCCTCTCTGCAGCCATTCCGTGGCTTTTTTTAACATCCTGGAGCCCTCACTCAAGCCTTGGACCAAATGGAAACAATATAACTTTTTGCAGCAAAAAGAAAAAAAAAGCTTCTGTGTTTGTCTTTGTTACTTTCATCTTCCTACCACTTTGCCAGAGGCATCTTAATTAGACCGGATGTCAGTATTCTTTTTGTGTGTGCCAATTTTCTTACCACGTTCTGATGAAGTAAAACTGAGAAATAAAGTTAATTTTGACCCCCCAAAAATCTTTTTTTCTAAGCTGGTCAGTTTATTTACTCCTTTACACATAGTCTGTACAGAGTGGCACCAAAAAATTTAGGTTTCTATTGGCCTTTAACCTAAGAGTTCAGCCTCACTGCTACTTCGTTTTCTGGTTTCCTTTGATCGTCCTTTACACACTTCAGGACATGCATTCTAAGCATGGCGTTCCTTGGTTACTTCAGGCGAATAACTTTTCTGCTCCTCTAATTAATTCTGAAGCACCACATAGGGTTTTGCCTCATGCGGCTGACCTGGCCAGTTGTGTTTATCATTTCCTCCTCTCCTGACAAACTCAGTAGCCTCCACCTAACCTACCTTCAGCCTCGTTGGTGGATCCAAGTGATGGGTAAGTTAAAAGAATTAGGTCAGACATTGGCCTTGGAATTCTCCAGGCAAGAATACTGGAGTGGGTTGCCATTTCCTTCTCCAGGGGATCTTCCCAACCCAGGGATTGAACCTGCATCTCTCATGTCTCTTGCACTGGCAGGCGGGTTCTTTACCACCAGCGCCATCTGGGAAGCGCAGAACCCAAATAATGACCTCTCAACTTACTGGTTTCTCTGAGCCTGAGTCAGAATCCTCACCATGCTCTCAGGAGTAAAGTGACATCACTTCCCGACATCAGAGGAGTCAGAACCCCCTGACTGGACAAGTCTCCATTTTCCTCACCTCACTCTCATTCACCAGCCTAGGTGTGGTTCTCTTAGGAAATGTCAGAACTGATTTTGTGTGGCTTCTGCAACCGGCAGTTTTTTCATCTTCTCCTACTGGCAGAGTTTATAAGGTGCTTCTCCAGTGGGTGGATCTAGACAGACTGGGACCTGGGACCATTTGCTGCAGTGCTTGCACCTGGACCAACATCTCCTCCAGTAGCAAAATACAAAGAAACTACAGGGACTAAAAATAACTGTATACATGCACACATTCAGTTGCTTCAGTTGTGTCCGACTCTGCGACCCCGTGGACTATAGCCCACCAGGCTCCTCTGTCCATGTGATTCTCCAGGCAAGAATACTGGAGTGGGTTGCCATGCCCTCTTCCAGCAGACCTTCCTGACCCAGGGATCAAACCCACGTCTCTTGCATCTCCTGCATTGGCAGGCAGATTCTTTTACCACTGTGCAACCTGGGAAGCTCCAAGACCATGGAGATCTTCCTAGAAACAGGAGATGGTGAAACATCCTTCTCACAGAGTAGTGGTTTTCAACTGTAGTTATGTTGGTTTGGCCAAAAGGTTAATTTTCCACAAGTTTTCCCTTCCATAAGATGTTACAAACCTTTTAGCCAACCAGATACTGCCTTCTACTGGACACTATGGAAGCGTGTAGGGGTGTTTTTGTTTTGTTTTTTTTCACTGACATCTAGTTGAATTACAGTATTGTGTTACCTTCAGGTCTCCAGCAAGGTGATTCCATTATAGATACATTTTCAGATTATTTTCCTTGATAGGTTATTATATTAAACATAGTTCCTTGTGCTCTACCGTTAATCCTTATTGCAGATCGGTTCAAGATAATGGACATGTACTCATTTTCTCCAGCCAGAGCACCAAAATCACAACTAGCAGTTGAACAGCCATTAACAGGAAGACACTAGTACCCACCAAAAAAAAGATACCCCCATCCAAGGACAAAGGAGAAGCTGAACCCAAACAGTAGGTAGGAGGGGCATAATCACAATAAAATCAAATCCTATATCTGCTGGGTGGGCAACTCACAAGCAGGAGAACAGAAATACCGAAGAAGTTCTCTCACTGTTGAGAAGGTTCTAGGCCCCACATCAGGCTCCCCAGCCAGGGGATCTGGCCAAGAACTGGGAATCCCCAAGGAATCTGACTTTGAAGGCCAGTGGGATTTGATTACAAGACCCTCACAGGACTGGGGGAAACAGACTCCACTCTTGGAGGGCACAAACAAAACCTTGTGTGCACCAGGACGCAGGGGAAAGAGACACTGACCCCGCAGGAGACAGAGGCAGGCCTACCTGTGAGTGTTTGAGGGTCTCCTGCAGAAGTGTGGGTTGGCAGCGGTCCACCTCAGGGACAGGGGCACTGGTAACAGCAGTCCTGGGAGATACGTGTTGTCGTTAAGTCCTCTTGGAGGTCGCCAGTAGCCCTACCATAGAGCCTGTAGACTCCAGGACTGGGTGGCCTCAGGTCAAATAACTAATAGGGAGGGAGCACATCAACAAACAATTGGATTAGTTTTACTGAGCACAGGCCTGCCCACCAGAGCAAGACCCAGTTTTCCCCATAGCCAGTCCCTCAGGAAGCTTGCACAAGCTTCTTCATCCTCATCCACCAGAGGGCAGACAGAAGTAAACCCTTGTTGCTTATGTATTGTTGCTTATGTAAAGCAGTTTGTGTCTGTTAATCCCATGTTCAGTTGTTAAGTCATGTCGGACTCTCTGCGAACCCGTGGAGAGCTGCACACCAGGCTTCTCTGTCTTCCACTGTCTCCCAGGGTTTGCTTAAATTCACATCCATAGAGTCTGTGCTGTTATCTATCTCTGTTAATCCCACACTCCTAATTTATCCCTCCCCCTCTTCTCTTTTTGATAACCATAAATTCATTTTCTATACCTGCAAGTCTGTTTCTGTTTTGTATATAGATTAATATGTATTGGTTTTTTAGATTCCACATACAAGTGATGTCATGTAATATGTGTCTTTTTCTGATTTATTTCACTCAGGATGATAATCTCTAGGTCCATCCATGTTGTTGCAAATAGCAATATCTTATTGGGCTTCCCTGGTGTCTCAGCTGGTAAAGAATCCGCCCGCAATGCGGGAGACCTGGGTTCGATCTCTGGTTTGGGAAGATCCCCTGGAGAAGAGAACGGCTACCCACTCCAGTATTCTGGAGAATTCCATGGACTGTATAGCCCATAGAATCACAAGGAGTCAGACACAACTGAGCAACTTTCACTTTCACTTTATTCTTTATTATGGCTGAGTAATATTCCACAGTGTGTATCTTCTTAAGCCAACCATCTCCTTTGACTATGACAAAAGTCAGACAGCACTATTGGCATTTAGTGGTGAAGATAGGGGGAGGGGGGAGATGCTTTATGACCCACAATGTGAAGAATACTCTTGCCCAATAAAAAAATTGCTCCATGTCCTGCACTACTTTTGAATGTCCCACAGAACAGTTAGCACAAGTGAAAAATCTATTTGTAAGCTTCCAATTATAGAGTCTAAGTCTATTTTACATTTAAATATAGTGTTTTGCACAGTTTTAATATAAACTGAATTATGCAATGATACAATTACAAAGTGAAATAAGGAAATGTGCTCCTCTGATTTGTTGGAAACTCCAGGAGCTCTTGGTTGTTTCATGAAATCATGTTACCAGTAATTGTGCCACTTCTGGTATTTGAATCAGCTCTCTCAACATCACCTTAGAACTGTCCACTAGCAGCGATTCTATGTTTGGGGACATCCCGGCATCACCTGACCACTTCACTCTGCTTTCCAGAGCAGCAGTGCCTATGTGTTTGCATATTAAATACACATGTTATTGTGAATGTCTTCCTCAGATTTTCCCCTTATATTACATTAGAACATCATACTGATTTTTAAAAATATTTTACCTGTGGTTAAGCTATATTAGATGTGAATTTTATTTCACTAAAATGTAGTGTTATAAAAAAAAAACTACCACCTCTGGTGGTTCAGACAGTAAAGAGTCTGCCTTCAATGCAGATTGGGTCAGGAGCTCCTGGAGAAGGGAATGGCTACCCACTCTAGTATTCTTGCCTGGAAAACCCCAAGGACAGAGGAGCCTGGCAGGCGACATTCCATAGAATCACAAGGAATCGGACACTACTGTGCAACTTTCACTTCCACTTAGTGTTATAAAAAAGGAGGCCATGTCCAGTGAGATTGGGAATGTCTTCCCTAGAAGTAAGGTTCTCTATTAATAGACTTTATAAAACTCAAATAAGCCCAATCTGCCACCTCCCTACCCAACACTCACTCACGCACTCATTTGGTGCTCAGTCGTGTCTGACTCCTTGCGACCCCACAAACTGTAGCCCACCAGGTTCCTCTGTTCATGGAATTCTCTAGGCAAGCATACTGCAACAGGTTGCCATTCCTTTCTCCAAGGGATCTTCCTGGCCCAGAGATCAAACCTGGGTCTCCTGTATTCCATGCAAATTCTTTACTATTTGAGCCACCAGGGAAGACCCTGCACTAGTAGCAAAAAAGCCCGTTGGTGACAAAACCTTCTTATACCAAACATAACAACAGTTCTGATTAACTGAACACCTATGATGTCCCAAGCCCTATGCTACACATTGTCCATGTATCATGTCTAACCCTCAACTCGCCAGGGGAGTAGTCTTTATCATGAGCTCTACTTTACAGGCAGGAAATACACGCAGCACAAAGGCTAAACAACTGACTGAGCTCACACACTGTAAGTGATTTGATTCAAGGCAATCAAATTCGGGAAAGGCTACCCACTCCAGTATTCTGGCCCTGAGATCTCCATGGACTGTATAGTCCATGGGGTCGCGAAGAGTCGGATACGACTGAGTAACTTTCACTTCACTTCACTTCAATCAAATTCCAGTGTCTTTGACTTTGCTGAAGACAGATGGGTCAGAATTTCAAAACTGGAGAGTTGGTAAGTAGCCAGGAAAAGCCATGCTCAATTTGGCTGAATTAACTGTGGAAAAGTGAAAGCGAAGAATAAACAGGACACTTGTCACCACCTATTGCCTTCACCCAGACATTCAGACTTGTACTCAAGCACCCACAGTTTCCACCCCACCTCAGGTTTTCAGCAACAGCAATTGAAAAGTGGCTTGTCTGAACTGAAATGTATTAGACGTGTCAAATACACATCCAATTTCTAAGACTGGGCACAGAAAAAAGGACAGCAAAATGTCTCATCAGTTCTTGTTCTTCAGTCCCTAAGTCATGTTCAGCTCTCTGCAACCCCATGGACTGCAGTACACCAGGCTTTCCTGTCCTCCACCATCTCCTGGAGTTTGCTCAAATTCATATCCATTGAGTTGGAGATGCCATCCAACCATCTCATCCTCTGGGAAAGATTGAGGGCAGGAGGAGAAGGGGATGATAGAGGATGAGGTGGTTGGATGGCATCACCAACTCAATGGACATGAGTTTGAGCAAACTCCAGGAGATAGTGAAGGACAGGGAATCCTGGTGTACTACAGTCCATCCGGTCCCATCACTTCACAGAAAATAGATGGGGAAACAGTGGAAACAATGGCTGACCTTTATTTTGTGGGGCTCCAAAATCACTGCAGATGGTGATTGCAGCCATGAAATTAAAAGAGGCTTACTCCTTGGAGGGAAAGTTATGACCAACCTAGACAGCATATTAAAAAGCAGAGACATCACTTTGTCAACAAAGGTCCGTCTAGTCAAGGCTATGGTTTTTCCAGTGGTCATGTATGGTTGTGAGAGTTGGACTGTAAAGAAAGCTGAGTGCTAAAGAATTGATGCTTTTGTACTGTGGTGTTGGAGAAGACTCTTGAGAGTCCCTTGGACTGCAAGGAGATCCAACTAGTCCATCCTAAAGGAGATCAGTCCTGGGTGTTCATTGGAAGGACTGATGTTGAAGCTGAAACTCCAATACTTTGGCAACCCAATGCGAAGAGCTGACTCAATTGAAAAGACACTGATGTCAGGAAAGATTGAGGGCAGGAAGAGAAGGGGATGACAGAGGATGAGATAGTTGGATGTTATCACCGACACAATGGACATGGGTTTGGGTGGACTCCGGGAGTTGGTGATGGACAGGAGGGCCTGGCATGCTGTGGTTCATGGGGTCACAAAGAGTTGGACACGACTGAGAGACTGAAATGGACTGATGAGTTCTCATGATAATGTTTTTGGATATACTGGGTAAAAAATACATTAAAATTCATTTCACTTATTTCTTATTATCAAGGTTTCTAATGAGACTATGAAGTTTTCTTAATTATAGTGGCTCACTTAATATGTGCAGTGGACAGAGCTGCGATGGATGACTTTCCTATTGGTCAGTATCCTTTCCCAGCACCATAGGAATCTGCAGAAGCTCAGAGTCTAGGGTAGCTCCTTCTGGGAGTGACCACTCAGGCCACTGAAAGCAGCAGGAGAAAAGCATGGGTATGTGGGGAGGGCAAGGTCAGCAGAAGTTCCTGCACATTTTCATTGTGTCCCTTTGGTCACTCAGATCATGGGGACCACATGTTCACACCCTATTTATTACTATTATCTTTATCCCATATGCTTCTCACAACTGCCAGACACATGGGAGCAGTAGGCAAAATCTGGAACAAAAGCTGTGTTTAAATACACGTGTTAAGAAAAGTCAAAATATTTGGTGTATTACCTAAATATGATATTGTTTACATTTACAGACAGCAAAGACGGTAGCTGGTAGTTCTGTGGAAACCCAGACACGTGGCATGAGCTCATCACAGCCTGAAAGCACTAGCAATGGTTTCAACATAAGCGACTGAAAGGCAGGGGAAAGATGTCTGTGATCTCACAAGATCAGACAGACCCTCAGCTTCTGTACTGTGATCCAGTACTGATTGCGAAATCCACACAAACAAAACACAGAAAGGAAACTGAACTGAGAGAACTGGACTACAGATGTCAAGATTTTACTCACACTCATTCGCTGACCAAAATATCCAGTTAAAAAAAGAGAAAGTTTATGGACAAAGCATGCGTACCAGTTCAGGGTCTGTGAATAGGATGGCTCGTTATTTCTTATATATCCTAACTGTGAAATATGACATACTTTCGGGGAAGGAAAGAGAGAGAAGGAGGGATTGAGGAGTGAGGAAAGAATGAAGGAAGGAAGAGGAGGAGGCAGTAAGGAGGGAGGCAGATGGGAAACTTCAACTCAAAATGGTCCAAAATATATCATCGTCTGTTGTGGTTTCCTCCCATCACAAGTCATATCCTTTAGAGAAACTCAACACACTTGTCTGATACACAAGACCTGGCCATGCCAGAAAGAACAAAGAAGAGCTTCTCATAATTACATGGACAATAGTGTGAAGCCACTATTTAACTACTTGGCTCGGGTCTCTGAGCTAATTACTGGGCACATCCTCATGAGGACCATTTGAGTCTTCCGCTGAACCAGCTAAGCTGGCTGAAATCATACAGATTGTTGTTGTTGTTTACTCAATAAGTCGTGTTTGACTCTTTTGCGACCTCGTGAACTGTGAACTGTAGCCCGCCAGCCTCCTCTATCCATGGGCTTCCTCAGGCAAGATACCAGAGTGGATTGCCATTTCCTTCTCCAGGGGATTTCACCAGATCAGGGATCAAACCTGCATCCCCTGCATTGACAGGCAGATTTTTAACCCTGAGCTACCAGGGAAATATTTTCTGATTATAAGAAATCAAACTAAAAATCAGTAACAAAGATGCCAAGAAGCTTGCCATATACTTGGAAACCAAGCAACACATTTCTAAATAAGTATGTCTAAGGGAAAGTCACAAAGGAAATTAGAAAGTATTTTTAACTGAATGAAATTGAAAACACAATGTATCAACATCTATGAAATGCAGCTAATGGAGTGTTTAAAAGGAAATTTACCCCAATAAGTATTCATATTGCAGAAAAGTCTAAAATCAATTATCTAAACTTCTACCTTAAAGAGATGGAAAAGAAGATGCTGCCACAGACTAGACTGCCAGGCTCTTCTGTCCATGGGATCTCCATGGACAAAGAATAAAAGAAATCAAAACCCAAAGAAATCCAAAGGGAGGGAAAGATGGAGAGCAGAGCATAAATCAATGGAATTGTAAGTAAACAGAAAAAGGAGAAAATTGAAGAATCAAAAATCTGGGCTTTTTAAGATCAATAACATCAAAATTTTTACAGTCAAACTGATCACAACAAGAGAAAGAAGGCCCATGTTGCCCATATGAAGAATAAAAGAAAAGACAAAGCTATAGTTCCTACTATGGAGAAGGGAATGGCAACCCACTCCAGTATTCTCGCTTGGAGAATCCTGTGGACAGAGGAGCCTGGCAGGCTACAGTCTTTGGGGATGCAAAGAGTCAGACACAACTAAGCGACTAACACTATAGTTCCTACAGATATTAAAGGAATGAAAAAAATATAGCAAAGAATTCTTATAGTAATTACTCCTTTACATATGTCTCCTTTTGTTTAGCATTTTTAGGGGGAGAGATTCATTCGAGGTGTTGTGTATAAAAGTTAATTGATTTCATTGTGATGTAGTGTGTCTCTCTATGAATATACCATAATTTGTTTACTTATGCTACTGTAAATTGGCTTTTTTATTTTCTCCATCTGAGGGCTATTGGCATAGCTATAAAACTGTCATATAAAGATTCTTGTGTGTGTCTTTTGGTGCACTTTACAAAGTCAGTTCTGTTAGACACCAGGAGTGGTGTTATTGGCTATGCATGTGTTTAGTTTTACTACCTACTGCCAGAGGATTTTTCAAAGTGACTGTGAATTTATACTTCAAATACTAGTTTACAAGTGTTGCTTTAGCTCTTCATTACTTGAAGGACTCATGAATGATTATCTTCATTGTAGTTGACAGTATTTATCCTCATGCAAAGCCCTTTCTTATTTCCAAAGACTGCTAACCTTTCCTCAGGCAAAAGTCAGGCACAGTGTCCTGGAGTGACCTCGTGTGTGGGGACTGGACAGGAAGATGTAATAAGCTTAAACAGTTCTCTGAATACATTCTCACTGTGCTTGAAGCAGGGAAGACAGAGCCCCATTCTTCTGTTTAGAGGGATGGAACTCACAGCATGACAACAGCTATCTCTCTTTCTTAAACTGTGGTGAAATTGGACTTCTCTGGCAGTCCAGTGGTTAAGACTCGAGAGACAGCAGAGGGCACAGGTTCGATCCCTGATTGGGATCCTGCATGCCATGCAGTGCAGCCAATAAATAAATAAAGCATGAAAAAAATCACAGGATCTTTTAAAAGGACAAAATAAAATTAAAAATATATATAACACAAATATATATAACATTTTTAAGCATACAATTCAGTGGCATTATCACATTAGCAACATTATTCAGCTATCATCACTCTCAATTTCCACAACTTTTTCATCATCCCAAAGAGAAACTCCGTACCCACAAACCAATAACTCCCACAACCCTCTTCCCCATCCTTGGAAAGCACCATTCTATTCTCTGTTTCTGTATCCACAGCTTTCTCTTAAATGTCATCACCAAATCTCCTCCCTACATTAAAGCAGCTGAACTTTCTATGCCATTGTGATATGTATAATGCCAAAGAATCATAAAACACCGTCCTGAATACTTCCTCTGAGAATTTTTGGTCTGACTCCCACACTCCGGAATTTCATTCTTTGCATATGTTGATGGCTCAGTCAAAATTTCTCCATGAAAATCGTATTACTTTAGTGAACTACTTATCATCCCTTTAATCCTCCTGCATCTCTGACTGTATTTTTGTACTGTCCTTCTAAAGAGTCAGAAATTTTTTCACAGAAGAGTTTCCATGAGTTCTGCTTGCCATAACGTGGCTGACGACTGAACTCCCTACTTTGGTTCTGGCAATTCAGGAAGCGGAATATTTCCTAATTTGGGAAATGTGGGTTTAATAGATCCTACAGTGCATCAGTTGGAATGGTATGAATTTAGCTACTACCGTGGGAGTTCCCCAATAACTCAGCATTTCTATAAATGTATCATCCTTGCAAAAGGATGTTCTTACATGTTTGCACAGCACTTTTGGCCTCTCCAGCAAATTGAAGATAATGAAAACCGGTAGTAAAGTGTTAGAAATTGTCTCCTTTGGTGATACTTGGAGGAATTGCCCATAAATTGTGATCTGTTACCTGTAACAAGTTCTTTTGAAATCTCCTTAAGAGCAAAAGAGATCCTTCATCTCTCAAATGACATCCAGCCTGGATAAAGAGTGCTTCTCCTCCCAAGAAGTGTATATATGTATTTTAGTAACGAATCTTCCCCAAATTGCTGTCATTTCACATTGCCAGCACTGTGGACCAGAACTTACACTGGAAAGGACCTCAAGAAATCTTTCATTCATCATCATTTCCGAGGAAACTGCCCAAACTGGCAGGAGGAATCTTTCTGCCAACTGTGTAATAGTATCAATGATCCCACAGACCAGCGAGCATCTTGACAAAAGGGCAAGCCTTCCTCACCTACAGAAAGCTGTCCTAGGTAACAATCTTCCCACTGAAGCTCCATATCAGAAGTCCCAAACTTGTCCCCTTAAGGGCCAGAGAGTAAATATTTTATATTTTCTGGGCCTGCTAGTGTCTGTCACAACTACTCAACTCTGCCGTTGAAGTGCAAAAGCAGAATATGGAAACAAAATGGGTTTTGTTACAATAAAACTTTTATTTGCACAAACCAGCAGGGGGCGCCATCTGACCCACCTTCAGTAGGATGCCAACACCTGCCTACACAGTCTTGAATTCTAAATCAGTTATTATGCCTTTGCATTAAAACTGTCCTTGGCTGGACTTCCCTGGTTGTGCAGTGGATAAGAATCCACCCGCAGTGGACACAGGTTCAATCCCTTCTCCAGGAAGATTCCACAGGCTGTGGAGCAGCTGCGCCTGCGGGCCACAACTACTGAAGCCTATGCGCCTAGAGTCCGTGCTCTGCAAGAATCAGAAGCCACCACGAGAAGCCCATTCTCTGCTCCTAGAGAAAGCCCACAAGCAGCAACAAAGATCCAAAGCAGCCAAAAATAGATGAACAAATGAATAAATAAAGCAGTGTGTACACATAAAAAACATCTTAATAAAGAATTGTCCTTGGCCTGAGAAGGTAACTAAGTCTGTATTATTATCAAAAATTCCTTATTTTTAAGGAATTTAAATATATGTATGGCAGACCCCAAGCCATATCTTTTCAGCATGGGTTCTCCTAAACCTGCTTCAGTTGCTGGCCAATTAATTTATGACAAAGGAGTTCACAGTCTACAGAGGGAAAAGGGCCAGTCTCTTCAGTAAATGGTGCTGGAAAAACCACCAATGTTTAATAACTATTTAACACCTACTATATGAGCAGATCCTACAGTGTATATATGTATATTTATATATCCCATCCTTTGGAATATCACAGCTTAGGGTGGCATCACAGGGCGAGGAAACAGGCAAATCTGAATTCAGAGCCCCACTGTGCCTCTCTGCCATCTGAGTGAGCTTGGATTAGGTACCTCAGTTCTGTAGTTTCTTCTCTGAGGAACGGGGACAGTGTTACCTACATCCTATGTCTCTATGCAGGCCAGTGAGATTGTGTACATAAAGCCCCACAGAACCTGAACACAGAAGCCCCTCAGAAAGCAATTTCTTTCCCCGCTTTCTTCTCAGCTTAGAAGGTCAGGACATAAAGAACTAACAGAGGACCAGGACCACCACAAATCCAATTTCAGACATGTACTCAAACCGAAGCACAGGTGGTCTTTATCCTGTGGGATTATAGATTATATAAGCAGAAAGGTTCTAACTGATCAAGAATGACTGCGTACAGAATATGAAGCACCTTCACTATGCTCGGAACAGAGAACCTCTGAACTCAGAAGCACCCACTACAAAAGCTCTCGGGCTTCCTGGATGTAAAGACATCCTAGAACCTACCTTTTCAAAAATTATTTTCCAACATGCTTGCCCACGTTCAAGGAATATTTTGCTTCATTTTTGTTATAAAGTTGGATCAATAATGGGTTGGCATAGTGAGTGCTTGCAATTATCCACCCTTCAAGGCTAATTTCATCAAGAATATCTGGGTCCCCGGAGACTTAGATTGAAGCAAGCGCCTATTTACTCCTCTGCCCTTGGCATTCTCACGCCCTTCTGCACAGGACTTCCCTAACTCACAAACCAAGGAGAAATTACATGCTGAATTATGATGACATATAACACATATCACACGATCAATATAGTGGTTCCAATGTCCACAACAGTTACATTTCTTCCTCCTTCACACCAGATATTACAGTTGTAAATTTTTCCTTTAGAAAATTACAGCTTTTCTCATGTCCTACCAGGCAAGATAGCATCTCTGTTGCCACCTTCCAAACCTTGCCTTTATCTCTCTAGACTCCAAAGAGAAATGGGATATTTCCTGCCATGTCAGTAAATAAGTATGTCACAGTCATCAGCAATTGTAGCCTTCCAGCATGAGCTGGTGAGCCTTGAGGGAACTCAGGATGTGAAAACACAGGATCCTAGCCTCAGAGAGCTGAGGTGCATATCAAAGGAATGATTTCAGTGAGCCCAGACTCCTGCATCTTCCCATATATAGAAAAGTGCTAAATTCCTTGGGATATTTGGTTTTCTTTAATTAACAATAATCTTTTGACATTCAAACTAATTGTTGCAAAATTTCTATAACTTTTCTTCCCTCGGCTCCCCAGAGCAGTTCTCTCAGAGCTACTTGAGATGATATCTCCTGGACTTGAATCCCTAAAAATTTCCACCAAGTAAAACATAACTCTCAACTTTTAGGTTGTATTTTTTCAGTTGACATCAATATCAACACAAGTGTTACAGCCGCCTCTGTGCATACTCTGATGCTGGAGGATATACCTTCCAAGACGTTTGCATACTAATCTTACCTACTAAAAGAAACCCACTCTAATATACCGGTGTCAACAAAAAATATCCTCATGGTTGCAGGAAGAATTAGCTCTACCATTTTGCATTTTAAATGTTTAGAATAACTAAAGCAAATATTTTAGAGAGTCCAGGTTCCACAATTGAGAAGTCAGCAGATTGGGAAGGCACAAGTAATCTGATAAAGTTTCATTTCAAGCAAAGATGCACTTCTCAGGGCTTAGATTTGGAGAAGAAAACTGGGCCACATAGGGAAAAAATATATTCTAATTGTAAAATCCCCATTATTGAGCTTTATGAAACTCTGGAAACTTCATATAATAGGATAGCGAATTGCTTAAAAGTAAGGGCTTTTTTTCACTCACTAGCTAGGTGACCTAAGGACATTGCTTTATCTCCCTGAGTCCTAGTTACCCTGCCAACAAAACAGAAATTGTAATAACATTATTTACCTCATACACTTATCGGGAGGATTGAATGAGCTAATGCATACATAACCACTTAAGTGACAAGGACAAATGTGTTCCGGCCTGAGTTTGCCCATGTTTTCTTCCACTAAATCCTTCAGAAGAAAAGGACAGTTTTCCTTCTTTTTTCTTTGCCTTTTTTTTTTTCCCCCTTTTCTTCCCTCACTTACCCTTGACAGGCTTCTGTCTTTGTTGACTTCATTCCCAAACTTGGGGGATAGATTCGAGAGCAGGGGGTAGTCAAAGAGGTAGAGAAAAAGTGGGAGAGAAATAAAAAGATGAACCTGCACAGACTTCAGGGAGAGTGAGAGGCAGCTGAGAGAGAGAGCCTGGAGCAAATGGAATAAGAGAGATTTCAGGAGAGGAAGGGACTTTGGAGATGTGTTTAGATACGTGCTGCTATGGTGTATGCGCTGAATACCCTATAATGATACTGACATTTCCTTTTATTACCTTGGGTTGCTCTTAGGGCTTGCTTTTTTCCCCCCCCCTTTTTTTTAAATTTTTGTTGGAGTAAAATTGCTTTTCAGTATTGTGTTAGTTTCCCCTAGACAGCAAAGTGAATCAGTTATATGGATCACATATCCTCTCTTTCTGGATTTCCTTCCCGTTTAGGTCACCACAGAGCATTGACTAGAGTTCTCTGAGCTATAGAGTAGGTTCTCAGTAGTTACCTATTTTATCCATAGGATCAATATAAGTCAATCCTAATCTCCTAACTCATCCCACCCTCCCTTTCCCCCTTGGTATCCATATGTTTGTTCTCTACATCTTTGTCTATATTTCTGCTTTGTAAATAAGATCATTTCTATCAGTATTTTTCCGATTCCACATACAGGCGTTAATACACAATATTTGTTTTTCTCTGCTAGGGGCTTCTTTGATTGTGACTCCACACATTCCGAGACCAAATAGGAACCTAGCTTATCTGTGTGACAATCGTGATGGTGACAACAAAGACAAGATGACTGTACGATGCTCTTCTTGTATACAGATGTGTGCTGCCAGGATAGTCACTACTTTTCCATGGAAACGGGATACTGTTCTGAAGTCAAAGTTTACTCAAAGAAGAGAGCATGAAAAAGAATATTCTGGGTCCCACGTGGGAAACTGATGCTATTTCTTTGAAGAATTATAAACAAACTTTCAAGAAACTTTTAAGGAATATTTGCCACAATTATTTATATAAAATCCCCAAATCAGACAACAAAAGCTAGCCAGAGGCTCCTGAAAAATTCCGACATAAGAAAATATACCAGGCAATACAGAATAGAGAAAGACAAAGTCAGATTAAGCAACAATAGATAGCAATCCGCATTGACAAGAAGACATTCTTGGTTCTCAGTTTCCACACTTGTAAAACAAAAAGGGTAAAAGAGGTCATACTGCCCTACTAACCATTAAGGTCCCATGGAATTGCCTTTGAGATGAAAGTGACTGGGCTTCCCTGATAGCTCAGTTGGTAAACACTCCACCTGCAGTGCAGGAGACCCAGGTTCCATTCCTGGGTTGGGAAGATCCCCTGGAGAAGGGAAAGACTACTCACTCCTGTATTCTGGCCTAGAGAATTCCACGGGCTGTATAGTCCGTGGGGTCACAAAGAGTCAGACACGACTGAACGACTTTCACTTTCAAGTTGTAAGGCCTCCAAGTCCTTCACCCCAACTTCAATCAAAGAGACATACCCTCTGAACCTTACTTGACTGAAGATAACATTACATTTGGATTTTTTTTTAAAAAAGAATTCTCTGGATTAATTTTTTTTTTCAATATTAAATTAGCAAGTTTACTCCCTGCAGGATCTAAAGCATTCCCAGACCTACATATGTTTTTTAAATTGCTATAAACAATATTTCCCATCTAAAATGTGTGCAAATGGATTTTATCAGTGATTCACTCAATGTTTACAGAATGTGATTTTGTTAAAAAATACTATTTTATGGGACAGTTCATTTTAAATCAATTAAGCATTCAACTGTAGAATTTAAAAAGAGAAGAGCAAAGCAAAAGCAATAACATCAATAGATAGAAAAGAAATGAATTCATGTGATTAAGGTAAAATTCTTATCACAAAGCTTGACACAGAGTAAGTAATTACACCACTAGCCAAATAAAGAAAAGGTTAATTCATAAATTAAAAAGCAAAAAAAAGTAGCAATTCATCCAAAAGCAGGATCTAGGAAGGAATTGTGTGGGGTGCGGAGAAGTAGGGTTGTTGGCGCTTAGTTGCTAAGTGGCTTCCAACTCTTCTGCAATCCCATGGACTGCAGCCCACCAGGCTCCTCTGTCCATGGGATTTTCCAGGCAAGATTACTGGAATGGGTTGCCATTTCCTTCCCCAGAGGACCTTCCCAGCCCAGGGATTGAGCCCACATCTCCTGCATTGGAAGGCAGATTCTTTGCCACTAAGCCATCAAGGAAGCTTGAGAAGTAGGGTAGGAGACCCTAAAACAGACCAAACACGGCAGATCTGATCAAGGAAAAACAAAACCGCCATCCAAATAAATATCACTAGGAAGAAAATGACGAAGTGATGTAAAGAGATTGAGAATTGTCATCATCTTTAAACAAGGTGAGAGCATTTAGCTAAACTCGGAAAAGCACACAGAAACTCAAGGATTCAACGTTTCTGAGGGTTCCTTATTTGTTATTGGTCATGCAGAGGGAACGTGTGAGTAGATTATGAAGATTTTGAAGGAACTTGAATAGTCTTGCCAGGTGGCATTTGCCTTCAACTAGAAAAAGCCATAGCTCTTATTTCTGAAGGTTTAGAAGGCCCAGGAAATTCAATATATTTGAGTGTACACAAAGGTCTAGATCCCACATACAAATATTCTATTCTTGCCAAATCAGGGCCCTGACTTTGTCACAACAGATGTGAGAAGGTTAAAAATTCAAATTTTCCAGGACTTTTAAAACTCTTGCAATCAAAACACACGTGTGTGCGCGCACACACACACACACACACACAAATATAATGAATATATAATTAAGAAAAGAAATAAATCTAAAAATAAAATAAGCCTGAAGGACTGAATTCTATGCTTCCTTTTCTTCTGTGTGCACAAGGTATTTCCAAAATCAACATCTGAATAACTGAATGAGTGAATGATTGCTTGCTAATTATCTGCACAAAAAGAAAACTACACTGCCACAACAAAAGGAAATTTTAAAAAACTGTATCAGGGTTAATCTAGAAAATAAAAGGTGCTAGAAAATTTTTCTTATAAAATTGCTTATAATTTTTTGATATATATTACTCTTCTAAGCCACACGAGTATAAAAGTCACAAAGAAATTACTGGCTAATTTGAATATTTCAAATCAATGTATTGAGAGAAATCACCTCATAATTATATTAAAATATAGATAAAACATTGTATTCTTATCCCTTCTTCTGTCCATGTGCTCTTCCCCTTTTTTGGAACAGGCTTTGCCAACAGTCCTTGCTTTTTACCCATGTTTCTTTAACTTGAGATTAGAAGTTAAATTCTTCATGTGAGAATCACTTGATGTTCAGAAGCCTTGTGAATTGATTTTGAAAACCTCTTGAGGTCTTTAATTCCACTTTAAGGCAGTTCTTCCTATCAGGAGGTATTTGAAATCTCCCTCCTGCAAATTACCATTTCCCTTGGTTCACAAGTCCAACCTGAAAGTTTAGAAGTAGATTAGGGATTTGAAAAATTCAAAATCAAATCCCCTGATAGAAAGCAATGAAAACATAGAAAACTCAAGAGTCTAATCAGTTTTGATGCCTAGCTGGGTCATGAATTGAGCAATTCTTTGCTTCTTTGTAGCCCCGTGGAAATATATGCTTAGTCACTCAGTCATGTCCAACTCTCTGGGACCCCATGGACAGTAGCCCGCCAGGCTCCTCTGTCCATGAGGATTCTCCAGGCAACAATAGTAGAGTGGGTTGTCCTTGCCCTCCTCCAGGGGAATCTTCCCACTCAGGGATTGAACCCAGGTCTCCCGCGTTGCAGGCAGATTCTTTACTGTCTGAGCCACCATAATGTTAAATAAAGGTTTGAGTGGCTTGCAGCCAAGAAGCAAATACTAAGGCTTGATTGGCATATAGCTCTAATTACCAATACTTTTCCCTCAGAAATCCAGCTTGGATATTACCCGGAAAGGGGAGGCATTTAGATTGACCAAAAAAGTATTATTAGATGCCCTTCTCAAAACTATCTACCTACTCTTCCTCTTACCACATTCCATCAATTCAAGTTAATTTGGATAAAAAGTTTCTCTTTAGGGCTACAAATAGGTATTAAATACAGTATAGTATAAATACAGTAGTCATTTACTCCTTAATGTTGAAAAGCACAAAGTTAGTTCAGGGTCAATAATTGAGAGTTCTTTTTTATTAAAGGAAACAGAAGGGAAAAAAGCAATCATGGAAGTGCATTCCTTAGGATCGAGGTGTACAGCAGACCACAGAGGAACTGATAACTTGAGAACATGTCAGTACCAAGTGGATCGTGGGAGCAGGAGGTTGGGGTGGGTATGAAAGTAGAGATGGAAAAGGAGAGAAGTGGCCGTGGTTTGCCAAGTAAGTGTCCCAACATGCATTCATGGGAAATCTTATTGGAGGTTCCTCTGACTAATGTCTTGATTGGAGTGATGCAGCAGATTTGCTTGGAAAACTGCAATCTTCTGTTTGCCACGATTTATTCCCCACTCTCCAGTCCTCAAGTATCATTCCAGTTCCTGCCTCCTTGGGGATAAAAGTGAGAAAGAAAATGGAGAAGAGAGGGGGGAAAGCCAGTTGCCTGCAGACACAGGAAAAGGTAGGTTGCTCCTGATCCCAGGACCTGCACTCTGGCCCATTGTTGCTGTTAGTCAATCACTAAGTTGTATCCAACTCTTTGTGACCCCATAGACTGCGACATGCCAGGCTTCCCTGTCCTTCATCTCCCGGAGTTTGCTCAAATTCACATCCACTGAGTCAGTGATGCCATCCAACCATCTCATCCTCTGCCCTAAATCTTTCCCAGCATCAGGGTCTTTTCCAGTGAGTCGGCTCTTCACGTCAGGTGGCCAAAGTATTGGAGCTTCAGCTTCAGCATCAACCCTGAATATTCATTGGAAGGACTGATGCTGGAGCTAAAACTCTATCCTATAATATTCTATTAAGATTTCTCCTACTCATGTGAGCTACTAGAAATTATTCTCCATAAATGAGTTAGATCTCCAAGACTGACATAATTTAGAATAGAGATGCCTTACTGCAGGTCTTTTTCAAGTGGTTAGGGCTATTTAATTTTTTACTTTTATGTATTTACTTTTTTTTAAGGGCTATTTAGACACAAGGAGGAGTCATTATAAAGTAGAATCAGTCTTAGAATGGTCACCAGGTAGAAGCATAAGAGAAGATGAGAAAGATTGCAAGGCCAATGCCAATCCCTAAGTTAGGATCCACTAAAAAGAGAGAAACCACGTAGTAATGTGAATGAGAAAAATTTAACATAAAGGATTACTAACATGGAACTGGAATAATGGAGAGTTTGCTAATAAGAATTAAAGAGAATTCTTAAGAACCAGGAGAAGCAGACATTATACATGGAGCACCCAGTATCCTTAAGGTTGAAATGGGTACCCCAGAAGGGCTGCAATGCAGTCCCCATGGGGAAGGGCAAAACCACACCCCACTGGATGCTGGGAAGTGGCTAAGATGCCTCATTAGTGGGATTTGCCCTAATCCTGCCCTCCAGACGTCACGGGAAACCCCTGGCCTCTAGGAACTGCTGAACCTGGGAGCCCCTGGGAGTCCCTAGAAGCGTTCACTGCAGGAACCCACTGCAAGAGATACCAGGACCCTGTGGACTCCCAGAACAAGAGGAGGCCAAGCCAGTGCAAGCACAGAGCACCAAGCAAAGTGCACCGTGAAGGGGCCAGGCTGGAGAACACGAGGTTGCTGCTGAAACCACACTCTCCAGGAGCCCAGGACTGGAGACACTGGAGATGCTGGCCGAGTTGAAGGCACTGAGCATGTGGTGGCCAAGGGCACTCTCACCAGCAGGGCACCAGGAGGTCTTAGGTGCAGGATGTCCGTGTCAGGGGGTCACCAGGCCAGAGTTAGGGCCGGGGTCTTTCAAAATGATGGTGTGCTCTGGGACACAGAGCTTGAGTTGAGTGCCACTGGATGGTACCTTCACACACACACACACACACACACACGCACACATGCACATGATCAATTCATGGAGAAGAAGCCCACAGCTGCAGAATCAGGAAGCCCCATCTTCTATTGCCATCCTCCTTATTTAACTTATATGCAGAGTACCTTGTGTGAAATGCCAGGCTAGATGAAGCACAAGCTGGAATCAAGATTGCCAAGAGAAGTATCAGTAACCTCAGATATGCAGATGACACCACCCTTATGGCAGAAAGCGAAGAGGAACTAAAGAGCCTCTTGATGAAGGTGAAAGAGGAGAGGGGAAAAGCTGGGTTAAAACTCAGCATTCAAACAACTAAGATCATGGCATCTGGTCCCATCACTTCATAGGAAATAGATGGAGAAACAATGGAAACAGTGAGAGACTATTTTCTTGGGCTCCAAAATCACTGCAGATGGTGACTGCAGCCATGAAATTAAAAGACGCATGCTCGTTGGAAGGAAAGATATGACAAACCTAGAGAGTATATTAAAAAGCAGAGACATCACTTTGCTGACAAAGGTCCATCTAGTCAAAGCTATGGTTTTTTCAGTAGTCATGTATGGATGTGAGAGTTTGACCATAAAGAAGACTGAGCAAGGCAGAATTGATGCTTTTGAACTGTGGTGTTGGAGAAGATTCTTGAGAGTCCCTTGGACAGCAAGGAAATCAAACCAGTCCATCCTAAAGGAAATCAACCCTGAATATTCATTGGAAGGACTGATGTTGAAGCTGAAGCTCCAATACGTTGGCCACCTGATGCGAAGAGCAGACTTACTAGAAAAGACCCTGATAATGGGAAAGATCGAAGGCAGGAGAAGAGGACGACAGAGGCCAAGATGGTTAGATGGCATCACCGACTCGATGAACATGAGTTTGAGCAAACTCCAGGAGATAATGAAAGACAGGAAAGCCTGGCGTGCTGCAGTCCATGGGGTCGCAAAGACTCGGACACGAGTGCGCAAGAGAACATCTACCGCGTCCCTCTAGCTCCCCCTACTGGCAAAGCTTGTCATATTTATGTCAGAGAAGGTAGTGAAGGGCGAATAGGCAGCTGAGAAATAAGAGATTGACAGTGGTCACTGTATCTAGCAAAGAACTATAAAACTCAATTCAATGTAACTATAAACACCAATACTACATATGTCACCCTGAGATAACTTCGTGTTGTTAGTCGTTCAGTCGTGTCCAACTCTTTATGACGCCGTGGACTGTAGCCCACCAGGCTCCTCTGTCTACGGGATTTTCCAGGCAAGAATACTGGAGTGCGCTGCCATTTCCTTCTCCATGAGATTACTAAGAAAGCGCAATTAAGGTATAGTCTTGGATAGGTAATAAGTAATAACAGTCTCCTGGGGATTCCCAGGTGGCTCAGTGGTAAAGAATCTGCCTGGCAAGCAGGAGACGTAGGTTCAATCCCTGATCTGGGAAGATCCCCTTAAGAAGAAATGGTAAGCCACTCCAGAATTCTTGCCTGGGAAATCCCATGGACAGAGAAGCCTGGCAGGCTACAGTCCACAGGGTCACAAAAGAGTCAGATATGACTTAGCAATGAAACAACAACAATTACCTAGTTTACTTTTTACCGAGGTATAATTGACATATAACATTAGTTTCAGGTGTACAACATAATTTGATATTTGTATATATTGCAAAATGGTCCCCACAGTAAGTCTAGTTAACATCCATCACCATATAGAATGATAACTTTTTTCTCGTGATGAAAACTTCTAAGATTTATTCTCTTAGCAACTTGCAGATATTCAATACAGCATTGTTAAATGTAGGCTCCGTGCTGTAAACCACATCCCCCTAAACTATTTATTTCACAACTGAAGATTGTACCTTTTGATTGCCTTCATCCATTTTTCTCACACCCCCACATGGCCCACCTCTCGCAAACACCAGCTTGTTCTTTGTATCTATGAGCTTAGTTGTTTATTCTACCTATAAATGAGATCATACAGTATTTGTTTTTCTCCAAGTCATTTCACTTAGTACACTGCCCTCAAGATCCATCCATATTGTTGCAAAAGATTTCATTCTTTTTTATAGCTGAATAGTATTCTACTGTATATATACACCATGTTTTCTTTATCCATTGTTGGACACTTAGGTTACTGCTGTATTTTGGCTATTATAAATAATGCTTTTTTTTAAATACACACACAGATGTGAAATTGCTGGATGATATAATGGTTGAATTTTTATTTTTTTGAGGACTCTCCATGACGTTTTCCATAGTGGCTGCATCAATTTACGCCCTTACTAACGCTGCATGAGGGTTCCCCTTTTCCACATTCTTCCCAACACGCTTTATTTCTTGTCTTTTTGATGATAGCTCTTCTCATGGGTGTGAGGTAATAACTCAATGTGGTTTGGATTTGCATTTCCCTGATGATGAGTGAGGCTGAACACTTTCTTGTACCTATTAACCATCTGTATGTCTTCTCTGGAAAAGTGTCTATTCAGATCCTTGACTCACTTTTCAATCATATTCTTTGAGTTTTTGCTATTGAATTGTATGAGTTTTTATATACTTTGGATACCAACCTTTTAACAGATATACAATTGAAAGTATTTTTTTCCATTCAGCGGGCTGCCTTTTAATTTTGTTGGTGGTTTCCATTGCTATGCAGAGGGTTTTTAGTTTGATGTAGACCTACTAATTTATTTTGTTTATGCCGCCTTTGATTTTGGTGTCAAGTCCAAAAATGCACTGCCAAAACTGATGCCAAGGAGATAACTGCCTATGTTTTTCCTAGGAGTTTCATGGTCTCAGATCTTACAGTCAAGCCTTTTGAGTTAATTTTTGTGTATGGTACAAAATAGTGGTCCAGTTTCCTTCTTTTGTATGTGGCTGTTCAGTTTTTCCAGCACCATTTACTGAAGAGACTGGCCCTTTCCTTATTGTATATTCTTGGCTTCTTTGTCACCAGCTTTAGTTGTATTAATTGCAAACCATGCATCATTTACCCAGTTCACTAATAAAATCTAGCAGATGAAAATGGCACAATCAAAACTCATCCCTGGTCATGACCCCAAAACTTCATTCCTCACTTACTTAATCTTCATCCTCCAAAGACCCAAGCTTTCAAGTTGTACATGATTCTTCTGATTCCACAGCCCTTCTGCTGCTCCCAGCATTTCATGAATCACCACCACGGTTGTTTATCTTCATTTTTACTGCTAACAGTTCAGAAAATTTGCTCTTAACACCATGATTTTTATAATAGGTTTTTGGTTCATGTTTCTATCTTCCCATTTATACAGTGTATAATAACTGTCACTCCAGCATTCTTGCCTGGAAAACCCCATGGACAGAGGAGCCTGGTGGGATCGCAGAGGTGGGGATGACTTAGTGACTAAACAACAACAATAATGGACTATCACCCTTTAATCTCTCAAAATACTTTGATTATAGCACATTTGTTTTTAAAAATGAATAACCATGCTTATTTGTTCAAATTAAACTTTTAAAAATTTACATGAAATGTACTACATCCATGGACCTCAGATGACTTTTCCAAAGCTATTTTATTAAACAGCCCTTCTGCTTTGTCTCTTTCTATAGGATGTGATTTTCCAGGCCTTCCAGCATTTCTACCTTGTCTCATAAAACAGGAAACTGATGGTTTACTCTCCTCGAAGAAAGTGGTCTCTGGGTGCTCTCTCACTAATCTTTTTGGTACAGTTGAGAAAATGAACTGTAAACACTTGACTCAGTACTAGACACCCTCTTTGGAAAAGTGTGCCCTCAGGTGCACGCATTCTCTGCTTCTCCGGGTAGTAACCTTATACAGGCATAAATCTGCTGCTCCGAGAAATCAATGTACCAAGCAGAGAAGCAGTGGAATGAAATGTAAGAGGTACACTGGCTGCCGGTCTCAACCACATTTTCCAATCCAGCTTTTATAAAATTAAAATTTATAAGATGGAAATGTGGTCTCCATCTGTTTTAGTAACATATTTTACTTTCATGTGATTCCAGATTTTGGAGAGGAAGAAGAATGTTACTTAGCTCTGTGCCTAAGCCCCACTCCTGTGCCTGGCAGGGGACCCACAGCTCACAGCAGGACACAGGTAAAGACTCTGGTGCCCAATGAGGTTAAAACGACTAGCCCAACTGTGTGGCCATCTAGTGAAAGAATGATTCATGCAGTCCAGATTTCAGAAGTCCAAGTGTAAGATGACTGGTAATAAACCATGATTCTTTCTATGTGGGAGTCACTGGGGGTTCCTTCGAAAATCCAGTGAAAGCTAAGAACCCTCTCTTCTAAAAAAAAAAAAAAAAAAAAAAAAAGCACATTATCACAGTAACATTTGTAACAATTTCAGGAGGATTGCAGACTTCCTAAAGCCTAAAACTGACCCTCACGTGTTCCATGGAAAGGACTTCAAACTAACTTTTATTCTGTTTATACCTTTTTAATTTATATTTACACTCTTCCTTCTGCTTTCATTTCATCTTCCTTCCTGAAAATCTCGCTTTTTCTACTATGTCCACTAGTTTTTTGGTCATTTAATTAAAAAATTTTAAAGCATTAGCTAGCATGTTTCCCAGGTCCATATTCCTAAATGAATGGCATTTAATTGCTGAAATGATTAATATCCTGTTCCCCCCACCCAGACAGCATGACACAGCTATTAAACTATATACAAATGTTCCCTCTATACACAGACTCATGAAACTGGCTTTCGATATAGTTGAACTGAATTTAATTTTGAATATCAAAGCAATGCCTTTAAGTCATACCAAAAAAACCACTCAAATTCTAAGATAAGTAGGTCTCATAAATTTGGAGCACACAGGTTTGGTCAGCACCACCAGGATGCCTAGAATAGAAGTGACCAAGCATTTTAGGTTGAATTCACATATAAAATGGAAGAATAAGGAACAGTTGGCAGCACTCTAATATTCATTGATTCTCAGATCATGCCAAGTTTTTCTTGTGTGTAGACTGAAACATGCAAATTAAAGTTATTCATAGTACGCAACGTGAACATAACAGCATCTGTCATCCCCTTCATGCAACAGGGAGTTCAGTGCAGGTCTTACCTGAACACTTAAGGACATCACATGGTACCATCAAAAGGAAGAGGGAGACCCCAGGCAGAATGCATAGAAGAGATGACAGAAGCAGCTCATAAGCCTCACCCCCACCCCACACACATGAAGTGAATGAAAAAGTTGAATTTGAATATGGAAGAAGGAGTTATCTTGATGGAGTATCTTTGGAGAGAGTTCTCCCTGCAAAAATAAAGACAATGGATGTATTTCCTCTTCAAGAAAAAGGGGCTTTATGAGTCCCCTAAGTTAGAGTTTGTAGTTAAGTGCTATTTTCTTCTTGCCTAGGTGACTCAAGGTATAAGTTCAGTTCAGTTTAGTTCAGTTCAGTCGCTCAGTCATGTCCAACTCTTTGCAACCCCATGGACTGCAGCACGCCAGGACTCCCTATCCATTGCCAACTCCTGGAGCTTACTCAAACTCATGTCCACTGAGTCGGTGATGCCATCCAACTATCTCACCCTCTGTTGTCCCCTTCTCCTCCCGCCTTCAGTCTTTCCCAGCATCAGGGTCTTTTATAACAAATCAGTTCTTTGCATCAGGTGGCCAAAGTATTGGAGTTTCAGCTTCAACATGATACCTTCCAGTGAATACCCAGGCCTGATTTCTTTTAGGATGGACTGGTTGGATCTCCTTGCTGTCCAAGGGACTCTCAAGAGTCTTCTTCAATACCACAGTTCAAAAGCATCAATTCTTCAGCGCTCAGCTTTCTTTATAGTCCAACTCTCACATCCACACATGACCACTGGAAAAACCATAGCTTTGACTAGATGGACCTTTGTTGGCAAAGTAATGTCTCTGCCTTTTAATATGCTCCCTAGGTTGGTCATAACTTTTCTTCCAAGGAGTAAGCAACTTTTAATTTCATGGCTGCAGTCACCATCTGCAGTGATTTTGGAGCCCCCCAGAAAATAAAGTCTGTCACTGTTTCCACTGTTTTCCCACCTATTTTCCATGAAGTGATGGGACTGCATGCCATGATCTTCGTTTTCTGAATGTGGAGTTTTAAGCCAACTTTTTCACTCTCCTCTTTCACTTTTATCAAGACTCTCCTTAGTTTGTCTTCACTTTCTGCCATAAGGGTGGTGTCACCTGCATATATCAAGTTATTGATACTTCTCCTGGCAATCTTGATTCCAGCTTGTGCTTCATCCAGCCCAGCATTCCTCATGATGTACTCTGCATGTAAATTAAATAATCAGGGTGACAATATACAGCCTTGACGTACTCCTTTTCCTATTTGGAACCCGTCTGTTGTTCCATGTACAGTTCTAACTGTTGCTTCCTGACCTGTATACAGATTTCACAAGAGTCAGGTCAGGTGGTCTGGTCTCATCTCTTTAAGAATTTTCCAGAGTTTGTTGTGGTCCACACAGTCAAAGGCTTTGGCATAGTCAATAACGCAGAAGTAGATGTTTTTCTGGAACTCCCTTGCTTATTCGATGATCCAGGAGATGTTGGCAATTTGACCTCTGGTTCCTCTGCCTTTTCTAAATCCAGATTGAACATCTGGAAGTTCATGGTTCATATACTGTTGAAGCCTTGCTTGGAGAATTTTGAGCATTACTTTACTAGTATGTGAGATAAGTGCAATTGTGCGGTAGCCTGAGCATTCTTTGGCATTGCCTTCTCTTTGCGATTGGAATGAAAACTGACCTTTTCCAGTCCTGCAGCCACTGCTGAGTTTTCCAAATTTGCTGGTGTATTGAGTGCAACACTTTCACAGCATCATCTTTCAGGATTTGAAATAGCTCAACTGGAATTCCATCACCTCCACTAGCTTTGTTCATAGTGATGCTTCCTAAGGTCCACTTGACTTCACATTCCAGGATGTCTGACTCTAGGTTGGTGATCACACCATCGTGATTATCTGGGTCGTGAAGATCTTTTTTGTATAGTTCTTCTGTGTATTCTTGTCACCTCTTCTTAATATCTTCTGCTTCTGTTAGGTTCATATAATTTCTGTCCTTTATTGAGCCCATCTTTGCATAAAATGTTCCCTTGGTATATCTAATTTTCTTGAAGAGATATCCCACGTCCAAGGGCAGAGGAGCCCTAGCAAGATGGTAGGCGCTGGAGCAGCGGCTCTGAGGAGCTACCCCACGTCCAAGAACAAAGGAGAAGCCCAGCAAGACATTAGGAGGGGTGAAATCATGTTTAGAGACGCTCAGAGGGCTCAAACAAACCTTGTGTGCACCAGGACCCAGAGACCCCACAGAGACTGAGACAGAACTGTGTTTGTGCATCTCCTGTGGAGGTACAGGGTCAGCAGTGGCCTGCCGCAGGGACAGGGGCTCTGGGTGCGGCAGACCTGGGTATGGCATAAGCCCTCTTGGAGAAGGTCATCATTAACCCCACCGCCAGAACTTACACAGGACTAGGAAATAGACTCTTGAAGGGCACAAACAGAACCTTGTGCACCAGGACCCAGGAGAAAGGAGCAGTGACCCCACAGGAGACTGACCCAGACTTGCCCAGGAGTATCCAGGAGTCTCCAGCGGAGGCGTGGGTTGGCGCTGGCCTGCTGCAGGGTTGGGGGCACTGAGTGTAGCAGTGCATGCGTGGGACTTTCTGAAGGAGGTTGCCATTATGTTTATTACCTCCACCATAGTTTAAAGTGAAAGTGAAGTCACTCAGTCATGTCCGACTCTTTGCGACCCCCATGGACTGTAGCCTACCAGGCTCCTCCGTCCATGGGATTCTCCAGGCAAGAATACTGGAGTGGGCTGCCATTTCCTTCTCCAGGGGATCTTCCCAACCCAGGGATTGAACCCAGGTCTCCCTCATTGCAGGCAGACACTTTAACCTCTGAGCCACCAGGGAAGCCCCCACCATAGTTTGGGCCCAAGTAAATAACAAGGAGGGAACACAGCTCCACCCATCAACAGAGAATTGGATTAAAGATTTACTGAACACGCCCCTCCCATCAGAACAAGACCCAGTTTCCCCCTTCAGTCAGTCTCTCCCACCAGGAAGCTTCCATAAGCCTCTTATCCTTCTCCATCAGAGGGCAGACAGAATGAAAACCACAGTCACAGGAAACGAACCAATTTGATCACATGGACCACAGCCTTGTCTAAGTCAATGAAACTATGAGCCATGCTGTGTACAGCCACCCAAGATGGACAGGTCATGGTGGAGAGTTCTGACAAAACGTGGTCCACTAGAGAAGGGAATGGCAAATCACTTCAGTATTCTTGCCTTAAGAACCCCAAGAACAGTATGAACGGTATGAAAGATATAAGAGAGAAGCTTTGATGGCAGAGTCAAGGAAAATTCCTGGATCTTGGATGACTTGCGTGCAATAAGTTTTTAAGAGCAGAGAATGTGTGCTTTTGAGGTGGATCAGATGTGGGAGGACATTCATGGGAGACCCAAAGTTCAGTCTTGTCTGAAAGAGCTGGCTGATTTAGGTTTAAACTCCTGCCAAGTGCACAAGATGCCCTGGAGAAGGAAACAGCCGCCCACATCGGTATGCTTCTCTGGGAAATCTCATGAACAGAGAAGCTGATCGGGCTTCCAGGGGATCACAAAAAAGTCAAGACACTACTGAGTGACTAAACAACAAACAAGTGTGGAAGTGCAGATGCCGGGTCGTGGAAGAACCATCAGATAAAAATTTTCTTGATCTCCTTTCCTTAACTTTCTCCTTGCATGCAACTCTGTGTAATAGAAACAGAAGTGGGGAAAGAGACAAGGAGGGGAATCAGGTCCCCTTACCCAACCCAAACCATGGCAGAGAGATAGGTCCAGGCTGGGTGGGGGAGACAGAAGACCCACCTTTAGATGGCGGGCACAGTTGTGAATATCATGGGGGTCTGGATGTGTTAGTCCCTGGAATGAAGCCACTTACATTTGCTGGGAGAGACCAGAAAACCCAACAAACATGACTTACATGTAATCCTGGGCAGGAGAGAAATGAGGGCCAGTAGGAGCCAAAAATCAAGTTGCTTATGATTAAATCTCCCAGAAAGTGTTTGCTCAACATTTATTTAATATCGTAAAACTAAAGGAGAGAAAATTTAATCTCCATTCCTTTTCAAAAATAAATTAAGATCTAAAAGTGGCCTCAGAGTGCTCTAGAAACATGTAAACAGAAGTAAAGATAAGCAGACCTCTGCCAGAGGGGGGATAAAAAACTCCGCAAACAGTGGAAAACAGGCCGGTCAGTTTATACTGACATCAGTGAAATGTAATTATCTCATTCTTACGTGGTTTTAAACACATAAGCATAACATGTTATGCATGAACTTGGAGGAAAAATAACTAGCATTATGGTTATTGCCAGGGTAACAAACAGGGCAGACTGAAACACCAACCCAAACCCCATATTTAACAACAAGATAATAAAAGATAAATGCATTATGAACCCAACATCTGCGGGTAGATATTACTGCAAGATTAACCCTGAAGGAGGCATGAGGCAGACTAAAGAGAAAAAACATAGGAGGAAAATGTGTTTGGGTTTGGCATTTATATTGGCATATCTCGTTTTACTGCATTTTGCAGAGGTTCCTTTTTTTTTTTTTTTTTTTAAACAAATTGAAGATTTCTGGCAACCTTGAGTTGAGCAAGTCTTCGGGCGGGCACCATTTTCTCAACAGCATTTCCTCTGCACATCCCCGCACTGCATTTTGGTAATTCACACCATATTTCAGACTCCTTTGCTATCATTATACTTTTCATGGTGATCTGTGATTAGTGATCTTTGATGTTGCGACTGTCATTGTGTGGGACACCATGAACCACTCTCATGTAAGAGGGCAGACTTAACAGATAAATGGGTGTGTCTTCTGAATGTTCCACTGATTGGCCACTCCCCTGTTTCTCTCCCTTTGTCTCCCTCTATTTCCTGAGACACAACAGTATAGAATTTAGGCCACTTAATAAGCCTACAATGGCCTCTACATGCTCAAGTGAAAGAAAGAGTTGCATGTCTCACTTTTAATCAAAAGTTATAAATGATTCAGTTTAGTGAGGAAGGCATGTTGAAAACCAAAAGAAGCCAAAAAACAGGCCTCTTGCCCCCCAAAAAACCAAGTTGTGAATGCAAAGGAAAAGTTCTTGAAGGGTATTAAAGAGGCTGACTCTAGTGAACATGTGAATGATAAGAAAGTGAAATAGCATTGTTACTGATATGGACAACGTTTCAATGGTCTGGGTGATCAACGCAGCCACAAGATGCCCTTAAGCCAAAATCTAGTCCAGAGCCAGGCCCTAACCCTTTTTAATTCTATGAAGGCTGAGACAGGTGAGGAATCAGCAAAAGAAAAGTTTGAAGCTAGCAGAGGTTGGTTCATGAGGTTTAAGGAAAGAACCCATCGCCGTAATGTGAAAGTGCAAGGGAAGCAGCAAGTCTACTGTAGAAGCTGCCGCAAGCCATCCAGAAGATCTTTGCTGTTGTTGTTTAGCGCCCATGTCGTGACTGACTCTTTTCAACGCCGTGGACTGCAGCACGCCAGACTCCTCTGTCCTCCAGTATCTCCCCGAGTTTACTCAAACTTATATCCATTGAGTCGGTGATGCTTTCTAACTATCTCATCCTCTGCCATCCCCTAACTAAGATAATTAATGAGGGTGGCTATACTAAACAACAGATCATTAATGTAAACAAAACATCCTTCTATTACAAGAAGATGTCATCTAGGACTTCCACAGCTAGAGACGAGAAGTCAATGCCTGGCTTCAAAGGTCGGGCTGACTTTCCTATTAGGGGCTATTGCAGCTGGTGACTTGTAGTTGAAGCCAGCGCTCATTTACCATTCAAAATCTTAGAGCCCTTAAAATGTTAATTGTACTCCATGCTCTATAAATGGAACAACAAAGTCTAGATGACAGCCCATCTGCTTACAACACTGTTTACTGAGAAATTTAAGCCTATTGTTCAGACCCACTGCTCAGAAAAAAAAAAAGATTCCTTTCAAAAATATTTCTGCTCATTGACTATGCACTTGGTCATCCAAGAGCTCTCATAGAGATGTACAAGGAGATTAACACTGTTTTCATGCTGTTGAAACTTTAACAGATGAGGAGATGCTTCTTATGGATGAGCAAAGGACGTGGTTTCTTGGGATAGAATCTACTCCTGGTGAAGATGCTGAGAAGACTTTTGAAATCACAAGTAAGGATTTAGAATATTAGCTAAATTTGGTTGACTAAGCAGCTGTGGGGTTTGGGAGAACTGACTCCAGTTTTTAAAGAATTTTGACTGGAAGTAAATTGGTATCAAACAGCACTGTAAGCTACAGAAAAATTGTTGGTGAAAGGAAGTCTCAGTTCATGCAACAAACTTCACTGTTGTCTTATTTCAAGAAATTGCCACAGCCACACCAACTTTTAGCAGCCACCACCCTGATTAGTCAGCAGCCATCAGCATCAAGGCAGGAACCTTCACCAACAAAAAGATCACGACTTGCTGAAGGCTCAGGTGATGGTTAGCACTTTTTAGCAATAAAGTATTTCTCATTAAAGTATTTACATTTTTTTTTAGATATAATGCTATCACATGCTTGAGAGACTATTGTAGTATAAACATAACTTGTACATGTACTAGAAAACCAAAAGGTCATGTATCTCACTATATTGCAATCTTGTGCTGGTGTGGAACTGAACTCACAACATCTCCAAGGTTTGTGAAAAATATCAGAACCAGGTTTTCTACTGGGTTTCTACTCTTAGAGGTTTTCTACCTCTAAGAGTAAAAAGGCTGGCTTAAAACAACATTCAGAAAACTAAGATCATGGCATCCGGTCCCATCACTTCATGGCAAATAGATGGGGAAACAATGGAAACAGTGACAGACTTCTTTCCTAGTGAGTAGTGCTATGCTAGTAAAACTTATACAATTGATTCTTCTAGGGAGGTAAAAGTCACAGTTTGTAGTGTATACTGATTTCCATAGTGTAACTACTTCCACCACGCTGACTTCAAGCTACAAAGTAAGTGGGTCACTGAGCAGAGATGCACACTCACTCACCTTGTGTCTCAGCCTTAAAGACAATAGGAGGAAATTACCATCAATAACGGGCTTCCCTCGTAGCTCAGTCAGTAAAGAATCTGCCTGCAAAGCAGGAGACCTGGGTTTGATTCCTGGATCAGGAAGATCTCCTGGAGAAGGAAATGGCAATCCACTCCAGTATTCCTGCCTGGAAAATCCCACGGACAGAGGAGCCTGGTGGGCTACAGTCAATGGGGTTGCAAGAGTCAGACACGACCGAGTGACTAAACCACCACCATCAACAGTAAGTAAAACTTGTGATTAGAAAGTCATGTTTCTGAGAACTTATTGCCATTTGTTCCTAATATTCATTTAGTTTATATGCTTATATGGTTTGATTTTATAGTTTAAATGTAATGTTTAACAACAAGCACAAAGTCTCTGGACTTTTCACAGTAGACCTTGGTGAGCCCACCAAGCCAGCTCCAGCACACTCATCAGCTCAGATGTCTGGTTTCTCCTGCTGACTCTGGGAAAAGATGGTGGCAAGGGGGAACAAAAAAAAGAAAAAAGGTTTCTGGCAAAAGTCCAAAGGCTTGACAACACACTCTGTAGGTCAGGTCATGGGGAAGAAACTGACATGCACACGTTTTCGGGGAGGAAGGGTGGGTTAAAATGGTGTGACCTCTAAGAGTAAAAAGGCTGGCTTAAAACTCAACATTCAGAAAACTTAAGATCATGGCACCTGGTCCCATCACTTCATGGCAAATAGATGGGGAAACACTGGAAACAGTGACAAACTTCATCTTCTTGGGCTCCAAAATCACTGTGGACAGTGACTGCAGCCATGAAATTAAAAGACACTTGTTCCTTCAAAGAAAAGCTACAACAAACCTAGACAGCATATTAAAAAGCAGAGACAAAAAAAAAAAAAAGCAGAGACATTACTTTGCCAACAAAGGTCCATCTAGTCAAAGCTATGGTTTTTCCAGTAGTCATGGATGGATGTGAGAGTTGGACCATAAAGAAGGCTGAGTGCTGAAGAACTGATGCTTTCAAACTGTGGTGCTGGAGAAGACTCTTGAGTGTCCCTTGGACTGCAAGGAGATCAAACCAATCAATCCTAAAGGAAAGCAACTCTGAATAGTCATTATAAGGACTGATGTTGAAGCTCCAAATCTTTGGTGACCTGATGCAAAGAGCCAACTCATTGGAAAAGACCCTGATGCTGGGAAAGATTGAGGGCAGGAGGAGAAGGGGGTGACAGAGAATGAGATGACAGTATGATGGCATCACTGACTCAACAGACGTGAGTTTGAGCAAACACCAGGAGATAGTGAAGGACAAGGAAGCCTGGAGTGCTGTAATTCAGGGGGTCGCAAAGAGTTGAACATGACTGAATGACTGAACAACAACATAATAATATACATATTTGCCCTTTGTCTCAGCAATTACATGGTGGGGCAATTATACTTTTAGGCACTTCTACAAGAATGAAACATATGTGCAAAGTTATTCATTGAGGCATTGAGCAAAATATTGTGAACAACCCAAATTTAGATTAACAGGGAATTGGTTGGATAGTCTATGTAATGTCCACACAATGAAATGCAATGCAGTCATTAAAAAAGAAATAATTCAAGATATATTGTTAATTCTTTAAAAAGATGCAGTAAAATATATGTAAATACTCATCTATCCTTATACAGACATGAGGCAATACATAAAATTAATAGTGTGTTAGTTTTCTTACTGTGTGACTTTGCTTTCAAAGAAACATACTATCATTCAAAGCCTCTCCAAGAATTAAAAAACCTACATATCAGCCTCTCAAAGCAGGTCAGTGGTTTAAAAAAAAAAAAAAAAGTAAATGTTTCCAATACCACATCATGAATCTGACTGTAATACTGTGCTCCATAAAAATTTTATTATGGTTAGTGAATAGCCTTTGCCTGCATGACCACAAACTCTCTTCACATCTGATGTTTGGTTACATTGAATTTGATCTGATGACTGTACCACACAAATCTGAATGCTGACTTCAGAATCCACGAATAACAGAAATCACTCAGCTTAATTTTTCCATTTTTAAATTGAGCATTAGTGTGTGTGTGTGCATGTCTGCACACACAAGCCTGTGTGTGACCCTGCTACCAAAAACACACTAACACATGCTTGCTGTAAGCTCAGGTTCAGCTGAAACCAATGAACCTTAAAAAGAGTCTTTTCAATTAGGGCTGGGAAAAACAGCAGATTACAAGAAGCAAATTGTTGCTCTAATAGCAATTTTAATTGCTGGTTATACTTCAAATTCACATTACTTTGAAAGAAAAGGCAACACTGATACCTAGTGCTATCAAATTTGGAGGTCTGAGCCAGTTCAGTCAAATAAATTATTGAATTGCCCACTCTCAGCATCATTCTCTTGTTTTCCATTCTCTTAACCTCATGTGTCAAAGAAGGATGAATTCCTGAAATACAGGAAGTCATCTAACATCTAAATCTCACATTGGAAAAATACTGAGACTTTAATTTTTCATGGCAAAGCTATACTAAATATTCATAGAATTTGGCTTTCCTTGACACAAACAGGCAGCGGAAATAAAGCTGACTGACAGTGGATAAAGAACACAGGCAGACAGGCATAGTTCATCAATCTCCTGTTTGAACCTGTAGCCTCACTGAAGCTCCCAGTAATACACCTTCGGGGACAAGCTGTTCTGGATAGTACCTTCCAGAACCTTAGAGGCTGGCTCCTCTGGGAAGTTGTTCCCTATTTATTAGGTTGGCAGCATCTGACAGTGCTAATGACAGGTGTGTCGTAGGGTGTCAGCCACACTGTGGGACCCACCACCCCATTCTGTCATCTCTCTGGACCGTCTACCCCGCCAGGCTGTGTAGTGTTGGACTCAGCTGAACAGCCCTCCCGAACAGGGTCTTCACCTTGAACTAAAGGTAATGAAGTGCTCCCACCAACATCAGTCCCCCCCAGAACTGTGTCTTTGAGCCAGCCTATAGATCTTCTTGAACTCTCCAAGCAAGGCAGAATCTCCTCCTACTTTGTATACGGGGGTTGTGGGGGTGTGTGTTTTATTCATCAGATCTCATGTTATCCTCATGGTGAAACACAGGAACACAGGCATCAAGAGCCATATGGATGGAAAGTGCTTTAGAACGGAACCTGCCACATATCCACCCTACCACGTCTTTACTGGAGTGCATTCTGAAAGTGAAAGTCACTCAGTTGTGTCTAACTCTTTGCAACCACATGACCATACAGGCCATGGAATTCTCCAGGCCAGAATACTGGAGTGGGTAGCCTTTGTCTTCTCCAGGGGACCATCCCAACCCAGGGATCAAACCCAGGTCTCCCGCATTGCAGGCAGATTCCTTAGCCGAAGGGAGGGAGTGATTCTAGAAGGGGGCATTTTTATGTTGGGAATGAGTGGGCCTTGTTTCATTTTGTCACTTCCTTTGGAAAAACCTCAAACTTATAAGACAGTTGCAAGTACAGCTATGTATCTTTTACCTACATTTACCAATAGCTAACATTTTGCTACATTTGCTTCATCATATAGATAGATAGGCAGGCAGACACACACATATATATGCAATAATTATTATTATAAAATTAAGTAAATGTTGCAGACAATATGACCTTTCACCCCTAAAAATGCCTGTTTCAGCATATACTTCTTAAGAGCAAGGTTATTATCTTACATAGCCACAACAATCAAATTCAGAAAATGTAACACTGACATATTACTACATTGAGGCTGTATAAATGTTCTATTCCCCATTAAACTTTGACTCAGTTTTAGTATCCATCGATATTTGCCAGAATCAATTATGGCCATGATAGTTGCAAACAGTGGAAGGGTTTTTCATTGGCGTTCTACTCTAAGCAAGAGTTTCTCCAGTTATTTGTTGGTAGTTTGTTTTAAAATTCATATATTTATTCTTATTAAAACTTTATATTATTGCATATGGACTATGGATTGTGATGATGATTTACTTTCAATCTGTCCTAGATTTGACCACTGGCAGTTTGCATTGTTTGGCTATTATGAATAAGGCTGCTTTAAACATTCTTGTACAATTTTTGTTTGAACACCTGTTTCAGTTCTTAGGGTCTTTCCTCTCCCATTTTAAAACCATTTGGCTATTTGGGTCTCCTTGAAATTTCTTATGAATTGTAGAATTGACTCTTCCATTGCTATAAAAAAGCTATTGGGACTCTTAAGAACAGTTTGACTGATTCTATAGATCACTTCAATTGTCATCTTAACAACAGATAATTTACCAGTTTTTCTACAATACCACCACCCCCTTTCGGGTCTATTCACTTTAGAGTTAGCTCTACACATGGATGCAATTTTATATCCTGTTTCTTGGAGTCTTTCTTTTTAAAACATGTATTGATTATTCATGACACAAACTACAGCTCAAAGAAATCAGAAGTGATTTCTATAAACATCTCCCATGAGTGGAAATATATTTTCTGAAAATGAAAGTCATTCTGTAGCCCAAAAGCAATGAAAAGCTATGAAACCCAATGACCCAAACATAATAAAAACCAGGCATCCCAACGTAAACTGTTTAAGATGCTTAACAACAAGAACAACATTCTCTCTCTGCTCCCTCCTCTAAGTGGTATCTCCCAGAAAGAAGCTTGTACTCTACTCATCAGGAAGTGTTAATTGCTCAATCGTGTCCAACTTTTTGTGACCCCATGAACTGTAGCCCACCAGGCTCCTCTGTCCCTGGGATTCTCCGGGAAAGAATACTGGAATGGGTTGCCATTTCCTTCTCCAGGGAATCTTCCCGACCCAGGGATTGAACCTGGGTCTCCTGCACCGAAGACAGGTTCTTTACCACTGAACCACCAGGAGAGCCCACATCTTCCTCTGGCACCCCAATGTCTATGGCTGCTGCAAACTCTGACCTGCCTCTGGTGGCTGGGGGCGGACGGGGCGGGGGGGGCTTATGTTCGGTGGTCCCACAGGACTAGAACCACTGGAGACAGTGTCCTTAAACGGTTACCGCCCCCCACCCCCACCCCGACTCCCCCGGGAAAGCAAGAGGTGAGCATTGGAGGAGCGTGGTCTTTCTGTAAAGAGGCACATTCACTTACCCTCCTAGCTGCAGCCTGAGGGGCAGCTTCTAATTAAGCTTATCTAGGGCCTAATACAATCCTGTCCAGAGACATTGGAGTGCTCCTGTCTTTTTCGTGTTCTCATCCTCGGCTGTGGTACAGAATGCCGGTATATCCCAGAGGGCAGCTTTCACACGTGGCTGGTGCCCTGGTTTCTGCAGCTGCTGCCTGAGGGGTGAAGGGGGGAACCCCCCTTGGTTACCTGGCTCAGGCGGCCATGGGGGCCTTGTGTTCCTGGATCCCTTGGGACAGTAACAATCAGAGACAGTTCTTGGCAGGCTCCCAGCACGGAAATGCTCCCAGGCTTTCTGCGAAAGAGGCCTATTTGCTCGTCCTGGAGCTTAAGCTGAAGGGCAGGCATCTCGTGTAGCCCACGTCTCCCAGGAGGCCAAGGCCGGCGGGCATCGGCTTAGCGCTCTCCCACTGCCTTGCTTCAGCTTGTCAGCATCCCTTAGAAATGAGCTTATACATGAATCTAGTGCCCTGGATTTCAAGGTGATGCCCGGGGAGGTCCCTTCATTGCCTGGCTCTGGTGGCCAGCAAGGCTTGCGTGCCAGTGTCCCACGGGATTGTAACAAATGGGGACAAAGTTTCTAGCCAGCTACCACGCAGGACACGGCACAGACAGCAGACTGAACACACCCCCAGTCTCTCTGAGAAAGAGAAAGCCTCATCCTGAGAGCTCCGGGGTGAGGGGCAGGCTTCAGGATCTCACACACCTAGGGGTGCACTGAGGTGCAATCCAGGGATGGAGACCAGTGGGGGCCATCTCTGCACTCTCCCTCTGCCTCACCTCTGGAAAGGAGCTTGTACACTCACCTGGCGCTGATTTTTGTGATTGCTGCCAAGGCGACACCTCTGGCGGCCAGTGGACTTCTGCCGCAGTCCCGGTGGCTCAGATGGTAAGAAGTCTATCTGCAATGCAGGAGACCCAGGTTTGATCCCCCGGTTGGGGAGATCCCCTGGAGAAGGTAAGGGTAATCCACAACAGTATTCTTGCCTGGAGAAGTCCACGGACAGACAAGCCTGGTGGGCTACAGTCCACGGGGTCACAAAGAGTCAGACACGACTGAGCAACTAACACTGTAAAGGCTGTTGCCTGAGGAATCGGCTTCCTGTCAGCCCGAATCTAAGGGCTAAGATTCTCCACTCTGGACACTTACAGACACTGGCACACCCTCAACTACTGGGAGCCACTAAAACAGTCCCTTAGACAATCACCAAAGTCTAAGAGACAGCCAAGAGTAAGGGCAGAGTTACCGCTCATTCCCCACACAAGGCCATGTCTTCAAGACCGGGAGAGGGGGCTACTTTGTTTAATGCATAGAAGCAAACACAGAGAGCCAAGTAAAATGGAGACACAGAGGAATAGCCAAAAAAAAAGAGAGAAAAAGTAATCACTTTCAAATCCATTTATGAGGCCTACATTACCCTGATACCAAAACCAGAGAATACCACAAGAAAAGAAAGGAGTAGGCCAATATGCCTGATGACCAAGGTGTGAAAGTCCTCAACAAAACACTAGTCAATGAAATTCAACAATATCTTAAAAGGATCATATGCTATGATCATGTGGGATTTATTTCAGGGATAAAAGGATGGTTCAACACTCACAATAATTAATGTAATACCTCATCTTAGAAAAAAAAGACAAAAATTATGTGATCATATCAATAGATGCAGAAAAAGCATAGAACAAAATTCAACACCTGTCTTATAATAAAACTCTCAACAAAGAGGACATAGAATGTCTTAGTACAATAAAGGCCACATGTGACAAATCCATATAAGATGCCATGTATGACATCATAGTCAATAGTGAAAAGATGGACATTTTTCCTCTAAGATCAAGACAAGGATGCCCACTCTTGCCACTGTTATTCAACATAGTATTGGAAATTCCAACCAGAGCAATTAAATAAGAAAAAGAAATAGATGGTAGTCACATCTGGAAAATTCCAAGGACAGAGGAGCCTGCTGGGCTACAGTCTGTGGGGTCACAAAGAGCCAGACGCAATGGTGCGATTAACACTTTCACTTTTCACATATCAGAAAAGATGTATAACTGTCACTATTTGCAGATGACATGAAATTACATATGGAAAATCCTAAAGATTCCATACACAAAAATAACTGTAGAATAAATGCATTCAGTATAGCTTTGGGTTACAAAGTCACTTTACAAAAATTTATTGTTTCTATACACTAACCTTATGCAGTTTCCATAAATGTTATGGCCAAATTCAAATGATACATTTCTTTGGGCCATTTTCAGCCACAAGAACCATTTCATTTCAGTAATCAAATGTCCAACTGATGTTAAATAACCTTATTAATTTAAACCAATTCCTCTCCTCTAGCTTTGGTGTAATTTGACCTTGAAGGGTCATTCTTAGCCTGCTCTGATTTTCTGCACCTGCTTCCACTCACTAGGCTGCCCCTAGCTCCCACAGTGCTGGACAGAAACTGGGAAGAGCAGAAAGGAACAGTTGGCAAAGATACTCTGTGTGTTTACTGTACCATATCCTCTTCCTTCATATATGGGCAAACTACATTTCCCAGCTTCCCCTGCAGTCAGTTTGGCTAATAAAAGTCACTTCCAGACCAAGTCAGGTAAGAGTCTGTGTACCTGGCCCACTCATCCTAAGGTCCCTGCTGCAATAGCCTTCAAGACCACGTGTACTAGATGCTATAGCAACAAGCAGCAGCAAGGCACCCAAACCCCATCATCTCTATACAAGCACAAAAAGAGCTTTGACTGTGTTAAGCTGATGTGATTTTCAGTTAATTGATGATTGCAGCATAATCAGTTCTACTCTGATGGATACCAACAGGAAAGTTCATAGGTAGCTGCAATGGTTGCAACCATGCGTTGTCCTCGGATGTGGCAATTTCCAGACATTGATTCTTTCTCACCCAGGGGCACTTTCACAAGATCCTCAGAGATAGCCCCACCCACCAAGATGCAGGCAATGCCCCTCCTCTACCTGGCTGCTTTGACTCCTCTGCCCCCGACTTTCCCCTTGGTCCCTTCAGCCCTCTGGACAGCCCTCTTGCACTGGGTTTTTAAAGGACTAGGCTGGTCATACCTGGCCCAGGGGTGCCACATATATGATGCTCTTAATACAAGCCCATCTTTCCCTCTTTCTGCTTCTCTAGCCATATCAGAACCACTTGAGTTTATATATTTTTTAAGCCATACATCAAATCCCAGTTCTCCTGTGACCTGCAAACTACAGGAGACACATCAAACTTTCTGGATGATTCCCTCAAAGCCGCCCCCACACACACTTGGCTTGAAATAAGGAGAAACAATTTCCTGTTCTGTAGCAAACACAGGAAATGCTAGATGTGTCCTACTTTTCTCTTCTGAGAGATTCCTCCGCAAAGGTCTTGAGCCTACACTGTTTCTACTGGAAATGGAAGACCAACAGTGATAACTAATCTCAGTCTGTCTCCTTGATCTTGAATTTGGACTTACTTTAGGGGGTAATTAACTTAGTGAAAGTCAAAGTCGCTCAGTTGTGTCCGACTCTTTGAGACCCCATGGACTATATAGTCCATGGAATTCTCCAGGCCAGAATACTGGAGTGGGGAGCTTCTTTCTTCTCCAGGGGATCTTCTCAACCCAGGGATCGAACCCAGGTCTCCCGCTAGAGATACTTACAAATCACAACTGAACCTGAGAGGAAAAATAGCCTTACATCCAATTACTTCAGTAAAACCATCACTGGGTTTTTTTGTTACTTCAATTATCTAAAACCATCTGAGAGGTGCTCTACTAAAGACTCTGCTTCTTCATCAATAAAATGGGAATAATTAAAAAATGAAATCATGCATTCAGTAAATGTTCTTAGTTTTATTATCACATGGAAACTAAAGAAGATCATGTGTACCAAGTGAGATAAAGCATGTAGAAATATTTTATAACACAGAAAGGACTATTTTGTGTAGGAAATATAGGAAACCTATATTATTTACACAGAAAGGATGAGAAAAAACACAAACATATTGGCACAAGCTATGATGGTAAAAAATTGCCGTATTATATGGTATGCTTAAATTGCTAAACACACACACACACAGAAGTTTCAAGGCAACCTATGAAAATGTGTTTTATGTAACCATTTAAAATTTATTTACTTATTTATTTATCTTTGGCTGCACTGGGTCTTCACCGTGTGTGCTTTCTCTAGCTACAGTGAGTGGAGGCTACCCTTCGTTGCAATGCCCGGGGTTCTCATGGCAACAGCTTCTCTTGGTGTAGAATACAAGCCCTGTGGGCTTCCCAGTTGGTGCTGGTGGTAAAGAACCCTCCTGTCAATGCAGGGGATGCAAGAGACCCGGGTTCAGCCCCTGGGTCAGGAAGATCCTCTGGAGGAGGGCATGGCAACCCACTCCAGTATCCTTGCCTGGAGAATTCCACGGACAGAGGAGCCTGGCGGGCTACAGTCCATAGGGTCGCAAAGAATCAGACACCATTGGAGGGATTTAACACACATGCATGCACATGCAGAGGCTCTAGGCATGCAGGCTTCTGGAGCATGCGGGCTCCAGAGTGCTGGCTCAGTAATTGTGGCTCACGGACTTAGTTGTTTGGCAGCATGTGGGCTCTTGCTGGGTCAGGGATCGAACCCATGTCCCCTGTATTAGCAGGTGAATATTTAACCACTAGACCACCAGGAAAGCCCCTACCAAGATTTTAAGCAGCAAAAATGCTAGGAACACAGGAGCCTGCTGTCACCACTGCTTCCCTCCCTAAGACTCTCTCTGTGCCCCAGAGAAGCCAGTAACCACGGAGCATTCCCTGGTCCCCATTCCAAAGAAGTTCCATATCCCCCTCTCTGGGGTCAAGGTTTCTCCTAGTAGGCAAATACCACTCCTAAACTCAGGTTTTGAATGAATCAGGGTTGCATGTAACAGAATACTGAGGAAGACTGAGGACTTTTCCTTGACTTTTGACTTCAAAAAGCCACAGTGTTGATTTGGTTTCTATCTTCCAAACTCCTGTTGTCTTCCTGAATAATTTTAGGTCAGTTCTTTATCCATCATTCAAGAAGAGAATTCAATTATTTCTGAATGAAATGTATTTTCTTTTCCAAATATATTTCCCTTCTCAACCTCATTCAGAAATTAGAAGCTGGATGGCTCCCGTTTCGATGGCAAGCTGCCTGGTTCCATCAGTTTTGGCAAAAAGCAAGAACAAATAATTCTGACCTGAAGCTAATGGCTTCAGGCTTCATAGGACATTACAAATATAAGGAAACCGAAATCCTTGCCTAATGAAGTGTTGGGAGGTTATAGAATAAATTATTTCAAATTTATGTAGTTTTTTTTTCAGACACAAGCATAAACCCACTAATTTTCATTATGAAATTACATTCATAAATTTAGTTCAGCTTCTAGATCTATATTACAGAAATTCTGGCTCAAATATACTGAGATACATGTACTGAGATACCCTGAGATACTCATTCAGTTTTCTTGGAATGCTCTTGGGTCAAATACTCACATGGCTTGCTCCCTGACTTTACTCAGTTCTCTGTTCTAATGGTACTTTGCAGAGAGAACTTTCCCGAACCCCCTACCTAAAACAGATCCATCACTCCCCACCCCATTCTCTGCCACTGTGTTCTTGAGACAAGAATCTCACTTGTCTACCAGAACTCCAAGCCGGCCAGGGAAGCCATTTGCCCTGGTTCTATACTCATGCGTGAATGTCCACAACAGGAAAGTTCTGGGAGCCTCTTTGCTTCATGACAGTCAAGAGATGTTTCTAGGTGCTGTTTCCGAAATGCAAATGGATAATTTTGAGGACAGATTCAACTTTTTAATATTCTAAAAATAGACTTAAAGTCATGGAAGTTACTAGGAAAGCACACATTTATGTACCTGACTTAGCTGCTAGAAGTCAATGTCAATGCCTTAACACTTATGTAACATTTTACAAGGTAGCAAAACATTTTTACACAAATTATTTACCTTTATCCTCACCCAAATCCTCTGATGCCAAGCAGACAATATCCTCATTTTACAAATAAGTAAACTAAAGCTAAGACTAATTATGTGTGTTGTTTATATTCACCCAGCTAAAATACTACATTCAGTACAAGAATCCAGGAAACCTGATTTTTGATCCCTGACAAGTAATTAATGTATACCTCCTGACTACATTTTTTAAAATGCAAACTTACAGAATTTTGCTTAATAAGGAAAACACTAAAGTAATAAATTTATTTGTAGGTAGTCAAATGTTTACTGAAATAATGAGTGAATAAGCAAACAAAATATTTTCAAGGAATAGCAACTATTGTTTTCAAATATACAACTAAATCTAAAGCAGCAAAAGAGATCTTTAGGAAATCTCTCACAATAAACAGACAAGTGGTCCTTTATGATCTGTATTTGCAAATTATGTATATATTAGGTTAGCCAAAAAGTTAGTTCTATTTTAAGTAAAAATGAAAGATAATTTTCATATTCACCAAGAACTTTATTGAACAATGAATCCACTAACCAAAGGAACATTTTGGCCAACTCAATATAAGACCTCCTTGTAAACAACTGTTTGTCAACCATGAATGGACGTACTTAGGCAAACTGATGATGTAAAAAGTAATTCAGCCAAATCCTATGGGAGTAATAAAACAATTAAAATCAGGGCAACTGGAAGCTAAAGTTTGATATCTTAGGAGTGCTTTCTCCTCAGCTTTCATTTCTCTAAATTATTAGCATGTTTTCCCAAGATTTAACCTTTACTTTTCTTGTAGGTACCATGAAAAAAGTCCTGTGAAAATTAATTGCTGCTGTGGGGAAAATTCCCAAAGAAAATTAATTAGGATTATTAAAAAAAAGAACAAATGCCTAGGTACATACTGAGCATTGGTGCTATTCGTATTCTTTTCCTTGATGACATTATAGGGAAAAACCATCCTGTCACAGTTTCTTGCTGGACCACAGACATCCCAGAAGTGCAGTATCAGCAAAGTTAAAACAGAAGAAAGTAGGGATTTCATAGCCTCCGGTTGGGGCAGGGGAGGGGGGCAGGGGGTGGGAGGGAGGCATTAATTAGGGCTTCCCAGGTGGCGCTAGTGGTAAAGAACCGCATGCCAATGCAGGAGACGGGTTGGATCCCTGGGTGGGGAAGATCCCCTGAAGGAGAGCAGGGCAACCCACTCCAGTGTTCTTGCCTGGAGAATCCCATGGGCAGAGAAGCCTGGCGGTTACAGTCCATGGGGTCACAAAGAGTCAGCTAAAGCGACTCAGCACACATGCATGCAAGAGGGCTGATTAGAGCACAACTGTGATGACAAAACATGGCTCTGATAGGGCTGATCCAAAACCAGGTTTTCATCTAAACTTTTCTAATTATATCTACATTGTTGACTTAAAAATAGTCTTGTTATGATGTATCTATTTTCTGCCAGGGACAGGAGGTAAAGAAAAGGCTCTCTTATGCTAAGAGGCAGGGGAAGAAATGCAAACATAAACCGTGGCATTGAATATCAAGCAAGATACAAAAAGCTTGGAGAAAAGAAAGGTCAGAATAGGTTGCAGCTCACAGGAAAGTGGATAGAATGAATGCACATATGCTAATGAAGTGGCAAGGCTGTAGGAGAAATTGTAACAGCTGAGGAGGGTCCCTGAAAGGGAAGCAGGGGTGACAATGAAGATAAAGCAGAGATTTAGAAGCCTGAAAGTGGAGCTGTGGATGAAAAACTATTGCCTGCCCTATCAGCAAACAAAGGATGCTCATCGGCCACGCCCAGCAGTGCACCCTGAGGGGACTCAGGATGCAAAAGAGCAGGATACTGGCCCCAGGCAGCTGAGGCGCACAGCGAAGGCACAGTATCAGTGAGCCCACACTCTTGCATCTTTCAAATATATGCATGTTATGTCCCGTCAGCCCTGTCTGACTCTGACCCTACGGACTGCAGCCCACCAGGCTCCTCCGTCCGTGGGGTTCTCCAGGCAAGAATACTGGAGGGGGTTGTCTTGCCCTCCTCCAGGGGATCTTCCTGATCCAGGGATCAAATCCAGGTCTCCTGCATTGCAGTCAGATTTTTTACCATCTGAGTCACCAGGTAAAGCAACTATCCTCCAATTAAAAATAAATAAATAAAATAAAATGCGTGGTTTTCTTTGATGGTAATCTTCTGATATTCTGACTACTTGGTTTTTGTTACAAAAACCCCTGTCCATCCGGGCTCCTCCCTTATGTCTTTGGAGCCCTCCCTCAGAGTGATCTGACAGGCTGTCTTACAGGCTTAAGTCCTCAGAAAATCCACCAAATAAAACATAATTTTCAGTGTTTAGGCAGTGCATTTTTTCCCCCAGTCAACAGAACTCAATTTCTAGAAGAATGGTTTTCCACTGATAGAAAACCAGTTTTCATCCTAATTTTAAACCTCAACATGTTTAATAGCAGTGTTTCAATCTCTTACCCACATGTACAGGCTTGAGATAGGGGGGCTACACTTTAATGAAGTGGCAAATTCCCCCCCAGCCCACATGTCAAAGTATATATGCTCCATGTTGAAATACAGATGTGTCTTTTGATAACCCCAGGATCCCAGGGCCCCAAGGATATCTGCTACCAAAGTTACAGTCCTCTTGTATACAGTCCTGCTGAACCATGGGTAACACCTCAAGGTGAATATCTAACCTAGATTACAGATGTATGTTCTTTGATAAGGGCATCCCTGGAGCATTTGTAATGTCAGCTCCAAGCTGGCCCTTGCCAAGAGTGCTTGTCATCTACTTCTGTAAGGACTGAATCAGGTGCTACTGCAGCTGCTGGCCTTCAATACCCCTAAAGGAGTTGAGGGTGGAAAGCAGAAATGAGGCGCTCTGTGCTCAGGGGGGAATCTAGCAGGACAGGTCTTCAGATTGTTGGATGTTCTCAGGAGCTGATTTTCTGAGCCTAGTTCTTGTCTCTCCTTATATCTAGAAAAGCACTGAAGTCCTTCATGGTGACACTGTTCCTCGTGACTAGCAAAGTCTTCACGAGACTGACGGAAACCTTCTGGAAAATACGTGCTTGATTGTAAGTACTCCCCCTTCACCAAAATCCCATCTCTACTGACCTTTCCCCAGGCCTCTGTGGAGCAGTCTCTCAGAGCTCAATGAGGTGCCATCTCCTGGGCTGCAGTTGGCATTTTGCCGCAAATAAAACTTCACTCGCAGCTCTAATGTTGTGCATCTTTTTAGTCGACAGTACATTCTTTGGTGCAGAAGAGGCTGAGTGGCATCTTCTGAGCTGGGACAGTACCCTTCTATATCTATTTATCTCCCAGATAAGTACAGACGTATGTCTAGGCTACCTGGGGAATTCTAGTAAGACAAACATTTCTAAACTCCATTGAAACACTGAAGTGTGCCAAGACCTTGTATATTCTCCTGAGGTCTGATTACAAAGTAAAACATCTGGGATGAGACGGTTATATCCATGCCTCAGAGAAAACCATTGGTAGAAAATAAAGTAAAATACCTAAATGTCTAGGTGTGAGCATGTCTTTACTTTTTCTCTGAATTTATATAATCTAATTGAGTCTGTGTATGTTTTCCAGTTCTACTAAGAACTAGTATAAAAACATTCCTAAGCTTTTTTTTTCTCATTACACATAAGCCACTAATCCCTTTAATATTTATCCATTTTTCTCAAATATCATTACCATATTGAATTCTTAATTTCATACTTCTAAACTACTTCCAGAGCTTTGGAATCACTCACACTGCTTCACACTACTCTCCCTCAAATCAGCTTTGTATTTAGCTTCATATTGTTTCTTCCCAAAGCATCAGTGAGCTTCCCTGATGTCTCAGCAGGTGAAGAATCTGCCTGCAATGCAGGAGACACAAGGGACGCAGGTTCGATCTCTGGACCAGGAAGATCCCCCGGGAGAGGAAATGGCAACCCACTTCAGGATTCTTGCCTGGAGAACCCCACAGACAGAGGAGCCTGTTAGACTCCAGTCCATGAGGCCACAATGTGTTGGACATGATATAGCAGCTAAGCACAGCGAAGCCCCAGGATAATTTTTATTTAAAATACCTTAATGACTGCATCATTTCTATTCAACCAGGTCACCCTGCTTGGCTGAGCATCCAAGGATTCACCCGGAACGGATGAACCCCTACTTTTGCAGTCTCATCTATCTCCCCCTTTCCACACAGCTCTGCTCCAGCCCACCAGACGTACTGCCTTCCCTGAACCAGCTGTGAATTGGCTCGTTCTGTGGCTTCTGTCACTGCTCCTCCTTCACGATCTGGTAAGTCAGAATCCATCCCCGAGTCCCCTCTTCTGGAAGCAGCCAGGGGCACGGGCAGGAGTCAGAACCAGCAGTATGCATGGACCTCAGACTCTACTTCTCCCTGGGCTGCCCTGACACGCCCCTCTCCTCTGCCCACCTCCTGTGGACTCTGCGGTCTGGTTTATCTCCCAGCCTTTCACCAGATGTTCTGGTTCCTCTGACATTCCTCCTGTCTCTGGTTTATCCTCTGTGCCTCAACTCAGTATCAAATTAATTCTGCCCTCCCACTCCAGACTTTCGGCTGATTTTTTATTATCTCTTCCTTCCCCTCCTCCTGACTGCCTCCCAGCTGCTTCAACCTGATCCTTTTCCCCACTCATAGGAAGAACTACTATGGAATCCCAGCCCTCCTCCAGGAACCCCACCCGCGGTCCATCCTGGAAAGGGTCAGCCAGAGGCTCCTGCAGCGCCTTCCTGGCTGTGACTGCCATCTTGTGGATACACATAGTAACTGCACTGGGGCTGGCCTCAAACACCCACCTGAGGACCAAAAGACGTCTTCATGGCAAACAAGGCACCTTAAATACTGCCTTTCGCACCATGCCTATACTGGGTGTTCCAGGCAAATGAAAGTTCTGTTGTTCTGTCGCTAAGTCGTGTCTGACTCTGCAACCCCATGCGCCACACCAGGCTTCCCTGTCCACTCTGCCCCAGAGTTTGCTCAAATTCATGTCCATTGAATCAGTGATGCCATCCAACCATCTCATTCTCTATCTCTATCCCCTTCTCCTCCTGCCCTTCATCCTTCCCAACATCAAGGTCTTTCCCAGTGAATCAGCTCTTGGCATCAGGTGGCCAAAGTATTGGAGATTCAGCATCAGTCCTTCCAGTGAATATTCAAGGTTGATTTACTTTATGAAATGCACGTTCCAGGTTTGCTCAAATACTACCTCTAGTAGGGGCATTGGGGTACTAATCTCATAAAACATCTCATATAAAACCCTCTATCCTGCAGAACACTTAGCACCATGCTTTTTCCTGAGCTCTTGCTAAATGTTCTGAAAAATTCCGAATCTAGCTGTTCAAACCACGGCCCTATAATTAACTTGGAGGCAACGTACCTCAACTGCAAATCAAATGCCAGGATGCTTTGCCTACCGATAGATTAGATTCCAAAAGGCTATTTTTAGTTTCATGCGTTTTGTGAGAAATTTAAGCTTGCAGTCTCTAGATTCAATCCCACTAAATATGAGTGAGGATCAGACCTTTGAAGTTTTAAAACAAGGCAGATTCTCATTTTCCCTGTGAACATACATTCTGTAGACAACTCTTTCTTTTTTTCATTCTGCTATGTTTGTATTTGCCCTTCGTCCTGGGGGTTCTCTGTTTGCCTCCCTGCCCTCCCCACCTTCCACCCACATCACATCTTTCTCATCCCCGCTCTGTGGCCAGGAGACTGAACAATGCAGATGAAACCCCTGGGCTCTCTGACTTCCTGTGGAGTTGGGTCCTGGAAAGAAAGGAACACCTCCAGGAAAGCCGTGTATTAGTTGGCTGGGGCTGCGTAACAACAAACTGGCTTGACCAACAGAAGTTTAATTTATCACAAATAGGGAGGCTACAAGTCCCAGATCAATGTGTCAGCAGTGTCTGGCAGGGTTGATACGTTCTTATCAGGAAACTACCTAGAGATAATGACCAGCCTCTTCTTTCCATATCTCCTGAGTCCCCGTGACTTGTGAATCAGTAGCTTCATGGCCACAGGGGAGAACTAAGCCAGCCTAGAACAAAATAGTCAACTTCTGAATGAGACAGTTAACTGTAAGGGAAGAATAATAGTCTGGAAGCATGGAGGAGGATTTGAGAGAGGCAGGAACTTGGGGAAAGAAGAGTGTTTGGAATACTATCAATGTGCCTTTTTGTTATTTATCAAGGACAAAATATGGATGAGCCAGCAATTCCATTTCTGGGTATTGATCTAAGGGAAATGAAAACACTAACTCAGAAAGACATGTGCACCCCACGTCCACTGCAGCATTGTTCACAACTGCCAAGGCATGGGAACCTAACTGTCCATCAGTGGGTGAACGGATGAAGAAAGCGCAGCATGTACGTGGGGCTTCCAGGTGGCTTGGTGGTAAAGAATCCTCTTGCCAGTGCAGGAGATGCAAGAAACGCACTTTCAGTCCCTGGGCCAGGAAGATCCCCTGGAGAAGGGAATGGCCACCCATTCCAGTATTCTTTCCTGGAGAATCACATGGACAGAGGAGCCTGGCAGGAGTTGGACACGACTGAGTGACACATATATACGCAAGAGAGGTAGACAAGCACTAAATATATACATATATATATATAAAACTGAGTGACTATTTCTTAATGTGTACATACACTTGCTTATATGCACACATACATATATATGCACACTATACACATATACGTACAATAGGTGTGTGTGTGTACATGTAAGTGTTTATATGCCTGTGTACAATATATGTAAGTGTCAGTTTAGTTCAGTCCCTCAGTCGTGTTCCGACTCTTTGCAACCCCATGGACTGCAGCATGCCAGGCTTCCCTGTCTTTCGCCATCTCCCAGAGTTTGCTCAAACTCAGTTCCATCAAGTCGGCGATGCCATCCAACCATCTCATCCTCTGTCATCCCCTTCTCCTCCTGCCTTCAATCTTTGCCAGCATCAGAGTCTTTTCCAATGAGTCAGTTCTTCGCATCAGGTGGCCAAAGTACTGGAGCTTCTATGTGGCAGGAACTTCATTAAAATTTTCATGTATGGAAATTGGCACACAATATTATGCTAGTTTCAGGTGGACTACATAGGAATTTGATGTTTGTGTAATTATAAAATGATCGCCACAATAAATCTAGTAATCTTCTGCTCACGTACAAAGTTATTACAATATTATTAATTATATTCCTTATACTATGTATTATATCTCCATGGCTGATTTATTTTAGAGCTGAAGGTTTATACCTCTTAGTCCCCTTCATATATGTCACCCCCCCCCACCGTCCTTTCCTCTGGTAAGCCCCCTTTTGTTCTCTGAATCTGTTCTCTGTGTCTATTCAGGTTTCGTTTTGCTTGTTTCGTTTTTATAGATTCCATGTATAACTGAGATCATATGGTATTTCTCTTTCTCTGACTTATTGCACTTGGTATAATACCCTCTAGATCCATCCATATTGCTTCAAATGGCAAGATTTCATTTTTTTATGGTTGAGTAATATTCCATTGTGTGTATATTCACCACACCTTCTTTATGCAGTCATCTATCAGTGGATACTTTGTTTGCTTCCATATCTTGTCTATTGTAAATAGAGCTACAGTAAACATTGGCATACAATATCTTTCCGAATTAGTATTTTTGTTTTCTTCAGGTAAATACCTAGAAGTGAAATTACTGCATCACATGGCAGTTTTATTTTTAATTGTTTTGAGGAACCTCCTTGTGTGGAATAATTTCTCTTGATGCAAAGGAATTTATAATCTAACAAAGATGAAAGTCACATCATGATTGCCTGAGCTGATTCCAGTAGTACTTGTCAGAAGGTGAATGGTGCAATTCACCATGAGAGTTAAATGGTCTTATTAGTATTTGGAGAAACTAATCATGGGGGAGATAGCTTTGAGGAAAGCAAAAATTAAAGAAAAGCTAGAAGACGAGTATTGTTGCTGTTCAGTCGTTCAGTTGTGTCTGACTCTGCGACCCCATGGACTGCAGTACACCAGGCTTCCCTCTCCTTCAGCATCTCCCAGAGTTTGCTCAAACTCATGTCCGTTGAGTAAGTGATACCATCCAACCATCTCATCTGCTGTCGTCCCCTTCTCCTCCTGCCTTCAATCTTTCCCAGCATCAGGGTCTTTTCCAGTGAGGCAGCTCTTCACATCAGGTGGCCAAAGTATTGGAGTTTCAGCTTCAGCATCAGTCCTTCCAATGAATATTTAGGCTTGATTTTCTTTAGGATTGACTGGTTTGATCTCCCTGCTACCCAAGAGACTCTCAAGAATCTTCTCCAGCACCACAATTCAAAAGCTCTGATGGTTAGATTCTGTTTTCCGAATTAGACCTCCCCAGGTGTTACATGTGCTCACAAGTGCAGAGAAAGCTTAAATCATGGTGTCAGGCTCTACCTGGTCAGACTTTATGCTAAAGTGACAGCATAAACTGCTGACATCAGAGTCATCAGTTGACTCTATCTTGGCACTTCAGAGTTCAAAACAAGATAATTCACAGGGATTTCAGTTTAGACAGTAATTACAAGCACATTAGTTACCCCAAAGAGTTGAGGCTCTGCAAGAAATTCAACAAAGCAGAGCTTTGGAACTTAGAGACAGTAAGATAAGACAATGAAATGGATAGAGAGCAATTTGGCATCTTCCCAAAGAGGAAGAAGGAAATGGGAAAGAGTGCTAGTTTTTTATTCTACATCATTTGATTTTAAATGGCTCTGAAGCATTCTGTCCAGTTTGTACAGTTCCGGAAATATTCAAGGCACCCCTGTGTGTCCACCGGCACACTTATCTTAACAATATTCTGTCTTCTGCCAGGCATGTCTCAATCATGTCTGCAAGTTATATGATGTCATTTAATCTTTCCAGTAAACCCACAAGGTGTATTCTAATGGAATTCTCATTTTACATGCAAGGAAGCTGAGGTTCAGCAAGGTTTGGTCATTTGCACAAGAATTTTACAGCTAGAAAATTACAGCTGTTGTTTAGTCTCTATGTCCAGCTCTTCTTCAACCCCATGGACTGCAGCCCACTCTGTCCATGGGATTTCCCAGGCAAGAATACTGGAGTGGGTTGCCATTTCTTCCTCCAGGGGATCTTCCTGACCTATGGATCAAAGCCACGTTCCCTTCACTGGCAGGCGGATTCTTTATTGCTGGGCCACCTGGGAAGCCCTAGTCCATTGCAGGGCTGCCATCTAAATTCAACTTTGCTGGCACTGAGAGTCTACTTATACCATGAAATGGATTATTAACTAGTCATATGCCAGGGCCACCTTCTGGCCATGCCACTTTAAGGTCTCGATACCTCGTCTGTAAACTGGAAAAGCTGCATGCAATTTTCTCTAATGTCGCTCTGATTGTAAAATTATTTGGTGTCGCTTAACAGTGGTGCAGGAAGCAGATGACAAGAGCCCCAGGGGGAGATAGAATTGTAATTTCAGAATGTGGTCACCAGATGACAGCATTGTACTTCAGGCTGACATGGTTCTCAAGGACAGATATTGTCACCAAGGAACTCCGCCCATGTGCCTGTTAGGCAAAGCAGGATCTTTCTCCTAAAGGCATCTGCTCAGCAGAGAATTATCCAGACTGTATACAAGCTGGGGACAAGCAGTGCAAGGGCTTCCCTGGCGGCTCAGATGGCAAAGAATCTGCCTGCAACGAAGACCCAGGTTTGATCCCTGGGTTGGGAAGATCCCCTGGAAAAGGGAATGGCTACCCACTCCAGTGTTCTTGCCTGGGAAATCCATGGACAAGAAGCACCTAGAGGGCTAGAGTCCGACAGGACTGAGCCACTAACATTTTCACTTTCAAAGCAGGGCAAATCACCTCCACCCCTTCTTAATCATTTTTAAATAATATGACAGTTCAAATTTTAAAAGAACACATGAAAATTGTCATTCTGGTGAAAAAAATCAGAATTTGACTTTTCCACATTTGTTTTACCATTTTAAATTGATTTCCTCTTAATTTACATGTGTTGGGTTGGCTACAGAAATATTTCTATTTCTTAGGGTCTTTAGAAGCCTTAGGCTGGCATTGATTGAGGGGCTGATAAACAATGTGCAGTTTGCGTCTTTTTTCATATTCATGAACAGTCTTCTTCAGAAATGTAACACTTCACAAGGAAAGATGCTCGCTCATTATTTGGAGTTGGCAGCTTCTCCAACCTTATGCAGACAAAGCTGTGAAGACACTTCTTACTTGACCTAGATCCTCAAACCTCTCTCTTGAAAGATCCAAGACCTCCTGGCCGCTCTGAAACTTCTCTGAACACAGAAATCATTCCTTTTACTCAAACACCATGTTTCTTCCTTCTCTTTTTCTGTTTAGAATTAATTGTCTTCAATTAATTCTAGACCCTAAAACCTCCAGGTCTGGGCACTTTCTCCATCAAAATTAGGATTTTGGACACTCTCTCCCTTGCATTTCAGCCTGGAGCCCTGGTCGACAAGATGGTTCTGACCCAACTGTGCCCACCCACCTGGTTCTCTTTAAGATGGGCAGGTGCTGCCCATGCACAGTGACCCAGGAGAAACTGACCCAAGATTAATGTTGCCTAAAAACTCCCAATACAGATGTCAGTTCTGCGCTGCCCAAGTCCTGTAATCAGAAGGGAAATACAAGGTGGCAGGCACTTTCTCTCACTGCAAAACGTTAAGTAACCACACATCATAGATATGGAACATACGCACAAGGACATAAGGAGTATCATTAAACAGGGAGGGAAAATTGAACCTCTCAAGAGCCACTGGAGAACAATCTCAAGTTTCATTTCAATGAGGGGGTCCTAGGGAAGAGAGAGCAGAACACAGAAATTGTATAAGATGCATAGAGAAGCTATTTAAAGAAGGGAGAGTTGTTAAAACTTACAAGTGACTGTTGTTTTTCAGTTGCCAAATTGTATCCAACTTTTGGCAACCCCATGGACTGCAGCATGCCAGGCTTCCCTGTCGCTCACTGTCTCCTGGAGTTTGCCCTAGTTCATGTTCATTGAATCAGTGGTGCCATCCAGTCAATCTTAGGAAATCAACCCTCAATACTCATTGGAAGGACTGATGTTAAAGCTGAAGCTTCAATACTTTGGCCACCTGATGTGAAGAGCCAATTCATTGGAAAACACCCTGATGCTGGGAAAGACTGAAGGCAGAAGGAAAAGAGGGTGACAGAGGATGAGATGGTTGGATGGCATCATAAGTGACAATGGTCCTTTTTCTTGATATCTCTGGGGTTTCACCCTGTGCTCTAGAAAAATCCATTTATTGGTCGCTAGGAGAGAAGGATGCTTTCCCTCTGCATTTCAAAATCCCCTCCAAGCTGTCCTCAATAGGATAGAGAAGGAGGTGAATGAGAGTTCAAATTCCCATGACCTCCGCTGGCTTCTTTGATTCTGTCTTTGCCTTGACCTGACCTGAGGGATATATACTGACGACCTAGCACACCCACATTTACTTTATTATTACCTCTTCTCCTGGATTCAAGATAACACAGCTGTCATGCCATCACCTCATTGTCGGGTTTCCAAAATAGACACCAATATTCACCCTCCTCTACTTTGGGGAGGAAATATCACCTACCATGAGATCGACGTAATAGTCATTTCAAACCGAGACATTAATTGGTTTCAGAAAACATTGACCCCGAGAATCATAACCGAAGAACACACACCAAATTTATAAAGTAGGTCATTCAGTCCCTTAAAACAATTCCTAGCAAACTGCTTGCCCCCTGGACCAGTACTGCCTAGTATAAATTGTTTTTGATGCTTAATTGAACATCATAGGCTAGGATTGACTAATTCAGAATTCCTGATACTTCAGATATGTAGGGCTTTCATTCATTCATTCATTCATTCATCAAGCTTTCATTCAATATTAATTAAGTGCATGTCTGCACCTGCCACGGATTGGAGACAGCATCATGGCAAGCCCAGTGTCCATTCACCTGGAGGTGAAAGGCTGCCATCAGTGCTGTGACAGAAACATCCAGGCTGCCCTGAGAGCCCAAGTCCCCAGGAAGGAAGAGAGATGGGAAGATGTGAGGGATTTTTAGGCATCTGAATGGGCTGGAGTTGGCACTTGGACCTAAAGCTGAGAAGAATGTGTTAAGAACAAGTCCTAAATTTGTGGTTCAAGTTCACCTAACAAAGATGAACATATGGACTATGGAGAACAGTGTGGGGGTTCCTTAAAAATCTAAAAATAGGGGGAACCCGCCCAGAGGCCTGATGAAAGAGAAGGGAAGCACCAGCTGAGGCTGCCGTGCTGGTTTAGGGCCGCGTGAAGAATGAAGCCTCAATTTCAGGCAATCTTTCAGCGGAGTTCCAAGCAGAGTGTGCTTCAACTCATAGCTCCAGCGGCAGGGAGAGGAGGCTTAGCGTTGGGCTCTCGGGCTTGAGACATGCTCGTATGAGTCTCATGAAATCGGGGACGTCACCTGCCCGCGTCTCTAGGACCAGCGCCTGGCATGGGGCGAGAATCCTGGAGCGAGTCGCCATTTCCTTCTCCAGGGGATCTTCCTGACCCAGGGATTGAACCTGCATCTCTGGGGTCTCTTTCATTGGAAGGTGGATTCTGCGCCACCAGGGAAAACTCAAAGGAGATGGGTGCAGTCTCTGGGGAGTTTTGAGGAAAAGAATCAGTCACCAAAAGGACCACTCCAGCTGCTGAATTGAGAAAGAATGGAGGTGGCAGGAATGGCAGCAGGCTCTGAGACAGAGGCCGACCAAAGGGTGCTGGTGGAAACCGAGAGAAGCGACTCTCTCCTCTCACTCGGGACACTTTTCTTGGACAATGTGAGGTACTCCTGCTGCCACGGTTCTAATGATCATTCATGAGCTCATGCTCCCAAGTCTAATTCTTCCAGCCCAAATCTACCTCCTGAGTCTCAGCCTCACATATCCAAAGATCTACTGGTCACCTCCTCTTCCAGTGTGTTGAGGGGGCCTCAGGCTGCCCTTTATCGTCTGAAACATTTGTCTCCTCCTGCGCTCCATGTATTTCACTACTGAAGCCATGCGGCCACGCCTCTTATTAAAGGCTCTGTCTTTAAGAGGCCACTGCTAACTTACGTTAGTGGACAAACCTGTGCTGGCCTGTGAATGCTCCATAAACACATTGTTATGGTTTTGTTGATCAGATTCTCTGCCCATAATGCTGGATTGAACATATAGCATAGGTAGGTTTTGTTTTGTTTTTCAATTGAAGGGTAATTGTTTTATAGAATTTTGTTTTCTGTCAAGCCTCAACATGAATCAGCCATAGGTAGGCATATATCCCCTCCCTTCTGAACCTTCCTCCTATCTCCCTCCCCATCCCACCCCTCCGGGTAGATGCAGAGTCCCAGTTTGAGTTTCCTGAGACATGCAGCAAGTTCCCACTGGCTCTCTATTTTACACATGGTAATGTAAGTTTCCATGTTACTCTCTCCATAGGTAGGTTTAACTGGGACAGGATGATGGGGTGATGCTTTAGAAGACAGTTAAGGATAGGGTGCCACAGAGGTCAGGTGGTGAATACTCAACACCTGATAGAGGATAGAGGATAGAATTAGAGTGGATTCTTTATATTTTGCAGTTTTGATCAACAGGGGCTTTGACATTGGATAGATAATTCTGACTTTGTCACTTTTGTTACAAATAGCAAATGTACCATGTAGCCAGTACACATGAGTTAGGGCTCCATAGATATTATAGAATTTTAAAATGTGAATTCGGTTTTCTTACATCTCTCTCAGGAAATTTTTTTTGTCCACTCCCTATTATAATTTTAGAATTTAGCATTCATTGTTTTGACTTTAAGCAAAGGAGTTAATTTTGCTCTAGAAAATATGTAGTTAGAAGGGTGTAAGATTCTCTTTTCTGTGATCTTTTAAAAATATATATAACTTGTGTGTAAAGGAGCTTAAGAAATACCTTCTCTTTTTTTTTGTCTCTTAGAAATGGTTTTTAAAAAGTGATCACTGGGGGCCTTCCCTTATAGTCCAGTGACTGGGCCTCCACACTCCCAGTGCAAGGTGCCTGGATTTGATCCCTGATTGGGGAACTAGACCCCACATGCTGTGACTAAGCAATCAAATAAATAAGAAATATTAAAAAAAAAAAAACCTTAAAAATAGAGCTATCATATGATCTAGCAATCCCATACCTGGCATATATCTGGAAAAAACTCTAATTCAAAAAGATAAGTGCTCCCTAGTGTTCACTGAAGCACTATTTACAACAGCCAAGGCAAGGAAGCACCCTAAATGTCCATCGACAGAGAAATAGATAAAGATGTGGTTTATATACACAATAGAATATTACTGTGCCATTAAAAAGGAATGAAATGATGCCATCTGCAGCAACATGGATGGAACCATAGATGATCATACTGTTAAGTCAAAGAAAGACAAATAGCATATGATGTCACTAACATATGGAATCAAAAAGAAAATGATACAAATGAACTTATTTACAAAACAGAAAGAGACTCATAGACTTAGAAAACAAATTTACAGTTACCAAAAGTGAAAGGGGGATAAATTTGGACTTTGGAATTAGCAGATACAAACCACTGCAAATTAAAGAGCTAACAAGGACCTTACTGTGTAGTCCAGGAATCTATATCCAGAATCTTCTAATAACCTATAATGGAACAGAATCTGAAAAAAATACATGCATGCAAATTGTCAGGGAACATTTAACAGGAGGATTCCTGCATGCTGTTTTCTATTTCTCATAAATCCTCTGTTCCTTATCAGTTCCTGGCAATGGGGACGAATGAAACGGCATGCAGTTCTCAGGACTGAGATCATGGGAAAGGGTATCTGCTTGGATTCCTTTCAGTAACTCCCTTCAGTGACTCTTTTCTGCATCAGCGACCTTGTATGTATATTAGTCTATCCATACTGTGACTATTGATAAAATGTCATCCTATGTAATAGCTGAGTAATCATCTTACTAAAGATATATATAAGCCTGCATTTCTGCTAATAAAATACCCTTGCTCCATCAGAGCTTGGGTCCCTGTGTCTTTCTTTCTTTCTTTCTCTCTCTCTCCCCCTCCCTCCGGCTCTCTCTTTCACTTTCTTATCGTTGACTCCGGACCACCAGGTTCTGGTCCATTAAAGGACCCCAACACATGTATGTATAACTGAATCAATTTGCTGTAACCTAAAAGTAATACAATATTGTAAAACAATATTGTAAATCAACTATACTTCCATAAAAAAAGAAAAAAGTAAGGCATAAAGCATAATATAAAGTTGGCAACATAAATCACCATGATTTTTAAGATGATTTCTAAGTCTATTGGGAAACATAGAAATATAGGAGGGGAGTTACTCAAAATGTCAGGGGACTGACTGCTTCCAGGTTAATATTTCTGAAGTTTAGAAATCTTAACTTCAACTCTTCCTAGGCCTATTAGTGTCGGCAGTGGCAACAAGTGTTGGCCACATCTGCAAGGTCTAGGCCATGTTCAGTTCCAGTGCTAAGATCATGAAACCCAATGGCGAGAAGCCGGAGGAGTTTGAGTCCAGCATTTCCCAGGCCCTCCTGGAGCTGGAGATGAACTCGGACCACAAGGCCCAGATGCAGGAGCTGAACATCACGACTGCCAAGGAAATTGAAGTTGGTGGTGGCCAGAAAGCTATCATCATCTTTGTTCCCGTTTCACAACTGAAGTCTTTCCAGAAAATCCAGGTGCGGCTGGTGTGTGAGCTGGAGAAGAAGTTCAACAGGAAGCACATCGTCTTCATCACTCAGGAGAATTCTGCCTAAGCCAACTCGAAAAAGCCTTATGAAAAATAAACAAAAACATCCCAGGAGCCGTATTCTGATCACTGTGCATGATGCCATCCTGGAGGGCTTGGTTTTCCCAAATGAGATTGTGGGCAAGAGAATCCGCAAGAAGTTAGACGGCAGCTTACTCATAAAGGTCCATTTGGATGAAGCACAGCAGAACTATGTGGAACACAAGGTTGAAACATTTTCTGGTGTCTATAAGAAGCTCACGGGCAAGGATGTTAATTTTGAATTCACAGAGTTTCAGTTGTAAACAGAAATGACTAAATATTACTCACAATTTTAAAAAAAAGAAATCTTAACTTCATAGTAACATGATATTTTAGGAAGACACTTTAGCCCATAAGGCAACAGTACCCAAAAAAGGGATGCAGATTATAGTAAGGGTTAAGGAATATTTACAAAGTCTACTGTTCAGCACAAATCAACTGAAGAATGTATTGAGTATCCATAATCAATTCATATAAATTAAAACTACTTGGTTTTATCTGCAAGTAAAAAGACTTAATGCTGCAAATATCTAATACCATAAACACACTGAATACATCTAGCATAATTTTTGCATGTACACACACACACAATCAAAACTCATGTTATGTATTTATTGCATATTAAAAATCAGAGAAAACTGTGGAATATATACAGAGATTTTGCATTTCTGGACATCGTTACTGACAGTGGGTAGTGGGATGACAATAATCACTCACCATCAGAAGTGATCCATGTTAACATCCCTCAATATCCTCTGCTTGCTCTGGCTTCATCTTTCTTTCCAAATTGTGCTTGTCTTTCCACCTGGAATATCTACTGCTCTAGAGTCAATGCCCTTTGTTTGATGTAATTTATAAGATCTTCATAACATCGAACAACATCTGAAAGGGCTGTTTTTCATGTGTCTGTTACAAACCCCATCACGCTGTCTGGATCATGGAGCTCGGACCACTGAGACACAGCCCCTTGTATCTTGGCATATCACATCATTTTGCCCTGAAGCAGACTGCTCTTTGATTTCTGCAGTGGTGTGATGCCAAAATGGATAATCATAATAACAGAATTCTTTTAGAACTATCCCAGTGTTTGGATATCTTTGGTGTTTATCCTCTTTAAAAAAAAAAATAAAACTTCTTTCAGGCAACACATATTCTATTGAGAGCATGTGAACAACGGTCGCTGTACTCAAAGAGTGCATAATCTCTTGGAAAAGATGAGATGAAAGCGCATAAAATCGCAGTACGTTTTCTAGGTGTGCATTGCAGGGCAGCAGAGCCTTTCAGTTCTGTGGGATCTCAGGGAAATGGTCAGATGAGGATGCTGCTGTGGGGACCTCAGTAGGGGCTAGCGGCAAATGAAAAGGGCAGAAAACTCCATCAGGAATAAAACAGGAGGGAAAAGCTAATGCGAGTCTTCCCTCCCTCAGTGTTAAGAAATCCAAGCCACAGGAGGTATCACCTCACACCAGTCAACATGGCTATCATCAAAAAATCCACAAGCAATAAATTCTGGAGGGGCTGTGGAGAGATGTGAACCCTCTTACACTGTTGGCAGGAATGTAAGCTGGTGGAACCACTATGGACAACAGTATGGAGGTTGCTTAAAAAACTAAACATAAAACTACCATATGGTCCAGCAATCTCACTCCTGGGAATAAATACATCTAGAGAAAAATAGGGCCCAAAAGGATGAATGCATCCCAGTGTGCACTGCAGTCCTGTTTACAACAGCCAAACGTGAAAGCAACCTAAATTCCATCGGCAGAGGAACAGATAAAGAAGATGTGGTACGTATACACAATGGAATATTACCTGGCCATTAAAAAGAATGAAATAATGCCATTCACAGCAACATGGATGGATTGTCATATGAGTGAAGTAAGTCAGAGAGAGAAATATCATCTGATATCACTTATACGTGGAATCTAAAAAGACACAATACAAATGAACTTATTTATAAAACAGAAACAGACTTACAGAATGAACTTATGGTTACCAGGATGGGAAGGGATAGTTAGGGAGTTTAGGACTGACATGTACACACTGCATTTAAAGTGAATAACTGGGATGGGGTGGGAGGTGGGCGGGGGGATTAAGTGGGAGGCGACATATGTATCCCTGTGGCTGATTCATGTTGATGTTTGGCAGAAACGAACACAACATTGTAAAGCAATTATCCTCCAATTAAAAATATAACAAAAAATGAAATAGATAACCAATAAGGACCTACTGTATAGCACAAGGAATTCCACTCAATGTCATATAACAATCTACATGGGAAAAGAATTTGAAAAAGAACAGATTCATGTATATGTGTAACTGAATCACTTTGTTATACACCTGAAACTAACACAACATTGTTAATCAGCTATGCTCTGTGCTTACCTGCTTAGTTCTGCCCAACTCTTAGCGACCCCATGGACTGCAGCCCACCAGGCTCCTCTGTCCATGGGGATTTTCCAGGCAAGACTACTGGAGTGGGTTGCCATGCCCCACTCCAGGGGACCTTCCTAACCCAGAGGTCAAACCCAGGTCTCCCACCTTGCAGGTGGATTTTTTTTTACTGTCTAAGCCTATTCAAATATAAAATAAAAAGTTAAAAAAAAAAAAAGCAAGCAAGCAATCCAAGCCACTAAGAATTGTTAACAAAAGTCCATTAAAAAGCAGTAGGTGATAACACGGTGTCAGTGTTAAGTTCATCACTTATAACGAATGTCCCCTCTGGCGGGGAATATGAATGACCAGGGAAGCTGTGCCTTCCTCTCAATTTTGCTCTGAATCCAAAAGCACTCTAGATGATAAAGTTGGGTTTTTTAAGGGGTTTCCTTTAAAAACTGTTTCTCTCCAGCCCAGCTTCTCAGACAGTTGAGTGCAACCTGCCTCCACGTGGCCTCCAGGCTGGAGGCAGTGCCCTGACCGCGTCTTCTGCTCCATTTCCCAGCGGTGCCTCTGCAGTCTTCTCCTTATAGGAACTTGGCCTGCACTCCCCAGTCCTCCCCTGTGTTTCTCTCCTGAGGAACGGTGGGTGGATTTGTGAGGAAAGCATTCTGTCTGTTTCCTTTCACTCTGTGCAAATGTGCTCACGGCTAGGCCGGCGCCAGCCGCCTGCACTCCTCTGAGTGGGGCCACCCAGCGGCTGAGCCGAGCTGGGGTCCGGGACTCTGCCAGCTGCGGTTCCGGCCCCCCTAGCGACACAACCCACACCAAAGGGCGTGCAGGGTGCCAGGGGGCCGGGGCTGCCAGCTGGCGGTGACTTCCCCCATGCCCGTCTTCCAAAGAAGACAGCCCTTTGGTCCAAGGAGTATATCATGTTCTGAAACTGAAATCTCATCACGGGCCTGGCTGTTTTATCACTATCTCCCACTACACACTGCTTAGTAGAACTGATGGAGAACAATACACGCTGGTCTCTGTCCCAAAATAAATAGGACAATCGGCATCACAGTGATGAGTTTGGAACGAGTGAGAGGAAAAAGTGACCTGCCAACCAAGAGACAACGTTGAAATGTTCAGTCCCAATCCAAGACAGAGTTGCTGGCGGCCGCGGTTTAGAAGACCATTTATAGAAACGGCCATTCTGCCACTTCTATTAAAGTCAAAGCCCACAGGATCCTTACTCAGCAGCAAAGATGCACAGGAATAAAGAACTCTGTCTACAGAAGGAAAGACAGGGCTTACTTATCACCCAAGAGCCCATCTGATCTTGCCTGCTGGGAAAGCTGCTTCCCACAGGTTTCCATGGCGCTCAAGGGCGTTAGGGTCCCAGACGGGGGAGCTCAGGGCTTTAGGGATCACAGAGCTTTTCAGAAACCCATGAGGCCACCCAATAGATCCCCAGCCCCTCAACCCTTGCTGCCGAATCTCCTGCAAATGAAAATGAAAGTTTGGGATCGACATGTACACTCTGCTGTATCTTAAACGGATAACAAACAAGGCCCTGCACATCACATGGAACTCTGCTCCACAGCCTGGATGGGAGGGGAGTTTGGAGAAGAATGGATACATGCATTATCCATGCATTATCTGGCTGAGTCCCTTCACTCTTCACCTGAAACTATCACAACATTGTTAATTGGATATACCCCAATACAAAGTTTTTTAAAAAATGAAAAAAGGAGGTGGGCTGCTTCCTCAAGTGATGGAAAATCTTTTGATACACTAGGAGCCCAGAATTTATCTCTAAGAGACACACATAATGCAAGGCCTTGGAGGGGAAGAAGGAAAAGAGAGAAACAGTATCATTTCTCCAAAGGCCATCTCTCCTGGTAATGTATGTGGGCGTGCTCATTCACATCCGACTCTTTGCAACCTGGTGGTGATTTGCCCCAAAGAAGAGCCCTAGTGGCCTTCATGCAGATACAAAACTCTGTCACATCAAGTCAAGAGATGCAAGAAGGGAGACCCAGCCAGGACAGTCTTCAGAAATTAAAGGGTCCTGGAAAAGTCACTGTCATTGAGAGACCTGTGGGTGTTGGACAGGAAATCATTTGTCCCCTGCAATCACTGAACCCACAGTGAGCCCAAGTGGGAGCCTGGGTCACCTCTGGGAGAGCACAGAGGGGAGGGGTGTCATCTACCATCAATGAACATTTGGAAAAAATTCATGCCAGTCCTGAACTGGACAAGGACCAACGCAGGAATCTAGCCCTAGTGAGGAAACGTCAGGACAGACAGGAAGACACCAACAGCTGAGTTAGAATGAGATGTGTCCAGTTGGGTGATACAGACAAGTAGGACATACTGGGAATGCAAAGAGGGGCACCCAACCCAAGGAGTGGACCCTGAGTGCCATCCTCTGCAAGCACAGAAGGAAGTGGGCTTTGGGAGAGTCCAAACTGTGATGCCGACCTGGCTCTGTCCACTCCAGGCACCCTGAGCAGGTCACTCGACCCTCCTGAGCCTCAATTTTCTACGTAAACTGAGCTCAGTGGTTTGTTCTAACATCAGCCTGGATGTTGCTGTTGAGGCATTTTGTAGACATGATAAACATCTACCATCTTGCCAACAGAGGTCTGTACAGCAAAGCTATGATTTTTCCAGTAGTCATACATGATTGTGAGAGTTGGACCATAAAGAAGGCTGAGCATCGAAAAATGATGCTTTTGAACTGAGATGTTGGAGAAGACTCTTGAGAGTCCCTTGGACAGCAAGAAGTTCAGACCAGTCAATTCTAAAGGAAATCAACCCTGAATATTCATTGTAAGGACTTGCTGAAGCTCCAATACTTTGGCCACCTGATACAAAAAGCTGACTCATTGGAAAACACGTTGATGCTGGGAAAGATTGAGGGCAAGAGGAGGAAGGGGTGACAGAAGATGAGATGGTTGGATGGCATCACTGACTCAATGGACATGAGTTTGAGCAAACTCCAGAAGACAGTGAAGGACAGGGAAGCCTGGCATGCTGCAATCCATGGGGTTGCAAAGAATCGGACATGGCTGAGCTATTGAATAACAACAAAGTCAGTCGACTTTAAGTAGATTATTCTCAATAATGTGGGTGGGCCTCAGCCAATCAGCTGAAGGCCTGAAGAGCAAAGACTGAGCTTTGCCTGAGAAGGAATTCTACCTCAGGACCGTAACTGAAAAGTCCCCCCTTGAGTTTCCAGCCTGTGTGCTCAATTGCTCAGTTGTATCCGACTCTTTGCGACCCCATGGACTGTAGCCTGCCAGGCTCCTCTTTCCATGGGATACTCCAGGCAAGAGTACTGGAGTGGGTTGCCATGCCCTCCTCCAGGGAATCTTCCCGACGTCTCCTGTGTCTTCTCCCCCACAGGCAGGTTCTTTACTGCTGAGCCACTGGGGAAACCCCAAGTTTCCAGCCTGCCAGCCCCCAGAAGCATGTGAGCCAATTTCATACAAGCAAATCAACCCGTCTCTCCATCAATTTCCACCCCTCTCCCCATTATTGGTTTCTCTGAAGAAACTTGACTGATTCAAGGATTAATTCAGTAAAAAGAAAAGCGATGAGGAGGTGTTTAAAATCATGTAATTTCATAAAACTAAGAGATCAAGAGAGGAAAAATCCCTCTCAAAGAATTGAGCTAGGGACTTCCCTGGTGGTCCAGTGGCTAAGACGCCATGCTCCCAATGCTGGGGGCCTGGGTTTGATCTCTGGTTGGGGAACTAAGACTCCATGTGCTGCAACTAAGATCCAGTCCAGCCAGACAAATAAATAATTAAATAATTGTTTTTTACATTAAACTTAAGAGAAGAATTGCCATAGGCATCAGTAGGGAATATTCCTTGTAGAGCATGAGCGCCATCCACCCGTGGATTGACTGAACTTTAAGATGACATCTTTGGGTCATATGGATAAAGAAGTTGTCATACAGATATACAATGGAATATTACTCACTCATAAAAAATAGAATGCATTTGAGTCCGTTCTAGTGAGATGGCTGAACCTAGAGCCTGTTACACAGAGGGAAGTCAGTCAGAAAGAGAAAAACCAACATAGTATACTAATGCATACATATAGAACCTAGAAAATGATATTGATGAACCTATTTGCAGGGAAGGAATGGAGACACAGATGTAGAAAATGGACTTGTGGACATAATTGGGAAGCAGGAGAGTGGGACAAAAGGAGAAAATAGCATCAACCTATATAACTCCCAGGTGTGAGATGGACAGCTGGTGAGAAGTTGTATAACACGGGAGCTCAGCCAGGCACTCTGGGATGACCTGGAGGAGTGGGATCGGGGAGGGGAGGGAGGCGAGGGACGGAGGGGATGTGTAATCATGGCTGATTTGCCTTGTTGTATGGCAGAAACCAACACAACACTAAAAGTTTTTAAAATATTTTTAAATTTTAAAAAAGAAAAACAAAAGAGTAAATCGTTGGCATAAAACTGGGGAAGTGCTACTGCAGTCACTGGACAGTTCATTTAAAACCTGGTATCTACAAAAGCAGATCCCACATGTTAATCCTCATCAAGCTGGATATGGGATTAAGCTGGACACCACAACAAACCACCAAAACAGATGGAAGCTGCAATGCCCAGCAGAGAAAGTGATGCCTTGGTGCAAACCGTGGTCGCCAGGGGTCTCCTTGTGGTGGCTGACCCTTCCTGTTGGGGAGGACCTAGACACAGTCTGGGGACTTTCAGAAATCCCTGAAGTGACTTTGCAGGAGTGGAATCAGCTTGAGCATGCCTGTGCTGTGTGTTGCCAGCTAATAAAACACAATTTTCAGATAGTTTTGTTACTAAACCACAATCAATTGAAACATTTGGAGGTAAATGGTTGTGGCGGGCAGGCTGTAAGCTTAAGTGCTGTGTTTTATGTATCATGTAATTCCTGTGTGTTTATTCACTCTTCAAAACATCAATATCCACAGAGCTGCAAATGAGCTAGTAGCACCAAGGCTCAGCCTGAATGAGGTTTTCTGTCTAGAGAGGTATTAATACAGGGATGCATGCATGCTAAGTCACTTCAGTCATGTCCGACTCTTTGAGACCCTATGGACTGTAGCCTGCCAAGCTCCTCTGTCCATGGGATTCTCCAGGCAAGAACACTGGAGTGAGGAGCTAGTTCCTTCTCTAGGGGATCTTCCTGATCCAGAAATTGAACCTGCATCTCTTGCATCTCCTGCATTGGCAGGCAGGTTCTTTATCACCAGTGCCACCTGGGAAGTCAAGTATAGGGATACCTAAGTCAAAATGATCATTTTTATTGCACCCAGAAATCTGCCTCTTGACAATTGGTCCCTTGCTTTAAGGCTTAAATAATCTCAAAATCTTCACAGGTTTAAACACAAACAACCTGGCAAAGCACACAAAGAAAAGTCTTTTTTCCCCCCTAAGTGATGATTCATTCTATCGTCTGGGACTAAATGGAGCACACATTTCACAAACGAGAGCACGCTGGTACATTTAATTCCAGCCTGGAGAAGGACAATGACTTGCAAACCACTTTACCTCTCAAAGCAATAAGAACTTCAACCAAGAGGACATTTTAGAGTCATTCTTATTTCAAGTCTTCTATCCTGGCCCAAAGTGGGTCACTGAAACTCAGATAAAAATTATAGAAGTGGGGACTTCCCTGGCAGTCCAGTGGTTAAGATTTTGCCTTCCAATGCAGGGGGTTCGGGTTCAATCCCTGGGCGGGGAGCTAAGATCCCACATGCCAGAAAAACAAAAGAGAATAGAAACAATAATCCAACAAATTCAGTAAAGACTTTTTAAAATAAATTACAGAAGTGGTGGTTGAAAATACCAATCGACTACATTGCTATTGACATATACACCCAAGCTAATAGCTGCTGCTATAATGTGCTCCTGCTCAGTCGCTAAGTCGTGTCCGACTCTTTGTGATCCCATGGACTGTAGCCCACCAGGCTCCTCTGTCCATGAGGTTTTCCAGGCAAGAATACTGGAGTGGGTTGCCATTTCCTTCTTTGTGGAAAACCCTTTTTTTTTCCCTTCTCTCTTCCCTTTTCTTTGTTCTTCCTTCATCTCCCTGGGCCCCCATCATGTACCTTCCTTAACTCTTAAATCCCCTCCTGCCTATGACCATAAGCAAAATAGGAAAGTGGATCAGCATGTGATCCATTGCTAAGTCTAGAGTAAAAACATCACCCGGATTATCTCCCCAGTAAAATAGTTGGAATTCCCACAGTTGGGAAGGGAGAGGAGGCAAGTGACATTCCACCATGTGTTTCTGGAGGACTGCTTCCCGTGGTGGGAGTTACACAGCATTGCCTAAGACTTCACAGGGCATAAGCTCTCTCCTTGCTGAAACTGTGAGAACATCTGTGGGTCATAAATCTTTGAGGAACAGTTGACATTGTGGATCCCACAGCAGTAGGTATTTGGCAAGAATCACTTAAATCCATCAATTGCTTAAATGTACCTATCAAATGCTGGGTAAAGTGATGACAAACTAGATACAGAGGTTCCTGCCCTGAAGATGTGTGTGGCTCAATTGTGGCAAAAAGTCCTAGAGATTTTCCTTCATTTGCTCATTTCCTACATGCCCAAATAACAGGGGAGTGTTTGGGGCTTCCCTGGTGGCTTAGTGGTAAAGAATCCACCTGTCAATGCAGGAGATGTGGGTTTGATCAGGAAGATCCCTTCTTGAAGGAAATGGAAACCCACTCTAGTATTCTTACCTGGAGAATTCCATGGACAGAAGAGCCTGGCAGGCTACAGTCCATGGGATTGCAAAGAGTCAGACAAGACTTAATGACTAAACAACAAGAAAGAACCAGAGAGACTAAGAAATGACCTCACCAAGAAACACCCAAGGCCAGTCGTAATGATACATAGAAAACAGGAGACAACACTGGAGAACTCTATTTTCAATGTATAGATTTTAAAACTGGAAGGATATACCTAAAAATGTTATTGGTGATTATCTCTGAGTGGGGTATAAGTATTTTCCTTTTCTGCAGGTAACGCGAGCAGCTCCTGCTCTCACCCAGATCAGACCTGGTCTCTGGTCTGTTGTGGAGCACAGCCCCTCCTCTCATGGGCATCCTTTCTGTGAGTTTGAGGCACCTGGCCTTCCTGTCCCGAAGCAGAGGAAGGCACGTGACCAGGACCAGCCAGAGGACGCTGGTCAGTGGCTGCCAACTGTGGCGAGGTCAGGGGTGTGTATGGGCTCTGAACTTGGACATCAGCACCTTCCCTGGAGCATCAGAAAAAGGCACGTCTTCTCGCTAGGTCACTGTCAGCTGGTGAAAGTGATTTAGTCACGTCCAACTCTTGGCAGCCCTATGGACTGTAGCCCACCAGGCTCCTCTGTCCATGGGATTCTCCAGGTAAGAATACTGGAGTGGGTTGCCATTCCCTTCTCCAGAGGGTCTTCCTGACCCAGGGATTGAATCGAGTCTCCTGCCTTGCAGGCAGATTCCTTACTGCCTGAGCCATCAGCAAAACCGAAAGCTCAGCTGATAAGGCCACTGTTAACCTAGAATTGACAGCGTGACTTTTTCTTGTGGTGGTGGTTTTGCCACCTCATTAAGACAGCCTTCTGACATGAAGCCAAGATATAGGAAAACAGAAACAAAATAGGGAGAGGAAAAGAGAGACTCGCTCAAGAAACAGGACCTCTATATAGAAAAAAAACTTAGGGTTACCAGGGCTTCCCTGGTAGCTCAGAATGTACAGAATCTGCCTATGATGGAGGAGACCCAGGTTTAATCCCTGGGTCGGGAAGATTCCCTGGAGAAGGGAATGGCCACCCTCTCCAGTATTCTTGCCTGGAGAATTTCAAGGACAGAGGAGCCTGATGGGCTACAGTCCATGGGGTCACAAAGGCAGACACAACTGAGCGACTAGGTGCGCACACACACACACACACCGCGGGGTAGCGGGAGGGATAAACTGAAAGATTGGGACTGACATATACACATGACTGTATCTAAAATAGAGAACTAATAAGGACCTACTGTATAACACAGGGGACGATACTCAATACTGTGTAGTGGCCTATATGGAAAAAGAATCTAAAAAAGACTGGATATATGTGTAACAGATTGCTATACACCTGAAACTAACAAAATATTGTACATCAATTATACTCCAACAAAAATAAAGAAATATGATATTGGGTTGATGGGAGACTGGATACATGTGTGTATGGCTGAGTCCCTTCACTGCTCACCTGAAACTACCACAACACTGTTAATTGGCTATACCCCAGTACAAAATGTTTTTGATGTTTAAAAAAAAATTTTTTAATGTGATCTCTAGAAAGAATATCATCTTTCAATCCAACATTACCACTGATCCAGAGTTTTCTATTAATAAAACCTCACCAAACCTCTTGACTTTTTATTTGTTGAGCCATACATTTTCCTGTGTTCAGATGAGTCTGGATGGGTTTCTGTTCATCTGATAAGGAGAGATGCCTGACTGACACATCCTTTATGTACTTTTTTCACTTCCCAGATTTTGATTATGAATATACATTATTTTAAGTAGCCAGTGATTATTGGTTTATTTTTAAAAGATAATTGCACAAGAAAGTCTGTGCATACTGACTAGTCTATTGCATTTTTTCTTTTTTTTTTTTAACTGGGTAAAGAAAATAATTTTTTATTGATTTCTCCTAGGTCTTCACAAAAATCTTTCTTAAAAATACTCTGTATTGACCTATATGAGAAAAGAATCCCAAGAAGAGTGGATATATGTATATTATAAACTGATTCACTTTGCTGTACACATTGTAAATCAACTATACCCCAATAGCTTTTTAAACAGTTTTTGAAGTTAATATATCTTCTTTTCCATAAGGTGGTCAACTTCCGAGTACCCTATAAACCTACTCTCACGTAGCTCATCTCCAAGAATCTAGTGTATTATTTGTGGATTGTTTGTTTTCTCACTCTTGCTATACTGAATTTTTTCTCATTTCTATGACCTAGCCTCCTTTTATAAGTGGCTCAAAGCATCAAAGAGACAAATCAGGTTTTCCAAGCAGACGGTACAGTGACGTAATAACTGCAAGTCACGAGCCCCAGGGTATGACTCATGGTCTAAGGGGTTGTCTGACTTAGTCTAGACCCATATCCCTTACAGAGGTAGGACTTGTTCTTCCAAGCATCACAGATGTCAGTCCCAGAGTTTGTCCAGAAAAATTCTCAGAAAGCCAAGAACAACGTCTGAGTCTCAACTTCCACAAATCGAAAAGGGAAAGAAAACAGACTAAAGATTTGTCCTCACGCTAATATTTCAAGTCTACTTTTTAACTGAAACAAAATAAGGCTGGAAAAAAAAAAAAGACTTGCCAAAAAAATAGCACAAATCTCATGATGACAAGCAAACAATAAGTGGGTATACCCAAGCCTTATAATTTACAGTGAACAATCACACTGAATGTCATGTGGTAAGCTGCAAAAAGAGAGAGAAAGAAACTTTAAGAAAGGAGACGACTCCTAAATCTGCACTGAGAGAAACCTTCAAACAACCCTAATATGGCATGTTGTGAGTAACTGAACGACTAAATTAAGGGTCATTGTAAGAAAACAGATTTGTTGAATGCAATGTGGCAAGTTCAAAAGAGAGAGAGAGAAAGAAACTGTAAGAAGGGAGAGGAAAATGACTGTTTCTGAGATTTAAAAAAAAAAAAAAAAAAAAGAGGAAAGAAGGCAGAAATGTTCTCATCTGATTAAGCCGGCCTAATGGTCCTGCTACAGGTTAGCTATACAGGAGAAAACTCAAGAAAAGTAGAAAGAATATAAGTAATCATCACTGAAAATATTCAGCAGAAATTAAACCTCAAGGTCTTGTGGGGGAAGAACTTCCTTTTCTGAAGATGGCCTGATACTACTTTTCAACAGCTTGAGTGACACCTAGTGTCCAGCCAGGGAAGTGAAGTAGCTCGCTAGTTGAGAATCACATGAAAGCTTCACATCCGCTGTAGAGGATTAGTTAAAATAGACCCTCTTTGTTCCTTTCATTTCAGAAACATTAACGGAAGCTGCAGGCAGAGTTGTTCAGGTGACCAGCATTGTCAACATTAAGCATCATGACTGTGGGCAAGTCACTTGACTCTGGACTAAATACCCCAGTGTTTTCCCTTCAAGTCACAAATGGCTATTTGTCTAAAAGTTTCCATGGAGAAATATATGGCAGAAACACTTGGTTAAATAAATGCTGGTAGGTTTCATTACTGCAGAATTTCTCAGAGTTTCTTTTTAAGTTCATGAGCATTGTCAGTTTCCAAGAATGAGCTATGAAATGCAGTGTCTTCCAACTTGACTGCATGGAGAACAATTATTTTTTCCCCAGAGCATCTTAGAGGATGAGGCTCCTACAGAACTCTGAGAAATGCTATGCTGAAAGTCCCTTCAGTTCTAACATTTTATGACCACATGTGGTTAATTATAAATTATTAAAGGCAATGCCGTCACTAAGGCTACACAGTTAAATGCCATAGTTTAGACATGTATCAAATTTTCACACACATTAAACAAAAACAAAGTCAAAATACAACAGTGTTTGAATTTTAGAACTTATATATTAGTGCTTTAAAACCCAATTTCAGGGACGGAGATTCAAGAGGGAGGGGACATATGCATACCTATAGTTGATTCATGTTGATGTATGGCAGAACCCAACACAGTATTGTAAAGCAATTATCCTTCAATTAAAAATAAATATTTTTTAAAATCCAATTTCAATATAAATTTTAAGGCAACTTTAGATTCCATCAAGCTTATTTTCCTATTAGTTTTTGTTCCAAGAGCTGTTAAAGTATATCTCCTGATGGGCTATATAATTCATTCCATTTAAACTTCATGTTAATTCACTTATTTAAAAAAAGCAGGAGGACAGGCGGTGAGGGAGGGAGAGAGAGTAGCCCCTTGATAACTCAGTTAGGTAATCCTGCATCCTTAATTAGATGAGAAAAACCTTAACTGTATCCCCTATTTGACAGGAGCCCAGAGATACATTCCAGATACTGCACCAAAAAAAAAAAAAAAAAGAAAGCAAGAAAAACCTTTAGCAAACAGATGGTATCATTCTGTAACTAAAAACATTCTCTAATCATATTTAAGTTACTAATATGCATTTCAAGGCTTATTAGCAAAATACTTTATAGTATTGATCAAGACCTTCTAAGGCCAGTTAACATCTCCAATGTATAGATGCAAATACTTATCTCTCTACTTAAGAAGCAAAAGGATTCCTCTTTCTCCCACATCCTACTCCCAGCCCCGTGGACTCGGAGTCCCCAGATTTCTAGGGAAATCTGAGGTTACCCCAAAGCCCTCAGGTTCCTCAGGTCAGTAAACTCGCTGAGAAGGGAACCTCCCCACCCTTCGCCAGCCTAAACTCCCTACTCCCACTCCTCTATTTACTGAGTGTTTCAAAAATACATCGACTTTTCTGCCAGATATTTTATAGTGACCTTGGTCTAAACCCCATCCTCGCAATTGTCTGGCAGAAAGACGGGAAGGGGGTTGTCACCCTGTATACTTACTATATGAGGACACTCAGGCTGGGGAAGGAGAGGGAAAACTAGGACCTAGTCTCCCAGCGCCTCCCATGGGATTCCCACTCCACATCGGGCTCCACACGAGGCTGCGGTCCCGAGCAAACAGCGGGATGCTTCTCTTCAGATTCTGACCTCACCATTTATCAGATGATGGCTTTGGTTAAGTTCCTTAACCTCACTAAGTATCAAATGGGCATATTGTGGCAGACACTTTATAGAAAGAGAAGGATTAAATTGGTTAGTATACATGCAAGAAACTCATCATGGATTTTAGAACATAATAAATGCTAGTTAAAGTTTCTACTAATGACAATTTCTTTATTCTTCCAAAATGTGTATTGAGCACTCACTCTGTACAAAGCAAGGGAGTTGCGGTCATTGCCCTCATGGATGCTGTAGCTCTTTTAGTATAATTATTACTATTATTATCATTTCCACGAGCTCTTGGGCTTCCAAGGTGGCTAGTGGTAAAGAACCTGCCTGCCAGTGCAGGAGACAAAGGTTCGATCCCTGGGTCAGGAAGATCCCATGGACAGAGAAGCCTGGTGGGCTACAGTTCATGAGATCTGCAACTGAGCACACTCACACACACAAACATTAACATGATTTCTTGAGCTAAACCTCTAAAGCAATGTAATAGCGTACTTTTCCCTCTAGAGGGAGGTCGAGGAACTGCTTCACCGCACCTTTAAAGAACTGTTTTTTGTGTAGGTCAAGGACAAAAGAGAATCCTAATAGATGCATAGCTACATCATTAATCACAGGATGTAACCTTTAGGAGACTAGGTGTAGCCTTTATGGGTAGTATAAATAGAACTGAATTGGAAAAAAATTATATTTTTTTGAATTTTTTTCTGCATGAAACCAATTTATAATTGTTCTTGTCTAGTCATGTATATGGTATGAGAGACCCTTTGAAGGATTATCGCTATCTTTTTGCCTTTTCACACTGTTCATGGAGCTCTCCCAGTAAGAATACTGAAGTGGTTTGCCATTCCAAATCAACCCTGAATATTCACTGGAAGGATTGATGCTGAAGTTGAAGCTCCAATACTTTTGACCACCTGATGTGAAAAGCTGACTCATCGGAAAAGACCCTGATGTTGGGAAAGATTGAAGGCAGGAGAAGGGGACCACAGAGGATGAGATGGCTGGATGGCATCACCGACTCAACGGACACGAGTTTGAGCAAACTCTGGGAGATAGTGAAGGACAGGGAGGCCTGGCCTGCTGCCATCCATGGGGTTGCAGAGTCAGACATGACTTAGTGACCAAACAACAATCCCTATCTTTGGAAGCCCAGAAAGAATAAAGGCGGACTTTGAAAAAAACAAAACCAAAAACCCCAAAGCAGGTATACAACAGCATGCTGAGGCTTTCCACTAGTCTAGGTAACAAGGTTTATCCTGCTGGCTTGACCAGGTTAACAAACCACATAGTGGGTTTGGCTCTGATGTCTCACTAGGATTAAGGATGCATTTGCCTCAAGAGTGCTCCATTCACTTAGCTCTTGGGACCCTCACAGGACTGAATGCAATGATGCCAGCATTTGGATACTGTTCACAGACCAACTAATAACACAAAGGAGAACTGTATAGACAGAAAGCAGACGTGTGCTTGCCAAGGGGAAGAGGTAGAGGAGGGACGGATGGGGAGTTTGGGATTAGCAGATGCAAGCCAGTTTGCAGGATGCATAAACAAAGTCCTACTGTATAGCACGGGGAACTATGTTCAATATTCTGTAATAAGTCATAATGGAAAAGGATATGAGCAAGAAAGCACATGTATAATATATATAACTGAGTCACTTTGCTTTACAGCAGAAATCAACCCAGCATTGTAAATCAACTACACTGCAATTAAATAAAATCAGACCCATATAAGGATCCTGTTTCTCTGAAATAATGAAAAGTAGCACCAGAAAGAGAAACTCATTTGCTTCAGGTCACAGATCTAATTAGTTTTGAACAAATATCAGCAGAATGGTTTGTAATAGTTTAATAGTTACATTATTTCAACAGGAACTCCAATTTTCAATAAACTCTTCATGTAATCAAAATAAGTGACTTGAGACAAATTAGGATAGGAAGCTACTCCAAAAGGAAAATTATTTTAGTAAAGATGATGGAAGATATTTTTGTTGTGTTGCCTTTGTTTTGTTCTTTTTGAGACAACAGAAGGACTCTGAGTTCATAAATCAATCTGAATGAAAGAATTTTCTTTAGAAGCCTGGCTGACAAGGTTGCCAGGAAATCAAGAGGTCATACGTCTGAAGAAGAAGTGAAGTCACTCAGTCGTGTCCGACTCTTTGCAATCCCATCGACTGTAGCCTACCAGGCTCTTCCATCCATGGAATTCTCCAGCAAGAGTACTGGAGTGCCCTGCGTGGGAAAACCATCTAAGGGTTGGAATCTGCGATATCTGCTCGCGTTTACCGATCCTGGACTTCATTACTGACTCCCTCAGGTTTGTCTTAAGTAGGAGATTCTGTCAACAACCAAGGCCTTCTGTTCAATGATGGGTTTTACTTCCAACTCCAGGGATTTTGTCTATGTAATCTGCAGTGTTCAATATGTTGCTCCATTAAAAGCTCTGCCTATTGTAATTTTATTTCAACAATCATTTATTAAAAGCTCTGCCTATTATAATTTCAATAATCATAACATTGGTTTTAAATGTTAATAAAACAGTATACCTAAAAAAAAAAAAAAAACACCATACTGGAGTGGGTTGCCATTTCCTTCTCCAGGGGATCTTCATAATCCAGGGATTGAACCTGGGTCTCCTGCAGGGCAGGCAGATACTTTACCATCTGAGCTACCAGGGAAGCTGTGTCTGAAGAAAACCACTTCTAATTGTGCTAATGTCACAGAAGAGTGCAACTCCAAGAAATTATTTTTAATGCAAATTATTTAACCTATGAAAATTGTCACAACACACCTGCTTTTCATTTAGAACCAAGATCAAAACTACTGATTTTATTCTCCATATGCATGTTCAGACTTAGAACATAAATACACCCCAATACATACCAACACACACATATAGTACACACACACACACGTGTCCTTGTGGACGTGCCCATATATGACATTTCCACACAGAGCACTAATCTCACTCCCTCCCTGATTTGTGTCAGCCTTCTCCCTTCCCTTCTTTCACCTCCTTTTAAAGATAGATTCACAATCGTTAAGGCATGGTGGTGGCACAGAAGCTTGATGGAGGCAGAAAAGATGATTGCAGTGGAGAAAAGGAAAATTTGCAGATTGTTGGATAAAACAGATGAGGGATGAAAAGGGTTGTTCTCTAATAGCACTGAATTCCTTTATTACCCACCTTGACGTGATTTTAAGTGACTACAATCCTATCAAAATCTCCTTGTTATGAAACACTGTCTATCAGAAAGCACATCAGTGAAGAATTACTCAAGGTTGCCTCCACATTGTAATTCTAAAACAAATGAAAGTGAAAGCTGGACTTTTATTCTTTTCTTTCAACCTAGTATTAAAAATGTGATCTGTAACTGGTATGATATCACTGGTACCATGTCTGGATTAATAATTCACAGAATCAGAGGATTCCTGCTTCAGGAAGGGACACAGCCCAATGCTCCCACTGTAGCAACTAGAGGAAAAAATGAGTGGATGAAGTACCAAGAGCATACTTCAAATAGGGCTTCCCCAATGTCTCAATGGGTAAAGAATCCGCCTGCCAATGCAGGAACACAGGACACACGAGTTCGACCCCTGGGCCAGGAAGATCTCCTGGAGGAGGAAAAATGGGCAGCCAACTCCAGTGTTCTTGCCTGGAGAATTCCATGGACAGAGGAGCCTGGTGGGCTACAGTATAAAGGGTCACAAAGACTTAGACACAACTGACCAACTAAGCACGCATACTTGAAATAAAGCAGAGTGATGAGATGTGATGGGAACTGGGTAAACAGGAGTTTCAAATCAGGGCAAGTCTTTCCAGCAGGAGGGGGTGGGGTCTTGGCTGATTCTGGGTGAGGACTGAGGAAAACGAAATCAGCAAGGATTCTGGCAGTCTGATGGACTGAATAGAAACATGAGATATCCAAAGGGGGCTAGGCTTTCCCCCAAAGAATTCATGCTGGATTCTGGCAGAAGAGGCAGGAGGCTGGGAAGTGAAATCCCCCATAGCTCATGTTTCAGGAAACACAGTTCCTCTAGAAGGATGAGGTCTGCCTCAAACATACGAAGCAATTGGAACTCTCACATATTACTACCACACTGGAAACCCCTTTGACAGAATCTAGTAAACACATATATGTGATGACCCAGAAATTCTACTCCTGGCTATCTACCCAAAGATATGGACAGGGATATTATTTGTGATATCCAAAACTGAGGGGAAACCCTAATGGAGTTGATAAGTAGCAATACATTTATGTAATAGAATATAAAGCAAATTTTAAAAAAATTACCACTATTTTCACCAACATGAGTGAATCTCAGACAAAATGTTGAGGGAAAAACTCCCCCCAAACAAATAAGAGTGCATACTGTATGATTCCATCTTTAATGAAGTTTAAAAATGAGCGAAACTAATGTTTAATTATATAGGTCAAAATAGTGGTTAGCTTTATGGAGGTATCAACTGGCCAGGGGCATGAGGAAATGTGCTTATATCAATCTAATGGTACTTCCCTGGCTATACACACACATAAAAATTCATCAAGCTGTACATTTACATAAAACCTCAATTTAAAAATTAGAGGGAAAAAAACCCTACATGGAATAATTTAATTTTAGAACCAGCAAGAAGCTTAGTGATCATCTTAGCCAATTTTTATTGTACATCTAAGGAAACTAACTCTCAGGAAAATTAAGAATCTTGTTGATATCATGCAGGTAATGTATTCACTTGTTCAGCAAGTAATTACTGGAAGCTTACTCTTTGCTGACACCGTATGAAGATACAGGTTATCAAGAAAGACATGTCACCTGTTTTCATGAAACCTACAGTTTAGCTGTAGAAACAGAAATTAAGCAAATAACTTAAAAAATAAACACGTAATGGCAGATTGTGATAAACAGTGTGAAGGACCAGCACAGGGTTTCTGAGTGATCCCACCTGGGGCACAAGCCCACCTGGTGGACAGAGTCCTGCTCCCTTGATTCCAACAACACTGCCTGTTCCCACCAACTTTGAACTTTTACAAAACTAGGAAGAAATTCTAAGTCTTCGTGAATTTATTCTAGAGAATTTCCCCAGACTTCAAATTTCTCCAGACTTCAAAGGGCAACCTTTAATTATAAAGCACAAGCAAAACAATAAATAAATGTAAAGGGGGGGTGACCCTCTCAAGAATTGCCAAAAGGACTCCATTTTGTTAGGAAAGGAACTGCTCAAATTTTGGGACTTGACATTTGCTTCCTGTTACATCTCAGTTCTTTAGATTCACGAGGTGGATGGCCTGGCCACAATCCCTCAGTCACTTTTCCCTCTCTCTCCTGTTTAATTTGATATTTATGTGGGTTCAACTGTTATAAATTAGCCAACTTGGAAACTAGGACCAAGATAAATCAATATCAAGACAGCCAAGATCTCCATAATAAAGTTAAAATACACACCACGTCTGATTTCTTCAGCAGCTCACAGTCTGTAACTTCGGGGATTTGTTTCAAATGATGCCGACTTCTGCTCAGGCAGATTATCTTTCCAAAAAAGCTGCTCAGCTTTGCCTGCAACAAACACGAGTCTTTAGGGACTTCAGTTTTCTTTGATAAGAAACACCCATAGTACCATTGAATGTCCGAGATGGCTCAGCGGGTAAAGAATCTGCTGGTCAATGCAGGAGACAACAGGAGAGGCGGGTTCAACCCCTGGGCCAGGAAGATCCCCTTGAGGAGGAAATAGGAACCCACTCCAGTATTCTTGCCTGGAGAATCCCATAGACAGAGGAGCCTGGCGGGATACAGTCCATGGGGTCGCAAAGAGCTGGATACAGCTGAAGGACTAAGCGCAAAGTACCACTATCTTTAAGTTTGGGTTTCTGAGAAAAGTACACTCTGAGATGAAGATTTGAGTGAAAGTAGCTCATTTCAGAGCTTACCCAAGAAATCACCAGCGGGGAGATGGCGGAGTGAGAGAGACAGGAGGGAGGGACCCTGCACACCTGAAATGAATCGGGCTGGTCATACTGAGAGCTTCTGGATTGGGCCACCTAAGGCAAGGAGGCTGGGCTACTTATCACCATCCATCACCATCCATCAGCGTTTAAAAGCCTCACCTGGGGATCCAGCTCCCTGGCGCTTCCAGCTAGCCTTGTATGGGCTGAGCACACAAGCGGAGGACAATGGCAAATGCTAAGGGGTCATGAAAGCCCACCAACAACGCTGGCCACACGTGTAACAAGTAGCTGAGCCTTAGTGCAAGAGTGTGCAGGAGGTTGGTTCTTAAACACGAGTGTCAGGCGTGTAGAGAAAACACTGGTTAAACGGTTCGGTAGAAATCAGTTGAGAGGATCTAAGGCACATTCTTGGCTTCCCAGGTGGCTCAGCGGTGAAGAATCCACCTGTCAATGCAAGAGACACAAGAGACACAGGTTCGATCCCTGGATTGGGAAGAGTCCCTGGAGAATTCCATGGTCAGAGAGGAGCCTGGTGGGCTATACAGTTCATGGGGTTGCAAAGAGCTGGATATGACTGAACACACACACAAGGCACATTTTTTTCTTTAAAAATCGAAAAGCAGTATGTGAATTCAGATAGCCAACAGGCAAAGGAAAAGATATTCAACATCACTAATTATTAGAGAAATGCAAATCAAAAGGATGATGAGGTACCACCTCACTCTGGTCAGAATGGCTATCCTCAAAAAGTCTACAAATAACAAATGCTGGAGAGGGTGTGGAGAAAAAGGAACTCTCCTACACTGTTGGTGGGAATGTAAATTGGTTCGGCCACTATGGAGAGAAGTATGGGGGGGGTTCCTTAAAAAACTAAAAATAGAACTACCATATGATCCTGCAATCCCACTATTGGGCATGTATCCAGAGGAAACTATAGAGAAGATACACGCATTCCAACTTTCATAAGAGCACTATTTACATACAACAGCCAAAACATGGAGTCACCCTAAACGTCCATGAACAGATGACTGGATAAAGATGTGGTATGTTTATACAATGGAATATCACTCAGCATAAAAAGAACAAAATAATGCCACTTACAGCAGCATAGACGGACTGAGAGATTATCATACTAAGCGAAGTAAGTCAGACAGAAAAACACCATATGACCTATATGTGAAATCTAAAAAAAAAAAAAGATACAAACGAATTTATTTACAGAGCAGAAATAGACCCACATGCAGAAAACAAACTGACAGTTACCAAAAGGGAAAGGGGTGAGGCAGGGACAAATCAGGGGTTTGGGATTAACACATACGCACGACTGTATATAAAGCAGATCACCAACAAGGTCCTACTGTAGGGCACAGAGAATTATATTTGACATCTTGTAATAACCTGCAAGGGAAAAGAATCTGAAAAAGAAAATATATACATATGTATTCTCTAGCCCACCAGGCTCCTCTGTCCATGGAATCCTCTAGGCAAGAATACTGGAGTGGGTAGCCATTCCCTTCTCAGGGGATCTTCCCATCCCAGGGACTGAATCCAGGTCTCCTGCATTGCAGGCAGATTCTTTACCATCTAAGCCACCAGGGAAGTATATATATTTATGTATGTGTGTGTGTATATATATATATATATGTACATATATATTATTATACATACACATATATATATACTTCCCTGGTGGCTTAGATATAATATTAATTATATATAATTTGTATTATATTGTTGTTACATTTTATAATATTTTATTATATAAAATAAAATTATATTTGAATATTTTATAAAATATATTTTACAATATATTTAATACTGTATTTATATTATATATTACATAATATATTTAATAATAGTATATTTTATAATATTATATGATTATAATGTTATATTAATTATACATAATATATTAATTATATATATATATAACCAGATCACTTTGCTGTGTACCTGAAACTAACCAACATTGTAAATCAACTATTATTATACTTCAATAAGAAAAGAGAACAAGAAAATTTAAAAAATAAAAGCAGTATGTGAATAAAGCTATCTCTTCCTTATTACTTATAACCATGGACCATCTGTGACCCAGGTGTAATAACAGAATTGTTTTTCCCAATGGGACAATGACTCCAGATCTTCAGAGCTGCAAGACTTGCAAGAGTCTAGTGATCACTTTCAGTGGAAGAACGTCAAACAGCGGTCATGCCTGGTACCCAGGGAATTTATATATGTAACTTCATTCACTTTTAATTTCATGAAAGAAAAAGACACAAAATGGAACCTAAAGGAATCTCTACACTTTAAATAAACCTTTATCATAAGATATTATTTTCTTTTTTTTTAAGATATTATTTTCTAATGCATTCCTCGAGGGTTAAGGGAATTTATGAAATCTGTTAAGAGATTGGAATCTCTGGCTTTTTTTAAAACTAAATCATTCAAGTTAAGATGAGATAAATTGTCTTTCTCTAAAAGATGAAGTCATTAGCACAATGTCATGTCCCCAGCCCCATCTTCTGATTTTGTTAAGTTTATTTTTATTTTATCAATATAGAAGAACTCACATCTTTTCATCAGCCCAATTTTTGCAATTACATCACGTTCACTTGATATTTAAGTGAGAGCACTGCTCCTCACTGGGCTTCCCCGGTGGCTCAGCCGTAAGGAATCCACCTGCAACGCAGAAGTTGCAGGTTCAATCCCTGGGTGGGGAAGATCCCCTGGAGGGGCACATGGCAACCCACTCCAGTATTCTTGCCTAGAGAATCCCGTAGACAGAGGAGCCTGGCAGACTCCTGCTCATACAGGTGCAGAGTCGAACATGACTGAAGTGACTTAGCATTGTCCTCACCCAGATCATTATACTACAGCTTCCCAACAACCTCAGTTCAGTTCAGCTCAGTTCAGTTGCTCAGTCATGACCCCATGGACTGCAGTACACCAGGCTTTCTTGTCCATCACCAACTCCCGGAGAGTGCTCAAACTCATGTCCACTGTGTCAGTGATGCCTTCCAACCATCTCATCCTCTGTCATCCTGTTCTCCTGCCTTCAATATTTCCCAGCATCAGGGTCTTTTCCAACGAATCAGTTCTTCGAATCAGGTGGCCAAAAGAATTGGAGCTTCAGCTTTAGCATCAGTCCCTCCAATGAATATTCAGGACTGATTTCCTTTAGAATTGATCTCCTTGCAGTCCAAGGGGGACTCTCAAGAGTCTTCTCCAGCACCACAGTTCAAGAGCATCAATTCTTCAGCACTCAGCTTTCTTTATGGTCAACAACCTAGATTCTTTATCTTTTTAGCTGGCTGAAGTTTCTGGTCAAGTAGGTTTTCAAAGTGCTCTTGACCAATTTTTTTATGATCGCCTTTGTCCTTGAGTGACATCCTGGCTGGAAATAACATCCTTCCTTCACACTTTCCATCCTTCAGAGCTTCTCCAGAGCCTTTCTCTCTTACCTTAGGATGTCACACACTGCTCTGAAGGAGTCTGACACCAGCTCCAAGTTCTACCTCTGTAAAGGACTAGCTATCAGCCTAGGATTTTCAAGAATTTTTCTTTGATTCTTGGAAATATCACTGTTGGGTATATGTATCCATTTCCCTAGAAAATGATGACATCTCTAAACATGTGTTTTGCTTCCTGTCCCTCTGTCTGTTTTCATTTCTGTAAGACCAGGTTGTCCTGTCTCTGAAAGGAGTTCTGTTTCCTGTTTCACCTATTTCTACCCTACACTGGAGCCAGAAAACAATCAAGACATTCCTCATCCGCCTTTCTCCACATGTGGGTCAGGATTCTGTGGCTTCTGAGGAGCGGAGGGGAAAGGAGGCACTTCCCATGCTCTGTTGTGACTTTCTGTTTCGTTTCCTCTGGGGTCTCCTGTTTCTTTTCTTTGCTGCCACTTTTCATGGGTGATGGCATTCTTCTACCCCTGATGATGGTTTCTGCTGGCCCTTTACTATGTCTTACATTTCTTATTCTGTAAGGCAGTTTGATTGGTCCATCTCAACATTAGTATCCCTGGATTTTATATTCTTGAGTTCCCCAGCTAATGCACATGCCCACAAAGAACAGTGATGGATGTAGGTGTGTGGTCAGTTGTGTCCAACTCTCCTGAGACCCTATGGACTACAGCCTGCCAGGTTCCTCTGTTAATGCGATTCTCCAGAAAACTGAAGTGGGGATTAGGCTTGGGGCTTCCCAGGTGGCTTAGTGGTAAAGAATCCTCCTGCCAATGCAGGAGACTAGGAGACAGGGCTCAATCCCTGGGTTGGGAATATCCCCTAGAGAAGGAAATGACAATCCACCCCAGTATTCTTACCTGGGAAAAAAAATAAAGAATACTGGAGCAGGTTGCCATTTCCTCTTCCAGGGAATCTTCCCAACACAGAGATCAAACTCCACCTCCTGGGATTCCAGCATTGGCAGGCGGATTCTTTACCACTGAACCACCTGCGAGGCCCGATGTATGTATTCTTATGCCCAATAGTAGTACTCACTTTTCACACTTACCCTCTCTGAGATTCAGTGTGACTTTCTCTGCAAAAGGAGAATAAAATCTTCCTGGCTACAAATTGATTGTGAAGTTGTGATGACACACATGAGTTAATGTGTAGTCACATATTTCAGAAAACTTTCTCACACTCGAGAGAGCCAACAACATGATTGTATTTTCTACTTTCTCTTTACATAAACTGAAGAATTACTCAAACCGGGGTATTTCATTTTTACACCAGTTTGGGTCCTAGAGTTGCTAAACTAGTTACCAGATTCTTCAGAGATTTCATTCTCTACTACCTTTTAGTTAGAATAGTTGTTACTGTGGATAAATGTAAAATTCCTTTCTTTTTTGTAATTTTTAATAGTAATTTTTTATAGACCTTAAACCCTGAAAATAGCCAAAGTGGCACAGTTTCAAAGATTATTTTTAAATGGCCAATTCATTTACTTGTAACCAGAAACCATGCCATAAATGAAGACTAAAGCAGTTAAAGGAGAAAAAAGAGAAACAAAGATGAAGTAGTAAGTTCTCTTTACAATACTGTTCACGGTGGGTGGGTACCTGCAGAAAAACAAAGCACCAAAAAGAATTTCTCTCCAGTTCCACCCCAGGGACAGGCAAAGCCCAAGACAAAGAGCTGAACACAGAGTTGGGAGGCCCATGTGCATTTTACCATCTATTAAGCCAGGGAGGAAAAGGGCATGAAATAGATCTTCCCGCTAATTCCAGTACTTTTGCCTGGAAAATCCTATGGACAGAGGAGCCTGGCGGGCTGCTGTCCATGGGGTCGCAGAGAGTCAGACATGACTGAGCACACACACACAACGAATTCCTAGGACCAAAAGCTTTGTGCTGGCTTGTGATCATAACCAAGCAGAAGGCCCCCTCCAAATGAAATTCTATTGGCTCCTTTGAAACCTCATAACTTTATACTGAGACAACTATAAGGAGGAGTTTATCAGATTCATTTATTTTTATGGCTGAGTTTTCTGGTGTGTTCACTCAGTTGTGTCCAACTCTTCGCAACCCCATGGACTGTAGCCCACCAGGCTCCTCTGTCCATGGGACTCTCCAGTCAAGAATACTGGAGTGGTTGCCATTTCCTTAGGATTCTGCTAATATGACACCTACCTGTCAAGTGCAGTGACAGATAAACTTTCTCTTCTCCTTCCAAGAACATATCAGTATCTCTGTTCCTTGCTGTAGACTTTCCATCTCAGAAAGACCATGAAACACACCTGGCTTCCAAACCTACTTACCTTCACTTCCTGAGATCAAAAGGTCACTCACAAGCTTTTCTGCTCATGCCTCAGGAACCTGCATTCCACAGCTGTGTTCAGACAGGGTCAGTGATGGCCTATTAAGAAATGCTTTCAGGATCCCAGAATTCAGAGGTTTGGAAAACAGCCTTGGGATGCCTCGTGGACCCATATGAAAGGAGCCAAACAGTAGGGTGAAGAAAACTTGGCTTAAAATGACAACATGTTTCAAAGCTAGGTATATTTTATTTATAAATAACATTTAGATACAGAGGTTAATCAGAGATTCTCCAAGATCCCCCAGAGTATCAGCACAGACACACCAGAGAGGAAAGAGAGCATGTTTATGGGTTTCTGCCATCTGGCAGCTAAACCCAAGGCTGGTTCTATCCAGCCATCTCAGTAGACAGAGGGCCGGATCACTTGCAAACTATAAGCATTGGATTTATTTTTTCAATCGTGGATACTCCTGACTCAGTTCCCTAAATACCTTCATTCCTATTATCTAGGTTGTACAATTTATATTCCATCCATTATATGACTTCGACTTAAACTCATTCTTCAACTGTCATGAGTATTACAGAAAATTATGAATAAACCACATTTGAAGGTTAACCCCTCTGCTCCTTAATCATTCTCCCTGTGAATTTATTCCATCACATGCCACATGGCGTGAGAGCATCTAACAGAACTGATGAGACACTGTTCTCATTCATTTCTCTACAGTACCCACTCTGCAAAGTGTAAGTAGTGGGATTTTAGAAGTCTGTCAATATCAGTCACACTTCATTCGCTGGAACTTTGCTTTAAAAAAACCGTCAGATGTACATACTGACACTCAGAAGCCCAAAAGTTTCTAACAAAGGTCAGACTCTTCCTCTGTTCGCGGTAGCACCGACTCAGTAACTGTCGGGAAGCCCAGGAAATAGGCCTGCAAGGACACAGAAGGCTGTATGGCCCCCACGTGGGAGGCTTCATTCATTTGCACACATACATTCCCATGACTGCATTCACAACATGGTCACTTTGTTGATCCCACTGTATTTTCACATTTCAGAGAGGTGAGAAAATGATTTTTCCCATTTTATGTGTCATTCATTCCAGATAGGTGTGATATTCATAGTCTCATAAAACAAAAATCTAATTTGTGGATGGGAAAAGAAAAGTTCCTGTTAGCAAAGTACTAGTGTGTAAGCATAGTCTGATGGCCACACAACATTTATATGGCCTCAGAGCTCCTTCTGAGGACCCCGAATCCCATAATCAGACGCCAGGGCATCTCAGGATGGAATCTACAATTCCAGCTGCTCTTCTCTCGTGCACTTAGGTTCACCTGTCTTACTTTCATTGTGAAATAGAAAAAGAAATCTGTAATATTTAGCAAGGCTTTCTGCACAGGGAGAAAATATCAACTATCAAACAATTGAGAGAATTGAGACTGCATTCTTGAAAACCTAAATTCTTCTTTTTTTTTTTTTTACAAAATAATATAAATGCATGCCTCTGTACAATCCTGAGGGACTTAGAATTTGCCTTTTCTTAATACAATCTTGGGCCTGAACCCTCTTTATTAAAGCCTTCAGTTCCATATTTGAGGAGGACTGCAATGCCCTTCCCTCACCTTGCCAGCAAGCCTTGTTTAAATATGGTAAAGATCACAGCAGGGCACTCGGTGCTTCAGCAGAAAGAACTGGGAAGTTACAGGAAGAATGCATACAAGGCCAAATAAACAAGACAGAACCATTTTTTAAAAAAGAACTTTAGAAATGAATTGTGCTGCAAAACTACGTCTGTAATGGCAGTGTCTTGCCTGCCTGTCTATTTCAGAGGCACCGCATTAATGTAAGCAGAGCTGTTTAATGCACTTCCCGGGACAGCGCCCTCGGCCAAGGGCTGGCTCCAATTCACCCTACTGCTGGGTATGAGGGACTCTTCGGTCTGCTTTACCAGCGACGTTTTTGGTGACGCGTCCACACTTCAAAAAGGGCTGGAAACCAAGGTGTGCCAAGAGCCCCGTCCGTGTGTTACTGCTCTTGCTTCTTGGCTGCTTCCCCCGCGCCCGGCCGGAGGCTGCCCCGGGCGGTGCTGCCGGCCCTGGCGTCCCTCCTCCGGCTCTGGCTCTCCCGGGAGACCTGCTGCACGGCCCGCAGGATGGCGTTCTGCACGATCTGTCTGCTGGCGGTCTGCAGCTTTGCCTCTTCAGGCTCACTTCCAGGCTTCTCACCTGGCCAAGGACAGAAAGGGAGGGGAAAGCACAAGGTTCATTTGTGGTGGGGGTGGCGGGGGGTGGTTCAACAGGCCAGGGCTAGTAGGGAAAAAGAGGCTACTGAATAAGATCTCTAGAGGGGCCCACCGCGTTAGTTGCAAGGAGCCCTGCACAGCAGGGGCTTCCCTGGCTGCTCCGACAGTAAAGAATCCGCCTGCAATGCAGGAGACCAGGGTTTAAAACCTGGGCTGGGAAGATTCCCTGGAGAAGGAAATGGCAACCCACTCCAGTATTCTTGCCTGGAGAATTCTATGGACAGAGGAGTCCAGTGGGTTAGAATCCATGGGGTCACAAAGAGTCTGGCACGACTGAGGACCTAACACATACCACTCTTGTCTTCCTGTCTCCCTTTCCAGCAGAATTGCCACTGGTCTTCCCCAGTGATGCGCCCAAATTCTACTCCCATCCTCCCAGCATCCTCTGGAGGTTCTGCTCCTCCAGGTTCCCACGGGAGCCTGCCTCCTTCCATCTCCCTGCTCTGTCGCTTCTGACTGCATCGCCCTCAGCTGCATGTTGTTATTATTCAGTCGCTCAGTTGTGTCCCACTCTCTGTGACCCCAAGGCCTGCAGCACGCCAGGCTCCCCTCTCCTTCACTGTCTCCCAGAGTTTGCTCAAACTCATGTCCATTGAGTCAGTGATGCCATCTCATCAACCATCTCATCTTGTCACCCCTTTCTCTTCCTTCCCTCAATCTTCCCCAGCATCAGAGTCTTTTCCAACGAGTCAGCTCTTCACATCAAGTGGCCAAAGTATTGCATGAGTGGAGTTTATTAATACAGAGCCCCTCTGGGGCTGGAAGGAAGCCAAAAAGGAAGGGCAGGGCGTTTCCTTTGGAGGAATTATTGCAGACCCTGCAAACATCACTCTGCTCACATTTTACTGGGGGAAATGGAGCCACTTGCAAGGTGGGTTTAACCTTAACCACCCTCATCACCACTTTGCTCTGGGTCAGGAATTTCTACCTGTGGCACAGCATGTGGGGCAAAAAGAGGTGGAATGAGCCCAAACAGAGAAAGAGAAGGATGAAGATGAGGGTAAAAGCCACTCAGAGCACTAAGAGAAGAAATGCAAAACAAGAAGTTATATACGGAACCACGAAAGACTCCAAAGAGCCAAAGAAGTACTGAGAAAGAAGAATAAAGCGGGGTGTGGGGGGGTCACATTTCCTGATTTCTAGCTATTTTATAAACACTACAATAATCAAAACCATATGGTGCTGGCATAAAAACAGACATGTAGACCAGTGGAACAGAAGAGAGAGCCCAGAAATAAACCCATGCATATATGGTCAACTAATATTTCACAGTGGAGCAAAGAATACTCATAGATAAAAGACAGTCTCTTCAGTAAATGGTGCTGGGAACATGGATGGACTCAGGGAATGTCATACTGAGTGAAGTAAGTCAGAGAAGGAGAAATATCATAGGACATCTCTTATCTGTGGAATCTAAAAAGAAATGATACAAATGAACTTACTTACAAAACAGAAAGAAACTCACAGACTTAGAAAATGAACTTATGGTTGCCAGGGGAAGGGACAGTTAAGGACTTTGGGAAGGTCATGTACACACTGCTATATTCAAAACGGATCCCCAACAAGGGCCTACTGTATGGCACATGGAACTCTGCTCAATGTTAGGTGGCAGCCTGGATGGGAGCAGAGCTTGGGGGAGAATGGGTTACATGTATATGTATCGCTGAGTCCCTTCATTATTCACCTGAAATTGTCACAAGAATGTTAACCAGCTACACCCCAACACAAAATAAAAAGTTGAGAAAATAAAAACTTTTTTTAAATGGTGCTGGAAAAATCAGATATTCACATGTAAAAGAATGAAACTAGGCCCTATCTCATACCACTCACAAAAATTAACTCAAAATGGATTAAAGATTTAGATATAAGACCTGAAACCATACAATTCTAAAAGAAAACATAGGGGGAAAAAGCTTCCTGACAAGGGTCTTGGCAGCAAATTTATGGCTAGACACCTACTGCACAAACACAGCAGAAGGGAGAGCCGTACCGGAAACCCTCAGTTTTGCCATTTACTTACATGCGTGAAACTTACTTGAAATTAATGAATCACCTACACGTTGCAGGTGGCCTACGCCTCGTGTTAAATGATGTAAACGTCCGCTAGCCTACTTAGCATTTACCAAATCGTTTTGGTATTTCACAAAAGATGATGAATCGATTTAATTAGCTTTAAACTCGAAGCGCCCAATATAAACACGCTGAAATCAAGAAATGGAGATGTGGCTAAATATGTCTTCAGCGTCTTTCCACCCTGAACGGTAACCCACTGCCCCATCCCCCGACACGCAGTCAGGCATCCATCCCTGCGGTCAGTTTTGGGAGAGACCCCACCCACCCCGTGGGGCTGGCCTCTGGAAGGCTGCCCTGAGCCCTCTTGTTCGCCCCTCCCCTCAGATCCTGCTGTTCCACCGGGCACCTCCCCATCCACCAGAAGTCACCAGAGGACCTCAAGTGCAAGGTGGTTGGTTGGTTAATAACTGGTCTTAATTCCCTATTTATATCCATCAAAACCATGCTTCCAAGGACTTTAGGAATATTCTTCTGATAAAAATGTACACTGTTGTTATCTAGGGTGAAACAGATCACCAGCCCAGGCTGGATGCATGAGACAAGTGATCAGGCCTGGTGCCCTGGGAAGACCCAGAGGAATCGGGTGGAGAGGGAGGTGGGAGCGGGGATGGGGATGGGGAATACATGTAAATCCATGGCTGATTCATGTCAATGTATGACAAAAACCACTACAATATTGTAAAGTAATTAGCCTCCAACTTAAAAAAAAAAACATACACTGTTTTTTCCCCTAAGAACCTAAGTGTCATTTGCCTCTATGACATTAACCCATTATATATTCCAGTTTGGTGGATTTTGGAAAAGGTCAGTGTTCCCATTTTTGAGGCCAAATCCGATCAGTGATTTTCCCTGGATCGCACAGAGCGGGTGGTAAAGGCTGTGTAAGAAGCAGCATCTCTAGCTGTCGCCTTTCCCCACTGGGTCACTAAATATGCAAATTGCAGACGTCCCCATCAGGGCAGCTCTGCTTTTGTTTTTTGTCATACACACACACACACACACACACACACACACACACGGGAAAAAAGCTTTTCACTCGAGGAAACTGAGGCAGGAAAAATGCTTGTGAAAATGCCACCTTGGAAATGTGTTATGTATTTAACATTCTGAACACTTGGATAACAAACAACTCCATCAAGACTGGGTTGTGAGTTCAGAGAGACCCAAAGAGCTGTTCTGATCTCCACATGTATTTCTGAAAAATTCAGCTACAAGTTTCCCTCCTTTCACCCCAAAGATGCAAGAAACCAAGCCCTCCAACCCCCACTTTCTTGCAGTGAGCAGCAGCTATAGAATTTTTGTGCAGGAGAGATTCAGAAAGGGCAATGCAGAGGAACAGGGAAACCGAGAGTCTGACTCCAAACTAGGGTATATGACACTTTTCACAAGAATGGAAAGATGTCCATCCTCCACATATCTGTCCCTCCAACAGCATGGGGTGGGAGGGACAGAGCACCCGGTGACAGCCAACCCCCCTCTTCTCATCAGCTCATTTCTCACGAGTGGCCATGTCACCCACTGCCCCTCCTCCCCTCCTGGAGCCCCCAAATGACCCCAGCTGGCCCAGACTGTGGGCTCCTGCAGTCCCCCACCCTAGGGATGTGCCAGGACAGGAGAGCAGGTAGGGTTACGGATGACCACTCCAGGAACATGGGAGCCAGGTATGAAGGGGACAGGAAAGGTAAGGACCGTGTGAACCCATGTGTTTAAAAAGGTGACATCCTAGGCCCGAAGCAGAACAAACTTGGGGATGCTGGGGAACTCTCCTCTCTCTGGGAGCCAGGTCCGTACCCCAGGGGTTCCCTCCGCCCCCAGAGGCTCAGCTCCGCCCACCGCCCCTCCAGCGGGGCCGGCCGGGTTCTGCGGCCTCTGCTGCCCCCTGGTGGCCACTCCTGGGGTTGCTGCAGACCGGGATGGAATGTCCGTAGACAAAGGGCTGTCTGCCCTGCTACCCAGATGGGGTGTGGGTGTGCACACGAATGTCTGTATGTATGAATGTGTGTGTGAATGTGTAGATGTGTCACTGTGTAACTGTGTGTGTGAGTGTTGTCAGGGAAAACCTTTGAGACAAGACTGTTTCATTTTATCACACACACAGAATCACCAACGCATCCACGGTGCTTTCTGGTCACAGAAACCCTCTGTGCTGTGCTTAGGCATTCACTCGTGTCCGACCCCATGGACTGTAGCCCGCCAGGTTCCTCCGCCCATGGGGATTCTCCAGGCAAGAATGTTGGAGTGGGTTGCCATGCCCTCCTCCAAGGGATCTTCCCAACTCAGGGATCGAACCCACGTCTCCCGCATTACAGGCAGGTTCTTTACATCTGAACCGCCAGGGAAGCACGAGGCCATTTATAGTTGTCCTTCCATGAGCTCTGGAGCAGCTAGAAACACAGTCCAGAGGCTTCCTGTCCTCATTCATAGGAGAATTGCTTGACCAAATTACCAGCTCTCGTAAATATTTAATGAAAGGTTCTGAGTTCCTGGGCAAAACTAGGCGCACACTCTCCCTTTCTACTCAAGATGAAAAGGGGAGAGGGAGGCAGAGGAGGAAGGAAGGAGAGAGGAAAGCGGGCAGGAAGGAGCTGATCCTCGCTCTCTGCGTGCCTTCAGAGGAATCCTTAAAAAACAGAGACAAAAATCCTCTCATACTGTCCTCCTTAAAGATGAACAGCATAATCCTCACAATCACCATGTTCTGCTAAAGAAGGAATCAGATTCCCAGCTGTGACAAGTCATCAGTGCAAGATTAGATTTTAATATTTTACCTAAATAATCTCCCAGTGGTAACTCTTCATCCCAGGGGGGACGGGCGTATACAGCAGGAGCCTGAGAAGGAGAAGCAGAGGGGCACTGTGCTCTAACATAAAGTAAGATCTTTCTTACTGTCCTTGAAGGAGCAGCTCCCACCCTTTTGAAGACCATTCTACTATCAGGTTAAAATATTTCACAGATCTCCTCATGCACAGCCCAGTGACAAAAAGAGGCTATGAACTGAGAAATGTTTTTTGATGAATGTGAATGTTATTCATCTCAACAGAAAAGGAGTTCTGTGGGACTGTGTCTTCCAACCACAGGAAGTGGGAGCTACAGGCATGGGGTCCCCATTCCCTGAAACAGCGCCAAGGTCTCCCGGGTCCTTCTGGCTCCCACGTAAGCCGAGAGATGCCGGAAGCAGTGAAAAGCTGACAGATGTTATCTACAAATTCCTAATGGAGGCACACATGAAGGAGCTGAGACACAGTGTGGAACTTACCTACCTCCACCCATCGTCCAGCTCTACCCACTCCAAAGGGGCACCTGACCCCGTGCAGCAATGCCCCACTCAGCTTTCTGACCTCAGCCCGGAGAAGAAAAGCCTTCCTTCCGGAGTAGCTCTTAGAAAGTCTCCCATCAAGAGGGAATGAGTGAAGGAATAGCCATCAAGAATGAACCGACCACCCGTCTGCCAACAGTGGCCTGACCTATGCTGCTGGTCTGTCCCTCCTCACTAGACCATCAGCCCCCAGGACACGACCCCATCTGTCCTGCTCACCCCTGACCCCGGAGCCCAGCCCTGGTCCACAGCGAACACTCAGGATCTGCCCAGTGAGGGACTTCCACCCCAGGCGCCCAGGTTCCGTTCTCCAACCTGTTCTGTCTCCTCCCTTCTCTCGGCTCCATTCATTCCCTGCTCTCGGCCCCCTCTGCTCCCTTTTGCTGCTTCCCTGTGAGAAAAGTCCAGCTCCGGAGGAAAGCGCCTGGGAGATGCCCATCTGGCACCAGCCTCCGTGCAGAAAGCACTCTGGCATGAGAATATCAGAAAGGCTGCTCGGATTTCCTGGCCACATCTAACCCGGTCAATCGCCGCTTTGGAAATTTTACACCAAGTTCCTCTCTCTTGTTTCCAACCAGCCAGTTTTTCTCCTTTCTCTCCTCCTTTCCCATCCTGTTGGGCCCCTCTGTGTCAGTTCTCAGTACCCTCTGCTTGGTTCCAAATGCTTTTCAGACAAGGCAGTGTGGAAAGGCCCATCGGATGTTGCCGGGTGATTCTACTCCTATTGGCCAAGCGTCTGCCACGAAGACTCTCCAGGCGTTTGTCAACCCCTGCACCCTGCACACACCAGGCTCTAACAGATCAGTTCACACGCAGGCGCTGGGAGGCCACCAGCCTGTGCAGAGGCCCTGGCCTAGAAGCACGGGGTTAAGTCCACCTTTGGGCCTTTCTGAGCTCATAGGAACACGCCTCCCCTCTGTCACACAACACACACGGACAGCTCTGATTTGTTTTTGAAGCAGAGGAGTGAGAAGGCAAGTCACCTTTGCTTCTACAAACTGGACAAAGAAATGAGAGTGGCCTTCCTCGGATACGATGTCGAGTCCCCCTTAGGGCAACAATCTAGTAGGTGTGGCTTTCTTTTATTCTGCGTCTTACAGAACCATGGGAATCTTGGCTCTTGTCACCGTGTTGGGGTTAATTAGAAAACAAGAACAGGTGGCTGGAAATAGAAAAGGAAGTGAAAGGCAAGATCAGATGCTTTATGTCTTTTTTTTTCTTCCCAGTGATATTTCAGAAGGAAGAGAGACTGAAGGAAAATAAACCCTGACGTGAGGAGTGGCTGCCAGACCCACGGAACATGTGTCTCACTCTGGGTTTCAGGGAGCCTTGGCGGTCAGCCTCAAAACCCCAAGTCAGGGCATAGCAAATGCACCGCACACTTGGTGCAAGAATCAGACTCAGAGAAAAGAAGAAAGGAAGGGAGGGAGAGATGAAGGGAGAAGGAAACAGTTCTGCTGAGGATGCAAATGAGCTACCCCAAAATAAAACTAAATTACTAAATTCCGATTGAAATTGCAGGCAGTGGCTGGAAAAGTTTAGGCACTCTCAGGGTATCTCATTCTTCAATTAAATCTGATTTTTATATTAAATCTGATATCTTATGCTTCAATAAAAATTTTTTTGATTATTCAGAAATCATTTCAAAAGGCACTGTGAAAGGTACAGGATGAAGACTTTATATTATGTTTTAAAAATACAATCTATGGAAAAACTCCTTCTCGTATACAGGCTTGAAACTCTTTGTATGTTAAAGTCATGTTGTCTTCTTGGCAGCCTTCAAGCTCTTTTTTCAATAGTTGATCAGCGTTAACAGACATGGATTAAAACAGATTCTAAGAAGTAAGAAAACTAGAAGATACACTCCCAAATCTCTGAATCATTAATAGGTAGAATATTTGCAAATGGGTTTTTAAAACACTGGCAGATAATGTTAACAATATGTGTGTTCAGGAGGCTGAACAATATGACTCAGTATCTTTGGGATCCATCTGGTAGACTTATGGGAGTCACATAATGTACTGGGCAGTTTATTTTAAAAATCGAGTAGTACAACAATCAGGCCTTTTTAGAAAACTGGGAAAGGGGTAGAGGTTGTCATTCTATCAAATGAACAGAAAAGATGATACACATTTGAATATATAGCATAGGCAGATATTACACCTGGAATATATTCTCTATTTGTGAATATATTTGGACTATATTCTCTGTGTGTAGAAAACTTTACAGCAAGATGAAAAAAAAGGATGGTTGGGGGGAAAAAAACAACTCATATTTTAATTTTAAATTAACATGAAAAAAACAGAAAATAAATGTACATGGAAATGATTTTATGTAAAATCATGTTAACCCAGGGAGGAGGAATAAATTAATCCCAGGAAGATGATAGAAATATATTACCTATTAGTACCTATTAGTGCCTACTTTTATCACAAAGTTCATTTGCCTTTACATAATAGAATTCTGTGAAGTTGTACGTGAAAAAGTGACAGTTGCTCAGTTGTGCCTGACTGTGACCCTATGGACTGTAGCCCACCAGGCTCCTCCGTCCAAGGAATTCTCCAGGCAAGAATACTGGAGTGGGCAGCCATTCCCTTCTCCAGGGGATCTTCCCCAGCCCGTGATTGAACCCGGGTCTCCTGCATGCAGGCAGATTCCTTACCATCTGAGCCACCAGGGAAGGGGGAAGCCCTTCTGTGAAGTTGAGGAGTAAGTAATTCGCTGCTGTGACTGATGCTGAAGCTGAGGCTCCAGTACTTCGGCTACCTGATGCGAAGAGCTGACTAACTGGAAAAGACCCTGATGTCAGAAAAGATTGAGGGCAGGAGGAGAAGGGGGCAACAGATGGTGAGATGGTTGGATGGCATCACTGACTCAGTCTGAGCAAACTCCAGGAGATAGTGAACGACAGGAAAGCCTGGAGTGCTGCAGTTCATGTGGGTTGCAAAGCGTCAGACACAACTTAGCAACTGAACAAACAAAAAACAACACAATTTAGAGCCACTGGTGGTTTCAGATATATGAAAATTTTGTACTTATTTTACTAAACGAATTTTTAATTCACTCAAAAGAAAATTAACTCAGGAAAAGCAAGTGGAAAATGTGTATCTAACTTCCCCTTCATTATCTCTAATTCAATGAACTCAACTGTTTTGCACTGAGCACTCACTGGTTCAAAGTGACCTTGGCTAATCCTCAGTCTCCACCTAGTGCTCCAGATAACCAGCTGATTCTCAGAAAAAGAGGTCTGCATTTCCTACAAGGCAGAACCCACACTGGGCATTGATAAGGGTCTGACAGGCAAAGCCAGCTCTACTCCTAAGCTACTGAGTAACTTGACACAATTCACTTGACCTATCTGGGTTCAACCTTCCTTTTCTAAAAATCCTCTCATATTCAGTATTGTAAAATGTGCTATGCAATTACTGTGATTAGCTATTATTTTCATGGCTTTTAAACTATGTGACTTTTAGTAAATCAATTAGAAGTACACAGTATCCAGAAAGATTATAAGCATCTATTAGAAGGTTCCCTGAAATAATTAATTACCTAAATTACCTAAAGTGTCCCAAGTCCTCCTTCAAACTAAGCCCCCTCAATTATTATATTACCACTTATTGGTAGAAATTAAACTTCTCACATCTTAAAGGAAGGCAGTTGTGGGTTTGTTTGTTTTTTCCTGTTTTGCTGCAACAAAATGCTAGAGTTTTTGTTTTTCTGAATTACTACATTTAATTCTTCAGGCACTCATCAGTTGCCACTTTTTGTTTTACCCTGGGAAGCATAACATGTCTTTGCTACCCTCCTTCTCCCTCCCTCTCCTCCCCCACATCAAGCACCTAGAACCACTGTTGAGGGCTGCTTCATGGAACAAGGCACTATTTTGTTTCCAAAAGCAGAAAATTTGATTCTCACCACCAATTTCCATATGCTCCATGGAATAAGAACCATATACAAACCACAACCCCACGATAAACACGCAGGAAAGATGAAAGCTGCTGATAAACATCAATTCCAGATAGAAAAGTTTGCTAGGCATGGATAAAAAGAAGGTCAGACCTGGATTTCATTCTTGGCTGCTACTTTATCCATCACAAAATGACATTTGAAAGTTTGCTTAGAAATTGATAGAGTGTCAGGGAGGAGCCAAGATGGTGGAGGAATAGGACGGGGAGACCACTTTCTCCCCTACAAATTCATCGAAAGAACAACTGAACGCAGAGCAAACTTCACAAAACAACTTCTGATCGCTAGCTGAGGTCATCAGACGCCCAGAAAAGCAGCCCATTGTCTTTGAAAGGAGGTAGGACAAAATATAAAAGATGAAAAGAGAGACAAAAGAGCTACGGACGGAGATACGTCCCGGGAAGGGAGTCTTAATAGAGGAAGTTTCCAAACAGCAGGAAACCCTCGCACTGGCGGGCCTGGGGGAAGTTTTTAAATCTCGGAGGGCAACCTAACTGGGAGGGGGAAAATAAACAAAGCCTACAGATTATGTGCCTAAAAGCAACCCCCAGCAGAAAAGTACTCCAGACGCTGGCATCCGCCACCAGCAAGTGGGGGCGGAACGGAGAGGAGCAGCGGCATTGCCTAGGGTAAGGACCGGGCCTCAGTGCCCTGAGGACAATCGGAGGGAGCCTTTGTGAGTTACCAACTTAAACTGTGGGGCAGCAAAAGAGAGAGAAAATTAACCAGCTGTTCACAGAACAAAGGGACCGAGCAAGTCCAGAGGAGCTAGCCGGCTGCGGATCGGCCCAGCCCCGCCGGAGGCAGGGGCAGTAGCAGGGGGTGGGGAAAGGGGCAGGCTCGGCCCCAAGGACCGCATCCCCTACCACACTGCAAACAGGCCTCCAGTTTCTAACCAAAGACTTCTTGAGATTCTGGATGGTCGACATCCACCGGGAGGGTCGCGGCTAGACACAGGGCGCAGGCACCCTACCGGTGCGGGCGTGGGACCGCGGAGGGGAGAAGGCGCGCCGCACCCGGGGAGAGTGCGCCAGTGAAGCTCCTGGGTACCTGAGCTGCTCAGGCCTGGGAAGGCACAAAAGGCAGGCGCAGCCGAGTCCGTGCTCTTGTGGAACACCTGAGGGCTGGAACCGCGCTCAGCACAGGGCACGCTCCATATAGAGCAGCGTAGACGGGAAAGCAGCGTCGGTCCCAGAGACCACCTCCTTCTCCCTGTGTCAGGGTGGAAATTAGGCACTGAAGAGACCGGCAAACAGAAGCCAAATAAACAAAGGGAACCGCTTCAGAAGGGACCGGTGCAACAGATTAAAATCCCTGTAGAGAACTCTGACTACACCGGAAGGGACCTGTAGATATCGAGAAATGTAAGCTGGAACAAGGAGCTATCTGAAACTGAACCGAACCCACACTGACCGCAACAGCTCCAGAGAAATTCCTAGATATATTTTTACTTTTTTTTTTTAATTAAAAAAAAAAATTTTTTCTTTTCTTTTTTATTTTTCTCTTTTATTTTCTTTTAAAATTCCCTATTACTCCCCCATTACTCCTTAACTTTCATTTTCATAGATTTTTACGATTTTTTTAATTAGGAAAAAATTTTTTTCTTGTTTTTTTTTTCCTTTTTTTCTTTTTTTCCCCCTTTTTCTCTTATTTCCTTTTAAAGTCCTCTATTACTCCTCTGCTACTCCTTAATTTTCATTTTCATTTCACTATAACCTTGCAAAAAAAAAGAAGCCCTATTTTTAAACCAAACTTCATATATATTTCTAAAATTTTTTGTGTTTTTAATATTGTATTTTTAAGAGTCTAACCTCTACCCTAGATTTTTAATCTTTGTTTTTCAGTATGTGATATAAATTTTGGACATTTAAGAATCCAATATTCAGTACCCATTTTTACTCAGGAGTGTGTTGATTACTCTCTCCCACTTTTGACTCTCCGTTTTCTACCTCAGAACACCTCTATTTCCTCCTTTCCCCTTCTCTTCCCAATCCAATTCTGTGAATCTCTGTGGGTGTCTGGGCTACAGAGAATACTCTGGGAACAGACAACTGCGTAGATCTGTCTCTCTCCTCTTGAGTCCCCCTTTCTCTCCTCCTGCTCATCTCTATCTCCCTCCTCCCTCTCCTCTTTTCCATGTAACTCTGTGAACCTCTCTGGGTGTCCCTCACGGGGGAGAATCTTTTCACCATTAACCTAGAAGTTTTATTATCAGTGCTGTATAGTTGGAGAAGTCTTGAGACTACTGGAAGAATAAAACTGAAATCCAGAGTCAGGAGACTTAAGCCCAAAACCTGAGAACACCAGAAAACTCCTGACTACATGAACATTAAGGAATAAGAGACCGTCCAAAAGCCTCCATACCTACACTGAAACCAACCACCACCCAAGAGCCAACAAGTTTCAGAGCAAGACATACCACGCAAATTCTCCAGCAATGCAGGGACATAGCCCTGAGCGTCAACGTACAGGCTGCCCAAAGTCACACCAAACACATAGACCCATCTCAAAACTCATTACTGGGCACTCCATTGCACTCCAGAGAGAAGAAATCTAGTTCCACACAGCAGAACACCGATGCAAGCTTCCCTAACCAGGAAACTTTGACAAGCCAATCGCCCAACCCCACCCACTGCGTAAAACCTCCACAATAAAAAGGAACCACAGACTTCCAGAATACAGAAAGCCCACTCCAGACACAGCAATCTAAATAAGATGAAAAGGCAGAGAAATACCCAACAGGTAAAGGAACATGAAAAATGCCCACCAAGTCAAACAAAAGAGGAGGAGATAGGGAATCTACCTGAAAAAGAATTTAGAATAATGATAATAAAAATGATCCAAAATCTTGAAAACAAAATGTAGTTACAGATAAATATCCTGGAGACAAAGATTGAGAAGATGCAAGAAATGTTTAACAAAGACCTAGAAGAAATAAAAAAGAGTCAATTAAAAATGAATAATGCAATAAATGAGATCAAAAACACTCTGGAGGGAACCATGAGTAGAATAACAGAGACAGAAGATAGGATAAGTGAGGTAGAAGATAAAATGGTGGAAATAAATGAAGCAGAGAGGAAAAAAGAAAAAAGAATCAAAAGAAATGAGGACAACCTCAGGGACCTCTGGGACAATGTGAAACGCCCCAACATTCGAATCATAGGAGTCCCAGAAGAAGAAGACAAAAAGAAAGGCCATGAGAAAATACTCGAGGAGATAATAGCTGAAAACTTCCCTAAAATGGGGAAGGAAATAGCCAACCAAGTCCAAGAAACCCAGAGTCCCAAACAGGATAAACCCAAGACGAAACACCCCAAGACACATATTAATCAAATTAACAAAGATCAAACACAAAGAACAAATATTAAAAGCAGCAAGGGAGAAACAACAAATAACACACAAAGGGATTCCCATAAGGATAACAGCTGATCTATCAATAGAAACCCTCCAGGCCAGAAGGGAATGGCAGGACATACTTAAAGTAATGAAAGAGAATAACCTACAACCTAGATTACTCTACCCAGCAAGGATCTCATTCAGATATGAAGGAGAATTCAAAAGCTTTACAGACAAGCAAAAGCTGAGAGAATTCAGCACCACCAAACCAGCTCTTCAACAAATGCTAAAGGATCTTCTCTAGACAGGAAACACAGAAAGGTTGTATAAACGTGAACCCAAAACAACAAAGTAAATGACAATGGGACCATACCTATCAATAATTACCTTAAATGTAAATGGGTTGAATGCCCCAACCAAAAGACAAAGACTGGCTGAATGGATACAAAAACAAGACCCCTATATATGCTATCTACAAGAGACCCACCTCAAAACAAGAGACACATACAGACTAAAAGTGATGGGCTGGAAAAAAATATTTCACACAAACAGAGAACAAAAGAAAGCAGGAGTCGCAATATTCATATTAGATAAAATAGACTTTCAAATAACGGATGTGAAAAGAGATAAAGAAGGACACTACATAATGATCAAAGGATCAATCCAAGAAGAATATATAACAATTATAAATATATATGTACCCAACATAGGAGCACCACAATATGTAAGGCAAACGCTAATGAGTATGAAAGAGGAAATTAATAGTAACACAATAATAGTGGGAGACTTTAATACCCCACTCACAACTATGGATAGATCAACTAAACAGAAAATTAACAAGGAAACACAAACTTTAAAAGACACAATGGACCAGCTAGACCTAATTGATATCTACAGGACATTTCACCCCAAAACAATCAATTTCACCTTTTTCTCAAGTGCACACAGAACCTTCTCCAGAATAGATCACATCCTGGGCCATAAATCTAGCCTTGGAAAATTCAAACAAATTGAAATCATTCCAGTCATCTTTTCTGACCACAGTGCAGTAAGATTAGATCTCAATTACAGGAAAAAAAGTGTTAAAAATTCAAACATATGGAGGCTAAATAACACGCTTCTGAATAACCAACAGATCATAAAAGAAATAAAAAAGGAATCAAAATATGCATAGAAATGAATGAAAATGAAAACACAACAACAGTGCTAAGGGGATGGTTCATAGCATTACAGGCTTACCTCAAGAAACAAGAAAAAAGTCAAATAAATAACCTAACTCTACACCTAAAGCAATTAGAGAAGGAAGAAATGAAGAACCCCAGGGTTAGTAGAAGGAAAGAAATCTTAAAAATTAGGACAGAAATAAATGCAAAAGAAACTGAAGAGACCATAGCAAAAATCAACAAAGCTAAAAGCTGGTTTTTTGAAAAAATAAACAAAATTGACAAACCATTATCAAGACTCATTAAGAAACAGAGAGAAGAACCAAATTAACAAAATTAGAAATGAAAATGGAGAGATCACAACAGACAACACTGAAATACAAAGGGTCACAAGAGACTACTACCAGCAGCTCTATGCCAATAAAATGGACAACTTGGAAGAAATGGACAAATTCTTAGAAAAGTATAACTTTCCAAAACTGAACCAGGAAGAAATAGAAGATCTTAACAGACCCATCACAAGCAAGGAAATAAAAACTGTAATCAGAAATCTTCCAGCAAACAAAAGCCCAGGACCAGATGGCTTCACAGCTGAATTCTACCAAAAATTTAGAGAAGAGCTAACACCTATCTTACTCAAACTCTTCCAGAAAATTGCAGAAGAAGGTAAACTTCCAAACTCATTCTATGAGGCCACCATCACCCTAATTCCAAAACCAGACAAAGATGCCACAAAAAAAGAAAACTACAGGCCAATATCACTGATGAACATAGATGCAAAAATCCTTAACAAAATTCTAGCAAACAGAATCCAACAACATAATAAAAAAATCATACACCATGACCAAGTGGGCTTTATCCCAGGAATGCAAGGATTCTTTAATAGCCACAAATCAATCAATGTAATACACCACATTAACAAATTCAAAGATAAAAACCATATGATTATCTCAATAGATGCAGAGAAAGCCTTTGACAAAATTCAACATCCATTTATGATTAAAACTCTCCAGAAAGCAGGCATAGAAGGAACATACCTCAACATAATAAAAGCTATATATGACAAACCCACAGCAAGCATCACCCTCAATGGTGAAAAATTGAAAGCATTTCCCCTGAAATCAGGAACAAGACAAGGGTGCTCACTCTCACCACTACTATTCAACATAGTTTTGGAAGTTTTGGCCACAGCAATCAGAGCAGAAAAAGAAGTAAAAGGAATCCAGATAGGAAAAGAAGAAGTGAAACTCTCTCTGTTTGCAGATGACATGATCCTCTACATAGAAAACCCTAAAGACTCTACCAGAAAATTACTAGAGCTAATCAATGAATATAGTAAAGTTACAGGATATAAAATTAACACACAGAAATCTCTTGCATTCCTATACACTAACAATGAGAAAACAGAAAGAGAAATTAAGGAAACAATACCATTCACCATTGCAACAAAAAGAATAAAATACTTAGGAGTATATCTACCTAAAGAAACAAAAGACCTATACATAGAAAACTATAAAACACTGATGAAAGAAATCAAAGAGGACACAAACAGATGAAGAAACATACCATGTTCATGGATTGGAAGAATCAATATTGTCAAAATGGCTATACTACCCAAAGCAATCTATAGATTCAATGCCATCCCTATCAAGCTACCAACGGTATTTTTCACAGAACTAGAACAAATAATTTCACAATTTGTATGGAAATACAAAAAACCTCGAATAGCCAAAGTAATCTTGAGAAAGAAGAATGGAACTGGAGGAATCAACCTGCCTGACTTCAGACTCTACTACAAAGCCACAGTCATCAAGACAGTATGGTACTGGCACAAAGACAGAAATATAGATCAATGGAACAGTAGAAAGCCCAGAGATAAATCCATGAACCTATGGACACCTTATCTTCGACAAAGGAGGCAAGGATATACAATGGAAAAAAGACAACCTCTTTAACAAGTGGTGCTGGGAAAACTGGTCAACCAACTGTAAAAGAATGAAACTAGAACACTTTCTAACACCATACACAAAAATAAACTCAAAATGGATTAAAGATCTAAATGTAAGACCAGAAACTATAAAACTCCTAGAGGAGAACATAGGCAAAACACTCTCTGACATGAATCACAGCAGGATCCTCTATGACCCACCTCCCAGAATATTGGAAATAAAAGCAAAAATAAACAAATGGGACCTAGTGAAACCTAAAAGCTTTTGCACCACAAAGGAAACTATAAGCAAGGTGAAAAGACCGCCCTCAGATTGGGAGAAAATAATAGCAAATGAAGCAACAGACAAAGGATTAATCTCAAAAATATACAAGCAACTCCTGCAGCTCAATTCCAGAAATATAAATGACCCAATCAAAAAATGGGCCAAAGAACTAAACAGACATTTCTCCAAGGAAGACATACAGATGGCTCACAAACACATGAAAAGATGCTCAACATCACTCATTATCAGAGAAATGCAAATCAAAACCACAATGAGGTACCATTACATGCCAGTCAGGATGGCTGCTATCCAAAAGTCTACAAGCAATAAATGCTGGAGAGGGTATGGAGAAAAGGGAACCCTCTTACACAGTTGGTGGGAATGCAAACTAGTACAGCCATTATGGAGAACAGTGTGGAGATTTCTTAAAAAAACTGGAAATAGAACTGCCACATGACCCAGCAATCCCACTTCTGGGCATACACACCGAAGAAACCAGATCTGAAAGAGACATGTGCACCCCAATGTTCATTGAAGCACTGTTTATAATAGCCAGGACATGGAAGCAACCTAGATGCCCATCAGCAGACAAATGGATAAGGAAGCTGTGGTACATATCCACCATGGAATATTACTCAGCTTTTAAAAAGAACTTATTTGAATCAGTTCTAATGAGATGAATGAAACTGGAGCCCATTATACAGAGTGAAGTAAGCCAGAAAGATAAAGAACATTACAGCATACTAACACACATATATGGAATTTAGAAAGATGGTAAAGATAGCCCTATATGCAAAACGGAAAAAGAGACACCGATGTATGGAACAGACTTTTGGACTCTGTGGGAGAAGGCGAGGGTGGGATGTTTTGAGAGAACAGCATCGAAACATGTATATTATCTATGGTGAAACAGATCACCAGCCCAGGTTGGACGCATGAGACAAGTGCTCGGGCCTGGTGCACTGGGAAGACCCAGAGGAATCTGGTGGAGAGGGAGGTGGGAGGGGGGATCGGGATGGGGAATACATGTAACTCCATGGCTGATTCATGTCAATGTAAGACAAAACCCACTACAATACTGTAAAGTAATTAGCCTCCAACTCATAAAAATAAATGAAAAAAAAAAAAAGAAATTGATAGAGTGTGATTTAAGGTTATGAGAGTGTTAATCACAGTCAACATCTTCAGTAACTCTAAGCCAGAGTTCACTAAAGCATGTGAACCTCTGTTTCCTTTTGACCTAGTCATAGGCACTACTTTTAAATATGTTCCTGCTCCTAGAGCCATGATAGTTTTCACAGTCTGAAAATTGTAAGCCGTGACTGGTTTAGATGACAGTGACAGCAATTTACTATATTAACATATATAAATGTGCTGTTAGTTATTAAAGGATGGCCCCCTTGTCTATCATATTAATAAAAAGTGAAGAATTAAATGATACAAGAAGAGCCCTACATGTGATTTTCATTTCTACATATTCAAATATTTTAAAATCAGATAATCATTAAGGCAGTGTGATCCTAGCACCAAAACAGACAGAGAAACTGAATGGGTTAGAAAACCTGGAGCCTGACATTTGGTAAAGAAGGCAGTTCGAATAATTAGAGGAAGGTAGTAAGAAAACTGAGTGGTTTCTTTTATTTTATTTTTTTAATTTTTTAAATCTCTAACTCCAGATGGATAAAAACTGGTGAATGTTTTTCTAAAATGAAGAACATACACTATATGCAATACAGTAGATGTATATGGTTGGAGAGAGAAATGCCACTGAAGGTAGAAGACAAAAGGGAAAAGAGAAAGTAAAAATCAAGGACTCTGCATGGACCAGTGATGATGGTGTGCCATGAACTGAAAATGTTATCAGTTAAATTTAACCCATTTGAGTTCAAAAAGAAAGCGAGGAAGGGAAGATCAAAAATGTAATAGGGAATATACATCTGATATTAGGGAGAAAAAGTCCTTCTAAGAATAAAAACAAAGAAAGAAACCACAAAGAACATGGATACATTTTAGAACACTACAATAAAGTCTTCTGTATGTCAAGAAACACACAAACAAATTCCCAAAAGCAATAAAGTAGGAAAAATACTGTCTATACACGGAAAAGAGGATTGATATCTTAATATATAAATAGGTCTTGCAAATTGATGACACCTCCAACATAAATAGGAATGAACTATAACGAGCAGTGGGGGATGTAGCTCAGTGGTAGAACACATGCTTTGCATGTATGAGGTCCCAGGTTTGATCCTCGGCATCTCCACTTTAGCTGAACTACTGTTTCAACTGACTTCTCACTGTTTAATCCTTGAAAGGAGTAATATTAAAACATAAATAATAGAACTATAATGAGAAATTTACAAAGGAAATAACCAAACTGATCCACTAAGCCCAAGCATTAGCCTGTGCACCTTCTACTGCATAAAAATGCAAAAAAGAATAAACCCACAACCACAAAAAGCAGAGAAAATGGAACAGAGGCACCAGTGAAGACAGACCTTTACAAATTTCTAGAAGAAAAGCATGTGAGATTGAACACACATAGGAAATGGGAAAAAAGTCACATTCTGAAATATACTATAGGAGGGGCTGCCAGGAAAGTGGGACTCAGTCAACCCAAGAAAGCAAAGAGACTCTGGGATCGGAATCGACACTATCTTGGAGCAGAAATAAGAAGTAGGGTTTAACACAGGCAGAGTGTGCAAAAACAACAGCAAGATACCTTCATCCGGTATAAAAAATGGAGAGATGGTGGAATGCATCTCTCCCCAGGGAAAACTAAGCCAATGAAAATAATAATAAAATGATGGCTAATCTCTCCCTCCTGTCCACAAGATGGCTACAGTAGATCCAAGCACCACAACTTCATAAAGCAGTCTCCAGAGGCAGAATGTAGCTATTTCCAAGAGCTAGGAACTTTTTACCAGATGCCTTCTTCATTTTCCACCCTGAACCAATCATTAGCAACAAGAACAGAACCATCATTATAGCCTAGATGGTTACAGGCTACCTGAACCACATGGATGAAAGGCTGAAACCAGGACAAAAATAGGACCCTTACCCAGATGAAGAAGCCGTTTCTATTGTCTAGGCGAGCATCAGTGTCTCCCATATCAATATTATTAATTTTGCAGAAATACCAGGCAACATCATCCAATCAAGAATCTATAACAATTGACTTTACAACAGAGGTGAGGTTTTACAGGGCAGTCTCATAAACCATTGCCAAGTCATATAACAGGAGTTTATCAGTAATAACCATAGGACAGTATCTTGAGTTTTATGACGCTGTCCTGGTTCTACCTTAAATATTTTACTTTTCACCAATGCCCACTGAAAACTTTTCCCTTACAGTCTAGCTGGCGTTGGATTACACGTCACATTTACTTTTCCCATGTTGCCTCCTTTCATATTTCCCCTACCTGAAGTGCTGTGTGCCCATCTGATACTGCTGCCACTGTGGCTGCCTCTGCGTAACCTGCACTGGACACCTGCTGCGTTCCTGGCACAGTGAGCACGTTTCGTGAATTTCCTCCTTTCTTCCTCTACCTACAGGAAGTAGCGCTGTGTCTCCTACAGCCAGGAAGAAGGATAGGGCACTGCAGACTGTAGAGGAGACCACCATTTCTTTCCCTGCCCCCAACCCAGTGAGTCCTCCCTCATTAAAACATATTCATATTAACTACCTACCATTACAGCCTATGCCTAGCAAGTAAGTTACTCTTCGCCTGCAGCCCCTCAGTCTCCTACTGGCCTCAAGTTTTAGTAACTGTAACCACTGAATTTTTGTGTGTGTGTGCAATAAAGTTTTATTAAAGTATAAAGGAGATAGAGAAAGCTTCTGACATAGACATCAGAAGGGGGTAGAAAGAGTACCCACTTGCTAGTGTTAGCAATGGAGTTATATACTCTCCAATGAATCCAAAGAATGTCTGGAGGTTGTAAAGACCTCACCAGACCTACTCCCATAATTTACACTTTAAGATAACTGTTGGCCAGAAGGTTTAATCCAAAGACTGTCCTCAGGCAGGATACATCCTTGTAAAGACCAGACCTACTCCCATAATTTATGTTTTGAGATAACAGAATTAGCCAGAAGGTTTAATCCAAAGACTGTCCTCAGGCAGGATACATTATTGTTATATAATCCTAAGGAATGTAGAGGAAAAAAGTAAAAAGTTTGTCCTTTCTTCCTCCTTGAATATTCCAGACCTCTCTCTCCTTGGGGACGCCTAGACTTCCTATCAACCTGCCTAGGAAATGACTCTCTCATTCCCCCCTTTTCTTTTAGGAGAATTATGTTGCCAAGTGAAAGGGGTGTTGTTTTCATTCCATAACTACTTCCTGCTGTTTAGGGGCGTAGTCCCTAAATTGTTTTAACCCTCATATTGAGGGCCTCTGATCCAGGGGCCCCAAGTAATAGTTGGAGGAGGCTGTGGCACTCATAGGAGCTCGGACAACCATTTGTAAATTAAAAGCTTTTTGATGGTAACCGCTGAAATTTTACATTGAGAAAATGCCAAACCCACCTTCGGGAGCCAGCAGACAGACCCTGTTTTGCCCCAAGTTTTCCAATAACTTTTCCAAGTTTTCAATAAGCATCAGCTTAGCCAAGATAAATGGAAATGGGCTTTTTCTAGGGAGAGCACTGGCCAAGCTGTGCCAACATAATGATGATCACAGAGGCATCATTAAGAATAGGAAGTTTATTTGCAAAGAACTGGTCCCAGGTAGCGAGATGCCCTCCTGCAGTCTCACGTCAGCATCTCAGCCTGTGGGAGTGGGCTTGGGCTGGGGCTCGCTGGGCCCTGGAGTGGGAGGTAAAGGTGTCTAAAATGAACAAAGGCCACCCCGCACCACATCCCAGCTCCCTCCTGCCACCTGAAGACCTGGGCTGCGCCATGGGCTTCTCATCTGCCCACTTCTTCAGGTACAGTCTCCTGGTATGGTTATAAATATTTGTATATGAGACTGGCAGGCCTTCACACATTCGGGGTATTTAAAAAGATATTATGATTTTTAACAAAACTACTGCCTTCTATGCATTATGTGGCAAAATAAGTGATATTAGCAGTTTGGGCAGAATTTCATCTGATTCTATCAACCACAAAATAAAAGCAGAAAAACCAATTTTGCAACTGAACACAAGTACACTACAAGATAGAGAAAAGGGCTATTTCTTCTATAATCAGGTCTATCTTTGATTCCAAGGCTCTCTAGTGGCAGAGCATTCAGTTCTTGTCTTAATTAATTATTTAGAGGTCTATTTCCATGATTGCCAGCTCTGTAAGTTTCCAGAGTCTGACCTGAAATAACAAGCACTCACAACTTTGGTCTCATGACCTCGGTTCTTTCACTGGATGGCTGGACAAGTTAGCCTCCAGCCTTTAGTTTCCTTATACTGAAATTAGGGACAACTTATAACTGCAGAATTCTCTGTCTTTCTAACCAAAGAATTTATACAATCCACTTAGCACATTTTACATGCTCTGCAGTAACAACAGCACATGTGCTTACTGCTTCATATGTGCTAAACATTTTATCTATGAATTGACTCACAAAAACCACATCAAGCAAGTCAAAGGTTGTGTTTTCCCAAAATGACCACAACCATATCTCTGGTCTCATATGTTCTTCAGAACCTTGACATCCCTCATCAAGAGATGGATTCTATTCCCTTCCCCTTGACCTTGTGGAAGCATTTGAGAAGGTCTCAATTAACAGAATATGGGAGAAGGGATGGCTTGACTTCTAAGGATAGGCAATACCACATCCACATGGATTTTTCCTCCTTTGGGATGTTCACCATGGACCAGCCACCACAGTGTAAGGAGGCCAGGCAACATGGGAAGGCCACACAGAAGTGCTCCAGCCAACAGCACCCAGGTAGAATCTCAGCTGACAGTCAGCATCAACCATCAGTTGATGAAAGTGCACGTGGCTTCACATATTCATCATCCCACTGAGCTGATGCAGTGGAGCAGAGACAAGCTATCTCTACCAAGCGCCCGTCCCCAAATTGAAGATTCCTGACCCAAATGACTACTGTTCTGTTGCTAAAGCCACTGCGTATTGTGGTGGTTTGTGATGGAGTAGTAATAACTAGAATAAGGTTGATCATGTTTTATCCTTCTTTACACATGAGGAAACAAGCAAAAAAAAAAAAAAGACTATGTAAATTGCCCAATATCATACAGCTTCTAAGCAGAATTCAAACTGGGGCAGCCTGACTTCATAGACTAGGCTCTTACTATGTGGTATACTTACTTAATAAGTAATTACTGATAGAATGATTAGTCCTTGATTCATAGCCCTATTGATTCCTTGTGATACTTCACAGACTAAATTATGTAATATATTTTACATAATTTTTATATAATTATATGCATTGATATTTTTCTCCAAGAAATCATGTTACCAAAGGCTAAGACAATTCATAAAAACGTTTGAATAAAATAAAAATGTTTTGGGGGGGGAAACTTCTATCACAAAAGAGTTTTTGTTGGACTCTTTCTGTTGGTACTTTCCAAGAATGTAAGAAATTGAACTTTTACTGCCTGGAGAAGCAATTTCTAAGGTGCCTGACTCAATTCATTGATATCAAATCTATAAAACTCTCTCCTTCATATTAAGATTGTGAAGATCAGGGTCCTACCAATGAATAAAAAAGTCAAGATGGAAGAAAATATAGATGGGATGTAGATAACACACTTCTTGTTTGAAAGTTTACAGCATAATCAGATACTTTGAAGAAGGACAAAAGATTTGGTGAAAAGTCTTATTTAAATGCTTTCTGAGTTCTAATGCATGAGGATTATTTCATTTTACAACTGGTTAAAAATCATTTAATCATTAAAATCTTGCACGTGGACATGGTAACATGCAAAATAAAGAGCCTAAGAGAACCATATTAATTACTACTGACCATGGAAATGCTCAGATCCTCTCCCCAGAACTTGCTGACTGACCAGACACTGCTGCATAATACATGTGAATTTCCTTCAGATGTATTGAACACAATTGCTGAAAGCCTTTTGTAGAATTAAACAAAAGTTTTTTAAATATCACATTATGGAGCATAGTAGGTGTTTTCTGGTGTGTGCTGTATTTTACTGTGTAGCTGTCTCAACTTCTGCATATTTTTTGTTTTCCAAATCATTGATTCAAGATACTGACATTTTCCCCACGTCCAAAAAGATGATCAGCCATCAGTGACATAAAAGCCCAACAAAAGCAGCTGGCGACGCGATTGTGAGCCAAAACAGAAACAAGGGGCTGACTTTGGTGATAATCTAATTGGAATAAAATCATGCCCTTTCCTTTGATGGAAAAAACAGAGTCAAGACACTGGGTAACTGTTTTTCTAGTCCCTGTGACTAAGCATGATAAGCCCCCTGAGGGCAGGGGTCATGTCTGTTTTACAGGAGCCCAGGTCTGGCACACAATGTTTGCCTCATAAACAATAAGAACCAAGCTCTGGGACTTGCCTGGTGGCTCAGGTAGTAAAGAATCCGCCTGCAATGTGGGAGACCTGGGTTCAATTCCTGGGTCAGGAGGATACCCAGGAGAAGGGAATGACAACTGGGAAGGGAATTCCAAATACTGGGATGACCCACTCCAATATTCTTGCCTGAAGAATTCCATGGACAGAGGAGGCTGGCGGGCTACAGTCCATGGGGTCGCAAAGAGTCAGACATGACTGAAGAACTAACACTTTCACTACGACTTTTTTTCAAGCTCTGGGAATTCAGAAAGAAGCTTCAGAGAATGGTCTTGAATGCGGGGAGCACAGAGCAATCATTAGGCCCTGGACCACACAGAGGGCGGTCAGCAGCAGCAGCAACTGCCACATGCGCACCTGTCCAGACTGGCCCTTCTTTGCCATCATCCCCACCCCTGCCATCTGCTGTGCATGGTTAGAGACCTAGAAACGGGACAACCACCAGAAAAGGGGTGGGGGATTGATTCTGGGCTGTCTGGGACCTTTGCTCACACCCACCCCCTCCCGCCGCACACGACCTGGTTCAGGAAGACAACAAGCCAAGGAAGATGCTTGGAGCACTTGCCCTGGAGCCCCCTCCCCACTGCCCTCCCCCCTGCACCCCCCACCCCCAGTTCATTCCACACCTGCTCTCTGCTCCTTGCATGACATTCTCTGGCTGCCTAAGCCAGCTCTTCACCCATGGACATTTTTTTCCCAACTTTCCGACGTGCACAAAAGTCACAATAGTGCTGTGGACCCTGGTGCTGAAGATGATGCGGCTTGGCTAGGACAGCCCGGGAACCACTGCCCGAGACGGGCCAGGCTCTGGAGGGCCACCGCCTCCCACTGTCCTGCCCTGAGGGAGAGGCGGTGCCCACAGTTCCCTTTCAAGGGGGGTGCTGCCTACCGGGACCCTGAGGGCCACACACCACATCCAGAAGCCATCGAGGTCCACCTTGGAGAACCTGTCCCCATCAGCAAGATGACAGCAAAGAGCAATAAGCAGAGCTGCCCGCTCAGACAAAGCAGAGAGGGGCCCAACGACTGCAGGGTGAGCAGAGAGCGGTGGTCTCCCATGGAGTGACCATGACATGGAGGATCTCGGAGCAGAGCCCAGCAGCAGAACAGCTCCACAAAAAGGGAACTGGCTGTGTGCAGACCTCAGATGCTCTTCAGACGCAGAAGAACGAACTTTCCAGCAGTGCCTTGATGGGGGGCAGGCCTGGGTACCGCACCATGTTCAGGGCATCCCTAGCCTCAAGCCAGGAGATATGCCAGCAGCTAGGGCCAGCTTCACAGGCATATGACTGGTGCAGTCACATGGAGCCCCACCTTCAGAAGGCTCCTGTGCTGGATTTAATGCTCTGCTGTTGCCGCCTTGAAAGTCTTAACAATCGTATCAATGAACTTAAGTCCTGTAAGTGAAGTTGGATGGGGTGATGGAACAGAGACCTGCCCAGAGGAGATCCACACAACACAGCATTCTCAGCCACCCCATACGCATGTCTGTGTAGCTTCAGTGATGCCCCATGAGCATAGAAATGTGACAGATTATCATATGTATTCCCAGGTGGCGTAAGTGGTAAAGAACCTGCCTGCTAATGAAGGAGATGTAAGAGATGTGGGTTCGATCCCTGGGCTGGGAAGATCCCCTGGAGGAGGAAATGGCAACCCACTCCAGTATTCTTCCTGGGAAATCCCATGAAGAGAAGAGTCTGGCAGGCTACAGTCTGTAGCGTCACACAGAGTCAGACATAGCTGAGGAAGTACATGTGATATGTATGAATTCAGTGAGATCTAAGGCCCCCAAGCAAGCACTATTGTGTTTTATCTACAATAGAGGGAGGGGTTGGGGGGGGGCAGCCACATTTGCTGTTAGAACCACAGCTGCTTAGAACCCATGAAGAAGGCAGGGATATCTAAGAAATGTTCACAACCAAGGGACCCGATCACATTCTTTCCTACCACTCCCCTGTATAAGCCAACAACCTAAGCTGAAAACAACACAGGAGAAGGAAAGACAGGATGATCCTTAGTTCCTTTTTATCAGGCCCTCCTGAGTCATCAGGAGCATAAGGTTGGTAGAGCATGAGCATATCATGAAGTGAAATAAAGACAGTTCAGTAAGTTTTGTGCAGTGTTGAGACCCGGGTTGGATCCCTGGGTCGGGAAGATCCCCTGGAGAAGGAAATGGCAACCCACTCCAGTAGTCTTGCCTGGAGAATCCCATGGCGGGTGGAACCTGGTGGGCTGCAGTCCACGGGGTCGCAAAGAGTCGGACACGACTGAGTGACTTCACTTCCACTGTTCTGGTCACAAGTATATATGTATGTTGCTGCTGCTGTTGTTTTATCACTCCACCATGTCTGCCTCTTTTGAGACCCCGTGGACTGTAGCCCGCCAGGCTCCTCTGTCCATGGAATTCTCCAGGCAAGAATACTGGAGTGGGTTGCCATTCCCCTCTCCAGGGAATCTTCCCGACACAAGGATGAAACCCAGGTCTCCTGCACTGCAGGCAGATTCTTTACCATCTGAGCCACTAGGAAAGACCTAACAGATTGAATAAATATATGCAATTACCTAAAGTATTTATCTCCCACCCCCCACCCCTCCCACACACATCAACCTTGGCATTCTCAACATCCCGGCTCCATTCCCACAAGGCTACAGAAGGCCTCTCTCCCCAGGCCGGGGGGCAATGACTCTCTGCTCTAAGGTACTGGGAGGGAGAGCTGCTAGGCCATTTCTTTTTCCCTGAAATCCATTCTCAGGGTCATGAGCTCCACCCTACTATCATTGCCCCAAAGGCATGAGAAATAACACATAATGAAGCTTTAAATGTTGTCCTTCTTGACTTAAGTTAATTTTAGAGCAAAACAACTATTACGTATGGATTTGTACAGCATGGCCTGATTGGTGGTGAAATAATTTATTCTGAAGCATGAGTCAGATTGCAATTAAGTCTATTGGGCATTTCATTCCAAATTCCCTGGCTAGGGGTGATCAAAATCTCATCTACTATACTGCAAGAAAGACTGAATTTCACTTTTTATTCTTGAAACAATGTAAAATTTAAATGGGAAGGCAAAAAAGAAAAATTACACAAGAACATTAGAAATAAATTCCATGGAAAGAAAAATAAACAACTTCTATCAGACAACACAACACAGATGTGGACTCTGTGAAGGCCTCTTCTCTAAATACCAAAGAGATCATTCAAACATAGTTTATGAGATGTGTTCAGATACATTCATAATCTGAATATATTTTGCATACTGAGGCTGGAAGTCCACCATCTTGGGCATGGTTGGGCCTAATCCCTTTATGTCCTGTCCTTGGGCTATGTCATTCTTGAAAAGACTGTGCCCTGCCCCCTTCCTGTCTCATTCCTAACAAGATTTATAAAGGACCAAAGATAATGTTCAGAGAAGAGTATCTAAGAATGTGTATGTGTGACCAATGACATACAATCACAAAATGGGAACTTAAGGCTCCAAGAAAAAAAAAAAGAAGGCATAGAGAATGTGAATCAATATCTCAAATCCCAAACTATCAATTTACCCTAAGTAGCAGTTAAATATGAAAAATATACCAAATATTAAAGTATACCTTTACCAGAAAATCATCATTCAGATTTAATTTTAGAGATGATTAGAATCATTCAGATCAGCAAGACAGCCATCTGCTTTCAAGCACGCAGCTGCGCGCCTCTGAACAGCAACTTTCCGTGATTCATAACTTATTCATCCCAGGATGCTCTCTGACATCTGCTTTATCATCAGTTCAGCTTGTCACAGCATTTCACTTCAAAGTTTCATAACCTCTACCCAGGTGACACAGTGAACCAGTAAGGCAGTCTTCTTGCACAGAGAGAATCAACTGTATAGCTCCCCAAGACTGATGATCCAATCGTGAAATCATATACATGCAAAAGTGTATAAACACATTCTTGGGATGTCCCTGGTGATCCAGTGGCTAAGACTCCATGCGCCCAATGGAAGGGGAGCCCAGGTTTGACTCCTGGACAGGGAACTAGATCCCATATGCTGTAATTAAGACCTAGTACAGCCATATAAATAAATAAATAAAATATTTTTTGAAAAATACACATTCTTAGTTACTGCCTTTTAAAACAATAATGTCAGTAATGGTTACTGTTTCAACCCCCTGTCGGCCAGGTACTTCAAGTTCACCTTCATCACCACTCTGGAAAACAGATATTCTGACCTTCAGTTAACAAGTGGACAAATCAGCAAGATGACTTACCCAGTGCCACTAAGTAGGGACATGGCCGAGGTAAGCTATTTGCATCCAGGCCTATCGGTCCCCAAACCCAAGCTTCTCCAGCAACTAACTTTGCCTCACATTTGAATTGCTATCAAATAACTGAAATATTCTCATGAGTGGTATAGGGGAGGAGAGACTATACTTAACCCAGTGCCATTTATTCTCAACCCAAGGAATGTCTTGCATATAGCAATTAGTTAATATAAATACTTTAGAAATGATAAGGCCCTGTGTAAATCTGTTAGACCTTTTTGCTCTCCAGGTCATTTTTTGCCAGTTCTGGCTATCTACTGCTTCACTCTCCATTACTGACAGCTGCCAGGAGAAGATGAAGAATCCAGCAAGTGTGAGAGGATGGAGCCCATTTCAGGGTGGTTGAAAGAGTACCTCGTGTCCTCTAACTTGCCAGAAGAGACGCTCAGTACACAGAGATTCTCCTCAAAGGAGACCGGTTTTATCTGTTTTCTTTTGTCTCTAATTCTAGTGTGCAAATTGTTGCTTGCAATGTATTTTAAAACAATGTTGTATACAGAAATAGGTGTAGTTGACATCAAATCTTGGTTCTGAAACCTAAAATTGGTCAGGCATTCTGCACCTTACTTTTACCATCTGTGAAAATGGGAACAATGACAACTTTGCTCTATGCCTCTTTTAAAAGTGACATGTAGAAGACAACTGAACCATGTGGAAAGATAACGGTACATCATGTAGTCATGTCCAAAAATTACAGGCATGTCAGGATAACGTTTTTGCTGAAAAAAGTGGGAGATGTAGTTACAGAGGCAATGTCTGAGAAGTTATATATAAAATATTAACAGTTGCTGCTGGATAATATTGTGATGTTTATTTTCTTTTTGATTATCTGTGCTTATTATAATTTCTAGAACTATTAACAGTAAAATTTTTCAATTATGAATTACTATTTAATTTTAAATGATGATGGGGAATTAGAAAATGCAGTAATTATACAAGAAAGACATCCCAGCAGTCAGTAGCTAACTTACCACCTTTAAGCACTACACACAATTAAAATGCAAGACCCAACAATATGCTGTCTATAAGACACCCACAGTGGATGCAATGATAAAGGTATTAAAGTAAAGGGATGGACAATAATATACAGGTAATTCTCATTATTTACAGTAGTTATAGCCTATAAAGTCACTGCAAACAGTGAATTAGCAAATATGGAACTAATGCTCCCAAGGAAAACACAAGGATTAGGTTCCTGCAAGCCTCTGGTCACAACACTGTTGCTAACTGATCAATACATAACTTTGTTTTATTTATGTTTCTGTTTAAAAACACTTCATTATTTGCTTCTTTGTTTTTAGTTTTTTATGTTTTGGCACCCCCACACGGTGTGCTGGATCTTAGTTCTCAACCAAGGATGGAACTCGTGCCCCTGCAGTGGAAGTGTTAACCAGTGGACTGTCGGGGAATTCCCAACGACACCTTATTTAATACATGATGTTGACTTACTAACACTGACCTCAAAACTAACAGCACTATAACTGATGTTTGAATGGAGCTTATCTAATAAATTCCTCCTCCACAAGACACATCACAACTTTATCATACTTAGGACATTAGACAACACCTCAGCATTACAACTGAGGGCCACCTTAAACAGTGAAATCACACACACACACACACACACACACACAAGCACAAATGTGTAAAAAACTAAATAGACCACAAAAAGCACATTTGTTTACAGCATGAGAAGTGAAATAAAACAGCAAACCACTGCCTTGTTCAGCCTCAGCTAGGAAGATGTATGTCAGGCAACTCAAATTTTTTTGCCATTCCATACATGTCTTTGAATGACACAGAAAAAGTGCTGCGAACAGTGATTTCATTTGATGTGTTTTACTAATAGCTTTTAGTAAGTAGGAAAACTTATAAATATGTAATCTGTGAATAATGAGAATCAACTGCACCATACAAGCAGTACTGAATGGAAAGCTGACGTGACTACATGACTACCAGTCAAAACAGACTTCAGAGTAAGAAAAATTACCAGAGATATAGAGGGATACTACTTAATGATAAAAGAGACAAATCACCAAGAAAATGCAACAACCTTAAATGCATATGTACCTAATAAGAGAGCAGCAAAATACATGAAGAAAAAGTGATAAACCAAAAGGGGAAATGGCAAAACTGAGTTTTTTGCTAGGCTTCAACATTCTTCTCCTAGTAGTCAATAGACCAAGTGTGCTGACTATCAACTAGAAAAGAGAAAAATGAACAACATCATCAACCAACCGTATCAAAATGACATTGATAAAGAACTTCCTGAAAAGAGCAGGTACACATCCTTACCAAGTACACATATGATTCATTCACCAGGACAGACAATGCTCTGTCTCAAAATCAAACCTTACCTAATTTAAAACAGTTGAAGCCATAGAAAACTTATTTTTCTAACCATAACAAAATTAAACTAGAAATAAATAAGAGAAAAATATGTAGGTGATCTTCAAAAATTGGAAACTATAAACAACACAGATTTCACAAAATTCCAACCAAAATCTCAGAAGATTTTATGTACATATGGGCAAGCTGATTCTAAAATTTATATGGAAAGGCAAAGGAACTACAATAACCAAATCAATTTTAAAAGAGAAAAACAAAGTTGAAGGACTTCCACTCCTTGATTTTAAGACTTACCATATAGCTATAGTCATCAATATGTGTGGTGTTAGTGGAAAGATAAAATGGATGAAATAGAATAAACAGTCCCACACTAATAGAAAAAAGCAGGCCCACACAAATATAGTCAAATAATTTTGCACAAGTTACAAAGGTAATTCAATGGAGAAACAGTGTCTTTCTAAAAAATGGATTAGAACAGTTGGAATATACATAAACAAAAAATAAGCTTGACCTATAATTAATACCATATACAAAAATCAACTTTGTCATAAGTCATGTCCGACTCTCTGCAACCCCATGAACTGCAGCACACCAGGCTTCCCTGTCCTTCACCATCTCCCGGAGTTTGCTCAGATTCATATACATTGAGTATGTGATGACATTCAGCCATTTCATCCTTTGTCGCCCTCTTCTCCTTCTGCCCTCAATCTTTTGCAGCATCAGGGTCGTTTCCAATAAGTTGGGTCTTCACATCAGGTGGCCAAAGTATTGGCACTTCAGCTTCAGCATCAGTCCTTCCAGTGAATATTCAGGATTGATCTCCTTTCAGTTCAGTTCAGTCTCTCAGAAGTGTCCAACTCTTGAGATCCCATGGACTGTAGCATGCCAGGCTTCCCTGTCCATCACCAACTCCTGGAGCTTGCTCAGACCCATGTCCATCGAATCAGTGATGCCATTCAACCATCTCACCCTCTGTCGTCCCCTTCTCTTCCCACCTTCAATCTTTCCCAGCATCAGGGTCTTTTCTGATGAGTCAGTTCTTCACATCAGGAGGCCAAAGTCTCAGAGTCAGCTTCAGCATCAATCCTTCCAATGAATATTCAGGACTGATTTCCTTTAGGATAGACTGGTTTGATCTCCTTGCAGTCCAAGGGACTCTCAAGAGTCTTCTCCAACACCACAGTTCAAAAGCATTAATTCTTCAGCTTCTTCTTTATAGTCCAACTCTCACATCCATACATGACTACTAGAAAAACCATAGACTTGACTAGATGGACTTTTGTTGGCAAAGTAATGTCTCTGCTTTTTAACATGCTATCTAGGTTGGTCATAGCTTTTCTTCCAAGGAGCAAGCATCTTTTAATTTCATGGCTACAGTCACCATCTGCAGTGATTTTGGAGCCCAAGAATAAAGTCTGTCACTGTTTCCATTGTTTCCCCATCTATTTGCCATGAAGTGATGGGACCAGATGCCATGATCTTAGTTTTTTGAATGTTGAGTTTTAAGCCATCTTTTTCACTCTTTCACCTTCATCAAGAGGCTTTTCAGTTCCTCTTCACTTTCTGCCATAAGGGTGGTGTCATCTGCATGTCTGAGCTATTGATATTTCTTCCAGTAATCTTGATTCCAGCCTTTGCTTCATCCAGTCCAGCATTTCTTCATGTGATGTGCTCTGCATATAAGTTAAATAAGGAGGGTGACAATATACAGCCTTGATGTACTCCTTTCCCAATTTGGAACCAGTCTGTTGTTCCATGTCTGGTTCTAACTGTTGCTTCTTGACCTGCATACAGATTTCTCAAGAGGCAGGTCAGGTGGTCTGGTATGCCCATCTCTTGAAGAATTTTTCATAGTTTGTTGTGATCCATACAGTCAAAGGCTTTGGCATAGTCAATAAAGCAGAAGTAGATGTTTTTCTGAAACTCTCTTGCTTTTTCGATGATTCAACAGATGTTGGTAATTTGATCTCTGGTTCCTCTCTGCCTTTTCTAAATCCAGCTTGAACATCTAGAAGTTCATGGCTCATGTACTGTTGAAGCCTGGCTTGGAGAATTTTGAGTATTACTTTGCTAGTGTGTGAGATGAGTGCAATTGTGCGGTAGTTTGAACATTCTTTGGCACTGGAATGAAAATTGACTTTTCCAGTCCTGTGACCGCTGCTGAGTTTTCCAAATTTGCTGGCATATTGAGTGCAGCACTTTAACAGCATCATCTTTTAGGATTTCCTTTAGGATTGATCAACTTATTATGAAGCAAATGTTTGTTGTCCCTCCAAAATTATGATGTTGAAGCCCTAAGTTCCTATGTGAGTATTAGGAGGTGGGGCCTTGAGGAAACAACTAGGTTTACATGAAATGTTGACAGGAGTCATCTAATCCCATGATTCAATCTAAATATAAAATTACAAAACTTTTAGAAATTCTCCCTGACACTGGGTTAGGCAAAAAGTTCTAAGACATCATCAGAAGTAAAATCTTTAGAAGAAGCAAATTGATAAATTAGATTGCATCAAAATTTAAAATTTCTGCCATTAAAAATGGCTAAAGTGTTAAAGGAATGAAAAGCCAAGCCACAACTAGAAGAAAAATATTTAAAAATCACATATTCAACAACATATTTGTATCTAGAATATATAAAGACCTCTGAAAATGCAACTATAAGAACACAAAAATCTCCCCACAAAATGGGCAGAAGATTTGAACATACACTTCACCAAAAGGAGATACACCTTCAACAAGGACCAGCTGTATACCACAGGGAGCTCAATACTGTATAATAACCTATATGGGAAAATAATCTGAAAAAGAGTGGGTACACACACACACACACACACACACACACACACATATATATATATATGTATAACTTAATCACTGTGCTGTACCCTTGAAACTAACACATTGTAAATCAACTCTATCCCCATATAAAGTAAAAATTAACTTACAAAAAAAAGAGGCACATATGGCAAATAAAATTCTGAAAAAAATTATCAAAATCATTGGCCATTAGGGAAATGCAGAATAAAATGACAATGAATACCATTACATGCCTGTTAGAAAAACAACTGGAATTCGTAAACTGCTGACGGTAACACAGAATGGTACAAGTTCTGAAGAACATATACCTACTATAAAATCCAATAGTTCCAAGCCTAGGTATTAATATTTATAGACTCATGAAAACCTATGTTCACACATAACATACAGAAATGTTTATCACAACTTTATTCATAGTCACCAAAAATTGAAAATAACCTAAATACTCAGGCAAAGGGATAAATACCTTGTGAACCCATCCTTACAATGGAATATGACTCAATAATAAAAAGAAATGAATTCTTGATGTAGGCAAAAATGCAGATGAATATCACTGACATTATACTGAGTAAAAGAAGCCAATCTCAAGGGTTACGCACCATATGATTCCATTTATATGATATTCTGGAAAAAGCTAATCGGTACAAGTGGAAAATAAATCAGTGGTCACCAGAGGTTAGGGGTAGGAGAAAAAGGCTGATTACAAAAAGAGTAGCAGGAAAAGAGTTTTTGATATAACGGAACTGTCCTGTGGTCATTACACCATTCTATGCGTAAGTGAGAATAGGACTGTGAAGAAAGCTGAGCGTCGAAAAATTGATGCTTTTGAACTGTAGTGCTGGAGAAGACTCTTGAGAGTCCCTTGGACTCTAAACCAGTCCATCCTAAAGGAGATCAGTCCTGGGTGTTCATTGGAAGCACTGACACTGAAGCTGAAACTCCAAAACTTTGGCCACCTCATGCAAAGAGTTGGCTCATTGGAAAAGACCCTGATGCTGGAAGGGATTGGGGGCAGGAGGAGAAGGGGACGACAGAAGATGAGATGGCTGGATGGTATCACCGGCTCAATGGACTTGAGTTTGAGTAAACTCCGGGAGTTGGTGATGGACAGGGAGGCCTGGCATGCTGCGATTCATGGGGTTGCAGAGTCGGACCCAACTGAGCGACTGAACTGAACTGAACTGAACTGATGCATGAGTTATAACTCATAGAATTTTACATTCAAAAAGAGGTCAATTTAACTGAACATAAATTTTTTAAAATAATAAATTAATAAAAGTTTTTTTAAAAAAAGCCTTTATGCCAACAGAAGAGAATTTAAGTTGGCAGACTGTAAACCTTACAGTTAGACTGCCTGCTATATAATTTATTTATTCATGGATCTCTCAGGAATTGGCAATAGGTTTATGTAAATAAAGAAAAGCTATAACTCCCTTGTAATATGTACTTTCTTAAATACTTTCGACAGCTCTCTCTAGAACTATTTTTGCTAAATGTTTTTCAAACTAAACTTAGAAGTAAAGTGTGCATGCAAAGTGTGCATGCAAACAAGAAGCGTGCATGCAAAGTCACTTCAGTCGTGTCTGACTCTTTGTGGCCCTATGGACTATAGCCCACCAGGCTCCTCTGTCCTTGGGATTTCCAAGGCAAGAATACTGAAGTGGGTTGCCATTTCCTTCTCTGGGGGATCTTCCCAACCCAAGGATCAAACCTGCATCTCCTGCTTGCAGGTGGGTTCTTTACCACTGAGCTACCAGGGAGGCCCACAAATGGTATAAGAAGGAGGAAAAGGGTAGAACTGAATTGTCTCCCCTATATAAAGTGAAAAAACCACCCAAAGATCCTGCCCAACTTAAGCTCTGTCCCTTATAACCTGCAGATTAACTGAAAGAAGAGAATGCAAAAATATGGTAAGAGTGAATCATAACTAGAGTTATGTAAACTTCATTCCACTGTACTCCTGGACTTAAATTGGCTTCATGAATCTCTGTCACTTTTCACCTTGCCTTTAAGGTAAGCAGAGAAGCAGCAGGACAATTCAAAGACAGGCCAGTGTGTGCAGGCAAGGCCAGAACTAGACCTCAGGCTTCATGTCTCCCTTTGCTAAAATCCAGAAAAGCTACCATGGGTTTTGAAGGACATAGTGCCCACTGACCCAATGAACAGCCCATTGTTAGTCTGTTATTATTTTCATCTTGAATTATCTAAGTTTTAAAATTAATTTTGGTATAATCATAGCACTTGCTTCTGTTCCCTCCCATCATGAGTGTCAGGCTGGCTTGGAGAAAGCGGTGGGGGCGTGTTTCCCTTGACTTAGTACAAAACATCTGGAGCCCCAGATTAAAGAGGTTTAGAAGAGCAGTAGTCCTAGAAATGAGACTGTGATGCTGAAAATTTAGCAGGGTTAAAAAAAATAATTCATTGTCCTGATTTTCTTTCAGAATAATGTCACAGTGATCAGTAGACGAGCAGGTAATGGACAAAATATTTTTAGCACCCTGTCCTTATTGCCCCAAAATCCTTATGACTTTTCAAGAAAAATTCAAAATTGCAGAAATGACCCAAAAAGTGTTTCCCTATGGGTTTCCGTACATATCCTATTCAGGTCAATTTATGCCATCTCTAAGGGTTATTATAAAGAGATGGCACTAATACAAAACTTGGGGAGAAATGGAAAAATAAAGCCCTATCTACATAATGGGCTGCTTAAGCCAAGTCAGTCCACTCCAGAAATTCCCCACCGCTCATTTCACAACCTTTCACCCACAATCACGCCTTAGGAGAATCCCTGTTCAATCCCTGTTTTGGGAAGATCCCCTGGAGAAGGAAATGGCAACCCACTCCACTATTCTTGCCTGGGGAATCTCCTGCATAGAGGCGCCTGGCAGGCTACAGTCCATGGGGTTGCAAAAGAGTCAGACATGACATAGTGACTAAACAACAAAGTTAACATCACCCAACAATCCTAACTCGACAACACCAGTCCATCTCCCACCTTAGAAGTGTAAGAACACTTCCTTTTCGCTATGTCTGACCTTGGACCAAAAGGCAGCTACCCCTGAAAATGGTATAGCATTTTGTCAGGAAGATAGCCTCTGAGATATGGGGGAGGGGTGGGGACAGGGAGGAAGCAAATCTGGAGACAGAAAACTCCAGCTGAGGCTGACAAGATTATCTGGAACCACCACCATCCCAGGAGGAGGTAAACTAGAGATGACACTGCTTACCTCAGAGGGTAATTTGAAGATCAAATGAGATAAAGACCTGAAAATGCTTTATAAAGAGTTAGTCACTCAGTCATGTAGCCCGCCAGGCTCCTCTGTCTACATGATTTTTCCAGGCAAGAATAAAGAAGTGGGTAGCCACTGCCTCCTCCAGGGGATCTTCCCCACCCAGGGATGGAACTGGCATCTCCTGTGTCTCCTGCACTGCAAGCAGATTCTTTACCTACTGAGCCATGGGGGAAGCCCCAGAGAGCACGCGCTCTACTACTGAGCTACACCCCCACTTATAAACCGCTAGGTAGCTTATAATCACAACAAGGAGCTGCTGCTTCCCAACTTTCCAGACCCTGGGTTGGTTGAATGTCCTTCGCTGAACAGAACCTGACCCCCGCACCTTGAGTTATTTGGGACAGACAGCAGAAGGGCTCCGGGGCTTTTCTCGGAGCCACTGCCTGTCCCGAGTGTCTGACAGACACTCACTCCTGCCTCCTCGGCTGGTTGCAGGGAAGGGGGCTGGGGCAGGGTGAGGTTTCCTTTTTTCCTGTTTTCATTTGAATTTTTTGAAGGCCAGGCTCAACTCTTGCCTTAAAAAAAAAAAAAAAAATGCATTTTACCTTTCCCCTCTAGCTAGCTGAGGTCCATGGCTACAGCGAATGCAAACCAACCTTTCAAGTTAAAGAATCACAACAAAGTTAAAGACTTTCAGGCCTCTCTTTTCCTCCCCCCCGCCCCTCGCCACCCCCGCGCGGTCTTCAATGATATTACTATCAGAGCCTGTCATTTAAGAGAGGGGGTGGGGGGGAAAGACGGAAGGTCGGTCCCGGAGACAGAGCTTCCTACATTAACAATGGTCAAGTTTCCCTGCCACTCCCTAATTCAACTGACCTCAGCCGAAACACGCGCCCAAGTCCTTCCTGGGGAAGGAGGGAGGCCGGGGGCGGTGACTCAAATACACCGGCCCGCCGGTCAACCGCAGGCAAACCTGACTCTTGGCCAACTTGTAGCGACAGACAGCAAAAGCACAGAAGTCCTTCACCGCCAGCTCCAAAAACACACTGCAACCACCGGCGGCGCCGCAGTGGCAGCCTCGGTACCAGGTCCAATTCTTTAAGGAGTACGCGTCCCTCCTGCGCCCTCTGTCCCACTCCCTGGGCGGCACACACTTCTCCCCCTCAGGAGGTACCTGGTCCCTCTGCCACTTCCCAGGGCCACAGGGGAAGCGGCCCTGAAGAAGGTTCCCACCGAAGTAGCCCAAAGCCCACTACTCCGTGCCCCATCCCTCCGCCCTCCCGCTCAGATGGGCGCGCGTGCTACTGGCCAGGGTCCCCGTTCTCAAGATGCCGGAGTCCGACGGGACACGGAGGGGCAGGCGGAAAGCAGTGATGGGGCAGGACCGAGCCTGAGGTTCTCAGAGGACAGATGGGGCGGGTCTGGTGGGAGAAGGACACTCTCTCTCCCGCGTCCCCCTCTCCCCCCGCCACGGCCCGCTCCCAGACAGTAACTCCAAAACGCACAGGTGCCCCGTCAGGTAAAGGTCTTTTCTCCCTATCGCCTCTCTTCTCTCCCTTGCTCCCCTTCGGACACCTGGTGGAAAAGCAAGGTGCCGGTGTACCTGGAGCGAACACCATGATTTCCTCCAGCCGCCGCGCCCCAAGGTAAGGAGAGACAGACGGGCAGGCGGAAGGTGGGGGGCAGGCCACGGCTTGGGGGCCGGTGCAGGGCGCGCTGGGCGCGGGTCGGGCGCTCAGCACCTCGGACAGCTCCGGCCGCGCGGTCCCTGCCCCGCGCGCTCCGCCTCCACAATGCACCTCTCTGCCCGGCGCCGCGACGCGAGGAGCGGAGGCTGCGGCTCGGTCCAGCTCTCAGGCCCGCGCCAGCGCGGCGCACCCGCTGCCTGGGGAGCAGCACCGCTTCCACCGAGAGGGACCGACGGATGAGGAAGAGGGAAAACGTAAATGCCCAGCTTCCCGGCAGGGGGCAGCTAATTGCTTCTAATTACCTGCTGTCTCTCGCCCCCCCGTGGATGTTGGGCTGACATTTAGGATGAGTTTGCCCTTTAAAAAAAAAAAATACACACACACACACACACACACACACACACACACACACATATATATATAACTCAAAAAGCTTTACTCTAGAGGCTGATTCGAGTTCTCCAAGTTGGGGTGGCTCAGCAGAGGGGTGGGACCCCACTATTCAGTTAAGGGGTCCTTGGAGTCATGACTCCGCTCTCGCCCCCAAGTCCCAACTAACATCAGAAAGGATGCTGGAGGGAAGAACAAGTTGAGGATGGAGCGTGTGAGGAGGGCACCACATCAGGCCCCCCGCTCCCAAGCTGCTCTGAAAGCTCTGAGCTTGGACACCCTCAAGGTCATCCTGTGAGAGACAGCAGGGCTGTCCAAAGCAGAGGAAAGAGGCCTCGGTGAGGCAGGTCTCCTCCACCAACACACACACACACACACACACACCCTGTGAAAGGTGGGGCCAACAGAGTTCCCTTCAGGTGAGAACAGCCCTGAGACCAATCATGAAACATCAGTGCTTTCCCTGCCTTTATCCAAATGAACGCCCAGCCAGGTGCACACCCAGTTCTACTATGAAGTTACCCAGACGTGGACCCCATGCTCACTTTGAGCTTCTAATACACTGTTATTTTAAAACATTTTCTCTTTCTGCCAAGAAATGCTTGTGTGGTGTGGACAGCCCACACTAGATACTACCCAGCTTGAAACAAATCCATCTGGGTTACAACCCCTGAGCTAGGGTGACATAAGGATCCTCTATACTCAAAGAGAATGTCAGTGGCTCTGGGTTTTAGCCTCTGTTTTTGCAGCTGAGTGGAGTTTTCCAAGAACGAAGGGTGATCCGGGTCATCACCAGTGTTTCACTGGGGTTTCTTCACTTGCATCTCTCCCTGGAAAATGTAGCTTTTCTGAAAGCACCAGATTTCTTACTAATTTGGTTGGTGGCCATAAGCTCTACACTCTTTTGGCAAATAGTAAGCATTCAAATGGCCTTACTGGCACTAGTTTTGTTCAAAGCCATCTGATAGATTGCAAATGCAAATAGTTTTACAGCTCTTGGACTACAGTTTGCATGGAGGCATATGGGCAGTCTGAGCAGAAAACAATCAGTACTGCTCTTAGCACCTGGCTCAATGCAGCCTTGAACAGATGGGGCTTGCCTCAGCAGCAACAAGATGCAAGTCAGCTGATGGGCAGGATGAAGGGTGTGTGTATGCAGGATGCAGTCTTCCCACTTCCTGGGTTATACCAGAAATGGGAAACCAATGATGCTTCACTCTCTCTGCTTTATTACTGACAGAAGTGCAAGACACTATTTGAAATACTCATTAAACAACTGAAAGACCTTTCTTTTAATATGCTCAAAAGGTCTCTCTTTTATAAGCTTAAATTTTAATGAGTTTATTCCCTTAGTGCATAAACAATTTACTGTTTATAAAGTTCAAGAAAAAGCAATGGAGTGTAGGAAAATAAAAAAGGCTTGGGAATCAGTCCACCTCAAATAGAACATCTTCACTGTTTACGAGCTGTGTGACCTCAGATAAGTGACTTAACTGTATTATCTGCAATAGAAGGATTACAGTATCTTGAATGTTTGTTGTGAAGATTGGTGGTGGTGGTTAAGTCGATAAGTCCTGTCCTACTCTTGCAACCCCATGGACTGTATGTAGCCCACCAGGCTCCTCTGTCCAGGGGATTTTCCAGGCAAGAATACTGGAGTGGATTGCCATTTCCTTCTCCAGGAGATCTTTCTGACCCAGGAATCGAACCTGGGTCTCCTACACTGCAGGCAGATTTGTGAAGATTAAATGTGATAATGGATTAATGGATTTATTAAGAGTACTGGTGGTTTAGTCACCAAGTCGTGTCCAACCACCCCAGGACTGTAGCCCGCCAGGCTCCTCTGCCCATGGGATTTTACAGGCAAGAATACTGGAGTGGGCTGCCATTTCTGTCTCCAGGAAAAAATAATGGAGTGTAGGAAAAGAAAAAAAGGCTTGGTAATCAGTCCACCTCAAGAATTAAACACATTCCAGGAAATTACTGGGAGTGGAGGACACCCTGAAAGTGAAAGTGAAAGTCGCTCAGTCGTGTCTGACTCTTTGCGACCCAGTGGACTATACAGTCCATGGAATTCTCCAGGCCAGAATACTGGAGTGGCTAGCCTTTCCCTTCTCCAGGGTATCTTCCCAACCAAGGGATTGAACCAGGGTCTCCTGCATTGCAGGTGGATTCTTCACTAACTGAGCTATGAAGGAGGACACCCTATAGGAATGCAAACTAAATATGTCAGATATTCTCCTAACCTGTAATTCTCCAACCTGACTGTGCATGTGAAGCTCATGGAGATCTTGTCAAAATGCAGATGATAACTCAGGAGATTGCAGGTGGGCCTGAGATTCGGCATTTCTAACAAGCGCCCTAGTGATGTCCACACTGTAGGTGCTGCTAGTCCATGGGCTACACTTTGAGTAGCAAGATGTTGATGTATTAGCATTTAAAAAGAAATTAATTCTAGCACATCTTTTTTAATATTTTGAAACACACCCTTCATCCTGCCCATCAGCTGACTTGCCTCTTGTTGATGCTGAGGCAGGCCCCATCTGTTCAAGCCCATGTCCCTTTTCAGTCAGTCCCAATCCACCTCTGCGTGTCCCCAAGTCCCTGATCTGCTTTCTGTCACTATAGCTTTTCCAGTTTTTTCTGGAATTTCATATCAATGGAATCCTATAGTTGTACTCTGTGGTGTCTGGTTTCCTTTGCTCCTTACATCGTTGAAATTTACCAATGTTGTACCTCTACTTGCCACAATTTGTGCAGCTCAATAGTGTTGATGGGCTTCAAGGATGTTTTAGCTTCTGGCTATGATGAATAAAGCTACTGTCAATGTTCTGCATAAGTCTGGGTGTGGATTGTGTACCCAGTCACTCAGTTCTCTATGATAATCACCTAGGAATAGAATGCATGTGTCTTAGGGTAAGTATCAGCTTAATGTTATAAGAAACAATCAAACTGTTTTCCAGGGTGGTTGTTAACACTCTCCATTCCCACCAGAGTTCTAGTTGCTCCTCGTCTTATATCTCATCAACACCTTGTACTGTCTGTCCTTGTACTTTTCTGCCTTCTGCAGGGTGTGTAATGATACCTCACTGTGGTTTGAATGTGCAGCTAAGAATGCACTAGCCAATGGGATCAAAGTGGTAAAGAAATTAAGCCAGGGGGAACCCTCTAAGGAGGAGAATAAGAGGTCGTTCTGGATTAGGAGCTGTGAGGCTGAAAGACGAGCTTCCCAAGAGCAAAGTAAGAAAGCTGCCAGAACTGAAGGCAGGATTTCTTGGTTTAAGGTGGAGACTTGAAGGACAGCAAGGTCTCAAGAGCACCTCTGTAAGTGACTGCAGAACAATCCCCAGGGAGGAAGTGAAAGAACCCAGAGACTGAAGTGAGGGACGCAGAGGTCACTCTGGAAGGCTGGTGGACAAAGATGAGGAGGTAATGGGCCTCACGGGTTGGCTCCCATCAGTGGATGTTGGGCAGGGGCATGGATAGTTAGAACTACGGAGAAGTTGCCAGATAAATCTAAGGAGAAAACAGTTACAAGGTCTTTGAATAAGCCAATAATGCATAACTAGCATGGTAAGAGGCTTCTCCGGGGTGGCTCACAAGGTAAAGAACGTGCCTGCTCCCGGGTTCAATCCCTGGGCAGGGAAGATCCCCTGGAGAAGGAAATGGCAGCCCACTCCAGTATTCTTGCCTGGAGAATTCCATGGACAGAGGAGCCTGGCAGGCCACAGTCCATGGGGCTACAAAGAGTGGGACACGACTGAATGACTAACACTTTCACTTTCTTTCGTGGTAATTGATTTTTACACCACTTTAAGGAACAACAGTAGACCTTAGGCTAGATCGTACTGCTTCAGAGAGAGACTGACCTGAGTTCAGAAAATAAGCAATCACTTTCTTAGCATCTGAATGTTAAAATAAGTGCTTGAAATGCAGAACAGAGGCTAAAAGTCTTGAGAGCTGAGGCTTTCGATCAATTGCCAGAGCAGAGGGGAAAGGTTTTGAGTCCCAGCCCCAAGGTTAAGTTTGTAACAGAAATAGAGCTGGAATGAAAAGCAGGAAGAAAGCATAGCCAGTTTTGCATTTGTTTTATTTTGTTTGAAAACTCATTCAAACCCCAAAGGAAATATTTTGCATTTATTTTGCTTGAAATCTCCTTTGGGGCTTGGAGGCAAGGTTTTTGTTGTTTTTTTTTTTAACATGGATAGAGAAGAAACTATAGATTTAGCAAGGTCTCCAAACAAAGGGACTGTGTCTCAGCCTGCTCCCAGCCCTGGTCAATCCATGGAGAGGTGGGGCCTGTCAACTGCAACCTGGCATTTGCTATGCTTGCCATCTGCCTCTACGAGAATTAAATCATGTGTTGCTGCAGCTGCTGACCCTCAACACTCCTTGAAGGAGTTGAGGGTGGAGAACAGAAATGAGGCACTCTGTGCTCAGGGGAAAAACTGGCAGGACAGGTCTTCAGATATTCTCAGGAGCTGATTTTATGAACCCAATTGTATCTCCTCATATCTATAAAAGCACTAAAATCCTTCATGGTGACGACTGTTCCTCATAACTAGCAAAGGCTTCATGAGACGTCACGAGAAACTTTTTGGCAAAATACGTGCTTGATTGCATGTATTCCCCTCTTTACCAAAATCACATCTATACTGACCTTCCCCCCGGCCCCTCTGGAGCAGTTTCTCAGAGCTATCTGAGGTTGTCGTCCAGGCTGCAGTCTTCATATTACCCCAAATAAAACTTAACTCTCATTGTTATGCATTTTTTTTTTCAGCCAGCAGGCCTCAAGGGGAAATGACTTGAGAACCCAGATGAACTTGGAAAAATCCCAAGATCTTCATCTGACTTCCAAGGGTTCATAGCTCAAAAAGTTCTCCAGCCTCTTGAAAATTTCCAGGCTGAGGCTAGAGGGATAATGTACAGATGGCGAAGTGAATGGTCAGGCAGGTGAGCTTCAGGGTCACCTTCTAGGCCCCTGCCAGCCCTAGAGAACACTCACACACACAGAAGGGCTTGGACACACAGAGACAGGTCTCAGGCTCCATCTCAAGATGGGCCTTCAGGTCAGAATAAGGAAGGCTCCAGAGGGACTGGAGGCCATGCAGAGACACGGGCATCTAAGACACTGGACCAGGGATCAAGTCTCAGAAGCAAAGGACAGACAAAGTCATGTCTCAGTAACTGCCTAGGCAGAGCCTGCTTGCTTAGTCGCTCAGTCATGTCAGATTCTTTCCAGCCCTTTGGACTCTAGCCCGCCAGGCTCCTCTGTCCATGGGAGAATACTGGAGTGGGTTGCCATTTCCTTCTCCAGGGGATCTTCTGAAACCAGGGATCAAACCTGCATCTCCTGTGTCTCCTGCATTGAAGGAAGGTTCTTTACCTACTGAGCCATCAGGGAAGCAATGCCACAGGCAGAGCAGGTACCTGCAAACTGGACACCCCATCCCCACCCCCTCTTGAGTTTAGACACAGCCTCAGAAGAAACGTCCACAGTGGAGATCCTATATTAGCTATTTAAAAATCCAGAACTTTACTCAGAAATTTCTGAATAATCATTTTGACTGAGCCTGCCTAGAAGTAACTAGATTAAGTTTTCTGCTATCAGACAATGATAAAAAGATTGGCTCTCAGTTATTTAATGGAGAAGGAAATGGCAACCCGCTCCAGTATTCTTGCCTGGAGAATCCCAGGGACAGGGGAGCCTGGTGGACTGCCGTCTATGGGGTCGCACAGAGTCGGACACGACTGAAATGACTTAGCAGCAGCAGCAGCAGTTATTAAAAAAAAGAAACAACCTTTGTTCCCCATCTGAGGTCTGTGACTCTCTACTACCCACACTAAATGCTTTTTTTCAGTGCTTGTTTAGGACATGCACACAGAGGTTTTGGCCACCTGAGATGCTCTTCCTTCCATCCCACACACACCCGTCTCTTTCTCATCCAAGTCCAAGTTTAGGTATCTCTCCTGGAGAGGTTTTTCCTGTCTAACTAATCTTGGTATGTGTAACCACCACCTACTGTCTCTCTCTCTCTCTCTCACACACACACACACACACACACACAAACACACACAAATATACACACTGTTTATTTGCTACTAGGATCCTAGATTCATTTTCGTTATCTCCCCTTCCCCAACTGGTATGTCATAGTTATTTGATGGCCTGGTTAGTGTTACAATGGTATCACCATAAGGCCAGAACATGTGCCTGTTTAATTATCCCAAAGCTCACACTGCCCAGCCTGGTCTCAGTTCTACCTCAACCATTTGAGAAACACAGTTAAATGACTACGCCAAGTTCTAGGCTAAATTCTTTGCCTGAATGTGTCTCATTTAATCCTGAGATAGATGCTGTTATTGCTTTCATTCTAAAAGCAAGGCAAATGAGGCATAGAGAGGGTAAGTAGTTTTGCAAAGGCCACACAGCCAGCAAATGGTAGAGCCAGAATTTAAACTCAAGTAAGAAGGATTAAAAAAAAAAAAACTAAACTAAGAACAACTAACTGCAGAGCATGACGTCTTCTCTTTTCAGAAACACAGGAGGCAGTAGCTGGGCCTCAGTGTTCCTGTGCATTAGGAGGACCGTGACCAGTGGACCCTCCCAAAGGCCAGGACACTGGAATGTGGGCCAACACAAGCTCCTCCTTCTTGGACGGGGTCAGGGGCCATTTTCAACCCAAGGGTATAGTTTGTTGATGACAAACTATAGTAGAGTAGAGGTTTCAGATGGCCCCTGCCGTCTGTGTGGGGACAGACCACACAGACAAAGATGCGATAGGGGTGGATCTGATTCGAGATTTGTGGATAGCTTAAAAAACAAACCATTGGAAAATCTTTTTTTGTCTTTAATTACTATACTGCAGCAGCCATCCTTGTTCCAATTCCAAAGTTCAGAACTGTCTTGAATGAGGTGACAGGTGGGCTGAGGTAGGAGATCTTAGACTCACTTTATTTGAAAATTTATCCATCATCCTTGTCCCAAATAAATATCCTCCTGTGTTCTCACTCTCTCAAATAGAGGCAGTGTCTTTCATCTACACTGGAAGTCAAGTGATCCTTCACTTGCCTGACTTTACTTTCTAAGTATTTCTTAATTTACCGGCTACTTTTTTTTTTTTTTCCAATTGGCTATTTTTGGCTGCGCTGAATCTTCACTGCTTTCTGCTCCAGCTTTCTCTAGCTGCTGCGAGTGGAGGCTACTCCCTAGTGGCAGAGCGTGGCCGTCACTGCAGCGGCTGCCCTTGTTACAGAATGCAGGCTCTGGAGCTCAGGCTCAGCAGTTGCGGCCCATGGGCTTAGTTGATCTGCCCTTTCAAATGGTATGGGAAAATAATGTTTAAGATTATTAATTAAGCTGCATACCTCAAACACTGGAAGTCAACTATACTTCAATTAAGATATGTTTTGAAGATTGTTCACTAAGTATTCATCTGACACATACTTGCTTAACACCTATGAAACACAAAGCAGAGGGTTAGTCACTGTGGAAGGCATAAAAATAAGATGGGATCCCTGCCCTCAAGAAGGCTCTGTTCTAGGGACTTCCCTGGAGGTCCAGTGGTCAAGACTCCATGCTTCAAATGCAGGGGGCACAGGTTTGATCCCTAGTTGGGGACTAAGATCCCACATGCTGCATGGCATGGTCCAAAAAAGGGGGGAAAAAAGCAAGAAGGTTCTGTTCTAATAAAGGAGAAAGACCAACATATAAACAATGATAATGCAAGCCAGAATAGGATTAAATGCCAAGTAAAAATGTAAAGAAAAACCAAAGAATTCAAACAATGGACAGATTACCTCCAACTTTACAGAAATGAGGTTTTTCTCAAAATAAGTTTTATATAAGTTAAAATTAGAGACTCACAGGCCAAAAATAATAAGTGTAGGACTTCCCTGTGGTCCTGTGGTTAAGACTCCATGCTTCTACTGCAGGGGGCATGATTTCAATCCCTAGTCAGGGAAATTCCACATGCCATGCAGTGTGGTCAAAAAGAAAAAAAAAAAGAAAGAAAAAAATGTGTAAAGGTAAAGTGTAATGGGCAAATACCCACAGACATCTGAGCCTCTGTCCATGGAAAAGCATTCATTTGACCCTAGTCTGATATTTGAGATTTTAAATGAGCAGCCACTTAAACACAGAGGGAAGATATACACACTGCCAGTATCTTCACATATATTTACATCTGAACAAAATAATGTTGTTGCCCACTTAATCTGTATGTACCCCACACATATGCATATACATACACAATGTGTGTATTATATGACCAAAACTGCCCTGCGATGCAGGAGTTCACACTCATACTTTTCATAAACCTTGGAAAGGATGGTGTCCACCCCCATAAATCCTGCTCTTTCTCTATCTCTGTCTCCCGCCCTCCTTCTCTCCCTCTGTGTCCATGCCTGCACACTCGGTCATGTCCGACTCTTTGTGACCCCATGGACTGTAGTCCACCAGGCTCCTCTGTCCAACGGATTTCCTAGCCAAGAATACTGAAGTGGGTTGCCATTTGCTCCTCCAGAGGATCTTCCTGACCCAGGGATCAAACCTGCATCTCCTGTGTCTCCTGCTTGAAGGAGGGTTCTTTACCACTGAGCCACCAGGGGAGCCCCTCTCTCCCTCTCTGCTGCACCCTTATTTCTCCCGACAAGAAGTAACTTTTTTGAGTGGTAAGTCAAAGAGAGAACCTGATACTTGCTGACTGACCCTGCTTCCTCCCTCGGCCTCTGAGGAGCCGGGAGCCTGCAGAAAGTCTGTGTCTTCCTCTGTTCCCCGTGTGATCGCACCCTCAGGGACGATGCGGGAAGACCTGCAGTGTTCCTCACTCCTGTGACTGTGGTGGGTGCAATGACCTCATTTGGGAATTCAGTATCACAGAGCCGGTTGGCCTGCTCCTCTAATCTACGTTTTCCAGTATCAGACTGACCACTAATAAAACAATGTTTTAATCTATCCCAGCCTGACTCCTTTGCCTCATCCGCTAATGGGTTCGAAACTGCATCCAGCAAGAAGTTTATCAGAGCCCTTCCAAAGCCAGTGTCTAGGAGCACAAATCCAGGCTCAGGTGATCTGTAAGAACTGTTCCAACTCCACAATGAAGCCTGAGACTTACACGCCTGCCTGCCAGCTGGAGGCAGCTGAGATGGAGACAGAACATCATAGACTCATAGATTCTAGAAGTGGAAGGAAAATAAGATCATCTGTTTATAGCTTTTCTGTGAGAAACCCAAAACTCAGAGAGAGAGGCTCACATGGTTCCAACGGAACCAGGACTGTGACCCAGGCCCCCTGACTCCCACCCAATCCAGAGAGACCTGCATCTCAGGAAAACCTCAGTATCAATCCCACTCATTCCTGCAGAAGAAACAAAACAAGAGTGAATGTTTTCCAGAATGTTTTTCTCCTAACGATCCCTACTTTCCCCACATGTTTATGCTGACTCACGGCATAGCAAAAAAACCAAGTGGAAGATAATGTCCCTCTTAAATACTTCTCTCTCGGTGGTTTTGGAAATCACAGAAAAAGCCTGTGATTTCCTGTAATCACCTGGGTAACTGAAGACATGTCGGCCGATGATTCATGATCACCAACCTCAAAAGCACCCTTGACGTTGTTTCCTTGGTTGGTGATTTTCTTACCCTTCTACCTGCTCTAAACCACAGACAGACACCTCCTGCACATACAGGTGGTCTTTCTTCCATCTCAGGGACACTTAAGACCTCAGGCCACAGTGCCCTCTCCTCCCATGTCTACCTGGACAAACCCAGCTGTACACAAGCCCAGATCCTCCTCCAGATACAGCCGGTCCGTACCCTTCGACCCACCTCCGGCCACTCTTCCCATCGCCCTCCCACCTGCCCAGGTGAAAGGCCACCATCCATCCTCTCTGCCCTCTCCTGTGTGCTATGCTGGTTCCTCTCACCTGGATCCTGCCCAGCAACATTTCAGCTCAAATCTCTTCCAACAAAAACAAGGCCACTCCCACCTTCACTGTGACCACATTCAGGGCCAGACCAGATTGCTCAGTGGACTGAGCACTCAGGCACCCTCTCCCACGTGTAAAGTCAACATTAGAACAACGAACGGAAGGCCCAGCAGAACCATAAGCTGTTGGCAACGACTCCTTTAGTTCATTGTTTCAAATTGTCAAGCACTAAATTCTTGCATATTTGTTTTGCTATGAGCTTTGCCTTGAGAACACACTCAATCTGCTAAATGGGTGATCCAGAATTTTTGCCCGTTCTCTTATATTCACAACCAAACTAACTGGATTTTCTATAACTTGCTGTCTTCATTTCTTTATCTCTTCTCTCTCCATTGCATCAGTCTGGCTTCTGCCCTAATCACTCCACCATGAGCTCTATTGCCGAGGTCTTCCCTGACTTCTGAGCACCTCATGGGTGTCTCTCAGTCCTCATCTTAACTCCAGCTCTCAGCAGACTTTGACTTGATCAATCTCTCACTTTTCTTTTGGAACCACTCTTTTTTTCTTGGCTTTGTGATTCTGTGATTTTCCTTCCTTCTTTGACTCCTCCCTCCTCTCTGAGGCCTTAAAAGTTAGGGAACCTAAGTTCCTAAGGGACCTAAGCTCCTCCTGGATCCTCTTCTGTTTTTACTTTACAGGCTTTCTCTAGGGAACCCCATCCAGTTCTATGGTTTTATTTATCACGAATTTTTAGAACTCTACAATTGATCATTCAAAACAGAGCATTTTTAAGAGTAAAGGCGGGGTACTACTAGCAATTATGCCCAGACTGTTCAGGGCCAACTTGGATACATGGTCACCCTATCTCTATGCCAATGAGTCCCAAATGCATTGCCCCAGTGAAGACCTCTCCTCCAAGCTCCAGACTTACAGACCGACTTGCCTATTCACTATATATGCACTTGGATTCATTAATTCTCACTTTTAACAAACACTGAGACTTTTACAGGTCGAGCAGAGTCCCTGACGATATGACAGGGAACCAAGCTGACAAGGCTCCTCTCCTCATTACACTTACATTCTTGCTGGGGAGGGAGGAACAAAAGCACAAATGTATAGAAACAGGAATTTTTCACCAGGATGAATGGTTGCTGTGGAGAAAAATTAAGTGGGAGAAGGGAATAGGGAGCGAGTGTTGGGAAGAAGTTGGATATTTTAAATAGTAGTGATCAAGTAAGCCCTCACTGAGCAGATGACCTAACCCAGTCTCCCCTGCAGTCAGGCATGACAAGGTGACTGATTTGGGGTCAAAGGAATGAGTGCCAAGGATGAGCACCACTTCTGGTCCATCCTCTGTTCTCTCCCCCATCAGCTGGACATCAGTGCACACCAGGGATGAAAGAAGAGCTGTTCTGAGCCTGGGTCCCTGGAAACAAGGCTCACACCTTCTCTGCACTGACTGGACTTTGCATGAGTAAGAAATAAACATCTATATGGGTAAGCCACTAAAATTTTGGAATTTACTCAGCAGCTAGGGTCAACTAACACAACAGTGATGCTATTAGCCCAGTTAGAGATTCTGCAACAGAAGCTGATGCAGAGATAAGGATTTCAACTTAGATTTCATTTGATCCTTTTGACACATGGAAGCAGTTGAGAATAGTGGTCCAGAGGTGAGTAGAGAGCTGGAGGCAAAGATCTGGAAGTTTTGGAATACAGAGGAGTGTAGTCTCGTCCTGATTTTAATAACAAACGGAGAGGGTGCAGAGGAGGAAAAGACAAAGACCCAGGAAGGAGAGTATCAGCATTTCCATGAATGCATTAAAAAGAGGGGTCAGAAGGTAAGAGAACATTTTCTCAAAATTTTTCATGATTGGTATTTTTTACAATAAACCCAAATAGTTGGTCTTAGAATTCTGTCCTTTAAAGGACCACTTAACCTCGTTAAACTGAGAGTCACAGGAGCCATATTATTGCCTCCGCTATTAAAATCTAGAGTTCAAAGAATTCTTTAATGCTTTGTTCCCCACACTGAAAGCTCCGAAAATTCAATTAAACCATCCTTCCCACCCAAAATGCCAAAATTCATTTAAACACTGTATACAGCTCTGCAACCAACAAATGGCCTCTGATAAATCCTCTGACATTTACAATCTCTTTGGTAAAGACACTGTCTTACATGTATCATTCAACATTCTAATTTTTGATTGCTTCCAAAATGCTTGCACATGCATCACTCATCTGATTCCCCTACAAATCTGTAAAGATTGGTGCCTATAGCTGGGGCTTCAGACACACTGTCAAATGATCAAGACAGACTGTTACCTTAGTATGGAGCCCACATCAAAGCAAAGCGCATTCATTCCAGGAGGCAGAAAGACTGTCTCCTGAGGATATCTGCAAGAGAAATATAACCATTTAAAATGCTATTTCAATTCCATACGTGATCCATTCATCAAGCCTGTATAGTTTATGAGTCTCACAAGTCTTTTTAATGTGCTATCAGGGGACAGCTCACTTCCTGACTCACACTTTGAGTCACTGTAAACGATGGCCCAAAGAGAGTGAACAAGTGATAAAGGTACATGCTGGAAATAAAAACAACCATTTATTTGCTGGTCACACTGTCCTTTGTTATAACTTCTTTTAGCAGTTTGAAATATATTCTGAGTAACCCCACCCAGACAGGGACATGATTCTGCATTTACTTGCCTAAAGGAAGTTAACTGCTTTGAAATATTCCTGATATCACTGCTTTTCTAAAAGATTTGTGAGTCAAATAAAAAACAACTTTGAGATGAGTTCTCCTACAAATGCCCACGTCTGCCTAGGCCACTTCTTTGAATGTCTTCAACGTTTATTCTAAAATGACTAAATGTACATGTAGCTGATTTTATGTGTCAACCTGGCAAGATGATGGTGACTAATTGTTTGGTCAAAGATTGATCTACATGTTGCTCTGAAGGTGGTTTTTTTTTTTTTTTTTTTGGATGTGACTGACATTTAGAATTATTGACCTTAAAGTGAGCAGTTACTCTCCATGACTTGGGTGGGCCCCACTCAATCAGTTGAAGGCCTTAAGCGCAAACACTGAAGTTTTCCCAGAGAATTCTGCCTGAGCTTTTAACTTTACATCGCACCAGGTGGTGCTAGTGGTAAAGAATCCTCCTGCCAATGCGGGGGACTTAAGTGATGCGGGTTCGACCCCTGGGTTGGGAACATCCCTTGGAGTAGACAATGGCAACTCACTCCAGTATTCTTGCCTAGAAAACTCCATGGAAAGAGGAGTCTGGTGAGCTACAGTTCATGGGGCTGCAAAAAACTGGACACCACACACACACACAGAACCCTGTCCAAAAGTAGGTGTGTACCATCATTTGATATATTTTCAAACCTTTTAATACATCTTGAGACTGCACAGAACCACACACACACACACACACACACACACACATTCATGGGCCTGGTTCTTGTTTGTAAAAAGTACTTTTATTTTGGTAGGAAATACACTTGAAAGATATTTTCCTATAGAGTATATCCACGAATGTACCCTTGATTAAAGAAGAATTATAAATGACTAAAAGAAGAATGTATTAGTCAGGGTTCTTCAGAAAAACAAAACCACCCTTCTGACCTCTTTTAACCTTAAGTGCCTCCCTAAATGCCTTATTTTCAAACAGTCACACTGAGAATTAGAACTTCAATATATGAATTTTGAAGGGACCCAATTAGGTCCATAACACACTTTAAGAAATCTGATAAAGAAGAGCAAATTAAACCCAAAACTAGTTGAAGAAAGTAAATAATAAAGATTAAAACAGAAATAAGAGAAATAGATAACAGAAAAACAATAGATTCCATGAAATCAAATGTCTTGTTCTTAGGGGGAAAAAAATCAACAAAATTGACAAGCTTTAGCTAGACTGAGGGAAAAAAAGATGTAAATAACTAAAATCAGAAACGAAAATGACACTGCAACCAACTTTACATAAAAAGAATGCCATGAATAATTGTTCACCAATAAATTAAATAAAATTGAAAAATGTCCTAGAATACACAAATCACCAAAACTGACTCAAGAGGTACAGAAAACTGGCTAAACTGAACCAGATGGAACGTGTTCCTTTCATTCATACAGAGACGGCGTTATCTCGACATGGTCCCTTCCAATCTACAGACCCTGCGCCACCTCAAGTTCAAGCTCATCTTCAAACACCTAGCACTCGGGAAGCTTCCGCCAACGACCCACCCGACTTTATAGCCAGAAAGTGTGTCAACTCTGAGTTACCTGTGTCCTCAGGAAAACAAAAACACAAACCTACCAAAGAACCAGCAAGTGCTTCATAGAGCCGGGAAGCTAGGATGCGATCGGCTAAGGCGTCAGGCACCTGTGAGGCTGGAAGCCTCCTGGCAGGTTGGAAGCCCCAAGGGACGGCCTATTCTGGAAGCGGGGGGGGGGGGGGGGGGGGGATTTATTAGAACTGCCTCCTCCTGGCTGTGAGGTCTTGGGCGTAACATGTTAACATCCAGGAATGTGGAACTTCAAAAAACTTGGAAGACTGCGTGGTACTTCGACATGGGCCAGCAAACCCGCAGCCTCCCACGGATGCGCGGCTTCCCCTTTAAGCACCTGCCCGCGGAGGGAGCCCCCCGGAAGTCGCTGCACGCTGCCACGGAGTCAGATTCCTCCGCCGAGCGCGGCGCCCGGTCCCGCGTCTCGGCCGCCAATCTACCCTAGGTTTCCTCCCTTCCCCGCCACCCTCCGGTGCCAGGACTCTCGGCTCGCCGCTTCTGCTGCCAATAATGCTGGCGACCCTGCCCACGGGCGCTTGCTCGGGCCTTGGCCCGGCCTGGCGGAGGCCAGACGCGCCGCCGCCGTGACCCGCCCCCGAGCGACACGCACTTCCGGCGGCGGCGCGGCGGCACGGGGGGAACTGGGCGGGCGGTGATGGAGGCCGTTGGCGGTCCTGATGCAGGACGTCCTGGGCCTGAACCACGCGCTGCGCAGGGATAAAGGTGCGCTCATGGGGCAAGTTCGGCGGCTGCTGTGCAAGAAGGCAGACCTGCTGTCCCAGGCATGCCCGCCCGCCTGCCCCGTGGCTTTTCCCGAGAACTTCCGAGTCTGCGAAGTCTGCTGCAGACCGGCCTGGACGATCTGGGCCACCTAGGAATTGTCCGAGCTCGTCACACCCCCGGGGACACCGATGGAGAGCTGAAACCCTGAGAATGCCAGGGTTCGCGTGCCTGGCGGCCAAATATTGGCCCTTGTACCCTAGGAATCTGTTTTCCACATACTTTGTTTCTGTTCTGAAACCACAACAGTTTCAGAGATTGTGCCTTTTAGTCGGAGAAGTCCGGGCGCTGGACAATATATTTGAAAAGTACTTCCTTTTAAAATGTAAATATGTATCTTACGTACTTGGGGTTACAGGAGATGCAGATGAGTAAGACCAAGTGTATCTCCACAGGAACACAGTTGTGAAAAAAAATTCTAAGTGCATGTTCTGATGTCGTGTGTAAAGAATGGCATATTGGATTCTTGTTTTATGGCGTTTTTTTTACTTTTCACCTCATGGTTTTGAAATACATGTTAATATGACTGGAAGCCAACACAATACTGTAAAACAATCATTCTCCAATTAAAAGTAAATTAAAAAAATTAAGTACGTGTTAAAAACATGTGCATCTTACAAGGAGGCAGAAGAGTCAACTTGAGTAATTTTTATGTTTGCTTCTTAATGAGCAAAGATGGTATTTTTTCAAGATGGGTGCAACTAATCGCAAAAAGGATGGGGGGTTGGGGGGCATGCATTCTTTAAGCTGTAGCCACTTGATTCTCCTATGTTAGATGACTTGGCTCCCTCTTTATGTAAATTACTTGATAGCTTTGGCCTCAGTTTTTCTTCTGTTATTAAAGGCATAACTTGATCATTACAGTTTAGTTCAGATTTCTCTTACGGAGCCAAATAAGGGGAAGAAAAAGATCGGAGCCCTCCTTTTAAAGAAAGGAGTTCTTGAAATCCTTTAGGGATCAAAGTCTGTACTACCTTCCCTTAAATGTCCATGAATTTTGTCATTCCGGTGGTCAGTACAGTCTCACTGAAATAGCTTAAATTCCTAGTTAAGATAATTTGTATTAAGAAAAACTCATCTCTTGCCACCTTGGTGAACCGTTTACATACATAAGGACTGTAGTAAAAACCTCTGGTTATATTTTTGCGTGATTTGATTAAAGACAGGTTATGGCAATTAAAATACAACACAAATGAACATATCTACGAAAGATTCAGACACAGGGAACAGACTTGTTGCCAAGGTGTGGGGGTGGTGAGTTGGGGAGGGAAGGATTGGGAGTTCGGGATTAGTAGATGCAAACTGGTGTATAGGGAATGGATAAACAACAAGGTCCTACTGTACAGCACAAGGAACTATTAATGTATTCAGTATCTTGTGATAAACCACAATGGAAAATTATATGAAAATGGTCACTTTGCTATACTGAACAAATTAACACAAACTGTACAATTGTACACTACAATACAATTACTATAAATCAACCACAATAAAGTAAATTTTAAAAAATAGTAAAATTGGGCTTCCCTGGTGGCTCAGTGGTAAAGAACCCACGGGCCAATGCAGGAGACATGGGTTTGATCCTTGGTCTGAGAAGATCTCACGCGATGCAGAGCAGCTAAGCCCATGTGTCACAACTACTGAGCCCACTCACCCTAGAGCTCATGCTCTGCGACAAGAAGCCACTGTGATAAGAAGCCCATGCACTGCGACTCGAAAGTAGCCCCTGCTCACTGCAACCAGAGAAAGCCAGCAGGCAGCAATGAAGACCCAGTGCAGCCATAAATAAATAATTTTTAAAAGTCAGGTGAACTTAAGGGTTCATGTCAGGGTGGGGGCCAGTGCACAAGTGTGTTATTTTCTTTTGAGTTTGGTTTATATGGCTTTACTGGGCATTTTATAATTTTCCAGAAAATCAGGCAACTGTTCATCTATTCAACTAGAGAATGCACCTAGAGCAGACGAGCATCATTTTGCATAATGCTGCTTTTAAGTCTGTGTCACGCAGGTTGTTACAATTGGACCGGCTTGCCTAAGCTAAGTCTCATCTAATAGGTTTATTTCAGACATCTTCATTTCCTGCCAACTAATTGAAGGTCATGGACCAGCAGAGCAGTGACTGCCTATGTGAGGCAAACTACAGATAACTATTCAAGGTCAGTGAAATCCTTCATCTTTCCTAGATCCTTGTCAAGTGGCCTGCTGTCAACAGTTGTCTGCAGTGATTTTCAAGCTTTGGGAACATCAGCCCCTCCTGAGGGACTTAGACAGCACACGCTGCCTGGCCCTATCTCCAGAGTTTCTGAGTGGGTCTGGGGTGGGATCCGAGAATTTGCATTTCTGACTTCTAGTTCCTAGGTGATAGTGATGCTATTGGTGTGAGGGTAAAAGAAATTAGAAGTAACAATATCAACTGCTCCATGGTGCAAAGAAAAAGGTCATTAACTAGAAAACTTGCCCTTGTGGCCTCTTTCTCTGCCTTTTGAAATGTATGTAGGTCTTTGTAAAGGCTGAGTAAGCCCCTTGCCCAGTTTACAACACAGGAATTTTCTCTTTGAAAGGGGCCCGGGAGCCAGCACATGGAATGTAACCATCAAGAAAGCAGTAATAGCTCACCTCTCTCCCAGGTTCCTGGGAGTCTAGAAGCTAATTCTAGGCGGGGGTGGGGGAGGGCAGGGGGCGGTTTCTGTGTGTGTGTCTGTGTGTCTGTGTGTCCCTGTGGACCCTAGCCCATGAGGCTCCTGTGTCCATGGGATTCTCCAGGCAAAAATGCTGGAGTGGGTTGCCATGCCCTCCTCCAGGGGATCTTCCCAATCCATAGATCAAACCTGTATCTCAGGTCTTCTGCATTGGCAGGTGAGTTCTTTACCCCTTCAGTTCAGTTCAGTTGCTCAGTCGTGTCTGATTCTTTGCAATCCATGGACTGCAGCACACCAGGCCTCCCTGGACTGGTTGGATCTTCTTGCAGTCCAAGGGACTCTCAAGAGTCTTCTCCAACACCACAGTTCAAAAGTGTCAATTCTTTACCCCTAGTGCCACCTGGGAAGCCCAATTTCAGCAGGTACCTGTCCCCAAATGCCTTCTGTCGTAAAGGAAGAAGAAATAAATTTTTCCTTCATATGAAGGTAGTTAGTCCTCTCACTTGAGCATCAGTTACCCTTTATCTTGAAAACATGGAGGTAATGGGTTTCATTTTCCTGGCTGCCTAAATGAGTGCGATTTCTTGATGTCATTGCTATCTGTTTAGTGGCTTTTTTGTGATTCATATCACTTTCTGGTTTAATGCTTATTCAAAACAAAACCATTTGCTTTCTCGTCTGTCTTTCTGAAGAGGTTTTCTAGGTTGACGAGAGATTTTGTTTTGATTCTCTTTTCCTGACATCAGTCAGGGCCACACTTTGAGAACTACTGCACAACATGAACCGACCTGTTGAATTTAAAATCTCTCTCTGGAACCTTACCTTGTTGGTCTCAGCCTGTGGCATTTCATTTGATTTTTGGCTGGGCTGGATCTTTGCTACTGCTCATGGACCTTCTCCAGTTGCGGAGAGCAAGGGCTACTTCTCTAGTTTTGATGCACAGGCTTCTCCCTGTGGCGGCTTCTCTTGTGCAGAGCACCAGCTCTAGGGCCTCTGGGCTGTAGTAGTTGTGGCTTCCAGGCTTCAGTCAGTCCAGTCGCTCAGTCACGTCCGACTCTTTGCAGCCCCATGGACTGCAGCACGCCAGGCCTCCCTGTCCATCACCAACTCCCAGAGTTTACTCAAACTCATGTCCATTGAGTCGGTGATGCCATCCAACCATCTCATCCCCTTCTCCCACCTTCAATCTTTCCCAGCATGAGGGTCTTTTCAAACAAGTCAGTTCTTCGCATCAGGTGGCCAAAGTATTGGAGTTTCAGCTTCAGCATCAGTCCTTCCAGTGAATAATCAGGACCGATTTCCTTTAGGATGGACCAGTTGGATCTCCTTGCTGTCCAAGAGACTCTCAAGAGTCAAGAGTCTTCTCCAACACCACAGTTCAAAAGCATCAGTTCTCTGGTGCTCAGCTCTCACATCTGTACATGACTACTGGAAAAACCATAGCTTTGACTAGATGGGCCTTTGCTGGCAAAGTGATGTCACAGGCTTAATAGTTGTAGCGTACAGGCTTAGCTGCTCTGCGGCATGTGGTATTGTCTAAGATCAGGGATCAAACCCACATTCTCCTTCGTTGGCAGGCAGATTCTTTACCACTGAGCCACCAGGGGAGCCCCAGCCTGAGGCATTTTAAATCTTTGAATCTTCCAGTTCTGAGTCTGTCATTCTCCCTACTTTATATCAAAGTTGATGAATTGATGAATCTACAAAATTGATGAATCTACGTTTTCCAAACCATTAGTCAGTTCAGGAAAGAGGCAGCAAGGGTCCCTGTAACTGCACTGCTTACACTATTAGTCACCAGCCAACCATCTATTACTTACTTGGCTAGTGCTGTGGACACAGTACTAACAAGACAATCCTGATTCTCCAGAAGAGAAGGAAACTGGCCAGCATCATGCTGGACTGCAGCAGGGAGGAGGCAGGAGGAGCGTGCCTGTGATGACACGAAGGGGTGCCCCAAGTCCAGCCATGGACTGAATGTGTGTGTCCCTCCAAAACGCACATGTTAAATCCCAACCCCCAGAAGGGATAGTTAGGGAGTTGGGGATGGTCATGTACATGCTGTTCTATTTAAAATGGATCACCAACAAGGACCTACTGTATAGCACAGAGGACTCTGCTCAATGTTAGGTGGCAGCCTGGATGGGAGGGGAGTTTGGGGGAGAATGGATACATGCATATGCACACAAGGTTGCTCCCTGTTCACTGAAACTATGGCAACATTGTTAAGTGGCTATACCCCAATACAAAATGAACAGTTCAAAAGGAAAAAAAGAGAAATCCTAAGCCCCTGACATGCTTGGGAGTAATTAGGTCCTGATGGTGGGGCCCACATAAATGGGATTAGAGGCCTTATAAGAAAAGACTGGAGAGCCTGCTTCCTCTCTCTGCCAGGTGAAGGTATGGAAAAGAAAGAAAAAAAGAAAGTGAAGTCGCTCAGTTGTGTCCATGTCGGACACCACTGAGCCGCTGACACTTTACTTTGGAGACAGAAATCGCAGACTAAACAGATAAGTGGATGTGGCAGGTGTTTCTTCCTCTCTCCCCGGTCAGGAATATTGCAGATCCTATTTCCATTTTTCTGCATCCCCTTTGTTTCTCTCCAAGAACAAAGGAGGGAATAAAGTGATTGGGCAAAGCTCACTAGTCTTCTGACATCTCTTTCCTTGTGGAGAGGTCTGGGAACACTCGTAGCCCCACTGTTTGCTCAGAGCTGGTCATCTGGTTCTTACTGTCATTCTGCATTTTGTCACTATGACAACAGACTCCCGGCTACATTCCTTCTTCCGCCCCTCCTGCCCACTGTCTACACAGGGCATGGTTACTTTTTTTGTTTAATTTCCTCAATAGTTATTTGATTTACCTGACCAGACTTGGAAGTCTATTTTTGGCCTGCAACAATGTGGATGTTAGTAAGAAGCATTTCCAGTCAACTTTCTTCTTCTTGATGCAAAAATGATGCCACTTTAATAAAATAGTATTATTCATACTTTCCATTTTTCTCACTGGCCTCTATTGTTTGGCATCACCCCTTTGTCAGGAGAGTGTAAATATCTGCATCAAAAACTAAAGCCATACAGAATCTCCTGCTGTTTTAAAAATGAGAGATGAATAGGTTGATAGAGATATTTTCCATGTTTGAAAGGCTTATTAAAAATAAAACCCCAAGAATCCATTACAAGTTATGAAAAATGCATTGACTGACATTTGATGTTCAAGCAGGCTCCAAAAGAGCAGGATAATTAAAGAAGACAAGTAAAAAGCCCAAGAAAATATATGAAGCTTGACTAATGAGCATGTTTAAAATAAATAATGCATCTTTGAGTTATTGATGATCTTATAATTCATGAATGCTGAGAAAAACATAACAAGGAGTGATTTGTAAAAAGTCATCAAAAACAAGGAAGGACATAACCAGCTCATTGCTTATCTTGTAACTGATTAAAGTTCTAAAAAGAAAGGAAAAAAAGCAAAGCAGCGTGCAGGGGATGGATAAACAGAAAGGAGTCTGATTGAATAATGTCTCCCCCCAACTTTTTTGTCCACCCAAGAACTTAAAACGTGACCTTATATAGAAATAGGACCTTTGCAGATTTAATTGGTTAAGTTAAATTGAGAGCATGTTGGATTAGGATGAGTCCTAAATATAACAAGTCTGCATCCATAGAGAGTCAGAGAGCCATAGAAACATGCAAGGCAGATAGGCGAGTGGCCACGGAGGCAGAGACAGAGCCTTGCGGGGGAAGTCAAGGATGCCAAGGCAGAAGTTGTGAAAGAAACACAGAAACCCCAGAGGGAGCATGGCCCTACTGAAACCTTGACTGATGCTCCCTGAACTTTGGAGAACTTTAAGCCACCCAGTCTGTGGTACTTTGCTATGGCAGCCCCAGTAAAGTAATACAGAAGAAAAGAAAGAAAGGGAGGCAGAGAGGGAGAGAGAAAAAGAAGGGAAAGAGGAAGAAGAAGAAAGTGGGGGAGGGGGAAGGAGTGGGAAGAAGGCAGGGTAGAGAGGGGAAGGAAGGGAGAAAAAAATTAGTGTGATTTCAGACAGTAAGTCATGCCTTAAAGAACAGAGAAAGATCATAATCTGTGGGTCTCTCTCCTCCCCTGGCAAAGTCATTAAACTAATCTGACCGTTGTGAAGGATTCATGGTCAGATTCTGCCTTATTTTCTACTTCCACGGAGACCTTAATAGGCAGAACTCAGTCTCTGCTTCTATCTCCCCAAACTCTGAAACTGAATCCCCTGCAGGACGCCTCCTAGAACCTGGTCTGTCTGCCTGGCTCTGATCCACTCAGGACTGAGATCTTCCATCCTGAGCCCGAGCAGCTCAGGCACCAGGTCTCTGACTACCCGTCTCTGTGGATTGGTCCTTAAGACCAGATCTGGTTGTTCAGTTTATCTGACTGCCCAGCCTGGTTCTCAAAACTCTAGGGCCTGTCCTGCGGTCAAACAACCAGGTTTGGGTAGAAACATGAGTATTTGCCAGATTCCTCCCTGGGAGGGGTTAATAGTGTAGACTTTGTCAAAACTTCCTATATATGCATAATTCCCTTGAATAGAACAAATGTTTGGTACTCTAGAAAACTTAACACATGAACATCTGGACGTGCAAAAATCTATGAGAGTCAAGTCTTTATGTTTAGTAAACTGCCAATGCTATTTTGAAATCATGAATTAGCTTCAGTCCCACAAACGTATAGCTTTCATACTTACAGGGATTAAACACACACACACACACACAGCATTTTAACGGACTTATGTGAGCCTAGAAGACAGTGTAATTGCAAACAATATGGTTTGTTTATGCAATAATAACAGCAAATATTAACTGAGATCTGAACAATCTGTCACCATTATAGTGGTTTCAGCCCATAGAGAGGCAAGTTCAGGACGAAGTATTCTTGAAGTTTCATGTGACAGTTTTTAATGCTGAAACTCACTGAGCAGCAGAAAACGAAGTACCAGCAGCATCCATGCCCTCAGGTTCCCAAGTAGCCACCTCTACTTTTTTTCCAGGGCACTGAACTTCTTGCCTTGTTAAGTAGTATCTGTGACTAAGGGATTACATTATGTCTCTTTTCTCTGCCTCCAGGTTTACGTCTGGAGACCAGAGACCAAGTTTTATTCATCTTTGTACCTACTTTTCTCACCAATATTCACAGCTTAGCGTTTCCCTTTTGTGTTTAATGCCTGACTGGGAGTTAATTTGAGAAACAAGAGCTGGAGATGGAGAGTTAGTGTGGATCAGTAAAGATATGTGTGTATCTCTTTGTACCAGTTCGTGATAATTCTTTCTTAGCTATTATAATGAAAGTGAAAGTGAAGTCACTCGGTCCATGTCCAACTCTTTGTGACCCCATGGACTGTAGCCTACCAGGTTCCTCCATCCATGGGATTTTCAAGGCAACAGTATTGGAGTGGGTTGCTATTTCCTTCTCCAGGGGATCTTCCCAAGCCAGGAATCAAACCTGGGTCTCCTGTATTGTAGGTAGATGTTTTACCATCTGAGCCACCAGGGAAGTCCCTATTATAATAGTGATTATAATAACTATTATAATAGTGATTCCCATATTGGAATATTGTACACATACCTTTAAAAAAAAATTCTCATCTATCTCTGAGACTGGCTTCAATTATTAGAATGTCACGTAAGCATATACAAATTAAGGCAACTATAAATCCTTATATGAGTTAAATATATGGAGCTCTCACACAACTATTAAAATCACAAATTAAATATAAACCAAATTTCAAAACCAACAATGGGCTTAAGATCTATTTTAAAGAAAACAGTAGTATTATGGTTATACTACTTAATAATAATTAAGATTATTAAGATTATGACAACCTAATCATCTAATCCACAAGAAATGTCTTGAACTTCTATCATATGGAGGTAAAAAAATGTACATTTAAGTTGTTTACCTATAAATGTTTAAGATACATGTTACCTTACCAAAATTTTTGATTAAGTGACCAATCTTTTATTTGCTCAGTGCTATTTGCAAGATTGCAACTCTTAAGCACTAAATCTACCTTTATCCTTATTATTCCATGATAATACTAGTAGAATTTTCTGGTGTTCAAATACAAAAAGTAGAACATGCAAGCAACTGGCAGTCATGTCTTGTTTATCAGGGTGCCTTCCACAAAATACTGGGCATTAATTTTTTATTATTATAAAAACAAAGGTAATATTTAGAATTTATTATAGAAAACATGCAGTAGTATTATGGGTGTGAATTGTTATGGGTAATATATTAATGAAATATTTCATCCCTAAGTAAAAATATTTTTTTTATAGGAACCTTCTAAATGAGAGTCTTTTAGAAGATAAAAGTACTCTCCAGGAAACCACTGAAAAGGTTATTCCACCCTATTTAAATGACTTTCACAAAATTAGACTGAATATGATACCATACAGAGCATGCAATAGACTGAAAAAGGAAGATTCTTATCTTCAAAGGATCAAATTATTACTGGTTTCTTCAATTTTATCTTGAAAAACTGAAGCTATTTCTATACCCCCTACACCTGCTAGTGTTTAAGTGTTAAAGAAATTGTATGAAACTGGTAGAAATATAAATAATACCACCTTTCTGAGATGCAAACTGGCAGCTGGTGACAAGACTTTATAATTGTCTATATATCTTGACCCAACAAGTGATTTTTATCTTGATTAAACCAGTCAATCCTAAAGGAAATCAACCCTGAATATTCACTGGAAGGACTGATGCTGAAGCTGAAGCTGCAAAACTTCGTATACCTGATGCAAAGTGAAAGTGAAGTCGCTCAGTCATGTCCGACTCTTTGCGACCCCATGGACTGTAGCCTACCGGGATCCTCAGCCCATGGGATTTTCCAGGCAAGAATACTGGAGTGGGTTGCCATTTCCTTCTCCAGGGGCCTGATGCAAAGAGCCTACTAATTGGAAAAGACCCTGATGCTGGGAAAGATTGAGGGCAAAAGAATGGGACAGTAGAGGATAAGATGGTTAGAGAGTATTACCAACACAATGGACATGAATCTGAGTGAACTCTGCAGTCCATGGGGTCGCAGAGTCAGACATGACATAGCAACTGAACAAGTCTACCTCCTAAGACGAATCTGAGGGACATATCCTGTGCTGAGATGCAAACAAATATTTGGTCAGAATGCTGAGCTTTGGACACACAAAAAAGTTAAACATGGTGTTAAAAAAAATCATAAAAGTAAAAGCTTGAATAAATTATTTCAAATACTGGAATACTACACAAAAACGAAATTATACTGTGCAAGAACAGTATTGTTACTGAAAAAGCTGTTCAATGAAAGAAGAATGGTAAAAACAGGGTATATAACATAATCCTATGTTTATTTAAATATATTTATAAATACATAATAGAAGGTAGCTTCTATTGGTCTGATGCATGATACAGGGTGCTCGGGGCTGGTGCACTGGGATGACCCAGAGGGATGGGATGGGGAGGGAGGTGGGAGCGGGGTTCAGGATGGGGAACACATGTGCACCCATGGCGGATTCAAGTCAATGTATGGCAAAACCAATACAATATTGTAAAGAAAATAAGTAAATAAAACTGAAAAAAAAAAAAAAAGAAGGTAGCTTAAAAGAAGCTTCCCCGATGGCTAAAGAATCCACCTGCAATGCAGGAGACCCAGGTTCAATTTCTGGCTCAGGAAAATTCCCTGGAGGAGGAAATGGCAACCCACTCCAGTATTCTTGCGTGAAAAATCCCGTGGACGTATGATCCTGGTGGGCTACAGTCCATGGAGTCATGAAGAGTCAGACATGACTGAGCAACTAACGACAAGCATAAAAATTGAGAAAAACGCCTGGAAGGCACACACAAAAATGTCAAGAGAAATTTACACCGTTCTCGGATTATCTAGGGAATATACTGTGAGGGATAAAACAGACTGAATTCCAATTATAATGGAGTTTGTATTCCAGTGGGGGAAAGAGAAAACAAACAAAATAGTAAATTTACAATAGTAAGACACAGCATGTCATATGCTAATAAGTCAATGGACAATGAATGCCTAGGCGGAGGTGGGAGGTGGGGGATACTGTCTGAATAAAGGGGTCAGGAAGACTTCACTGATGAGGCGACATTTGGGTAGTGACCTAAAGGACCTTAGGCATGTGGTGGAAGGGATGTTAAAGTTTCAGTTTTAAAAGGATCCTTCTGGCTGTTCAGTTGAGCCTGGACTGTAATGGAATGGGGCAAGGGCAGAAACAGGGGGCCTAGGAGGAAATCACTGTAATTTCCTGGCAAGAGAGAACTTAGAACTAGTGTGGTCAGATGCTGGCTTCAATGTGAAGGCTAAGCCAGTAGGGGGTTCTGGTGTCTAACATGTAGGATACAAAAGAAAGAAGAGGTTTTATAGCCTCAATAGGTGGGAGGATGCGGTTGCCATTCAGTAAGACAGGAAAGATCGAGTAGGGAGATCTGAGGGTCAAGTCAGGAGGACGATTTTGAATTTGTCATATCCAAGATGCCTACCGGAAATCAATATGGAGACCACATGTGATGTAGTTAGTATGCAGAAATCCTTCTCTCCAAGAACCTCCCTTCACCCCAAGTATGAACTGGGTGCTCTTTCCCTGTGGGACACCACCAGTACCCCACGCCCAAACTCCCCTTGCATGAGACTACAATTGCTTCTGGATCTTTCTTTCCTCACTCAATTGTGAGGATTCTCACTGTATCCCAGGCTCCTCCTACAGGACATGGCTTGTAATAAAGTGCAGTAAGTATGGAGTTGGACCATAAAGAAGGCTGAACACTGGAAAATGGACGCTTTCCAACTGATTTGCTGGGGAAGACTCTTCAGAGTCCCCTGGACGGCAAGGACATCAAGCCAGCCCATCCTAAAGGAAATCAGTCCTGAATATTCATTGGAAGGACTGATGCTGAAGCTGAAGCTCCAATACTTTGGCCACCTGATGCGAAGACCTGAATCATCAGAAAAGGCCCTGATGCTGGGAAAGACTGAAGGCAGGAGGAGCAGGGGGCAGCAGAGGATGAGATGGTTGGATGGCATCACCGACTCAATAGACGTGAATTTGAGCAAACTCTGGGAGATGATGAAGGACAGAGGAGCCTGGTGTGCCGCAGTCCGTGGGGTCACAGGGAGTTGGACACAACTTAGTGACTGAACAACAACAAATATAACTGAGTTACTTGGCTGTATGGCAGAGACTGACACAACATTGTAAATCAACAATACTTCAGTTAAAAAATTTAAAACCCTAAGAAAACCCAAAATAATCCAATTAAACATAGTCAAAGGACCTGAATAGACATTTTCCCAAAAATACATAAATGGCTAACCAACACATAAAAAAGGTGCTCAATTCATTGCTTCCTCATAGCTCAGCTGGTAAAGAATTTGCCTGCAATGCAGGAGAACCCAGTTCCGTTCCTGGGTTGGGAAGATCTGCTGGAGAAGGGATAGGCTTTTCACTCCAGTATTCTTGGGCTTCCCTTGTGGCTCAGCTGGTAAAGAATCCGCCTGCAATGTGGGAGACCTGGGTTCAATCCCTGGGTTGGGAAGATCCCCTGGAGAAGGAAAAGGCTACCCACTCCAGTGTTCTGGCCTGGAGAATTCCATGGACTGTATAGTCCGTGGGGTTGCAAAGAGTCAGACAGGACTGAGTGACTTTCACTGATTAGAGAAATGCAAATTGAAACCACAAGGAGATATCGTCTCATGCCTGATTTCACTTATGTGGAATCTAAAAAACAAAGCAGATGAAGAAGCATAACAAAACAGAAACAGTCATAAAGAGAACAAACAGGTAGTAAGGGGAGGTGGGGAGAGAGAAATAGGTAAGGGAGATAAGGAGGTACAAACTTCCAGTTACAAAATAAATGAGTCACAGGTGTGAAATGTTCAGTGTGGGGAGTAGAGTCGATAATCACCTAGTATCTTTGTGTGATGACAGATGGTAACTAGACTTTCCATGATGATCATTTTGTAATGGATGAAAACACTGAATCACTATGTCATGAACCAGGAACTCACACAGTGTAGGTCAATTATACCTCAGCAACAAAGTCATAGGAAAAGAGATTAGGTTTGTGGTTATCAGAGATACAGGGCCGGGGGAGGGAAATTTGATGAAGGTGGTCAAAATGTACAAACTTCCAGTTATAAGATAAATAAATACTAGGGATGTGATACCCAACATGATGATTTACACTGGAGTATGTTAAATATCAAAGTTTTTAGGAGAGTAAATCCTTCATGTTCTCATCACAAGGAAAAATAAATTTTTATATTTATTTAATTTTGTATCTATATGAGATGGATGTTCACTAAATTTACATGGAAAAAAAAATCAAGGAGACTCTTATGGTCTCATAATTCAAAGAAGTGAGTTTAGGGAAATAATGATTAGTTACACAGGACCCAAAATTAATTCATCCCTACAATTTTTCATTCCTCAATTCTCAATGCCACATTTTATTACAGACTATCAAATATAATCTTATCTATGCTTATCAGACCAATTGATCCAGTAGCCTTCCAATCTGGTTAATACTTTCTGCTTCATACTGGCTGAAAACTTGCTGGGGGATTATAGAAAAGCAGCTAAAATATTCTAAGATTTAGAAAAAGCCAGTCCTCATACACACGCCTTTCACTTAATTAAATGTACAAGAATGAAGTGTAATTAATTTCCTCTTATCCTTCTAACCTCTGTATGGGTCATCCAGTTTGAGGCCGGTAACATTTTAAACCAATTATATTTGATCTTACAAAACATGTTAAAACTAAACTTCCTGTCTGTTAAATTATGCAAAAAGTGAATTTATCTTTGAAATATTAAGCAAGAGTGGAGTCAGCTGAGCAAGGAATCACTGTTTACATTTTGGCTGAAGAAATTAAGAGATTATGCAACCAGCCCAAAGTGGTGACAGCTTGAAAACAGTAGAGATAGAACCTGAATTCGCATTTTCTAGCACCTTTCAGAGAGAAGGGAGAGAAGGGAGAACTCCTGACATAGGTAACCATTTTTATACCTAAAGAGTTAATCCTGCTGCCAAAGTCAATGGTCTCTGGTCTGGTGGGATTTCCCTGGCTCACTGCATAACGGGACGTGTAAAGAAAGCAGACGGCTAGCTTTGTTATTTTGCAATCATCCATGACATTCTGTCTGCAGTTTTCCACATTATTTGGGGGCAGCCTCCAGACCGGAAAAGAGACAAAACAATGTTGGTTAGTATTTAGGCCCCTTGCATGGGAAACATCCACAGAAATTAAAATACTGGTATTAATTTATTATACAAACTTAGAGGGAGCAGTTTACATAAATGCCCCCTCTGTCCTCTAGTTGCTCCCCTAACAATGGGCTGAAGGTGGTAAGAACATGGGCAGGGTCAGAGTTGTTCCTCTGCCTGTTTGAGGGCATATAACACAGTGACTATGGGCGCAGGCCCTGGAAACTGGTGGCCTGGTCCCTCTGTCGTGGCTCTGAAGACAATTTGACGTTGGCAGCATTTTTAACTTCTTTGAATCTTGACATCTTAATCCATAATAATGCATACCCATGAGTCGTCGCAAATCATACAAAGAGATTGTCTGTATAGTGCCTGATACCTGGTAGACGTTCCACATGTGCTAGTTTTTATGCTTTAATTCCTGATCCTCTTGACTATTCAGGGACAGAAGTTCAAAGCAACAAGTGAAAACAAAAAAAAAAAAAAAAAAGGAAAAGAAACAGCCATGATCTGTAAGAATCACTTACAGGAATCATCTATAAAAGACTTCTGCCCTCTGATTGAAACCAAACAATAACCACATTCCAAGTAAGTGGAACAGCACAGGATGCTTTGCACAGAGCTCCATCGAAATCGCAGGGCACCTAATGGTGACCTAAAAGCAACAGATGAGATTTCCCTTCTTGTTTCCTTTAGCTTGCTTGCTCCCCTGCCCTGACCTGTGCACTCTAAAGGAAGACCTGCTGAATCTCAGTTGGATATTCTGTATTGCTCATAGAGGTCCCTTCTCCCCAGATATTACTGTCCTTGTTCAATGCTGTAGGAAGCCCAAGCTACCATGCTTTTACTCTCCTAACTTTCTCTACATCAGTACCCTTTTACTTTATTTTTATTTACTTATTTTTTCATTTATTTGTATTAGTTGGAGGCTAATTACTTTACAATATTGTAGTGGTTTTTGTCATACATGTAAATCCATGGCTGATTCATCAGTACCCTTAAAAAAAAAATACTTGACTGTGCTGAGTCTCAGTTGTGACATGTGGGATCTAGGTCCCAGGGATGGAACCCGGGCCCCCTGCATACACAGTCTCAACCACTGAACCACCAGGGAAGTACCTAAGTACTCTTACTTGATAACAGCATTCATTATTTTTAAGAAATAAACCATAGTCTCTTTTTACATGCCTAATTCCAAAATCCAGTATCAGTGAGAAAAGCTGAGAACCATTCTATGAAAATGGTCACATTGAACAAATATATTTCCTCGGTATACATTCAAACATCATCTGAGAATGTTTCTTTTGGTACAACCAAACTTCATGACTATGCATTCAAAATGTTTACTTATATCCTAAAGTATATTCCATGAACTGCACTGAAATACACGTGAGAACAGAGTTTTTAAAGCATTTTTCACATTTATGATTTCTTGTAAAAACTTGGGGAAGTCATTGTTTAACTCCATCCTGGAACATAAGCTCCATGAGAATAGGACAGGTGTCAGTCCTGTTCACTGTTACCTCCCCAGTGTCCAGTACAAGGCCTGGCACACGCGAGACATCCAGGAAGCATTTGTTGACCAATACACTTTAATCTTAATCTACAGAAAATAGTTTTATGTAAGATTGATGGAAATATCCTCCAAAAAAAAGAGCAAAGTGATTCAGTAAAATGGTATTCTGGAACTAAAAAAAGACCTGAATTCCTGAGCAGTAGTGTAAGTCCCTTTTGTGAGAATGCAACAAGTCATCCTGGAATTCATGTAAACTAGAAAGGCAAAGGTCAGGTGTAGGCCAAATACACACAATATCTGAAAAGTACATGTAAACATATCTCCCCAAATGCATGATTTCTGAGAGGAAACTCAAAAGCCAGCTGTCAAAACTGCAATTCTGACTCTGCCATCACAGATATTTCCAAATAGCAGGGAGCCATCCGGAGACCAGTGTTTACACTTAATCACACTCGCATGAACCACTTAAAGGATGGGAGACTACAGAACCAAAGACAACTCTTAGAGGAATACAGGAATTTGTGAGGACAAGGCTGTGAACTGGTTGAAGATTACAGAAATGCTATGATAAACCCATCTTCTACAGATATCACCTAATAAGAAGACTAAGCGAGATCTAGGTCTACAGCTTATGGCTAATGATTGACAGATGTCAAAGTCAAGAGAAATTCAATCTTGTTTCTGCTTCTCTATTGAGAACGCCCCTTAAGAAGCAGGGAACACTTCTGGTGCACCTCAAAAGCAATAGGTATGTACTGGTTATCACTAATTTTTGCAGCAGACCATGAAGAAGAAATCCCAGTGACTGTTTTAGAAATAATGAAATTAAGGCTCAGGGCAGCCAAGAATTTGCCTAAATGTATGTGATGTGATGTGCTCAGTCACTAAATCAGGCCAACTCTTTGAGAGCCCACCAGGCTCCTCTGTCCATGGGATTCTCCAGGCAAAAATACTGGAGTGTGTTGTCATTTCCTCCTCCACAGGATCTTCCTGACCCAGCTATCAAACCCTCGTCTCCTACATCTCTTGGATTGCAAGTGGATTCTTTACCGCTGAGCCGTCGGGGAAGCCTAAACGTATATATTAATTGAAAAGCAGAATCGGGATCCAATTCAAGTCTGACTTGAAAATTCTTCCCATGAACCCGCCATCCCTCCTTGCTATACTGAAAAGATTTATGTGAAGAAAGGTAATGGGGAGCATCTCTGGAAGAGATCATGGAGTCACAACTGATGAAATCTGTTGTAATCCAGATAAATCACACCCAGGACCCCTGAGATAAGATCAGTATGGTGACCTTTAACGAATCAGAGGCAAACACCATCTTCGTTTTTTAAAAGACTGCTGAAGACAAGACTGGGAAAGGACTACCCTACTAGCCAGGGTCCAAATCTTCCTTTGTATTTCAGGGTTCAGCCCTTGGCCTCACACAATGCTTAATACACAGTGAATTAAGGACATGCTGTTTTCTCCATGGGCTTCCCTGGTGGCTCAGGTGGTAAAGAATCTGCCTGCAATACAGGAGACCGGGGTTTGATCCCCGGGTCAGGAAGATGCCCTGGAGAAGGGAATGGCTACCCTCTCCAGTATTCTTGCCTGGAGAATCCCATGGACAGAGGAGCCTCGCACAGGTCATAAAGAGTCGGACACAACTATTCACACACACTTATCTTCACGTACCTAAAGCTTTGTCAACCAGGGTTAAACCAATTTTGAACAGTTCCAATAGGTAGAAGGTTCAAGAAGGTAGGCAAAAAATGGATACAGAAAGGCACAAGGAGCAGTGAGAGGTCCCAGGAAAGGAATGGGTGTTCACCAAGGGGACAGGGAATCCCTACCACTTATTTCCAGTGCTCACAGGTTTCAGTGGAGGATTAGAAGGAAGGAGGGAATACATTTAGGCCCTCGTCTGTGCCTGGAATGGTTTTCAGCAGTCACTCTGCCTGCAGTTGGATGTCTTGTTTCCCCTACATTTGGTGGGGGGTGGGGAGCTGAATGAGAGAGAGAGGCAGGCAAATGCTCAAGGTGAAGGGCAGAGAGGAACCTGAGAGTTGTTCTCCCTTTTTCCTCATCTCCTAACTCAGAATTCAAGACCAGAAGTTCTGTTAAACTAGTTCATTTCCACTTACACGAAAGGCTTTTACATCTGCTGGGGGAACTAATCACCACTAACACAACTACTTGGGAAAATTCCAGGTTCCCAGACTCAAGTTCCTGGAGGAGGGAATGGCAATCCACTCTCATATTCTTGCCTGGAGAATCCCCATGGATAAAGGAGCCTGGAGGGCCACAGTCCACGGGGTTGCAAAGAGTCGGACACAACTGAGCAACTCAGCACAGCACACAAAGACTAAGTTGGGCTTCCCCAGTGGCTCAGCGTAAAGAACTGACCTAACACAGGAGACACAGGTTCAATCCCTGAGTCAGGAAGATCCCCTGGAGAAGGGCACAGCAACCTACTCCAGTATTCTTGCCTGGAGAATCCCATGGACTCAGAAGTCTGGCGAGCTACAGTCCATGGAGTTGGCTTGACTGAGCATACACACACAATGACTAAGTTATACATAACCTTACACAACATAATCCATGAAGTTGGAAACTACATCAACCAGAATCACTCTCTCATCATAAACACCAACCCCCCCAACAGAATAGGAGGAATTTGTTACTATCAGCCTGACTTGATAGTGACCTCTGTGATTTCTAATAATTCTAAATTTGTGATCAAGTTAAGAGAAGGAAGTACCTGCATTTTAGACTGTCTAAAATTCCCTTCCTCAATCATTACTGAAGCCATGCAAATTGGCATAAAAGCTACCATCAAGCTACCATCAATGTTTGCAGACATTCTCTTTGAACAAATAGAAAAAAAAAAGTAGGTGGTTTTCATGTAACGAAAAAGTAGTTCTAGCAGTGGACAGAGAACCCTGCACCTGCTCCACAAGTGAAAGGTAGACTCAGGAACTGATACTTACAATCATGCCCCGAAATGAAAGAAAGAAGGAAGCCGTCACATCAGCACGGTAAGTCTTACCGTATTTACTGCCCAGCAGGACTGTTTGTCAGTAAGCTACAGTGAACACAAAACAGCCCGCTTTCAGACTGGCGACCCTGATCACAGGACTCAAAGAGTGAATTCCACCAACCATAGGAAGCCAAGGACCCCCATCTCGACTGATCTCCCTGGCATCAGTTCCATGGGAGTTCCCCCATGGGACATAATCCTATTAAACATGTGTCTCCCCAACAATGTGCATGGGAAGCTGATATCTTCATTTTACATTCTGCACACCTATCAGTAGGGACCATCTCAGATCAATGGTGTCCCAAGCTCTCAGTCTAGCCAAACAGTCCCATTTTACACCTTGCTAAAAGGCACCAAACCTCAGAGGGCAACCAAAACGATAAACAGCATTTTTTTAAATTAAATGACATCTGATACAGCTGTAAGGCAGCAGCATACCCACCCAATGCTAGGGGCCATCAGAAAAACCACCAGGAATGTACCCCGAATGCGGCTCCAATTCTGAGTTGCCAGGCTAGAACCGGGCAGACACTTGGATGCTTTGTGGGCTTTAAAAATAAATTAAAAAAAAGTGATCCTTTAATGATAGTTAGAACTTCAAAGGGCTTCCTTGATGCCTTAGCTGGTAAATAGTCCACCTGCAATGCAGAAGACAAAGGAGATGCATGTTCGATCCCTGGGTTGGGAAGATCCCCTGGAGGAGGCGATGGCAACCCACCCAGTATTCTTGCCTGGGAAACCCCATGGATGGAGGAGCCTGGTGGGGTAGCAAAGCGAGCATGAGCACTTCAAAGGATTAAAATATATCTTTAAAAAATATTATATTTTCATTCTAATCCGTGGAAAAACAAAGTAGTAATGTTGACACTGGCATTTCCTTCCTTCTCACAAGGCAGATTCGGTGTAGGCATGTTTCAGAAGTAACTCGCTGTGAAGGGAGGCACCCCAGAACTGCTGGACACGAGGGTTTCATCATCCCCGGGACACTACAGCCAGCGAGGTGGGAGAGAGGCAGGCTTCAGGACCAGGAGGCAGGAGAGCTGCCATGTCACAACCTCGCTGCCCAGAACACAACAATAACATGCACCTAAACACAGATGAACCCAGCACCGGCGGTGGAAATTACAACACAAATATATTTCTCATGCAAAATAGGACCAATGACACATATTTACACGATGCAAATAAAGTGCTGAAAAACCTTTCTTTTGGGGATACCATTGTGATTATGTGGTTTCAGTGAAGGTTAATGCCACATGGGGAACTTGCAACTCTGTATAACCAAGATGAAGATAGTATAGAAAATGCACTTGGGTAGAAACCTGGGTGTGTGACAGGCTGCTAGGAAAAAACGAAAACAGGAATGACAGAAGTATATTTTCTTTTATATACAAAAATGAAGGCCCCAGGTATGATTTGCTGAAGTAGCCATCCACAAGATGTTAAATTACTTTTCCTTTGCTTTGGTTAAAACAGTCTAGGAACGGCAATCAGTTCCCCTTCTACGAAGAGCATATAAACACAGCGACAGGACTGCTTTCAGGAGAAAATAAACAACATTTAAGAAAAGAAATTAAATTAGTTTTAAACTAAAACATTTACCAATAAATAAGTTTCTTAAAAAGGTAACATCTTCATCCTACAATTATGGGCATAACATATACAAAAAATAAACTTTCTCTCACAATAATAATAATTACAGGTGTTAATGCAACGAGCTAGGAAATGAAATTACTTTAATGTGTTAAGAAAAAAAAAAATCCTAGCAACCAAAAATAAATTTTAAAAATCGACATTTTTTTTGAAAATGGTACATTCTAAAAGAACTAATTCTTTATTACAGAACATAATTCAAACTATTGTTGGTATTTCAATGTATTCCTAAAGAAATGTTTAAAAAGAAATTTCGTACACCAGAATTGGAACAGCACTTATAATTCAGTTTACAGCTATGAAAAGGCAATCATCTTCCACTTAAAACTGTAACCCGTGATGAAATATACGTCAAGAACATAAACATTTGGTCTGACAATCTTTAATACTGGTTGAAAACAGACTGATGTTTGTTGCTGATGGGAGATATCGTTAATCCAATGTGCAAAAAAAGTGCAGCTGTCTATTTGTACTTGAGATATGTAAGACCAATGCTTCTGTACTATTTACACAGGTAAAAGATTTTAAACATAATGATTTCAGGAAGGACACTGCATCTTCTTTATGGATAATCACGTGCTACCGAGAGCCCAAAAGCTTGATGACACTCTTTAATTTACACAAACGTATCCAAAGAAGTATACCTGTTCTTGTCCTAATTTTGATCCTAAACAAAAACCCAATTTCAAAATCAGGAATTATTTTGAGCTAGGAAATCTTGGACTTGTTGCAAATGTGCAAATCTTGTCTCTGAGAGCCAGGTTCCTACACTCCCTTTTCTAATCCTGTCACCACTGATCCAGCCCACAAACCCCATCAGCTGCAGAGTAGCAATACCCCAAATAAGAGTAAAAAAAAACTCAGCCCTCAAACCACCCACATGCCTTCTGGTCATGTGACATCTTTAGGGGCAGGTACAGGCAATCAAAAAGGATGAAGAAACACTTCAGCAAAGCAACCATTATTTGTCCACAAAAACCATGAAAAACAGTGATAGAAAATTAACAAACCAAATATATAAATCTGACACCATTTTGCATTTCCAGAACTTGTTTTCCTATCTGTGCACGCAGGGTTCTTGGTCAACCACCCACCCGTATTTCCTGCGTCTACACAAAGTACTTTTACTAAAGTTCTTAAAAATGTCGCCGTGACCCGTAAGTCACACAGAATGGTGATGGTCAGGAAATCAATCCACTCAATTATCACTCTGTGCGGTGCACTCCCTGGCGCAGCAGGCAGAGAGGGGAACTTTTAAAAACGGACAGAAGTCTCTCACTTCTGAACTGGGCCCAGGAGTTCTCAAATTAAAATCAGAAATCATAAAAAAAAGGGGGGGGGGCGGTGGAGGGGGCCGGGTGCTTACTGGCAACATTAACACAAGACACCAGACGGGACAGTGAAACAGTTTGGTCAGAACCAAGGAACGGTTATTTCCTTGCAAAGTTTTCCAAACACCCAACCAAGCACTGCCTTATGTCCAGCGAGTACAAGTTCTTGGTAAGTTTCGCCAAAACGTGGAGGCTGGCGTTCATGGGTCGGGATGCGGGCTGCGGATACAGGGTGCTGGGCATCCCGGCCCCCCGCCTCTAGCTGCAGGCGATGGTCTCCAGCTGCTGCTCGGCCTCCGCGGCCATGGCCGCCGCCTGCAGCTGCTCGGTCTCGCTCTGCATGGCGCTGGGGGTGACCTGCTTGCGTTCGCTGTGCATGTTGTTCTCGTGCCGCTTCAGGTCGGACGCCTTGGCGAAGGCCTTGGTGCAGGAGCCGCACACGAAGGGCTTCTCGCCGCGGTGACGGCGCTCGTGGTCCTTGAGGTGGGACTTGTGCTTGAAGGCCTTGTCGCACATGTGGCAGGCGAAGGGCCGCTCGTTGCTGTGCACCCGCTCGTGCTTCTTCAAGTCCGGGGCGCGGATGAACGACTTGCCGCACACCTCGCAGCTGTAGGGCTTGTAGCCCGTGTGGATCTTCAGGTGCTCCTTCAGATGCGCCTGCGTGGTGAAGCCCTTGGTGCACATCTCGCACACGAAGGGCCGGTCGGCCGTGTGCAGCTTCTCGTGCTTCCGCAGCCGACCCTCGTCCGAAAACGTCTTCCCGCAGGCCTGGCAGGCGATCTGCTCCCGATGGTGCCCGTACAACAGGTATTCGAACTTCATGTCGCTGGCCGCCGTGGTCCAGCCTGGGGTCTGCTCATCCTTCACTTCGCTCATCCCGTCATTAAATGTTAAGGCCTGAGGGGTCTGGGACCCCAGGTCCTTGGACTCGGGCGTCTCCATGGACTCCACCTCCTGGCCGTAGCAATTGACCTTCCGCACCTCCTCGCTGCCCAGCTCTTTCAGGATGGCCTCCTGCACCCTGAGCGTCGTGGTGGGCGATTTGCCGTCCTCCTGACTCGGGGGGGTGCCTTCTACCGTGTCATCCGAGGGGCTGTCGTCCTGGTCTCCGATTTCCTCCACGTCGTCGTCCTGAGGGTCGGCAGCATCCCCAATGGGGCGGTTGATCTTCAGGCAGTACTTGCTTTTCGACTGACCGTTGTTTTCGTCCGGGCTGGACACGTCCCGCTTCTGAGAGCAGAGTTTATCCAGGAATCGGATGCCGAGAATCTGACCGGATGACATCATTAAGTTAACATCTTCTTTTTTCACGGAGATCTTTGCCGTGTACATGTAATTCAGGACCTCTTCAAATATATCGGAACGGAGGAAATCTATTTCTATTACTGAGGAACTATCTACCTCAAGTTTCTTGAAAAGCTTTTTAAAGTAGGTGCTGCAGGCAGCGAGGACACACCTGTGCGCTCTGAACTTCACATCCTCGACCACAATCGCGATGTCACAAAATTCTCCTTCCAAGCGTTGCTCGTTGAGTGTTTTCAGAAACAGAGTTTTATGATCATCGTCATTATATTTAATGGTTTCAGACATACTGATGAAAAACTCCTACAAGAAAATGTTTACAAAGAAAAAGAATTTTGGTAATTATGAACAGTACTTTTTATAAGAATTTCAGGGAGATTTTCATTTTCTGACCACTTTCTGGTTCCTAACAATTTCAGAAAAGTCACTGTCAGGAGGGGTTCAAGAACAGGAGGAGAAAAGACAGATCCAAATTTAGAGATTTCCACACTGTTCCTTCTACTTATCTTCACTGTACTCAGCGTATGCTTACTCATAATAACAACAACTCCTACTGAGCGCGCAATACGTGCCTGGCATTGTGCTATGCACTTTTCATGTCTTCACAAAGGCAGTGATCAAATGACCTTGAGAGATAAGCACTGTTATTACCCTACTTCATGGATGAATTGAGGAACCTGCCCGATATTCTAGCTATTTAGTGGACCATCAGGGCTCTAGCTCCAAAACCAGTGCTTCCTGATAACTAGAGGTAATAATGACAACTCAGCTTCAAGGTTTAAGAAACTGTCTCTGGCAAGCATCCGCCAGTGCCGTCTGCTATGTCTAATTTCATGCCGAGGAAGATTCAGTAAAATAACTAGCAGCTCTCAAGGTTCTGTTTCCTTGACGGAAGAGACAGATCACTCCGCAGACCCAGAGAGGGTAATCATTTCCAGAACACTCCATTCAGAGTTATCCTCTGGTTTTTTCACACCAGTGTTGAGCTACTTCTGAACAAGGGGCAAAGTTTAATAGGACCCTCAGAGAATCAGATGACATTTGGGAAGACAGTGACAAGCAGCTTCATTCCCCCTTGGATGCCAGTCTATCTGTCATCCGGATCAAAGTGTCATCAGAACTGGATGCACGTGACAAGTGCGGCAGGGGTTTTATGAGCAAATGATATGTAGAACTGGCAGGGAAGACATCTGCCACGTGTTAAAGAAGTGATCTTTTTTAAAAATAACATATCCTGTGTATTTCTTTTCAAAAACCTTGTTTTTCTTTTATTCAACCAAGCATAAGTATGAGGAAAATACCTAGTCCCCTAAAGAATGCTAATACATAACTGAGAGACATTTTAAAGCTGACACCAATAATATTCTAAAGACTTAATATGCAAAGTCATAGTTACCATGAACAACTCAGGCTATTATCTTAACGCTTTAAACACCAAAATCTTCGGATCAGAATAACTCTGATCAGGGGCACGCCAGTCCTACAAGAGAAAAGGACATAGGAGAGTAAAGTTGGCTCTTTCCCTACCCCCAGTTGTAAACAAGAATGTTTTCAAAAATTGATTTTTAAAAAGAAACTTTCCTTTTTTGTCCTGTCACTGGCACCTGTACCCATTTTCAGGTTGGGAACAAAGAGGAGGGTGGCTGGCAGCGTCGGGTTCAGCTCTGAACAGATATGAAGGAGAAAAGGTAAGGGCTGGAGCACTAGCAGCCTGGAGGGGGTGTGTGACAGGAATGGGAAGGAGGGGCTGGGGAACCACTAAGGGATTCCCCCCACAAAGCCTCCCTCTGTATTTGCAAGGATTTTTATTGCTGCACAGATAGAGTAAAAGCTGGTAAGTACCTCGTTCCCCTACCATTTCCTGCTGGATTCACAGCCTTCCACATTTTTTTCTACTTGGCTTATATAAACATAGACTATATATTTTTTACATCGATATATATAGACAAAGTTAAGAAAAGTACATATACTCAACAGTTAACAGTGAGGGAGAGAGAACAGTAGCTGTTTACTTCTATCCACTCTTCTGTATGATGTAGTATAGTTACTTAAATCACTCTGGTCTTGAAGCTTGCATTAGAGAACTCCAGGTGTGTCTGCCTCTCTCCCTACAGGGAAGCTCAAAGGATTCTAGATTTTTTCCAGTTTATTTATTTTTTTTTATTTTTATTTTTTAAAATTTTTTCCAGTTTAAACTCCATTTTGCAGACCAACATCCTGAAAAACATCAAGCCTTCTCTACTGAACCGTGATCACACAAACTTGAGTGTGGCAGAACCAGAGTCCTGAAAACCTTCTACAGAAAAGCAAAAACATCATTAAGCTGCCTAAAGTGGCAGGCTGTTTTCTTATTTGCCAAGTGCGAGGACTGGGCAGAATAATTTCTAAGGGTGCACCCCAGCCTGTAGCCATCTCTCTGGAGCTTGTGGGATAAAGGTGCATGGACCGGGTACAGGAGAGGCGTACAGTACCCATGGCAAGGTACTTGGATTTTTTTTTTTTTTTTTAAGCCTATGTGTTATTTTGCTCCACTCTCTCTCCAGATCTCCATTTCCCCCCCTCTGTTGAGATGTTCCCATTGCTAAGTTCAGGTGAGTCAAAAGGGAAGATCCCCGTTGCCAGTATACCTACAGGTGGAGGGCAAGATGCCGCCCCAACCACACCTCCTGGACGAAGCTGGCCCTGCATGTCGTTTCTCCAAAGCGCCGGCGCGGGGGCCCCCGCTAAGGCGAACCTACAGAAGCCGCGGCGACCAGCCGGCCGCCTCCCCGACCCCGGGGCCGCCGCGACAATGGCGGCGGCACCACTTCCCGGTCGAGAGCTCGCCGCTTCTGGATGGGGAGGGAGCAGGGAACCGAGCGCAGGACCCGGGCCGCCTCCGGAGCCTCTCCAAGCCTCGCTCCCATCCCGCTCGGCCCGGGAGGTGGGGACCGGGATCCAGCGGCTGGCATTCCTTCCCGAACAAAAGCTCCGGCCCGGGAAGCCGGGCGGAGCACCAGCCGTTTTCCCTTTTAGAATCGGGCTCTTAGGCGCGGGCTAGGGCCGCGGCTCCTAGCGCTAGAGGGAGGACCCACGGCGGCCCCGGCGGCGGAGATCGGGAGCGGGCGTGCGGCCGGGCTCCGCAGCCCCGCGCCGCGCCGCGCCCCGCTCCGCCCGCGAGCCCGGAGCTCGCGCCCCGCGCACTCCCCGGCCGGCTCGCGCCGGGCCCTCCCCCGCCCTCCCGCGGCCGGGGGCGGGGGCGGCGCGCGGCCGGCTTCCCGAGCTCCGAGGGCGCTCCCGGGAGTGCGAGCGCGGGGGTCCCGGCCCCCTCCTCCACGGGCTGCTGGGGGGCGGCGCGGCGGGGCCCGCGGCGCGGAGGGGCGGCGCCCGGCGGGCCGCGCTCGGCGCCGGGCTCCGGGCCGTCCCCACCCCCATCGCGGTGCACTGCGGCGGTGCGAGCGGGGGCGGCCATAAACTCCGCCGCCGAGGCTCGGCGAGCGCGCGCGCGGGGCCGCCACTGTCGCCGCCTGGCCGCTGCCCGAGCCTGCTCGCCGGCCTGCGCGGCCCCCGGAGCGCCCCGGCCCCACGGCCGGCCCCGCTCGAGCCGCGCCACCGGGGCCGCCCGCACCTCCTGGAGCTGACGGGTGCCCCCGAGCGCGGCGAGAACGCGCTTCTTCCGGGCAGCCCCGCCGCGCCCGCCGCCCCCGCGCCCGCCTCGCGGCCGGCCCGGGCCCCTTCCGCACCCCCGGCCCGCGCTTACCTGCAGCCTGGCACAGCCACAGACACTCGCCGTGGGCTCCCCGCGCTCGCTGCACGCAGGCCGGGGACGGGATGGACGCGGGGCGCGGGGGCACGGTGGGTGGCAGTGTGTTTTGGATTTTTTTTTTTTTGGAGTTTGGGGAGGGGGCGGGGTGGGGGGGAAATCGTGCACGTCCCTGATGGTAGCAGCCCTCCTCCTGCACGGGCACAGAATGTCTAGCCGGCCGCGAACACCCCCACCGGCACCCCCCCCTTCCCGTGCATGCGCGGTGCGGGCCAGGGGGAAGGCGCGCCGCCGGCTTGCGCAGGCACGGAACCCGACCGGGCCTCTAAATGGGCGAGCGGGGAAAGGGTTAATCCGGGACCTTGCGACGCTTTCGTTGGAGTCTACGGGGCCGCCCCCGGAGGGCCCTGGCCTGCGCACGCGCGCGCACGCGCGCGGGTTGGGGCGCGCGGAGCCCGCGCGCGGGAGAAGAGAATGGGCGGGGCCGGGGCGGGGCTTAGGAGCGGAGGAGCGAATGCACGAGCGCCGCTCGCGGGCACCCGCCCCGCCTGCCGCTCCCGCCTCCCGCTCGGACTCCCGAGCTCCCGCCCGCGCCCGGCGCCGGCGCCGGCGCGGCACCGGGGACGCGGGAGCCCTGCGCTCCCGTGCGTGTGCATGTGCGTGGGCAGTGCCGCCCTCGGGCGCGCGCAGGGCGGGCGCCGCGGCTGCGGGGCTCGCCCGGGAGTCTCGGACTGGCGTTCCGGGCACCCTGCCTTCCGCGCTCGCCGGAGACAGCGAGACGCGCGCTCGCGGGCGTTGGGTCTTAGCGGGTATCGCCGCCGCATTTTGTCTATGGGCGAGTTATAGGCGCTCAGTAAGCGTTTGTAGAAGAGATGCAAAGGTGGTATCTTTTCATTTGGGCTGTAAGGGGCGATCCCAGTCCCAGAGAGGAAAGGGATCGCATACACACACACCCCCCAAAGCTCAGGAGCCAGTCAGGGACGCGCCCACGCTCCCGCATCCCCCCGGAAACTCGCAAGGAGACGTCTCGGGGCTGGAGGCCGAATAGCCCATCCCTGGCGGTGGAGCCCCTGGGTGAGGCTTCTTTTGCAGCTCGCTCGGAGAGCTCTGATAACTCAGCGCCGTTTCTACATCCCTGTTGAGCAGAGTAACGACTCCTGTGCTGTGGGAGCATCACCTTGCGGTGACGGTGCTGGGGAGTCCCTCCCGCTCCCCCGTTTTCTGCTCATCTATGCACAGGAAGCTGGACGCTGCCGCGGCTCCCCCGTGTCGCTTGTGCAGCTTTATCACACTTGTTTTAACAGCGTTTAGCCAGAACATTAGTAATTCGTATCTAAAAATTAGAGCAGGACCATCCTTGTGGGCTTGTGCGATAATTACAAAAATTAATGCTTGTAACGGGTCCATCATACACCTTGAAGAAATTATATTATGATTTGTGTTTAATTCCAAAGAAATTCTGTTCGTCCTGAGGTGATTTGTTGTACTAATTGATGTCGGTTTCAACGTTTCCAAAGGTGCTTTTTATACACATCCTTTTTGATGTTCACAAAAGCCTGAGGGTTAGTGGGTCTGTTGAATGAAGCGAGGTAGAATAGACCAGTTCTAAAGTCAGACATACTCAGCTCAAATAATGGGTATATGATCTAGCTTCCCTAAACCTCACTTCTTGTTCTCTGATACGAGCAGGAAATTGTGAGGATTAAATAGAGTAATGCTCAATTAGGTGGTTAGCTCAAATACTAGCGCTATGGTGTTAAGTGACCTGCCAAGTCTGTCTGGATAGTGGGTTTCAATGGCAAGAACAGAACCAGAACCACCAGGGGTCAGGTCCACACTAGATCCTAGGCGGCCCACGTCCCCTCTGATGCCACGATGGGCCTGATTATTGTTATGTGTTTCTTTAGTCACTAAGTGGTGTCTGACTCCTTTGCAATCCCAGACTGTAGCCCACCAGGCTCCTTTGTCCTTGGGATTTCCCGTAGCTTTTAAGGTTACATTTCAATCCTGTCTGTGTTTTTATAGGGGGATAACAATAGAAGTATACCATAGGATTATGTTATCAAGCAATAAAGCTGTCATTTCATTTAGCAGTGTGTGGGCATAGCTCTCTTAGTTAGGGTTCATTTGATGCAACCACTCCCTCCATACCACTTAATTGCATAGCTTTATACACTCATTCTGCATATATTGATTACCTATCTACTATGTAAAGACTGTCTCTTGGCATATGGCTAGGTAAAGTCTTTCAGGATTTGACAAATCTGATCCAATTAAAATGGCTCAGAAGAGGTCTTGAGCAGCAGAATGTAGTTCTCAAGTGACAGATCCTTGACATCTTGATTTTGCATTAATCATTCTGCTTTTTCATTTGCTTTTTGCGCTCATTGCCTGGGCTCTGACCGACTATCCCTTACTGCATGGGAATCATGGGATGAGTGTAAACGACAGAGGAAATTCTGTGGGCTGGAGGAGGGAGGAGGGGAAGCTACAAAGGAAGTGCCTGACCCACACCTGGCAGCTCGCCTTAACACAGCAACCTTACCTCGGCGCCACCCAGCATCCCTTAGGCCCTCCATAAATACGGGCTGACAGGTAAGTGATGACTCACGCAGCACTGTAGGGAGTTACAAGGACATGCTGTGGGGTTGATGTGGGCTCAGGACCTTCTGAAACTCACAGATCTGAGGCCCTTGAAGGAAGTCTTCTGGCTCTCCTGCTCCGATTGCTGTCACTCTGTGGGACTCTGAAGCCAACAACTATGCTGGGAACACACTGTTCCTCCCCTTAGGGTGCTCATGGCTGCCTCCTAACTGGAACCTGCTTGTAAGGTGGTTTAGTTAAGAATCTGCCTGCCAATGAAGGGGACATGGGTTTGATCTCTGGGCTGGGAAGGCAACTAAGCGCTGTGCCACAACTACTGAACCTGTGTCTAGCGCCTGGGAGCTGCAACCACTGAACCCACACATTCTGAACCCATACAAAGCCTGCATTCTGGATCCTGGGCTCTGCACCAAGAGACGCCACCACAGTGAGAGGCCTGTACACCACAACGAAGACCCAGTATATCTGAAAATAAATAAAAATCTAAAAAAAAGTAATTGTAAGGCAGGAGTCTGGGGCGCCAGTGCCTAGAATGGCTTTGGAACGGCCCCCGAGGGACATGGGTGATGTTAGATCATTTGCATGGAGTTGAGTCTCTGTCACACTGACCTTGGGCCCTCTGATCAGTGGAAGATGTGCAGAAAAGTGGGTACCATGTGTTCTGAACAGAGGCTTTGAGAAGCGGCTTGTGTTCCCCTCTCCCGCCTAGGTTTGTGTGGTCTTCTGTGAGGACTGGGCCTAGGTTGCCACTGTTTCTTCTGCCTGGGCCCTCAAATGACAAGCAGGCCTCAGAGAAGGAAGCTGACCTGAAACCCAAGCCCTGCCAAGCCCAGGCAGGCGACAGCTCATCCACAAACTCATGAGTGAGAAAGAAACGCTTGCTTCCTTAGGCACCGGAAGGCTGTGTTTTATGCTTGGTCATTGCAGCCAAACGTGAAATACCTGCACAAGGAAAAGGGTCCCGCCAAGTACCAGGAGCACTGTCCCCTTGCTGCTCGGGAAACACTGCACACGGTACATGCATCGGAAGCTGACCTAATCCCGGATGATGCGGAGGTATGGAAACACACATTCAAACATGATCACATGAGTAGTTTTACAACTGCACATTCTGATAATGCTACTATTAAAAAGGTACAAAGCTCAGGATGTCATGAAACAGAGGACTCAGTCTGGTTGCGAACTCAGTGAAAGCTTCTTCGAAGATGGATATTTGAGACCAGAAGAGTGAGGGGAGACAGGCATCTTTGGGGTTGGGGGCTAGCATTTCAGGCAGACAGGGAATAGCATGAAGGAAAAGATGGAAGAGACTTGGTGGGTTGAGGCTCTAGGGGAGGACAGAGTGACCGAGGCTCAGTGGGCGTGAGACAGGTCAGTGGAAGAGTGGAGCTCGGCAGAGCAGAGGCTTTGCCGTCCACAGTGAGGGCTGTGGATTTTATACTATGCACAGTGAGCGCCATCAGAGGGTAAACTGACATTTACTTGAGTAGATATGTTAATCGTATAACTAGGGTAAATGCAGGCTATGGAAAGCAGATGTAGACTTTGAATTTCAAATACCTCCAATGGTGTGACTGACTGCTCATGTAAAACTTTTCTCATAGTTCAGGTTATGGGAAATGATTTTCTGACACCAGCAACTGAAATCCTATCTTTCTTTATCTAGAAATAAAAGTTAATAATTCCCTCATGAAGTTTTACTTTCGAATGAAATACATTCATCACGCTATCCTAAGAAAAGATTCTGATCAAACTTCCATTTGAATGACTATATGAGGACTTAACAGCTTTGAAATGAAATGAGTGAAAATGCTGAATTAGCAGAGATACAAAACACTGCTCTATTTCTGGATCAAGATAAGAAATTTGTTATTAATAGATAGTAACAGTGGAAATACTATATACTATCTGGAAATCAAATAAAAATAAAGCTAACTACTGATGAGATTCACATTTACAGAATACACATTTATAGAACATTATCCTAAGAATTATGTTCCTATGAGGTTTTCACTGGAGTTACTGTATAAACACTTAAATGATAGCAATGAAACCAAAAGAGAAAAAGCTCAAACTCATTTTAGAAGAAAGATCAAAAATTATTATTGCTGTGTTTCTGGATGATTTCAGTGGTCTTGTTAAGAACAAAAATACCTGAATTATACTACCTAGAAATAAAATAAAATGGAAGCAATTAATTGATAAGATTCACATTTAAACAATCTACAGTTATAAAACATTATTCTAAGAATTCTAATTATATCAGGCTTCCACTTGAACCAGTGTATAATCTCTTAATTAACAGCAATAAAAGTAAGGGACAAAAAAAGTTTTCTTCAGTAGAAAGAGGGGAAAGGCACCTTGCTATATAGTTCTGTATCTTCAGAAATATGCTTATTGAAAGATGGGTCAGCTTACAAGATACTTCACTCTTGTTTTCCAGCTTTGTAGATACGAGATTTAATTGAGCCTTGCTATGGACATTTCTTATTGCCCATTTTGGCTATGCTGGGCCAGAGAATTCCCTTGGTGGAGTGAATTTCTGGGGAGGTTTATTCTCATTTTCGAGAGGAAGAGAAGAACAGGGTATCCTCAGCAACTGCCCCTTGGAACTTCTCTGTCATACCTGACCTCTGAAGAGAGAACCTAAGCTAACGGCAACCTTTCAGGTGGGAGGAGTGAATCAAAAAAGTTCCGAACATGTTCCAAGGTCAGGAGCATAAGGACAAATTTTGCTTTGCCCATGGGGAAAAACTGTTGCACAAAGATGCATTGGCTGCCACCATATGACCCTGCAGTCTCACTCCTGGGCATATATCCAGAGAAAATCATGGCTCAAAAAGACACATGCACCCCAGTGTTCACTGAAGCACTGTTTACAATAACCAAGACACAGAAGCAACCTAAATGTCCATCAACAGAGGAATGGATAAAGAAGATGTGCTACATGTATACAATGGAATATTACTCAGCCTTTGAAAGAATGAAGCAATGCCATTTACAGCAACATGGATGGATCTAGAGAATGTCATACTGAGTAAAGTAAGTCAGATGGAGAAGGAGAAATATCATATGACATCCCTTATATGTGGAATCTAAAAAGAAATGATACAAATGAACTTACTTACAAAACAGAAAGAGACTCACAGAAAACAAACTTATGGGTGCTGGGGGGAAGGGATAGTTAGGGACTTTGGGAAGGTCATGTCCATGCTGCGATATTCAAAATGGATAACCAACAAGGACCTATTGTATAGCACATGGAACTCTGCTCAATGTTATGTGGCAGCCTGGATGGGAGGGGAGTTTGGGGGAGAATGGGTTCTTGTATATGTATGGCTGAGTCCCTTCACTGTTCATCTAAAACTACCACAACATTGTTAATTGGCTGTACCCCAATAAAAAATGTTTTTGATGTTAAAAAGAAGATGGAGTTGGCTGAGTGAAAGGATCCTTCCCCTGTAGGCTTGAACTTGGTGGGGAATCTGGTCTACCCTGGGTAGACCTTCACACCGAGACAGCTTTTGTCTTCCTCCTCTTGAAGCTGGTCATCCAGAGGATGCTCTCCCGGTTCTCTTGGGTTAACATTAGAGGAAGCTGGGTGAAGGGTTTATAGGAACACTTTATATTTTTGATAATGTCTGCATATATATTATTATTTCAAAACAAAAAGGTTTTCTGTGTAGGTAATTATTTTTCTCTGGTTACCTTCAAGATTTTTTCCTTTAGTTTTCAGCATTTTAATTATGATATTTCTGGGGATGCATTTTATTAAGATTATCTGATTTGGGATTTACTGAGCTTCTTGAATCTGTAGGTTTATAAATTTCTGTAACTGGGAGAACTTTTTGGCCATTATTTCTTCACATTTTTTCCCCCCAGCATCACATTCTTTCTCCTCTTCTGAGATTCTAATGACTCAGACATTGGATTAAAATTTTTTTTTTCTCTTAGGATTATAAGACTTCTCATTTTTAAAAACATTTGTTTCCCTCTTGTTCAGATTGAATAATTTCTATTGCTCTATCAAGTTAACTGATTTGCCCCTTTTTCATCTCCAATCTGCTAGTTAGCCCACTCAGTGAGATTTTTCATCGGTCTATTTCAGTCTAAAATTTGTTTTTTTCTTTTAGTCTTCTCTTTCTTTTCTGAGACTTTCTAGTTTTGTATTTAAGAGTGTTCCTAATTGTTTGTTGGAGAATTTTAATAAAGCTGCCTCTAAGTCTTTGTTACTTAATTCCAGCATCTCTGTCATCTCACTGTTACTTTCTGTTGACTGTCTTTTTAGAAGTGAATTGAGATTTCCTGGGTCTTTTCATACACAGTAATTTTGGATTGTGTCTTAGGCATTTTAAATACTATGTTACAAGACTCTGGGCCATGTGAAATCCTATGGAAAAATGTTGATTTCTTTTTCTTTAAATTTTAGCAGACAATCAGCTAGGTTAAGTTCTGGTCAGTTTTTAACACATGTTCAGAGGGTGCTTGCTTGGTCATGTGTGCTCAGTCAGTGTCTGACTCTTTCAGACCCCTTGGACTGTGGCCTGCCAGACTCCTCTGTCCATGGAATCTTCTAGGCAAGAATGCAGGAGTGGGTTGCCATTTCATACTCCAGGGGCTCTTCTGGATGCAGGGATAGACTCTGGGTCTACCCACATTGCAGGCAGATCCTTTACCATCTGAGCCACCGGAGAAGCCCCCTTCTTGGTATATTTGGATGCTATTCAGATCTGTCACAAGTCTTCTTATGCATTGGCCAGCGTTGGACCTAGGCGGCAACCATTAGTTCAGGATCACATCCTTCCATGTGCAGCTTGAAGGTGAACCTAGGATTTATAAACAGCTTTATGGCATTGCTCTCCTGGACTTCTTTCTTTCTGTGGCTGCCTGGTAACTTCTGCCTTGCTGGGGCTCCTTTCTCTATCCTTCAACCAGAAATTGGGGGCACCTGCACGGCTGCCCCTGCATCGAGAGCCAAGCAGTAGGAGAACCAGAATGAAAAAAAATTGGCTTGCTGATAAGGTTGCTTGTTTTCTTTCTTTTTTTTTCTGTTTTCTTTTTTTTTTTCCATTTATTTTTATTAGTTGGAGGCTAATTACTTTACAATATTGTAGTGTTTTTTGCCATACATTGACATGAATCAGGTTGCTTGTTTTCTGATGCATTTATTTCAAAGAGCTCTGTCTACATTTCCTCATTAGGACTGCTTTTCCCTTTTCAACATATTTGTCTGTGTTGTTTTACTTACATTCAGTTCTATGTATTTCTTAGGTTTCTTTATGACTTCCTTTTTAACTTATGTTATTTAGTAATCCAAGTGTGATAAATGTTATCTTGTTTCAAATTATATGGAAATTGAGTTATCTTTTCTTGGGTGGCTTCTTATTTTGAAAGAACACAGTAAGAAGAATTTCTATATTTATTTTGTATGTCGCTCAGTGATGTCCAACTCTTACGACCTCGTGGACTATAGCTCGCCAGGTTCCTCTGTTCATGGAATCATCCAGGCAAGAATATTGGAGTGGGTTGCCATTTCCCTCTGCATAGATATTTATTTTACCTTTATCCAGATTTACAGGAGGGCTTCCCAGGTGGCACTAGTGGTAAAGAACCTGCCTGGCAATGCAGGAGACATAAGAGATGTGGGCTTGACTCCTGGGTTGGAAGATCCCCAGGAGGAGAATATGGCAAGTCACTCCAGTATTCTTGCCTGGAGAATCCCATGGACAAAGGAGCCTGGAAGACTACAGTCCATGGTTTTGCAAAGAGTCAGACACAACTGAAGTGACTCAGCATGCAAATTTACCAGTTGTTAACATTTTGCCACCATTTGTTTAATGTTTATTGAAGAGGAAATGACAAAACACTCTAATTTAATGATGACCATATTCTTCCAGGCAGATTCTAGCAAGGCTTCAGATTCCTGGAATTAAAATTTTCTAAGGGGAAGTGACAGTGGTGGGTAGATCATGATGGCAATAAAGAGGGGTAGTAGGTTGGATAGTTAGATAATTAGATAGTCACAGCTATGGGCTTTTATGGAGAAGAGAGGGGGAAAGGTTTGCGAAGAGAAGGTGGATACCTCTCAGCTCTAGGCAGGAGCACAAACAGTCACTGTCCAGAGGGTTACAGGGAGCCACATCCTCTGGTGAGGACCAGAGTCCAGCAGATGCCTGAGAGCAGTCCTTGTCAATCTTGGCTACTCACAGTCATCACCTGGGGGACTTTAGAGATGCTTCCCCTGTGGTCTCACCCTCAGAGTTTCTAATTGTCTTGGGGTGTAGACTGAGTGATCTGGACTTACAACAGCTCTCCAGGTGATCAGAAGGTACAGCCACCCATGAAAATCAGCAAAGAGGAAGGGGCCAATCAGGGACATTCAGAGTGTCGAGAGATTTACATAAGATGATTCTTTTAAGATATTAACACAATTCCTGGAACAGAGTCTGCTGTTGGCTTCCCTCTTCAGGCTCCAGTGCTTAACTTCTGGTATGACTAAGTAGGGAACATTTGCTCTGCAGGACAGGGTTGACACTAAATGGATAAGGACATCTCAGTGGAATTCTTCACTCCATCACATTAATATCTCTACAGCCCTCATCCATCTTTCATGATCGGCTCATAGTTCTTTCCAGATATGAGCTATTCCTCAGCTTCCATGCTTTACAAATGAGACAAGCAGATAAGGTCAAGTGGAGTAAGTAGAAAGTTCATTTTCTCCTCTTAATCTAGTTGATGACTCACACAGATTTGTCTGTATAACTAGATACCACTTTGATTCTAAATTCTTTGGGATGAATAGGTTGAGCATGAATTTCAGCCAGTTGATCTATTAGCTGCTACAATATTCAAACTGTAAAATAATAAATGTAACAGATGACCCTAAATATTCCATGACTATCTTTATGCTTAGGGAATAAGCTAATATATTTTCCCATGCTTCTCTTATCTGATATTAATAAAAGTCACAGTCTCAATCACCAGTTAAAAGAGGAACAATTCAACAAGAGTCTTAAGAAATTCATCAAGACACATAAATCTTTTCAGAGTTAATATTTGAGCCAGTTCTGTAATAGGAAAAGGAAGTGATCTGACAGATTATGTCATTGGTTTCTCCTACTGTGTCCTCAGCTTTGGAGGGAAACTATCTTTCTAAATAGATCTTTTTGGAGAAATCTACACTATATTTAGGGGCTTCCCTTGTGGCTCAGATGGTGAAGAATCTGCCTGCAATGTAGGAGACCCAAGTTTGATCCCTGGGTGGGAATGACTTCCCACTCCAGTATTCTTGCCTGGGAAATCCCATGGACAAAAGAGCCTGGTGGGCTATTGTCCATGGTGTGGCAAAGAGTTGGACACAACTGAGTGAACACACACATGATTTTCTAAATAAATAAGTATATATGTATTCCAGTTTTCTAAACCTTGGCCTCTAATTTCACTCAAGTGATGAGTGGGCAGGGAAGCCCACATAATACATGAACCATAGAAGATTAATTTTATGCTTTTCCCATAAGCCATGTGTCCTGCATGCATTTTTAGATTTATGATAGATTTTACCAGTCTACTAAATATCTCCATTCTCGGCTACAGTTATCCATTGAAGACAAATAGATCATATTTTACTTTAGAATGAAAAAAAGTAAATGAACAATCCAATTCCCAAAAAACAGCAATGTATTCAATTATGGGGCCATCAAGAATGGGACAGATGCTTCAGGTATAGGAACCCATGATGCTGGAGTGAGAACAGGAGGAAAAGTTTGAGAAGAAAGAAATGAACAAAGAGAGGGAAGGAGAAAGAAGGAACTGCTGGTCAGCAGGCAATCCATTTTATCCACAAGATTTTATAGTTGCCTTATTTCCTTTTATTGTTGTTCACTCAGTCTTGTCTGACTCTGTTACCCCATGGACTGCAGCATGCCAGCCTTTCCTGTCCTTCACTATCTCCTAGAGTTTACTCAAACTCATGTCCATTGAGTCACTGATGCCATCCAACATCTCATCTTCCATTTCCTTTTGTGATCACTCAATTTTAAACTTGAGGAGCAAGTAGGACTTATCAGACTTGGAAATTAATATTCAAATGTTTTCATAATGAATAGAGTACTGAATACACTCTGTACTGATACATTCACTTTGCATGTGTGTGATACGTACACACTCATTGATCATTGTTATGGCCCCTGTGCATTTCCATTTTAGAAGGGGAGAAATTGTTACAGGATTTGAAATCCAGAAGTCCTTCCATGTGGCCTACTACCTCGTTTTACAGATGAAAAGACAAAAAACTAGAGATGTTAGCACCAGCACTTGGAGTTAGTTACTGGTACAGCCTAGAAACAATCTCTGGTCACCTGGTCCTGCCGACCTGCTTGCTGGCTTCTTGAGGGTAAATAATCATAATGTAAACAGTGAATGCCTGTACAGTAGTCGTCATGAGTCAGGAAGTCTTCCAAACACTTCACGTGTATTCATTCATGAATCCTTACAACACTCCAAGAGGTAGGCATCCCCATTTACAAGTGATAAAACTGAAGCACATCGAAATGAAAGAATTTGTCAAACATCATCCACCTAACAAATGGCCAGCCAAGGATCTGAACCCAGATCACCTCACTCCAGGATCTCTTAACCACTATACCAGTCTGCCCTGACTCAAAAGCTGATTTTCTTGCCTCTTAGCTTCATTTTCTCTCTCATGAATAGAAAGCTTTAAACTGTTGTTATTGTCTCAAGCTTTCACAGGAGCCTCAAGTTGCTGGATGTTGACAACATGAAAGAGATTCTCCCAAGTTAAGCTAAAATAATTTTGCTCTCTTGAGACCATTGGGACAGTTGCTGAATTTCTCCTTACAATGGTCCCCTCTACTTTTGCCTTCACAGTGCATTGAAAAGACGCTCCTGGATCATATGTTAACTCTAGAAATGTCCAACTCCTGGGCATATGTCTAGAGAAAACTCTAATTTGAAAAGATACACGCACCCAATGTTCATTGCAGCCCTATTTACAATAGCCGAGATATGGAAACAACCTGAATGTTCAACAACAGAAGATTGTATAAAGAAGATGTGGCATATATAGACAATGGGATATTACTCAGCCATAAAAAGAATGAAATAATGCCATTTGCAGCAATGTGCATGGACCTAGAGATGATCATACTAAGTGAAGTAAGTCAGACAGAGAAAGACAAATATTGTACAATATCACTCATGTGGAGTCTAAAATATGATACAAACAAACTTTTTTAAAAAACAGACTCACAGACAGAGAAAACAAACTTATGTTTTCCAAAGGAAATCTGTCCTGAATATTCATTCATGAAGGACTGATGCTGAAGCTGAAGCTCCAATACTTTGGCCACTTGATGCAAAGAACTGACTCATTGGAAAAGACCCTGATGCTGGGAAAGACTGAAGGCAGGAGGAGAAGGGGGCGACAGAGGATGGGATGGTTGGATGGCATCACCAACTTGATGGACATGAATTTGAGTAAGCTCCAGGAGCAGGTGATGGACAGGGAAGCCTGGCATGCTGCAGTCCATGGGGTTGCAAAGAGTCGGACATGACTGAGCGACTGAACTGAACTGATGTTTTCCAAAGGGGAAAGCTGAGGCAGATTGGGAGAGGTTAAATTGGGAATTTGGGATTAGCAGGCACAGACTACTATATATAAAATATAAACAACAAGGACCTACTGTATAGCACAGGGACCTATATTCAATATCTTATAAGTTATAGTAAAAATGTGAAAAAGAATATATAATATGTATATAAATGAGTTACTTTATTGTGTACTAGAAACTAATACAACATTGTAAATCAACTATACTTCAATTAGAAAAAAGAAAAGAGGTTTCAATTCAGTCATTCTCTGCACAAACGCACATTGAGCACCTGCTATACATAAGGGGTTGAGGACAGAGCTATGAGCAAGATAGACATAATCCTGCTCTCAGGGAGATTGTCATTTGTTCGTGGTAGGGAAGTGGGGATGGAAATTTGAGATGGTAGAGAGAAATGTTCTCACCATACCAGCACAAAGGAGTTAGCTGCTGAAAGAAAAAGAAAAAGATGTAGCAAATTGGAGCTACAGAAATAGTCACCCCGAATAGATTAATAAATTCATGATTAAATACTAGGTAGGATCCTCGTAATGTTTTAGAAGAGACAGTCATCATGACTATGACCATAGTAAGTTGAGTAATAGTGGCTTAGACAATGTAAGTGTCACTTCATTTCTAATATCCCTTAAAAGAAGTCTGTTTGCCAAAGTTTGTTTCCCATATTTCAAAGGGAAATACATATCTGTATTTTAGGGGAAGTAAGTTGCAGAATGTGTGAAATTCAAGAGGGGACACATTCTTTTCTGGTCCCAGATAATCTATCCTCCAAAGACAAAAATTTCCGAATATACCTTACAACATCCTGGCAGTCTCTGGAAGCTGAAAATATTTTAGTGCCTGAGATTTAAGCTAAAAATAATTCTTTCATTTTTATCTGCTGACAAGAGGGAGCTTACGATATCTTCTTTAGTAGACAACAGTCCATGGAATGGGTTATATCTGATAACTTATCTTTAAAAATCTTCATGCAGAATGCTGACTTTATTTTGAGCTTCCAGCTTGTGGGCATGTGTTCATACTGTTCAGATTTCATTATTTATGATTCTCATAGAACTTTAAGAATAGGCAGTTAGACAGGAAATCAAGGCAATTACTTAGTCTCCTAGTCAGCATTTTTATTTATTTATGCTGACTCATAAATTCCTTGATATGGTCACATCATGCCAACTCTTCCTTAATTTGCATGCAGTCCCAAGAAGGAATTATGACCCTGAAATCACAGCCAGAAATCTCTCTTTCAGTTTCTATGACTCCACAGGGCATCCATTGATAACCAGCTTGTCATTTGTTCATTTTTGGCCTTTGCTATTATTTTGTCCCCACACAAATCTCTCGCCAAACGTTTCTGAAAGCAGCACAGTTGTTTTCACTTGGAACAACCCACTGTTGGATGCTTATATTTCTTCAGCCGTCAAATTCAGTAACTTGGTCTGAACTGCTATAGCTCTAATCATGAGTAAATCAACGCTTCATGCGAAATTTCTCATTTTTATTGTCAAGGTGTTAAAGGCAATTGAGAATCATAAAAAGATTTATTCCCCTGCCGAGTAGAAAGGACAGTAATCGAGTATACCCAGAATCATTATAGTCACCACAGCAGCCAGACTGACCTGGAATCCAAATGATCTTTAGAATGCATCATGCATCCCAAGTCTTTTTTTTTCCTGCCATACTTGCTGGTCTTGAAAAAACAAATATTCATCTCAGTAGCCTTTAGTTGAGATGGTCACTATGATTTTTGTACAGTGCTATGAAATTAACATTCACGTGTATATTTCTCGTGGGTCCCCTTTATGTACAGCATGCTATTAGGACGGCAATGGGTTGGTAGAGTTGATATTTTAGAAATGGAATAACTGAGGCTGGGAAGCTAAATGACTCATCCAGGATGATAAAGGTACCAAGTGGCTCTGAGGGTGCTAGAATCCTGACTCCCTGACCATGCCCCCTTCTCTGTACTCCCTTCAACAAACCAAATAAAACAAATGAAGTTAGGAAGTAGAGGCGATGTGTCTGACAATTGAAAAAAGGACCTCAGTTGCTGGGATGGACAAGCAAATGTAACCTTTTGTTTAGTTCTGTTAAAATACCACAATCCTCTAATTTTCATTTGATGTTTGTAGTTCCTGTCCTTTCTTCCACTCCTTTCACCAGTTCCATTAGACAAACATACCCTTTTGCCTAAGGTTGCATTTTCTTTCAGACAATGAAAACAGTATGGGCTTTAGAATTTATCACCTTAGGTTTGAAGTTCAATTCTGTTACTATTTGTGTGACCTAAAGGCATGAAAAGAAAAAAAATCTCTTCCAAGCAAAAGAGAAGGTTTCCCCCATGGTTCAGTGGTAAGAGTTCGCCTGCTGGTGCAGTAGACACACAGGTTTGATCCCTGGTCTGGGAGGATCCCACATGCCATGCAGCAACAAAACCTGTGCACAACTACTGAGCCTTGCTCTAGCGCCTGGGAGCTGCAGTTACTGAAGGCCATGTACCCTAGAGCCTGTGGTCCGCAACAAAAGAAGCCACTGCAATGAGAAGCCCATGCATCGCAACCAGAAAGTAGCTCCCACTCGCCCCAACTAGAGAAAAGCCCACGCAGCAATGAAGACCCAGCACAGCCATAAATAAATAAATAATTTTTTAAAAGAGGGTAGATAAATGAAAAATCACCTCACCAAACTGCTAGAACATTTTTAATGATAATTCCTTATATGCACAGTGCCTGCCACAGTGAAGGTAATCCACAGATGTAAATGCCTTTCCTTTGATATGACCACATTCTGCCTTGGGTGTACATTTAGATTATGTGCTTGTTACAGTGCATTGCAGTGAAGGCCAAGAGACTAAGGGGAAGATGAATTCCAGGGCTAAGATGAATTCAATACACATCCTCTAAGTATAATATTTATCTGTATCCACATGATGAAGCATCTATTAACACACCCAGAGTCTCCTACTGCAGCAAAACACTTGGTAATTTATGTTATTGTTATTTAGTCACTAAGTCATGTGGAACTTTTTGAGACCCCATGGGCTGTAGCCCACCAGGCTCCTCTGGCCATGGGATTTCCCAGGCAAGAATACTGGAGTGGGTTGCCGTTTACTGGTCCAGGGGATCCATCTTCCTGATCCAACCCGTGTCTCCTGTACCGCAGGTGGATTCTTTACCACTAAGCTACCAGGGAAGCCTGTCTGCAAATTTAAGACTTACATTTAGAAGATGGTGAGCAATCCAGAGCCACAGACAGACATGGAAGGGTTTGTGAACCTCAGTGTACCTGGTTAGCCTACCATTTCCTCATTTATTCAATAAACATTTACTGAGTTCCTATTATGTGCCTGGCTTCCTGGAACCTGTGTTCTCAGGTAAAGAAGCATGCAAAAGTTAGGATGGGCATTCTTAAGTTCTAATGTGTCTCCAGTGGGTGTGGGGAAAGATGGGCTTCAAGTAAACTTGGAATCTGTGTAATTTCAAATTGATCTGAGACTGAGTCCCTGAACTGTGGAACTGTTTCATGATGGCAGGTGTCCAGAAGGGGGAGCTAGCCCCTTCCGGTCTGTGTCACCAGTGCTATTTCAATCAGATTTAGGGGCTGGGGCTTCCCAGGTGGCTCAGAAGGTTATAAAGTCAACCTGCAATGCAGGAGACCCAGATTCGATCCCTGGGTCGGGAAGATCCCCTGGAGAAGGGAATGGCTACTCACTCCAGTTTTCTCGCCTAGAAAATCCCACTAACAGAGGATTTGGCCGGCTATAGTCCATGGAGTCACAAAGAGTCAAACTAACTACTGAGCGACTAACACTTTCACTCTGGGGTTACCTATTGTGACCTTCTGAGCAGCTGGCCCCAGAGATCTGGACATATCTGGGTAAATGGGAAAGTGACATAAGAATGTTCCTTCCGATTTTAATCATGAATGTCAAAGGTAAAGGAAGACTTAGATTACCTTATCCTTGCCTCTGTTTTATAGATAAAGAAACTGAGGCTCAGAGAGGCAGAGACTTGCCTTACATATGTAAGTGTGCATCATATTTATACTAAAAATTATGTGTTGCTTATCTGAAATTCAAATTTAACTGAGCACCCTGTGTTGTTATTTGCTAAATGTGGTAACCCTAAGCCTGAGTCATGATGTCCAACAAAATAAAATGTTAATCCAGTGTAAGTTTTGAAATAGTGTGTTCAGCCCTGTTCCTACAGTCATGGTCTTATTTTTAAAGGTCTGTGTAGTATTCTTAACTCATATTATCTGGGGATCTGTAACTTCAAGGATGGGCTTCCCTGATGGCTCAGATGGTAAAGAATCTGCCTGCAATACAGGAGACCCAAGTTCAATTCCTGGATCGGGAAGATCTCCTGGAGAAGGGGATGGCAACCCACTCCAGTATTCTTGCCTGGGAAATCACCCCATGGACAGGGGAGGCTGGTGGGCTGTACAGTCCACAGGATTGCAAAGAGTCAGACATGACTGAGTGAATAACAACTTCAAGGATACCTTTCCTTTGTTGCAATGCAAATGAATTTTAATAATGATCTGAGATCGTTTATATAATTGTAACTAAACTTAAGTATTTGAAATATATATATCTGCCCTATTGAAGAATAATTCTAATTGGTAGTGGGCCCTTTTCTTTTTCAGAATTAGTCTGATAACCATTGAGAAAGAGACTGACATGACATTCAACTCTGAAAATGACTGGATCAGAGGTTCAATGACACATTGTCAGTGCCTCCGATCAAGAGGCTGGTGATTGAAATCTCTGGGACAGTGTCAGCAAGGAGCCCATCCCTTGCTGTTTCACAAAAGCCAACATCCCAGAAATGACTGTTTCTTCTTGTAATAAAAAAGACAGTAAAATCAAAGGGGAAATATTCAAAGTACAATGAAAAGAACTGGCATCGGAAAAGATGACGAGGTGACTGGAGGAAAGTTAGGAAAAGACTTCTAAAGTTCTCCACTGTGGGGGCATTCTAGAATCACTGGCTTTGTCTCTTTTTTCCCCCAAGATTTCATTATATTGTTTTTTAATTCTGTGTTAGTTTCTGCTGTACAGTGAAGCCATATGTATACATAAACCCCCTCCCTCTTAAACCTCCCCCCCACCTTTCCCCCACCTCACCCCTCTAGGGCATCACAGAGTACCGAGCTGAGCTTCCCATGCTTTATAGCATGTTCCCACTAGCTGTCTGTTTTACACATGGTACTGTATTGATGGCAATACAAAGGAATGAAACTGGGTCCTTCGTAGAGATGTGGATAGATCTAGAGTTCATCACATAGAATGAAAAAAGGTCAGAAAAACAAATATTGTATATTAATGCATATATGTGGAATCTAGGACAATGGTGCAGATGAGCCTATTTCCAGGGTGGGAATAGAGATGCAGACATAGAGACTTTGTCTCTTATTCAGTTTCCCTCCCTATGGGACTAACCCTGTGCTTCCTGGGTGTCTGCTGGAAGCCAGCAGAAAGAGAAAAGGTTCACCTGTGAACATGTAAACCCAAGCAGCCCGTGTCTGCATGGAGCAACCCATGACTCAGCGATACTCAAAAGCAAGGTCAGAGGTGAAGCAAACCTGCCTTCTCCAGATGCCTGATGACCTGTTTAATGATCCACCCTGCAAGTTAGTGCCAGTGGGCAAGTGTTCAGGGCAGAGGGAAGCCAGGACAGAAAACCCCTCAATGGGCGCAGTAGAAAAGACACAGGGTCAAAGGTTCTAAGTTTTGGACACCACTCTATCAGCAACGAGCTCTGATTCTGGAAAATTCTTCAGCCTCTCCCTTTATAGAATGATGGACCTGAACAAGGCTAAGCATCCTATCCTATGAAGCTCCAAAGAAACTTAATTTAGCAATAATTACCTTTACTCCAAACCTTCACTTCCCTTGTCCATCTCTCCCCACAACTCTACCCTGACAAAGCCCTCATCTTCCATCAGCCCAAATCTTCCTAATCTTTGCATCACTGCCCCCAGGCTGGTGAGAGGCATGGGAGAAAGTGTCGCTACTAAGAAGGTCGGTGCCACTCCCGACCTACAGCCTGCAGCCTGCAGCCTCCACCCTCACACAGCAAAGGTCTGCCCTTGGCTTCGTGAGACTAGAGAAACCCTGGGCCCCTGCTCCACAGACTCGCTGCTGCTGCAAGGCTCTCGTCTTCCTGTCGCAGTAGGAAAAGGGTCTCTCCCTAGACAATGTTCCACTGACTACCTCCACTGATTACCATTTCCAGGGGGTGTAACTTCCATTTTACTGAGGATTTCCTCAGCATAAAATGCTTATATAATCTAATATTAAAAAAAAAAAAACACCTCCCTTGTCTGTCCTGATGGCCATTTCCTTTCTTGAGTTAAGATCTTTGAAAGGGTGGTCTGTAACCATCATGTCCACTTTCTTATTCCAATTCCTACTTTCACTCACTTAAAAAAAAGTATCTATTTTTAATTGAAGGATAATTGCTTTACAGTACTGTGTTGGTTTCTGCCATGCATCAATATGCATCAGCCATAGGTATACATATATCCCCTCCCTCTTCAACCTTCCTCCCACCGATCCCACCTCTCTAGGTTGTCAGGGAGCGCCGATTTGAGTTCCATGAATCATATAGCAAATTCCCACTGGTTGTATATTTTACATATGATAGTATATATGTTTCACTCACTTGTACCTGGCTTCTGCCCCAGCCACCCCACATCATCACTGCCTTATTGCTGAAGCTGGTGGACATGTTCTAGCCCTTAGGCCTAAAATAGCGCTTACACTGAAATGTCCTTTCTGTTGTCTTTTATGATCTCTCTTTCCCTTAAATGTTAATCTCTCCCACGTAGTGTCTCAAGCTCTTCTTCCTTGGTTGGATTAATTTGTAACTTTCTAGCTCTCATTTTTCCAAAACTGAACTAGTCCTCCAGCTTATTAAACCCTCTACAACCTCCTCAATGTGAGGGAGCCCCAGTTGCTTTATCACCAACATCAGAAACCTTAGCCCCATTCTTAAATTCACCATTTCTCTCACTTTCATTGTAATTGATCACGGAATTGTATCAGTTTGACCTCGCAATGTCACCCTCATTATCAGGCAGATCTGAGTTTGTCATCACCACCAACCATAACATCGCACTGAAAATTTTAGAGGTTCCAGAGAACTGAGAGGAAACAGCCGAGCTCTGTACTGTGGCCCCTGAGGCCTTCTGAAAGCCACCTTTAACATACCACACTGATCCAGCCACTCTCTGCTGTTGTGCTCTCTACTTTTGTCCAAATGAGTGCCTGTGGTCTTCAAAATGTCTCAAGCTGGTACTCACCCAGGGCCTCTGCACATGCTTCTCCGTCTGCTGAATTCTCTCACTGCTTCTCTGCGCCCCATGTCAGCTGACTTGTGTCTGCACAGGCTTCAGACTCCGTTCTGGTGTGTTCTCCACCAAAAGTCTTTCTTGGTGTCCCAGGCTAGGTTGGTCTAGCCCAGTACCTGGAATACAGCAAAACTTTTCAATGTCTTTGGAAGTTCAATCATCTGCTTCCATGGTTTTCTCTTTTAAACAATTCGATTTACCCTAATTTCATATGCCTGGCCTCTAAAGTCTCCAGTTGGCCAAAAAGTTCCTTTAGGGTTTTTCCTGTGACATCGTATGGGAAAACAAACTTTCTGGCCAACCCAATACCTGAGCTTTATTTGTACTTCACTCTCTGCTCTTTGAGTCTTCAGCCCAATTTCAAAGGGGAAGATGCCCTTATGCTTCAGATAATGCTCAAAAGAGGATGGTAGGAGGGGGAAGGTAGTCAGTTTTCTGCTTGGAGCTTAGGAAGAGTGGGTATTACTCTGCTCCCCACATTTGGAGAATTGATGTGGGTAATCAATAGTCAACTGAGAACAAAGCAACCTCAGAAACTCAAGACAGACGATGATGAACAGTACACAATAATTACATAAATGAATCTCACAGACTCAGTGTTGAACAACAGAATCAAGACACAAATACAGTGTTGCTTAAACTAGTGACATAGTGAATGTGAATTTACAAATTTAATAAAAACTACTACACAGATTTTCAAAGTTCTACCATTTTATACTACTTACAGAAGTTAAGAGTTCCAGTTACTCCACATTCTCACATTTTCTCCTGTTTCTTTTCTCCAATTAAAAGAAAAATTAGCCCTTCTGATGTATATGTGTGTAATGTACAATGTATTATTTTAATTTGCATTTTCCTGTTTACAGGTGGTGGTGTTGGTAAAGAATCACCCGATCAATGGAACAGATACAAGAGACCCAAGTTTGATCCCTGGTTTGGGAAGATCCCCTGGGGGAAGGCATGGCAGCCTACTCCAGTATTCTTGCCTGGAGAATCCCATGGACAGAAGAACATTGTGGGCTGCAGTCCATGGGGTCACAAAGAGTCAGACACGACTAAGCAACTGAACTGAACTTTTCCTGTATGAGTTTTATGGTACCCTGTTGAAGAAGCCTTTCTTTATGTCATACTAAAAATGTGTATTATATTTTCCTTTCACATTTATATCTAAAATTCAACTAAATCGATTAATGTGTACTGTGGTGTTGGGGTCAAGATTCATTTTGTATGTTTGGATATCCAATCATCCCAACAACTTTTATTGAACAGGTCATTTTTCCCACCTTGCTTAGTTGTGTGACCTTTTTCAAAAATCAATCATCTATATAAGTGTAGCACTGATTGTAGATTCTCTGATCTATGCCTCTGTTGTATCTGGTGTATTTGGCTATCTTTGCAGAAAAATGACACTCCCTTAATTACTGTAGCTTAATAATAAATCTTCTTATCCACTAGAGTAAGCCCCCCTTTTTTCCCCTTCAATATTTTTTCAGTATTCTTGGCCCTTTGCATTTTCAAATAAAATTTACAACTATCTTGTGCGTTTTACACAAAAGAAACTGCTAGCCTTTTTAAATGAGATTTTATTAAATCCATAAATCTATTTAGGGAGAATTGACTTCCTTAACTTTAATCCATTTATATGAATTTCATGTCTTATATCAATTTTTCCAAATTTTTAATCCATTAATATGTCATTCCATTTATTTTGGTCTCAATAATTTTTCTTTAGTTTTTGGTATGATGGTTTTGCACATTTTTCTTTTGACTTATTTTTTTTAAATTTCTTATATTTGATGCTATTTTGAATTAAATCATTTAAAATCATATTTTCTAACTGTTTGCTGCAGGTAGGAAGAAACACGTTTGGGCACCTGATGATCTTGCTAAATTCTAATTGTGTCTTATTTTGTATTTGTATTTTGTATTTGGCTTGCATAATTATGTCATTTGCAAAGAACATTTATTTTATTATTCCAATCATTATACCCTTTGTTTATTTCACTTGTTTATTTGTTTATTACCTCGCTGTGGTGGCTAGGACACATTACTGTGTTAAGATTGGGAACCTTGTCTCATTTCCAGCTCAGAGGAAAAGCTTTGTTTTACCATGAAGTATATTGCTTACTATAGAGTTTTTCGTATTCTTTATTAGATTAAGGGAGCTATTGTCTACTAATACTTTACAAAAAGTATTGAGCTTTCATGTTGAGTTTTATCAAATGTACTTCTATCTTTTTTATGACCATATATGATCTTTTCTTTATTATGATAAATGAATTGTACTTCTCAAGTGTTAAAACAATCTATGTTCTTGGAATAAATCCAACTTGTTAGTGATGAATTGTTTCTATATAACTTGGATTTGATCTACTTATTTTTTTTGGTTTAGTATTTTACATTTATGTTTATTAGCAGTATTGTCTGTATATATGCTTTGATTTTATTTAAACTTTCCCATAATAATAATGACTTCTTCCCAACAAGATGTTCTTGTACACATGAAATTGTTCTCATTGGCTATGAACTGAATTATGTCCCCCTCGAAACTCATGTTATAAGACTCATACCCTATGTGACTATATTTAGAGATAGGGTGTTCTGATGCTGGGAAAGATTGAAGGCAGGAGGAGAAGGGGATGACAGAGGATGAGATGGCTAAATGGCATCACTGACTCAATGGACATGAGTCTGAGCAAGCTCCGGAGGTTGGTGATGGACAGGGATGCCTGGCGTGCTGCAGTCCATGGGGTTGCAAAGAGTAGGACATGACTGAGCTACTGAACTGAACTGAACTGAGGTTGCAAGAGTGAGGCCCTAATCCATTAGGATTGGTGGCCTTATAAGAAGAGGAAGATCTCTTTCTCTATCCCCTGATGCATGTGCTGGGGAAAGATCATGAAAGGACAAAGTGAAAGGCAGCTATCTACAAACTAGGAGAAGCACACGTCAGAAACCAAATTTCCTGGCACCTTGATAATGGACTTCTAGCCTTCAGAGCTGTGAGAAAGTAAATATTTATTTAAGCCACCCAGGCTGTGGTATTTTGTTATGGCATCCTGAGCAGACTAAGTAAGACATCCCCTATTAGCCAAAGAAGAGAGGTATAAAATCCCACCAGTCACATATTCATCTCGGGGTGTTGTGTGCTTTTTTTTGGCCACTCAGCATGTGGGATTTCAGTTCCCCAACCGGGGCCTGAAACTATACCGCTGCAGTAGAAGTGCTGAGTCTTAACCACTGGACCACTAGGCAAGGCCCTCTGGGTGTCTTTAATTGCTTTTCTAGCTCATCACAACCCCCACATGAGTGTACTATGATACAAAGACTAAACTGCAAAGGCAATAATCATGAAATTTCTTTTTCCCAGTAATATAGAAAATGCAAATGAAGGCAAAAATATTCAAAATATGCAAATTCATGTAAACAAGGGGAAAAAAAAATATGCCTAGCTGCTACAATCATTGTTTCTATTACTGATGGCAAGGTTATAGTTGATACTAACAATTTCACTTTTTCTACTAACAATTCCATGGTTCCTGGGCCCTTAGGGCCAGCACCTAAACCACTTGGGAATTTTGACTTGGTGAAGTAAACTGAAGTTTCGTTTCTGAAGGGTTTGAATTCTTAATAGTTCTGTCTTTGCTAGGTTGCAGGGGTTTTCTGTTCACTTTTTAAAAATATATTTATTTTATTTATGTATTTGGTCCCTCTGGGTCTTGGTTGCAGCATGCAAGATCTTTTTTTCTCATCAGTCTTAGTTGTGGTTTGTGGGATCTAGTTCCCTGACCAGGTATCAAACCTGGGCCCCCTGCATTGGGAGCACAGGGTCTTAGCCACTGGACCACAAGGGAAGTCCATGTTAACTTGTACAGACAGACAAGGAAGCAGGAAGAAGTGCCCCAGGAAAGTCTTCTCAGGTCCAGATTTTATTCACTGATGTCATTTCATAGTAGAAATCAAAGTTTCAGTGACTTGATGATCAGAATCAATTTCCCCAACTGGTCTCTGCTAGTTCAGGGACACAGAGACCAGAGATGGCCAGGCTGCAGTCTGTGCTTCTAACCCAACACATCCTGCTACGGTGTCTCCTGGTGGAAGCATCCCTCCCTTGGGAGGTAAGACTGTGAGCGAAATCAGCAGAAGCCAAATGCGTAGGAATCAGAAGCAAAAATTCTGGAAGTGGCTCATTAGATTTGATAGTGAGAAGAGCCACTCCCAGACCCACCTTTTCATTTTCAGACCCATATATGCTGGCCGTTGGAGAAATGGCATCTCACATGGGGTGCTGCCTCAAAGCATATTCTGTATGGTAATGTCCATCTCATGCACAGAATGCCATCTCTTCACTGCACTACACTGAATCTCCAGGAGGCTCTCTGTCAGCTCTGTCAGGCTAGATGCTTCTCAATAATAGGATGTGTGGTGTAAGACCAATGAATTCCATTTCTTCTTTTCTCTTATGAATTGCTTTTCCTGATGAGCAGCAGTGTTCTGTGGAGTACTTTGATGATAGGTAAGATGTTTCCAATTTCCACCTGAAATATTTTGGGCATAAATATTGGGGGCAGTGAGGTATGGTATTAGCATTAAATTGACATCTGCTCATTGGAAGGACTGATGTTGAAGCTGAAACTCCAATACTTTGGCCACCTCATACGAAGAGTTGACTCCTTAGAAAAGATCCTAATGATGGGAGGATTGGGGGCGGGAGGAGGAGGGGATGACAGAGGATGAAATGGCTGGATGGCATCACTGACTCGATGGACATGGGTTTGGGTAGACTGCAGGAGTGGTGATGGACAGGGAGGCCTGGCGTGCTGCGATTCATGGGGTCACAATGAGTCAGACACGACTGAGCAACTGAGCTGAACTGAACTGAGACTAATAAGATAGAATAAAAAACCCAGAAATAAACTCTTGCGTATATGGTCAACTAACATTTGACAAGCTAGCCAAGGTAGTCAATGGGGAAAGGACAATCTCTTCAATAAGTAGTATACTGGGAAAACTGTGTGTGTGTGTGTTCAGTCATGTCTGATTCTTTGAGACTCCATGGACTGTAGCTCACAAGGCTCCTCTGTCCATGGATTTCCCAGGCAAGAATACTGGAGCAGGTTGCCATTTCCTCTTTTAAGGGATCTTCCTGACACAGGGATGGAACCTGTGTCTCTTACATCTCCTGTATTGGCAGGTGAATTCTTTACCAGTGAGCCACCTGGGAAGCTCTGCTGGGAGAATTAATCACAGGAAAAAAAGAAAAGAAATGGGATCTCTGTTTTACACCACTCATGTAAATTATCTTAAAATGGATAAAAGCCTTAAATATTAGACCTGAAGTTGTAAAATTTCTGCAAGAAGACATATGGAAAAAACTCCTTGACATGGATCTTGGCAATGATTTTTTGATATGACACCAAAAGTGAGGTGACAAAAGCAATAATTAATAAGGGGACTACATCAACTAAAAAGTTTCTGCCCAGCAAAAGAACAATCAAGAAAATGAAAAGGCAACCTATGGAATGGAGAAAATATTTGCAAACTGTTACAGGGTTAGTATCCAAAATATATAAAGAACTCACACAATTCAATAGCAAAACCCCAATCTGATTAAAAAATGGGTAGAGGTATATGTATAGACCTCTGCCCATTTTTTAATCAGATATATACTTGATTCATGTTGAGGTTTGACAGAAAACAACAAAATTCTGTAAAGCAATTACCCTTCAATAAAAAAAAATTAAAAAGAGAAAAAAATGGGTAGAGAAACTGACTAGACATTTTTACAAAGAAGATCCAAATGGCCAGAAGGCACATGAAAAAGATGCTCAACATTGCTAATCATTAGAGAAACATAAATCGAAACCTCAGTGAGATATCACCTGATGCCTATTAGAATGGATATTACAAAGAAGACAAGACATAACAAGTGATAGTAAGGATGTGGAGAAAAGGGAGACCATGTGCACACTTGCTGAGAATGTAAATTGGTGCAGTCACTGTGGAAAACAGTATGAAGGTTTCTCAAAAAAATAAAAAAACAGAACTATCATGAGATACAGCAGTCTTGATTCTGGATATATACCTGAAGGAAACAAAAATAGGATATCAAAGAGATAACTGCTCTCCCGTATTCTCTGCAGCACAGTTTACAACAGCCAATACAAGGAAACAACCAACATGTCCATCAAAGATGAATGGATAAAGAAAATGTGGCATGTATACACACAATGGAATATTATTCAGACCAAAAAAAAAGAAAAAAAGGAAATCCTGCTATCTGTGACAACATGGATGAAACTTGAAGGCATTACGCTAAGTGCAATTAAGTCAGAGAAAGACAGACAGTGTACAATTTCATGTATATGTGGAATCTAAAAGAGCCAAGCTCATGGAAACAGAGTATAGAGTGGTAGTTAAGAGGGGCTGGAGGCAGAGGAGATGGGGAGATTTTGGTCAAAGTATACGAACTTCCAGTTCTAAGATGAGTAAGTTCTGGGGCTGTAATACAAGGCATGGAGAGTATAGCTAACAATATGATATTATATACTAGAAAGCTGTCAAGAGAGTAGATCTAAAATGTTCCAAATGTCCTCCTACACACGAAAGTGGTACTTATGTGAGGTGATGGAGGCATTAACCTTGTTGTGGCCATCATATCACAGTATGTATACACATGTATCACACTATACCCTTAAACATACATGTGTGTCAGTTATAGCTCAATAAAGCTGGACAAAATAAAGCAGAAGAAAAGAAAATAGAGGCAGGACTTCCCTGGTGGTCCAGTGGTTAAGACTCTGAGCGTCCACTGCAGTGGGCATAGGTTTGATCCCTGGTTGGGAAACTAGGACCCTGCATTGTTTTGGGTCCTATGTAAACTAGGACCCTATTATTTGGGGCCTCGTGATGTGGCCCAAAATAATAATAAGAGGCTGAGGATAAACTCTAGAGAGAGAAAAGGAAACTTGCAAACAAGTAAGAAAAGCAGCCAGGGAAACAGAAGAGAAACAAGAAAAGTGGGTGATGTGGTAGCTACGGAAACAAAACATCTCAAGGAGGGAGGTTGCAGTGGGGTCAAATGTGCAGAGAATGAGTGACTGGGAGGTCTTTGATGACCTTGGCAGAAATAGCGTGGAGACCAAACGGAAGTGGTGGGTGGGCTGAAGTCTGAGCGGAGGCGAGGGTGTGAAGCAGCTGCGGTTGGAGTGGGGCGGGTGAGAGCCAGGTCAGCTTCCCGAGTTGCCTTTGTAGTTCTTGCTCTGCCCACTGGCTCCCAGCACCCCCACACCCACATGCGTACATTCATCCACAAGAACTCCTGGTGGCAGGAGCCCCGTACAGCCTGAAATTCGGTGATGGAATTCCGAGACATCTTTCTTCCTTCATCCCTCCGTCCCACCCCCACCCCCCGACTGCAGGCTCAAATGGGTTGTTATCCACAGGCTCCCAGCCGGGCTCTCTCACACTAGTCTTGTTTGTTTCCAATTTGCCTGTCACACACCACGCTGAGGTCAACTCTTTAAATCATGACATTTCAGGGCATGTAGTGAAAAAAGTGAAACTCACTCAGTCCCGTCTGACTCTTTACAACCCCGTGGACTGTAGCCCACCAGGCTCCTCTGTCCATGGAGTTATCCAGGCCAGAATGCTGGAATGGGTAGCTGTTCCCTTCTCCAGGGGATCTTCCCGATCCCTTCTCCAGGGATCGACCCCAGGTCTCCAGCACTGCAGGTGGATTCTATCCTGCTGAGCCACCAGGGAAGCCCAGGAATGCTGGAGGGGGTAGCCTATCCCTTCTCCAGGGGATTTTCCCAACCCAGGAATCGAACCGCGGTCTGCTGCATTGCAGGTGGATTCTTTACTGGCTGAGCTGTGTAACAGAAGTCTAAATCGTTCAGTACAACTTCCTAGGTTTTCCAAGTTCTGGGTCCCACCTCTCTGTCGCCTCTTGGCCAATGAAGCTTTGTTGTTTGTTTAGTCACTAGGTCATGTCCGACTCTTTTGTGACTTCATGGACTTTGGCCCACCAGACTCCTCTGCCCAAGGAATTTCCCACAACAATACTGGAGTGGGTTGCCATTACCTTCAGGGGAATTACCCAACCCAGGGATTGAACCCATGTCTCCTACATTGCAGGTGGATTCCTTATCACTGAGCCGCCAGGGAAGCCTAATGAAGCCTATGCTCTAGGAACATGCGACTCTGCAGACTTTTTCAAAGAAGCCAAGGTCTCGTGTATTTTCCTTTTTCCAGGTGTTTGGAAGCCTTTCTACTCATCTTTCAAAATCAGCTTTAAGCACCTCTTCCAGTGGTAATCCCTTCCTTGTCTGTCCCATGATCACTCCTGCCCTTATTTATTTATCTTATTTATCTTATTCTTATTTATCTCAACTATGGTTTACTATCCTTTATCCACTCCATCCTTTGTTGTGTTTTATGCTTACCTTCCCCAGTAGGCAATGACTTCTTAGAGCACAAAAACTATGGTCTTCCTCTTTATAGTTCCGGGGTTTATGACAGTGCCTGGCATGACAAGTGAATCTTAAATTGCTGTATCATTGGAGGGGTGAGGGAGGCTCATGAGGGTGGAGATATATGTATTTATAGAGCTGATTCACTTCATTCTACAGCACAAACTAACACATAACATTGAAAAGCAATTATACTCCAACAAAAAAATTTTTTTAATTGCTTTAAATTTAAATTAAATTCTGTTAGAGGAGCAGTACTGATATTTCTGGCATCAGCATTCCTGCTTCACCAATACTGAAGGTGTGTCTGCAGCAGGTGAAGGATGCATGTCTTGTCATCACACTAAGTCCCCAATTGTCCCTGGGCTCCAATGAGCAAGCATCCTCTCCTCAGCACACCTGGGTCTTTTGTTTAAGTCCACCTGGGACACCAAAGGCCTTTCTTACCCTCTGGGGGCTCTGGAGCTCTTTTCTTGGCTTTTCCATCCAATTGGCTTCCTAAGGATTCTGTCCCAGAAACCAGAGGGGGCCCATGGACTGGGTGTGAAAGGGAATGCCAGATGGCTACTGCCTGCATGTCTCTTGACTGTGGACTCAAGGCTAAATAAAGGGGATTTTTGCTTTTGAGAAATATCAAGAGCTGCTGTAGCACCAATGAGGCCTGTCTAGGTAAAATTCCAAAGCTAGAATTATTCCAAATCAACCTATCTTTTGTGCTGCAAGGAAATCAAACCAGTCAATCCTAGAGGAAATCAATCCTGAATATTCATTGGAACGACTGATGCTGAAGCTGAAGCTCTAGTACTTTGGCCACCTGATGCAAAGAGTGAACTGACTGGAAAAGACTGAGGCTGGGAAGGATTGGAGGCAAAACAAGAAGCGGCAGGCAGAAGATGAGATGGTTAGATAGCATCACCAACTCAATGGACGTGAATTTGAGCAAACTCTAGTAGACGGTAAAGGACAAGGAAGCCTGGCGTGCTACAGTCTGTGGGGTTGCGAAGAGTTGGACACAAGTTAGCAAGTAAACAACAACATATCTTTTACTCTTTCATTTGATTATATCTTTTCTGCTTTTATCCTGTTCATATCCGCTCTAGACCAGTTGACAATGGGTACAAATGATTTTTTTTCTTCTTCTTTTTCTGGCTGCATCTTGTGACATGTGCGATCTTAATTCCCCAACCTGGGATCAAACCTGTGCCCACTTCATTCACTTCATTCTTAACCATCAGGGAAGTCCTAAGCTTTTTCTTGGTCACTTCTTCAAGTAAATCACATTTTCAACCAGTCTGAGTTGCTTTAAAATGCCCCTGCCCTGTTGCTTGCTATTGTAATTTAATTCTTGAATTCTGATGGCAAAAAAGAAAATGACTCCAAGCAAATATCTCCTTATGATCAGTTAGGCACGACTGAATTCCCATCCACTCAATTGATACCAACATGAGGCATGGAAGATGGTTCTTAATAGGCCAGATTGTAATAACTGTTCTTGCTATAAAGTGATTTCCACTTCATTTATATAGCACTTTAATTTTAAATGTGTTCTAAGGAATAATCTGACAGGGTCTAATTTGACCATTTCTATAGATCAGTTATTCTAAAGACAATAACTTGCCTTATTAAATGACTGAAGTTATCATCACCTCCACCTGGGTTTTTTGGAATTGCACTGTCTGAATGAACCAGGAACATCTTTATGTACTTGGCTCACATACATCATATTTTTGTGTGTTTCCTCCTCAGGCAGATGAGACTCTAAAGACGGTAGGAAAACCACAGGCAGCCATCAGTGAGGGCCAGGTCCAACCTCTAAGGCCAGACTCTTCCCCCAATAGACAAAAGGGGGTACACTTCACTGTCCCACTGTGTCTAGCACATGGGCTTCTCCCTATCACTGTGTGTGATTATAGACTAGGGTAGGATCAAACTCTAATGATGTAAAGAGGATGGCAATCTGATTCTTCCCCTGGTCAATTTCACCCCTATGTGGTACAGTCTCAGGGTGAGTTGCTGTTTACCTGTCTATAAGTCTGCTTCAGGGTAAAAGTTGTCATTTACTGAATTACTCAGTAACCCCCCCTACCCCGTGACTTTTATTAATGAAAGTCCTTCCTGAGTGACAGCAATGAGAATCTTGATGTAAAAGGTGTGACCTCCTAAAGCCAGTGCTTCTCAGGATCCCCCTAAGAGCCCTTTTATCACTCGAGCCTCAGAACCCAGAACTATTGCACCCAGTAAAAGCCTTGGACATCTGCAGAGGTGGCCAGACTGTCTCTTGGAGAAATATTGCTCCAGGGCCTTGGAGCTTTCAAGTTTACTTTAGAGAATTCTTCATTCAGACAAACCCAGACCTAATGACTTGTGAGATTTGAGGACAACAAAGATAATGTACGGAGATTTGCAGAGGTAAAACGAGTTCAGCAAGTGTCTTATCACTTTAAAAGAAGAAATGGCCATGTTCTTGGGAAATCTAATTTGTTCAATAACAAATTGCCCCAGAAAAATGACAACCCATGCTCAGAATGTCACAAGACTTGTCGTGCAATATTCCAGTGTTGAATTGTTTATTCAATAATATTGACTGTCACCTACAGGTTACAACCCGAAGGAAAATATCCAATTATGTTAAGATTTTATCTGTAGTGCATAAGTCAAGCTCAAAGGGAAATTGTATTAAAGCAAAACCAGAAGTCTTTGAATGTCTTTCTGGACCCTTGGAGAAATGCAAATGGCTTCTCATATTTAGATTAGCATTCTCAGGTGACTTTCTGTAGGTTGATGTCCATGTTGATGCCAGGGGTGATGCCACAATCACTCCATTCAAAGGCTTGCCTAGTCTTGGGTTGGGAGAAGAGTTTAGTTTCCAGTGCCAGGTGTCAATGACAAGTGTCAGGTCATGTTAAAGTCTCCAGTCAAGTGGAAGCTACATTCAAAGTCTGACCCCTGCCCTCCACCAAAGGAATAGGAACTCTATTGACAGATAAAGAATCTGGCACAGGGAGTGAAAATAATTTAGTGGAGCCCAAACCTATATGAGAAATACTGTTATAGAGTCATTTGTACATTGTTCAAGGATAAGGTTAGAAAGACCCAGACAGAGGTGCATTTTTATACCTCTGTCCTCATTTCTTTCAATAGCATAAAAGTCAAACATGACATGAGTAGGGTGTATTTAAAAGTATATCGTCTATAAAATATGACATGATTACATTAGAAGACATTTCATGTTAAGAGTTTTTCCAACTGGGACAAAGAGGAGAAAGAAACCACCTCTGGCCTTAAGATTTCTTAACCTTAAGAGACAAGAGACTTTGGGGTGCAAGGAGTCGGGACTGACTCTTCTTGGCATGTGGATGGGGAAGGTGGGGATGGGTGTTCGTCACAGAAGACTTAACAGAAAAGAATCTTACAGAGTGCCTTTAGGATGGACGTGGTGTAAAAAAAAAAAAATTACATTTCACATATAAGAATTTAAGATGCAGTGTTGAAGGGGAATTTAGAGTTTAACTCTTTAGCTACAACATTTTTAACTAAATAAAGAGAAGATGCCTTTGCAGGCTGTGACCAGCTCAGTATCACACAGTTAGTGATGGAGCCAGGATGGAAGTAACTGAGAAGAAAACCTGCCACGTACTATCCACATCATAAGGGCTGTACTTGCAGCATCTTCCTTAGCCCCCAGCTCAGTCTTCCTTTCCAAAGAAGGTATCTTAAGGTCCAGAGAGGTGATCTGTCCAACTAAACTGAATTGTCTATTAAATGGCAGAGCGCTTCAAAGCCCTGAGGCCCTGCATTATGCAATATTCCCCAGGTTTTAGAAATCCCAGAGCTAGTTTTCTTCCCATCCTCCTACATTGCCTTACAACAATTTATAAAAGATCGCATTTAAACCAGCACTTCCTTGTAAAGTCAATTAAAACTCCTGGAAAGAAATTCGAATTAAACACGTAATTGTGCCTTTAGGCCTCGCATTCTTCCAGCCTCAACAGGATGTACTATTTATAAATCTTGTGATTGATACAAGCATAGTCATGTATTCATATAAATATTGAAATTAAATCGCTATTCCTATTGTCATTTCGATCGTCACAGATAATGGATAAGATTTATTTCCCTTTCAAATTTCAGAGGGAGAAAAATCTAATGAAAACGATTGTTATACACTGATGTCCAGAGGGGTTGTGATACTAAGATGATTTAGTCCCATGAATATTTCCAAATTTACTGAAAATGCATATTGATGGTCTTAGAATTTATGTATATGTGCAACTTATATAGATAGAGAATAACCCTGAATTATTGTTGTTTAGTTGCTCAGTCATGTGCGATTCTTTGTGACCCCATGGATCCTTGGTCCGTGATATTTCCCAGGCAAGAATACTTGAGTAGGTTGCCATTTCCTTCTCCAGGAGATCTTCCTGACCCAGGGATCAAACCTGAAGAAGCAAACTGAGGGCTAGTCAAAGTAATTCTGATATATAGAGCAATAGTAAATTTATAGATGTGTTGTCCTTGGAGGTAAAGACAGAAGAAACTGAAATTATAATGGTGTCACCATGTCCTGAGACAGATCATGCGCTAGTCCACGGGTCCAGGGGAGGGCTGCTATATTTATCAAAGGCTTGGAAAAATACATGGGAAGGAGCTACAGAGAACTTCTGACCCTTATGTATCTGTCTCAGTGACTCTCAATAAATCTTCCTTATGCATCTTCAGTGAGTGGCTTAGCAATTGAGACCCTGTAAAGTCTATCAATCAAGGCCATCTGAGCATCTACCAAACATGGGTCACTTCAAAGACATCTGCATTATTGGAATCTGTAGCCAAGGGAATCGGAGCAAACTCCAGGAGATGGTAAAGGACAGGGGAGTCTAGCGTGCTGCAGTCCATGGGGTCGTGAAGAGTCAGACATGACTAAGCAACTGAACAACAGCCAAGCAAAGAAAACCTCAGAAAAAAAGAAAACAAGTTCCTTTACTGATCTACTTGAAGCCTCCCTTTCTGGATTTCATTTCCTGGAGATTAACCTCTTTCACTGAACCTCAGCCCTGATCCAGGAAATGACTATACATTCCATGGTAAATGACAATTCTGCCAGAGGGTTAAGGGATTCGTCTAAGAGACATTCAGAAGCATCCATTATATTCTATAGGGATACAATGCAAAACACCCACGTTAACATAGAAGATTCCTGCAGCTAGGAACATCTGTGCTGGGGGTTTGGCTTTCACCGCAGTGAGTTTCAGATTTTTTCCACAGCTGTAAATCATTCAAGGAAATCAGAAACTGGAGAGTGATTCTCCTCAATCACTGCTTAAGACTTTCAGGTCGTAGAATTGGTCCTACAGCTCAGTGTTAATTACTCAGTCATGTCCGACTTTTTCTGACCCCATGGACTGTGGCCTGCCAGGCTCCTCTGTCCTTGGGATTTTTCAGACAAGAGTACTGGAGTGGGTTGCCATTCCCTACTCCAGGGCATCTTCCTGACCCAGGGATCAAACCCAGGTCTCCTGCACTACAAGCAGATTCTTTACCATCTGAGCCACCAAACTGGTATAGAAAGTGTAGGTGTGTTATTTGGCTATGAAACACAACTGATTTTCATTCCTGGCTTATAGACATCAACCTTACTTCACAGCTGTTCCTGACCATGAGCCAATCCCTTACCTGAGTTAAAAAAGATTTTCCTGATCTTTGCGTGGTCTAGTTACTTCATTTATGGTTTCTTTTCTCGGCAAAGATTTTAAATATTCTACAGTCTTTTTTAAAAGATAGCTTCTGGGTTTCCAGCTATGCACAATAAAGTCTTCCTTGCTGTTGGATTAAAGTTTTGTGGCATTTCTTATATTAAAGATTTTGTTAACGCCAGTTATATCCGTTGTACCTCTGGCTTGAATTTTTGTCTATGCTAAGTTGGAGGCCAACTTTTATCTTCTAGAAAGATAGCTCTTTACACTGAAGGAAGAAACAGACAGAACAGGCCCATCTCGATAGCAGAACTCCATCTTGGGCTGAACTGTGGACTTTGAGCTATATGCCCAGTATCTATGGAGACGACATACCAACTGGAAAACCAGACCTCTCCCCCACCAGCATACCCCCGCCCTCCCCTCCATGCACCCCCCCAATGGAAGAGTCCCAGGGCTCATACTTAGACTCCTCTAAAAGAATATCCTAATTATCTGTGTAACTGAATAAAATCATAAATTCTATTATGCTCATTGCAGTATGACAAAGGCCTATTGATAATTGTCCACTGTTACCTACCTAGGCTTAAGGAATACGAATCACAGGTTAACTTTGATTGTATCTTTCTTTGCCTTTGTTCAGACTAGTTTCAGGGAACCTTATACACTTATGGTGTATAAAGTGAAAAGTGAAGTCGCTCAGTCATGTCCAACTCTTTGCGACCCCATGGACTGTAGCCTACGAGGCTTCTCTGTTCATGGGATTTTCCAGGCAAGAATACTGGAGTGGGTTGCCATTTCCTTCTCCAGGTATGGTATATAATGTTTTCACAAAAACTGGTCGGGGTCCTTGGCTAAGAGGAGATTCTGCCTTGGGCCCACTGGTGTAATAAACTGCACTCCACTATCTGCACTGTCCTGAGTGAGTCTGTTTCCCGGAACGCGTGGCTACAACACCACCAGCATCATTGATAAGACAAACCATTCCTCCCACTGGGTTAAACACTTTTCGTAAAGTAATTCTCACTCACCAGTGTTGTCTGTTGCCCCTTTTGTCCCACGGACTTTGTCCCGGTTATGACCCTGGCACCATCTTGTTCTGATGGAGGCTTACTCTGGGTGCTGCTCCGTGGCCTGGGGCGGCCCCCTCATGCCTGCTCAGATCTCCTGCAGGAGAACCCCGCAGGTCAGCCTGGAGGAGCTGGAGAGCTGCTTGGGGCTCAGCGTAGAGGCCAGGAAGCCCCCAGCCAGTGACTGAGCTGGCGTGGCAGAAGCACCAGGGCCTGGTCACTTCTACCCAGGGTGGGATGCCAACAGCTGTGGCAATTTTGCTCCATCCTGAGCACTCCACTCTCAGGCTGTCTGGGATGCGGTAGTCACAACTGCCTGGTGTCTGCCCTTGCAGCTTCCCTAGGAGTCAGGTCAAGTCTCATCAGGGCTTGAGGGCTTCCTCCCTTTTATAGGCATTCTTCATCCCCACCCCCAACCCCCCCACCAATCAACCCTTTCCTGTCCTTCCCTGGTGGCTCAGGTGGCAAAGAATAGGCCTGCAACACAGGAGACCTGGGTTGGGTCCCTGGGTCGGGAAGATCCCATGGAGGATGGAATGGTAATGCACCCCAGTATTCCTGCGTGGGAAATCCCATGGACAGAGGAGCCTGGTGGGCTACAGTCCATAGGGTTGCAAAGAGTCAGATATGACTGAAGCGACTAACACTTTGGGTTCTAAGTCTATTTCAACGCTTTCCAAGGATTCACACTTAACACCCAGAGTAAACTGCACCATCTCAGCCTCACCCAACTCCTTCTCCTCTTGGCTAGCCTTGGTCTTTTATTCTTCCATAGACACATGATCAAGATACTACAGAATCTTCTCCATCAAAGGAAAAAAAAAAAAGCTGGGATTATAAATAGAATTGCCTTAAATTTAGATACCAATTTTGGGGAAATTGACACAATTTGTAATTCTGTATTTAACTATGTATTTGCTTTCTGTGTACATCTCCCACTAAACTGTAAATTCCACGAGGACAGGTATTTTTGTGTGTGTTTGTTTACTTCTCTGTACCTAACCCACATCCCAGTGCCAGGTCATAACAGATATGTGATAGATATTTGCTGAATAAATGAAATAACCAACATCCAAGTCTTCCCCAGTTTAAAAGGTAAATAAAGACACTTATGGCAGGGGGCATCCCTGGTGGGTCAGTGGTTAAGACTTCACCTTCCAATGCAGGTTCGATCCTTGGTCAGGGAACTAAGATCTCATGCGTCACAGCCAAAAAAATAAAAACATAAAACAAAAGCAATATTGTAACAAATTCAATAAACACTTAAAAGAGATAAGACATTTAAGTCAGACAATATATGATGAGTAGAGTAGTTGTTACTAAGAATATTCTTTAGTAACTGGGCAATATATGATGCTGTTTTTATTACCCGTAACTGATTCTCCAATACAAACAGATTTTTTTATTTAAAAATTTTCATTTTAGGGGCTTCCCTGGCAGTCCATTGGTGAAGACTTTGCCTTCCAAATCTGGGGGTGTGGGTTCAATCTCTGTTCAGGGAGCTAAGTTCCAACATGCCTCTCAGCGAAAAAACCAAAGAACAAAACAGAAACAATGTTGTAATATTCAACAAAGACCAAAAAAAGATCTACATCAAAAATAAAATCTTAAGTTACTTTTTTTCATTTTAGATATATTAGCTAAACTTGGAATACACTTGCCTATGGAAACAAAACGTATTAGGTAGAAATTAGACTCTCAGCCTATTCCACAGTGTATGCAACTCTTGAAACTATATTTTGGATTAAATGGGCTTCTGTGGAGCTAATTGCTATTTGGAAAAGTATTGTTAATAAGATTAAAAGCATTAACTGATTCAGTTAAGAAGACAGGAGACTCCACTCTGCTCTCTCCACCACCCCCACCTCTGATAAGAGAAAAGGAGGCAGTGCCCAGGGCAAGAGCAGTTCAAGTTCCATCTCCATCACTCAGTGGCCAAACAACCTTGCACAGTTTACCTGACTGGAGAAGGAAATGGAAACCCACTCTGGTATTCTTGCCTGGAAAATTCCAAGGACAGAGGAGCCTGATGAGCTACAGTCCATGGGGTTGCAAAGAGTCAGACACGACTGAATACGTGTGCATGCAGTCTAAGCCTCATTTCTGTAGTATCTGAACTGACAACGATGTCACCTTTCAGCTCTTGTTCTTCATTAGGCAAGAATACATCAGACTCGCCTGGAGAGGTCTTTTGAGCCAAAACGCAAGGGTCCTGACCCCAGACTGTGGTGGGTCCTAGGAGTGGTGATTTAAAAATCTGCTCAGGTGATTCTGATGCAAACTCATCAGCCAGGAACGTCTAAGTTATGCTGTAGTAATAAGGAACCCTGCATTTCCCAGGGCTTAACACACAAACATTTATTTCCTATGCATGTTGTACATTCCATATGGGTTTAGTGGGGTGGAGGGTTCAGCTCCACAGTTATTCGAGGCTCAGGATCACAGAGTCTCCATCACCTGGGACACTCCCATCACCACAGCTGGACAAATGAGGTGTGCCATGCACAAGCAATAAGTATTGGTCCTGGAAGTGACCTTTGTCACCTGCTCACAGCATTTTGGCCAAAAGTAGTCACATGATCCTGCCTTCCCACAAGAGGAGTGGGCAGTGATCTCCCCTGGGTGCCCAGGAAATAAAGAAGAACCCATCTGGTGAGCAAAACTAATGTCTACACACAGACAGTGTTAAGAAGGACTGCATTCAATTCACTAATTAAATGAGATGCTTAAAGTAGGGTATTACTTATATAATACGGTATCACTAGACTTACATGGCTATTTAAAGTTGAACACAATTTAAAATGCAGTTCTTCAATCACAGTAGCCATGTTTCAAGTACAAAATAGCCCGAAGTGGTTTGTGGCTACCCCCACGGGCAGCTCAAATGTGAAAGATGTCCGTCACAGCAGAAAGTTCTATCAGATGAGGCTTCTCTAGTCCACAACCCGACTCCTTCCCTTTATTCTATACCCACACATGGCTGTCAATAGAAATACTCTGACTATGTGCTGGCAACTGCTCAGACGCTTTCCACGTAAAGGGCATTGGCAAGCTCGATGTTCACAAGGCAGAGAATGGAGGTAGTTGGCTGGGGGAAGGTGTGTGATACATTTTCAGGTTAGCAAAGAAAGTAAGTGAAGTCGCTCAGTCGTGTCCAACTCTTTGCGATCCCATGGACTGTAGCCTATGAGGCTCCTCTGGCCATGGGATTTTCCAGGCAAGAATACTGGAGTGGGTTCCCATTTCCTTCTCCAGGGGATCTTTCCAACCCAGGGATTGAACCCAGGTCTCCCGCATTGTAGGCAGACACTTTGCCATCTGAGCCATCAGGGAAGTCCAGGTTAGCAAAACTAACGACAACAGGGCTAGAGTAAAGAACGACAGGTGCACCTAAGAAAGGGTCACATGGAAGACGTGTTGGTCAAAAAGGGGATGAAAGTGGTTGTCAAAGCAAACCTGTAATGATTATGATTAATCATTAATCATAAGGCAGGGAGAACCAACTTCACATGCTTTTACAAACAGGAATCTTATGGAAAGTGGTCTAACCAACCTCCATCTCTACTGAAAGCAGAATCAAAAGTGATGGGATTAAATTTGACTTATATATAGGGTAGAATGCATTGGGTGAAAAATAGCTGATTGCAAATACTCATCTATAGTATTGTAAAACGGAAGAGGTATTACATATTTATAGTTTGGAGAACACTGTACTATTTGAAAATGTGGGACAACACGGAGATCATTTTGCTGAATGATCTCTTCTAAAATCTCTTCTAAAGCTGTGATTCTATTTGGGGTCCCTCACATATTCAATAACCTATGACTCTGTAACTGTTTAGGACAGTGACTCAAAGTGTGGCCTGCAAATCCCTGGTGGTGCCCAAGAAATTTCAGCTCAAACTATTTCCCTAATAACACTGAGATGTTATTTTCCATTTTCAGTGTTGACATTTGCTTTGAAGGTGCAAAAAAGCCTTAGTGAGTAAAACAGCTGGCCCTTTAGTATAAATCCAGTGGGGCAAATCTATTCTATCAGCCATTGTGTTCAATAGAGTGAACCTACAGTAAAAAACAGAACAAAAAACCCCCTAAAATTTAAAAATGCTATTTTCACTAAAAATGCCCTTGAGGAAGCCATAAAAACCACTACTTTTATTGAATCTTGGCTCTTAATATGTCTTTGAGTGTTTTGATGGTGACATTGGAAGTACATGAAAAGTGGGGGCACAGTTTGCAAATAAGAGTTTGATCTCTTATTGGGAAACCTAAATCCTGCATGTGGCACAGTGAAAAAAAAAAGTCCATGGGTTACAAGTCCAACTAACAGTTTATTTTATGGGATATGACTGAGAGACTAACCATAGCTAATCAGGCTTACGGATTTGGCGGATATTTTCTCAAAGACCAAAAGAGGTTTCCACTTCAAGGAAAAATACCTCAACTGAAATTATTTCTGCCAATAACAAAAGTCAACCTTTCAAGTGAAAATTAGAATAATGGAAAACTTGTCTTTCCCACTGTAAGCTTTTCAGTTTTCTAACCCTCAAAGATTTTTAAGTATTGTGACATTAGTGGTTATATGAATGGAGGAGGTTTTGGGGGGATTACATAATGAAATATGTTGGTGCTTAGAAGATCTGTGTAATCCAGTAAGCCAACATTTTCCAAATGACTGATGCATCATATTACAATCATAGAGTTCAGTTGCTTAGTTGTGTTCAACTCTTTGCGACCCCATAGACTGTAGTTTGCCAGGCTCCTCTCTCCATGAAATTTTTCAGGCAAGAATATGGAGTGGGTTGCCATTTCCTTCTCCAGGGGATCTTCCTGACCCAGGGATTGAAACCATGTCTCCTGTGTCTCCTGCATTGCAGGTGAATTCTTCACCTGCTGAGGAGTCAGGGAAGCCCATTACAATCATAAGTTAAATCCTAAGTGTGAGATACAAGTCAATGTGCAACAATGTGTGAGTGTGAGAAGAATGTTGATAACAGCTTCAGAGTCCCCATAAATCACTTGTGGAGTTTAGTGTCGTGTTAAACAATGCTCAAAATTTTGTGAAAAATATTCTTTTCCAACTACATTTCCGTGAGAGATGATTTTCTTCATATACTTCAGCCAAGATAACATACCACAACAGATTGAATTCAAAGCAGATACTAAAACTCATCTGCTTTTATATTATTCTAGACACTAAAGAGATTTTTCTTAAATATAAGACAATGTTACTGTTTTCACCTTTTGGTTTTGGAAAATAAACCATTTTTAACAAAAATATCTATTAACACAAAATGGATTTATTATTTTAAAATGGATACATATTTTATCATTTCTCCACTTCTAATAACATAAATATTAGTAGATATAACTGATACAAAACACCTCTCTTTGAGTTCTCACTCATCTTTGACTGTGAAATTGTCCTTGAAACCAAGACATTTGAAAACTGTCTTGAGACCTTATTGTTATGCCCAACTCTGCCACCCTGTGGACTGCACCACACCAGGTGGATCTGTCCTTCACTATCTCTTGGAGTTTGCTCAAATTCATGTTCACTGAGTCAGTGATGCTGTCTAACCATCTCATCCTCTGTCACTCCCTTCTCCTTTGCCTTCAACCTTTCCCAGCATCAGGGTCTTTTCCAACGAGTCTGCTCTTCATATCAGGGGGCCAATGTATTGGAGCTTCAGTTTCAGGATCAGTCCTTCCAATGAATATTTGGGGTTGATTTCCTTTAGGATTGACTGGTTTGATCTCTTTGTTGTCCAAGGGACGCTTCTCCAGTACCACAGTTTGAAAGCATCAATTCTTTGGTGCTCAGCCTTTTTCTTCTTTTTTTTTTTTTTTTGGTGCTCAGTCTTCTTTATGGTCCAACTCTCACATCCATACATGACTACTAGAAAAACCTGGAGAAAAACTGGAGAAGGAAATGGAACCCACTCCAGTATTCTTGCCTGGAGAACCCTATGGACAGTATGAAAAGGTTACTCTGCACTTATAAAACAGAAAACCATGGACAGCTCCTACAGATGCTTTAATTGCAGTGGAAATACCTAAGATCTAGCACATAATAAAAAATGATAGAATTCTGCGTGTTCACTCTGTTGATCTTAAACATTACAGACCAGGACATTTTCAGAGGGCTTTAGAAAAATGTTTCAGAACTGAACGGAGTATCTATTACTACTGACGTTAAGTGGACATTAATTTTTATTTAAAATATCTGACTAAACTATCTAAAACTGCCAGAATGACACACATTATGGGATAAAGTGCTATATTGTTCATAAATATGAATAAAACATAAGCAAATCCTGTTTAAAAGGTACAGTCATCTGGAAGAACAATTTTATTTTAAAAATGTCCTAGGATTATATGAGCAGATGCACTACTAATTGCTCTTTAGTTGCTATGCAAGTGTTTCCAGGGTAAGTTTTGTTATATAACTATTCTACTACTTGTGGTAGATGCTTATTATTTTTTTTTTTTGGTGCTTTTTTTTTTTTAATTAAAAGTTCCCGTCACGGTGTAAGAATGTGAAATTAAACAATATGTACTGTGATTTGCTAGAACAGTTAGGAATAAAGTCAGGCACACTAATTTGCTGTTGTTCATTCACTAAGTCATATCCAGCTCTTTGCAACCCCATGGACAGGCTTCCCTATCCTTAACTATCTCCTGGAGTTTGCTCAAATTCATGTTCTCTGAGTCGCTGCTGCTATTCAATCATTTCATCCTCTGTTGTCCCCTTCTCCTCTTGCCTTTAATCTCTCTAAGCATCAGGGTCTTTTCCAATGAGTCAGCTCTTTGCATCAGGTGGCCAAAGCATTGGAGCTTCAGCATCAGTCCTCCCAGTGAGTATTCAGTGTTGATTTCCTTTAGAATTGACTGGTTTGATCTCCTTGCAGCCCAAGAGACTCTAAAGAGTCTTCTCCAACAGCACAATTCAAAAGCATCAATTCATTGGTGCTCAGCCTTCCTTACGGTCTAACTCTCAGATCTGTACATGACTACTGGAAAAACCATAGCTTTGACTATAAGGACTTTCATCAGCAAAGTGATGTCTCTGCTTTTTAATACACAGTCTAGGTTTGTCATGACTTTCCTTCCAAGGAGCAAGCATCTTTTAATTTCATGACTGCAGTCACTGTCAGCAGTGAGTTTGGAACTTGAGAAAATAAAATCTGTCCCTGCTTCCACTTTTTCCCCATCTATTTGCCATAAAGTGATGGGACCAGATGCCATGATCGTAGGCACACTAATAAAAACATCTAAAAATAACTACACCACTGAGCTTCCTTCCAAACTCTTTAGGTTGCTAAGAGTTTGTAGTTATCCTAGATTGGAAATGACTTGTGATCACTGCAGTTTTTAAAAAAGGCAACGAAAAAGAAAGGGAAAAAAAAAAGCAATGACATTCCTGAGTTGAATCACACTTAAAAAAAAAAGTTCTTTATTGTGGTGGGCCTTTGTTGCCGCACGTGGGCTTTCTCTGGTTGTAGCAGCTGGGGGCTAGTCTCCAGTTGCAGTGTGTGGGCTTCTTCTTGCAGCGGCTTCTCTTGTCACGGAGCACGGGCGCCAGGGTGTTTGGGCTCAGTAACTGTTATGCAGGGGCTTACTTGCCCCATGGCACGTGAACTCTTCCAGACCAGGGTTCGAACCAGTGTACCCTGCATTGCGAGGTGGATTCTTAACCAGCGGACCACCAGGGAAGCCTAAGCCACACTTCTTGAGTAGCAGTTCGGAGCTAACTTTCAACATATTATCGACTAGAGACAGCGTATTATAAGACGTCTTTTGTTACCTGAACATTGACCAGAGACATTTCATTATTCACTTACATAACAATTCACCAGCCACAGGCATTAATTTCTGTAAAAATCCCCTGAGTTATGAGTTAAAATCCCCTGAATAATGAGTTAAAATACAGCTCAACAGCTGAAGCTAACGAAAAGACACCTTGAAGTCATCATACCCAGAGTCTCCAAGTTTTACGCAAGGCTAGACTCAGGGTGGCAGTGAGGAGCATCCCCACAGAGTCAGGAGGCAGCTCACTAAGCATCCTTCTGGTCCCCAAATATCCTGTATCCTTTGGCTGCTCAATACTGGATGACAACTTTTCTGAAATCAAACTAGGAAGCATTCCTCCAAATGAATTCAAGCCTCCTGACAAAACTGTTGCAAGTAGAGCAAAATGACCCCTGAAATGTAGCAGTGTCTTACAACATTGTCACAAATACACAGGAAAGTGAAATGTTATACAAATCTGATGATGTTTAAATTTAGAATGCATGTGATATTTGAGTGGGCTAAATTTCCATGAGGCAGAAGATGCCTTGGGAGGCTCTACAATCCGGTACTGGTATTTTCTCTGAGTTAGGAAGAGGAATTATATACCACTATTTGAATTGCCTTATATATGCAAAACTATATACTCTTAAAATATGTAAGAGTATGCTAAGTTTGCATTTAAGATAGACTTTGGAAATTCACACACGCTCTCTGTGTAAAAAAAAAAATCAAAATTATAAGTACACAAGTACCTAACAATGCAAAATGTAGATGTTGATAAGGGGGAAACTAGTTTTCACAGGAAAAAAAAAAGGTAACTGGGTGAGTTGAATTATCAGCTCCTCATTCCACACTTCCCAGGTGGCTCAGTGGTAAAGAATCCTCCTGGCAATGCAGGAGACCTGGGTGCAATCCCTGGGTTGGGAAGATCCCCTGGAGAAGGCAATGGCAACCCACTCTCATATTTTTGCCTGGGAAATCCCGTGGACATAGGAGCCTGCAGGGCTACAGCCCATGGTGTTGCAAAAGAGTTGAACATGACTTAGCAGCTAATGAACAACAGCAATAATTTCATTCTCAGCACCAGCTGTGAATAGAACCCTGTGAACCACGTTTGTTGAATTCCATCTGAATTAACATTTGCTGTTATTCTCTTCCTTCCACTCACCCTACACCCAGAGTACAGGTGGGGAGGTGGGTTTCCATCTCTCATCAACAGTGTGGAAAAAGTGTTTCCACTTTAATTAACATGCCCCATCAGCCCAGTGCTTTCCTTGTTAGGAGTTCATCCCTAACGTATTTTGCTAATGTAATAGGCAAATCACTGATCTTTCCAATAGTAGGATCCCCGAAGGATGCTCAGCCAACAGAGTGTGCCTGGAGGGAAACTGACAGCGGATGTCACAGAAGTAAGGGAAGGTTGGCCTCAATAGTGCCATTCTTTTCTTTTTTGTGGTGGTGGCGGCGGGGTGTGATATGCCGCCGCCTGTGGGATCTTAGTTCCCCAATCAGGGATTGAACCTCGGCCCTCAGCAGCGAAAGCATGGAGTCCTAACCGCTGAACCACCAGGAACATCCCCGTTCCCCTTTTTTAAATTATAATTTTTATTTTTGGCTGCACTGGGTCTTTGTTGTGCATGGGTTTTCTCTAGTTGTGGTGCTCAGACTTCTCAGTGCTATGACTTCTCTTGTGGGGAACATGGGCTCTAGGGCTGCGGAGCTTTAGCAGTTGTGACTCACGAGCCCTCGAGTACAGGTTCAGTAGTTGTGGAATCTTCCTAGACCAGGGATAGAACCTGTGTCCCCTGCATTGGCAGGCAGATTCTTAGTCCACTGAGCCACCAGGGATGTGTCCCCTCCCCTTTTTAAGGCCCCCTCCCCCTAAAAAGACACCACCTCCTTACCCTCCTCTGTCCTTCAGCATATTATCCAGAAGTTCACAGGGGATAGAAACGTTTACCTTTAACTTGTCTTAATTTTTCAAAGTTACAGGTCTGCTTCGGTTCTTTAATATTTCACTTTCATAAACATGCTCTAAATTAAGCTCAAAGGTGAAAAGGACCTAGGACGTGGCTGGGACCTGGTATTGAGAGGCAGGATGCAGAAGTTTTAGAACAAGTCTAGACATTAAAGAGGGACCTCTGAGAGGTTTTGATGTTATTTAGAAGTGACAGCTTACAGAGGAAGCACAGATTTAGAATAAATGAGCTGCAAAGAATTATTTAGAAGTGACAGCTTACATAGGAAGCACAGATTTAGAATAAATGAACTGCAAAGAATTAGAGTGAGGAGAGTTGGGGGCATCAAACAGGCCCACATGTATGTTTTAAACTATTTGGAGTGTTCCTAGTCAGGGAAAATCACCCCCTGCTCCTGATCCAGCCCTGGACACCTTAAGCTCTGCTCTAGATTTGGGTCATATTCAGTCAATCAGGTAGCTCAACAGCCCTTCCCCCAAGTCCCTCAAGTTACATTTAGTTGTAAAAGGTTTGAAATCCAAAGCATAAGTTCCCAAATACCAAAATTACACAAAGGTTCTAGAGCCTCTAGGCCAGCGCACAGACCCCACTTACCAGGGCAACTGCAGGTGAGTTGAGGATTAACGTTAAGGAACGAGGCTCCTTTCTGCCCCATGCCCAGCGGGCTGAACACTGAGCGCCCAAGCTCTGCACCAGAGGGGGGACTTGTGCACAAGGCAGCCTAACGCAGGAAGAGAACAAAGTCTCAGACGCAGCTCCCAGAAGAAAGGGGCCAGGGTGTTCCTGGGACGAGCTGACCTCCCAGGTGCGGGGAGCATGGGGATCGCGGGAAAGGTGATGAGAAGCAGGTGGGGCCTCCTCGTTCTGCGCAGGCGCAGCTAAGCCATGGGCCTGTGCACCTTAAGAAGGGAGGTGCTTGGCGCGGTCTGACAGTGGAGATTTCCACCCTCTGAAGTCAAGAGGTCACCAAGCTGCGGAACCCTCGCACGTGCCCAGATGGAGGGTCAGTGGTCCTATCGAGTCTCAACGTTCAGCTCCAGCTAGACACAGCTGGTCCAAGACCCTGGAAGAGAACTGGGGCAAACAGCTCATTGCTCAGGCTCTGTGCAGCCGGGGGACATGCGAACCTTGTCCAGCCACAATTAGTGAAGTTACAGGTGAAATGGATTTAACTGATGCTCACCCACAGTTTCATTAAGTGATGGAACCCTCCTGTTAGGCAGAGCATTTCTATGAAAACATTCTGTGGCAAGATGCCAGGTGCCCCTGGCGCTAAAGGAGCAGGTGGTGGGTGTGGAAATCCCTGGTGAGACTAGAACAGGGCCATGGAGTTGAAAAGCAGCACCTTTCCCTCCTAGGGTCTGACTTCGCCTCTGGGCTGGGTGAGGAAGCCCTACACTACTTGAGCGGTGTCTACCTAGGATGGGGGAAGAGGAGGCAGCACAGACTTGCTGTCGTGGGGCAGAGAGATCATTTATAGCATCTGAGCATCACAGGGACTTGCCCAGTGGCACTAGTGATAAAGAATCCTCTTGCCAATGCAGAAGACGTAAGAGACACAGGTTCAATCCCTGGGTCAGGAACAGCCCCTGCAGGAGGACATGGCAACCCACGCCAGTAATTTTACCTGGAGAATCCCATGGCCAGAGGAGCCTGGCAGGCTACAGCCCATAGTGGTGCAAAGAGTTGGACACGACTGAAGCGACTTAGGATGCATCCATGAGCATCATAACTCAAAAGGAATGCTTACAGCCTGTTGGGCACTATTTGAATTGTTTTATAGTCAAGTCATTCTCATAGCAAATGACACTGCCATTTTTTTTTAGGTCAGAGCTGGTCACATACTGTCATTTTGACATGGTTCAGATGAGCCCTTTACAACTCTCCACCTGAAGATGTGAAAGAAAGAGCTTAAATAACTGCTCAGCATCACAGACCTGGTTGTACAGATCAAGTGTTCTTGTGGAAACAAGTGGCACCCACAGAAGAGGACCGAGACATTAATGAAAGCCTGCTTATGGAGGGGGTTAAGTGAAATCAACAGGATGGGGACGCTTCTGGAAAAGCCATCCTAGACAGGTGTGGTGGGCGCAGGGAGATGACTTGAGCTGTCAGCAAAGGGCTGAGTTGTGTGTGTAGGAGGGGTGACTTACAAGTCACCTCTCATGGTGCATGGCCTTATAAATGGTGCTTGCGTTTTTCTTTTTTCATGTCTGTAAGGGCTGAAGTCAGGTGTTCATTCTTTACAAAGCACCTGTCAAAAAATTCTGTAGGAGCCATTCTGGGCACAGCAGGGGCATCTCATGGAGCATGGCCAGGGAATGACAGCTAGACATTAGTCATGTGTTCTTAAATAACATCCACTTATCACCAGCCCTTTATTAATGGGTACCCAACTGCCCAGCACCCTCAGCTGGACTTCTGCCTCCCCCTGGTCTTCCACTCCTACCAGGTCACTTTTAGAAGGAAGGGGAATGACAAGCAAACGTGCCAATAACAGAGTTCTCAAGTCAGCTACACGCAGAGCAGCCAGTCATTGGTAAGTTCCTGGATTCTGCCTGTCCAGGAGGAAGCCTGACTTCCTCAACCTTCCAAGCTCACGTCGCCTCTGGTCAACATTTCCTGCTGATGTTCACGTGCTCTTACCTGTGACCGTCACCTGGCCTTGGGTTTGTGGCAGCCTCTTTAATTCCTGCTAGGTAGCTCCAAGTACAGACCCAGGCGGTGCTGGCTTGTCCCTCTGCTCCCGATTCCCACCTTCCAACCCACCCCCTTCCTCCACCAACTCCCACCTGCTGGATGGATGGAAAACTCTCACTTTCTCAGAAAGGACTTAAAGAAAGCCGAGGGATGATTTCGACACAAGCAAGTCAAGCTGTCTCACCCTGGATGTTTGAGGATGTCTTTGTCCCTAAGGATGGTGCTTTAGTCCCTAAGTCGTGTCTGACTCTTTTGGGACCCCAAGGACTGTAGCCCACCAGGCTCCTCTGTCCATGGGATTCTCCAGGCAAGAATACTGGAGTGGGTTGCCATTTCCTTCTCCAGGGGATCTTTCCGGACCAGGGATTGAACCTGTGTCTGCTGCAATAGTAGGCGGATTCTTTACCACTGTGCTAAATTTCACTATATTTTAGAATCCAACAGAACATCCCAGCCAATACCAATAAGACCTAAAGCTGGCTCAGTTTCCCCCGACCCTCCTGATAATTTTCTCTCCAGACAGAAGGGGGTGATGTCATGTTTCAAATATATCATCTCTGTATCTTTTTGTAGGAAACTCCCCTTCACCTTAAATTCAAGTTTTTAAAAATTCAAAGCACCTAAAGTTTGCATATAAACTTTATATTGTACTTTTTTGAGAGTCATGTGACAAACAGGCTGTTACAAGGAATTTATTCCAAAAAGCAACTTTAAGAATCTGTCCTGAGGTCAGTGAGGGTCATTTCCTTCATCTCCTGTCTCCATAACACTCTGTAGTGAGTAAAAATATATGAAGACTCTGATACATGGAATAATGCTGAAAAGGTGTTTTGAATTCTCAAAGGAGAGATTATTCATAATATTATTAGTATTAAGTATATCACACAGTACTGTCAGACTTTAAGTCATGTATGAAGGATGGCATAAACTAATCTCTGTCTGTCCTACCTATTTCTGGTAATTGAGAAATAGGTATAAAAAATAAAACAATATTTTTTAAATGAAAAATTCCATTGAATTTCTTAGTTCTATCTTTTAAAATAGTTTTGATAATTCTCCTTGTACTTGAAGAACATGCTTTCCTATTTTTAAACTTTCCCTACATGGCAAGCTACCACTTATATAAATCTAGAATTATAAGGCTGGAAGAAATTCAACCCAGCTCCAAATTTCTCGCAGGATATCCTAAGCCAGTCCCCAGGACCGACACTGCCGTACATTTTTTCTTTTACCGCCTCTAGAGAGGAGATTCCCCACAACTCCCATCACCTGCTCCAAGCTAGAAAAACCCCTCCTCCATCCCCACCCTTCTCCCTACAGCCCTACTTTTGGGCTTCAGCCACAGCTCCTCTAGGGGTCGGACGTTGCCACCAGTAGTCCTTCGGTGATCCTCAGTCACTTGTACTGGCATCATCTCTTGGGATGTTTCCCTTACACCCCTGATGGTCTCCATTAAATTGTCATGTAGGTTAACGTTCCCACAGTTAGCAGAGCGGAGGAAGAACCAGCAGCAGATGGCTATCTGGAAGCATCAAGTACCAGGCCTAGGAACCGTTCCCAGCAAGAAGCTTCTGTTTACTGAGTGCTGCTCTTCACCTTCCATCCCCACCTCCTTTGTCTGAGGCCTGGGGAACTCCACGTACCTTAAGGATCAATTCCAAAGCCGCTTCTCCTGTCCTACTCAAGAGATGCTCTTTCTCCTCTGGGCTAATTGTCACTTGGGCTTCCCAGGTGGTTCAGTTGTAAAGAATCCACCTGCCAATGCAGGAGATGCAGGTTTCGATCCCTGGGTCGGGAATATTCCCTGGAGAAGGAAATGGTAACCCCCTACACTATTCTTACCTGGGAAATCCCATGAACAGAGGAGCCTGGCAGGCTACAGTTCACGGGGTGGCAAAAGAGTTGGATACAACTTAGGGATTAAACAATCGTCACTCATCACTACGGCACCTCCCATCACACCTATTGCAGACTGATTCTTTCACCTGCCTGCTCACCCCTTTACGAGCATCCTTCTGAGTGGCCGTGACTGCCTTCTTCTCTACTGTAGTTTATTTCAAGGCTTTCAGAGCGTGTGCTGGGTGATTATAACCAACTAATGGCGAAGCACTTTGTGGGGCATCATTGCAATATTTTAAAAATTACTTTTGGTGCCTCCTTGTAAACTCTGTCATTTTGGTGATTCTTATCAGTATTTCCAAGGCAATTCTTGTTGCCCTACAATTTCTTGGACTGGAGTTAATATTTCCATCCTGACTACAGGCGGTACGTGTGTTGCCTTCATCACTTGAACATCCTGCTTCTTGGTGCTCAGGGGGCCATCCCCTCTTTCTGTCACAGGCTCCCAATATGTGGGGGAGATCATAATCTTGCCTTAGGTTTATTCAACACTAGAAACATTCCTTAAGTGATGCTGAGAATACTGTCTTAATAAATCTTCACAATAATTTTTATGTGGATAAGTTACTTTCCTTTTCTAGGAGATGGATCACTGTAGGTCAGGAAACTTGCCACCCAGCTCTTCTCGGTCCTAAATCAGTGCTCCTTCTACCAGGAACAACTGGAAGTTGTCCCAGTGCCTGCCATCTTTGGACCTCAGGCATCAGCAGCATCTGAGAACTTGCTAGAAACACTCATTCTCAGATCTTACCCCAGACCTACGGAGTCACTGGGAAACTCCATGTGTCCCAAGTCATGCTGGGTCTGAGGTCTCTTCCTGAGACCAGCGCCCCACCCCCCACTGGCCATCCATGGCATTCATCTGTAGTCTCTTAAAAAATAGTAATGCTGAGCTCCACATCCAGACCAGGACTCAGATGCTCCAGAAGCTCAGACTGTAGCATCTTTAAAAATAAATTCCCAAGTGGTTTTAATGTATGTTTAGGCTTAAGACCCACTGCTCTGGAAAACACAGCGCTTGAGCTGCCTATGGATTTCTTCTTAGTCCTCGGGGAGCATCCCTAGGAAAGGTATTGGAAACGCAGCACCTCAAGCATATTCTATGTCGTCACTTAGCAACTCTCTATTCATACAAAAAGGGCCCCTGCAAATATAAAATCCCAACACAGAAAATTAATATAGCAAATCTGCCAATACGTGCACACCCTTACACACTCACACCTTATCTAACAAGCCGTGTCAGAATCTTGGGATCATTGTGTGTGTAGTTTTGGTTTCATGCTGAACATTGCGAGGCACTGTGCTGGCTGCCTCATGGCCATGGTTTCATGGACAATATCAACTCACCACGAGGGTCATCACACACACTGTGCATCTTTTTTGCCCCTCTGAACAAAGTGAATGTCAACTTGGATACGGAGAAGGATCCTAGCTAGGGTCTTTCTCATTGCTTGAATCCTAATAAGAAAAGATCTTTGCCGCCCAAGCAGAGGGCTATTTTTTTCAAAAGCAAAAGCAATCTGCTCTTCCTGAGATAAATCAGTTTGTGTTCTCATGTACAGAATAAGGGATGCCCAGCGTGGTGGCAAGTGGGGGACAAATCAGGTCATTACATCAAACTGCTGCTTTCTGTTTTACAAAAAACATCCTCAGGTGTTTCTCTTGGGTACTGACTGTCATAGAACCAAAGGGTTTTCACTATAACAACCTTTGTAATTAGCTATTGCTCCCTTTTACGTTGAGTTATGAGGCCCAAATGCTCAAGTTATTGCCTTAAGGTGACAAAAAGGGGCGGAATGCAGGGTTGCTGAGTCCAGTGTTTATGCGTTTTGTTTTATTTTGTATTTTTTAGGCCATGCTTGTTTAAAGAAAGACAGCACTGGTGAGAGACAGCTTTATGCAGAGGAAAGTAAAAATTAAGGACACCCAGAGAAGCATTATCTTTCAATTACACTGTGGTAACACTTAAAAATTACTTACACAGTATACTAAATTACTGCCCATCAAAAGCAAATGCACTTCCTGAATCACAAATATGTCTTCATACAATGCAAACCTTATTCATTTGGAAAGATTTCACATGGAGTGTTACTATCAGTAACTTCATTATCTGTAATAGAAACTCATCTATCACCATGCTAATCAGAACACGGCTAAAGAAATCAGTGTTGAACAAAGCATCGGTAACATTTGGTGAGGGTAATGATGGCTTTGAAGTTCCAGGAAAAAGTCAGTTTTCCAAATTTCTCATTTGCATCTCTCTTACTGTTTCCAAATCAACGGTTTAAAAAAAAATATATATATATATATATAATAAAGGTGACAGACACTTGAAGAAACAGGAAAAATACAACAGCACAAAGAAGAAAGAAAATCATTCTAAGTTCTCTCCTCTGAAAATCACTGGTACCATTGTGGCTGATGTTTCTGTCTTTTCCAAGCACAGACAGTATGTCTGCCTGCTCAGCATCATCATGTATAAACTGTTTTACCTACTTTTACATTTACTAGGATTACTTCCTCTATCAGGTCAGTATTCTACAATTCTTGAGGGTTGTACAGTCTTCCATCTTAGGAAAATACCATTATTTATAAATTTTCCACTCTGCTGAATATTTACTGTTTAAACACTTTGGTTTTTATGAATAACATTGTGCTAAGTAGACTGGTACATTAACTTCTATTAATGTCTGTGTTGGAGTTAGGAAAAATTTCCCAAAGTGGATTTGCTGGGTCAAAGGTTTGTGCAAAATTTAAAAATACACGTCTTCACTGATTCTACTGCAAATCTGCAACTGACACTCCCACGAGAAGTGGCTTTTGCTTTGCACCCTTCCAAAGCTTAGACTTACAGCGGTGTTTTGGCTGATTATTGTGAAATCATGGTGTATTAGAATGTGCATTTCTTTGTCACTGCGTGTCTTCAGCGATCATTTAGATTTCAGTATTATTCAAGAAGAGTGTTTAAGCCTGAAATTCAGCCCCAGAATACTCTGGTTCCTCCTTGTTGTGTGGGCTGCCGTGAAAACCCACATATTATCTTGGTTGATGAGCTCTCCCTTGAGCTTGCAATGCAAGAACCTGTCCAATCCCTTAAAAGATTACACTTATCTCAAAGAAACACAAGAGGCTATTGTGGGTGTGCATGTGTTTAACACTCCGGGGGAAGCAATGACTCCATCGCTCTTCCTCAGAATTAATCAGCTCTGATAAGAAATGATTGGGCAAAATGAAATGTCATTTCTGAGAATACAATTTTACACGCACCAATGACCTGCCACAAAAGTGTATTTACCAAAAAATGGAATAACCCAATTTGACTTAGTGAGTAAACAAACGCTTATTAAAACACGAGGCCATGTTGATGTATGGAAGAAATCAAATCAATATTGTAAATCAATTATCCTTCAATTAAAAAAATAAGTTAAACAAACAAATATGAGGCCATCTCTACAGCAAGTCATGGCAGACACTTCTGACACTGGTTAATTGACCATAGTGAGAAAGATAAGGGAGAATTTCATGGAGGTACCTACAACCCTCATTTGTAAGTTAGGAGTATTTTAGAGCCCTGTTCTAGATTCCACGTTGGTTTTCAAAAAATAGCTATGATTAATGTTGATTTAGAAAATATAATGTAATAGATGTGCTGGAAAGAATGAAGGAAATGAATTGTTTAAAAAAATTAATGGAAGAACCCTACAAGTTGCATGAACTCACACAGTGCTCAGCAGAAGGGGCATGATGGTCTGGGAAATCAGAAAGGAATAGGGAATAGAGGGCACTTCCCAGGTGGCGCGAATGGTAAAGAACCCACTGGCCAACGTAGGAGACGTAAGAGATGTGGGTTTGGTCCCTGGGTTGGGAAGCTTCCCTGGAGGAGGGCATGGTAACTCCAGTATTCTTGCCTGGAGAATCCCATGGATGGAGGAGCCTGGTGGGCTACAGTCCATAGGGTCGCAGAGAGCCAGACATGACTGAGTGACTTTGCACACAGGCACAGGGAATAGAGGATGGGAAAATTCTTCCAGGAGAGTGAAGCTGCAGGAAATCCCATTATTAGCGTTGCCCTCCTCTCTCTGCTGGGGCAGTGAAGTTTCAGCATCAGTGCAGCTCTGTCCATTAATCCCAACACTGCAGGAGGAGCCCGAGGTGTCCATGAAGGCTGTGCCTCACACCCGGGCTGAGCTCCACGCCGGCTCCACTGGGCAGAAAGCGTGGAAGGAGGGCTATTGCCTGGTCTTAGCCATTTGCTCTGTGACTCCAGAGAAAACATCATGAAGATTTTGGAGGACTCAACACCTCCACAACAAATGTTTCTGCAGATCCCTGTGTGATTAGCATGGAACTGCAGGTCATCAGTAGGCTGGTCCACAAGGGGCTTCCTGGGTGACTCAGCTGGTAAAGAATGCAGGAGACACAAGAGACTCAGGTTTGATCCCGGGGTTGGGATGATCCCCTGGAGAAGGAAATGGTGACCCACTCCAGATCCTTATCTGGGAAATCCCACGAACAGAGGAGCTTGGCAGGCTACAGTCCATGGGGTTGCAAAAGTCAGACATGACTGAGTGCGCACACACACAGGCTTGCACACAGGTCACCAGTAGGCTGGACCACAATGCCTTTAGGTTTGTAACTTGTTTTGTTGCTCATTTGATACATTCATAAATTCCTGTTTTCTTATGACCCTGGACCTGAATTTTTGAGCAAATTGAGAAGCAAGCATTTATTTTCTGGGAGGCAAGTAGGTAACCGGAGTAGAATTCTTTAGTTTCTGCAAGTGTAATAGCTAGGGTCTTTTAAACACCTTGTTCAGTCACTAAGTTGCATCCAACTCTTTGCGACCCCATGGACTGCAGCATGCCAGGCCTCCCTGTCCATCACCAACTCCTAGAGTTTACTCAAACTCATGTCCATTGAGTCGATGATGCCATCCAACCATCTCATCCTCTTCCCCTTCTCCTCATCCCCTTCTCCTCCTGCCCTCCATTCTTCCTAGCATCAGGGTCTTTTCCAGTGAGTCAACTCTTCACATCAAGTGGCCAAAGTATTGGAGTTTCAGCTTCACGATCAGTACTTCTAATGAATATTGAGGGTTGATTTTCTTTAGGAATTGACTGGTTTGATCTCCCTGCTGCCCAAGGGACTCTCAACAGTCTTCTCCAACATCATAATTCAAAAGCATCAATTCTTTGGCACTCAGCTTTCTTTGTGGTCCAACCCTCACATCCATACAAGATTACTGGAAAAACCGTAACTCTGACTATATGGGCCTTTGTCGGCAAAGTGATGTTTCTGCTTTTTAATAAGCTCCCTAGGTTTGTCATGTTATAAAGCAATGGAAAGCAGACAGCCATGCATGTGTCAGTGATTTGGAACAGTAGAAGGAAGCTGGAAAAAGTCTGAGAAGCATGATAGAAGAAAAAGAAAGCTGAAAATGTGTAGCTTCCTTGACAATGTATAATTTTGTAAAAATGAGTAAGCCCTTACTGCTGAGGGCAGAGGAACATGAAAATTCTAGGTTTGGCAAACACAGCACACACAGATAGCATGGTGACTATAATAATTAATACCATATTATTAACATATATTTAAAAGTTAAGAGAGTAAACTTTAAAAGTTCTCATCACAAGAAAAAAATTTTTGCTGTGTATGGTGACAGCAGTAACTGGATTTATGGTGGGTTTATATTCATAACACAAACAAAATATGAAATCATGATATTGTACCCTGAAAATTATTATACCTCAATAAAAATTTCAGAAAAATAAATAAAACCAGGAACAAAATACAACTTGGATACCAAGTCAGCAGACCAGGTGCTGTCATCTTTGGGAGACCACTTGCCATTTTCCTATCAGTAAAGTGTTAACTTTTGTCAAGACAATTTTGGACTGGCTTCAAGCACAATTAAAATGATGCTTCAGTTCCTAAAATGAACACTTAGTATTGACAGTAAGGACCGACTGAGAACTTCAGAGAGAAATGATAAGAATCTGACTCAGCAGGACTAAGATATGTGGTCAAATAGGGTTTCCCAGGTAAAGAATCCACCTGCCTATGCAGGAGACACAGATTAGATCCCTGGGTTGGGAAGGTCCCCTGGAGGAGGGCATGGCAACCCACTCCAGTATTCTTGCCTGGAGAATTCCATGGACAGAGGAGCCTGGCGGGCTACAGTCTAGGGGTTTGCAAAGAGTCAGACACAACTGAGCAATGTAACACAATAAATGTGGTCAAATATATTAATAATTTTATGGAAAAAAAGTTTAATGAAGAGTTTTTTTAAGTTGGGAAGTGAGGGAGGACATGCCAGGGGATACACTCAGGCGTTAGGTGGGGAGCTGGCAACAGAAAGTCTGATTCTTAGTCCCCCGGCACTTGAGCTTGATGTGAATGAGCTGCGGGAACACACGTGGGCCCTGCAGACCAGCCTGTTCATCTGCTCAGCTCTGGTGCTAATGCGAGACAGAGGTGTCTCTCTGGTAGAATTAAAAGCCCCCAGAAGCACTAGGTTTTCAGCAGAGCCTCCCTTCTAACAGAAAAACAAAAACTGTGAAAACAAGGTTCTGTGATACTCGTACTTTTCCAGGCTTCCATAGGCAACCCAAAGTTTATCTACATGTATTTTGTTCACCATCTCTCTGCACTTTTTATCCTAGAAAAAAAGACAGGCTCTCTCTATCCTCAGATGAATGAGGCCTTTGATGTCATGCAAATGTTAGCTCTGGGCCAAACGCGTCTGATCCTGAAAGTATTACACGTAGAGAATCAGAGATTTAAATGCATTGACCATTTTTATTTTGCTATGCGGAAACATACATTCACTAGGGGCTGTGCGATGTAGTTGACAGTGAAATGGAGAATATATCTTCTTGAAGGCTATTTATAACTCAATGCTAAATAGTTTAATTACAGTGGAAATTCTGTACAGTTTAAGGCTTGGCTCTGAACTAGATTGTAAATATGGACCAGATTTGGAAATAAAACACTTTTTTCAAGTAAAAAAAGAAAAATTAATTAAAAAAAAATACAAGGAAGGAGAACTGAAGAAAGGAAACAAAAGCAACTGAAGCCCAACGAGTTTTCCTGGAGTGAAGTTTCATCATTATGGTAAACTAACAAAAATACAGGTTTTCTTTCCAAAATAATGACATTTTACATATTTAGGACTCGTCAGGGTACCCTGGGAAGCTTTCCAGATTGAACATGGACCAAAGCAGACGACACGGAAGAAATCACATTAATATGCTAAAATCAGTACTACCTTATAGCGAATTAAATTAGATTACACAAAGCAGGATTGTGAGCATTAAATATTTCCAGAGAGTCATTACCATAGATGGGTGAGAGTAATAAACCAGAGGAAACAAATAACAAGATTCAAGTTGTTTACTGAATAAACTCGGTTATTGGCACATCTAATCAGGGGAAAACCTGACACAGCGGACCTAGACAGCTTCTAGCAGTTTAGGGTGATCTTCGTTGATTTGTAAACAAAAGATTTGTCACCTAAGAAATTGCAATTTTGTTTAGACTTTAATCATCATCAGTTATGAAAGGCATGGACTGTTTTATGTGTTACATGAGATCACGGTTTCTATTGTTGGTTATGAACGTGCAGGTGGAGCTGAAAACTGAGACACGGTGGAAAAGTAAAAATGCTGCTCTTTTTGTAATTGTATTGTTGCTTCATGCAATATCGGTTTAGTGGTGCTGATTCAGATTGCTTTATTATGGGAAGATCTCTCTGCCAGTGTCTTTATTAACTGCTCAAAGTCAGTTCTTCTGGATTGAAACTGTCCACGGGCAGATACAAGTCAGTGGGTTAGAAGAGGGAACGCCATATAGACTCTGGTTTTTCCTAATGGTTTGCATGACTGGCTTCGTGTGCAGCCTAGGTTATTCCTGTAGAAGAGAGATTTGATCAGTTACGCATTTGAAAATATATGAGCGTTTCCCTCAGACTGAAGTCAGGTGGCAAGTGTCTTACAAGGTTATTAAATGCTCTTCTGGACAAAATACTGTAAACCACCAGTGTATGTCATGGATAGGCCTCTTCTGAGAATAACCTCATCATCACCCAAGTGGCTGACCTCATGGAAGAACTTTTTCTTTTTTTGCTTTCCCTCTTAATTTGAATATGATGAGTGATTTTTATATTCTTCCTTTGAGAAAGGCCACTTATCAATCTAGGTTCCTTAAACCAATGTTGGAGAACTAACTTCCTTTACACAGGTCGAGCATTTAAAAGACTTTTATTACATAACAAGTGTGCAAGGAGCTGCATTCAGCATTCAAAGCCCTCCAAGGATGTTCAGTGCTCATCAAGTTCTCACGGGTGGGTTAGTATGCAGGACAAGTCTGAGCACACACAGGAGATGCTGTCTGCTTGCGATGCTGGCCAAACAGCAGCTGGAAAGGCATGCATTTCCTGAAGGAAAGCAGGACCACAAGACTGCATTTTTGCCTCCTCCTGAGACACACTGCTACACTCAGGGGAAAAAAAAAATCCCAAAGAACACAGGAAAATAGATGACATCCACAGTGAGAGTGAGTGCTCTGGTTTAAAATTGTAAAACGAAGCAAAACAAAAGCATAAACTTAGGCCAGAACCAAACACAGTCGAAGAGGAAGCTAACAATGGGATAATGCTGCCATCAGAATGGGCATCATTTTATTTTCCTAGTTTTTGGAACACACAAATTGCACCTCTCAGAACAAAACCATATTAGAGCTGATTAGGCTACGTGGCCAGTGAAATCCAACAAACGTGACCTTTCAGACCTGGCTAATGAGAGGAGCACGGATTTAAAAGGGAAGACGTGCAGGACCATGCAAGCAGACTCTGCTTTCTCTTTATCCTCTAACTGGCAGGGGGGACATCAAAAGTCCACAGTATGGAGCCTGTATATCTGAAACAAACCAGCATCCGCAAACCAATTCTCCATCCTCTTGATACCCAGCCCTGCAAATGCCAGTGAGAGCAAAAGGAGAAGAGGAGGAGGTGAGGGGAGGGAGAGAGGGAAGCCCCGGGCCACATGCCAGCCAAGGCCAAGCCTGGAGAAGCAGCACCCGCCTCTTACCTGGGCTCAGTCTTCTCCATCCTCCGGGCTGATCTCTGTCTCTTTATGGACCACTACTTTGGTCACTGACATGTCAGGATGCTGCTCTTTGGCCTCTTTAATTGCCTGAGCCAGCGCCTATCCCCAGGAAATCACGGGAGGGCAGAGACAAAAAGGAGGTGGAACATGCATGATCAGAGCAAGGAGGAGACTCATGAGCTAGATCTATCTACACAACTCACAACGGGGTACAACGACCGCCAAGGGGCTCAGACATGTGTGCTGGAAAGTTAACTTGGAAAACTGTTCGGACTACAGGCGGGACTGGGAGGATAGCTCTGGGCAAAGAAGGGCCAGCTGGTATTTCCTGTGGTTCCCTGCCAGGGTATACACCCTCTCCCACAAGATACCTGGTCATGGTCAATGTCCGCGTCTCCAGTGATGACGATTCGCTTCTCAATCCTCGTCTCTGAAATGCCTCCTTTCACAGTCTGAAAGCAACAGACAAGCGTTACTTTACCAGCGTTACGATTTTCCTACTGTTTACTACACCATTACGACTTTAACGTACCAGCGTTACGACTTTACTACCACGGGGGAAATGGTAGAAAATGCTGACTCAGCTTTAAGTAGCTTCATTCATTCTTTAAAAATAGAAACAGACTCCTATGGCAGTTATTTACAACTGTTAATTTCAGAAGTGAAGACAGAATAGATTCCTTTGGGTTTGGCTGGCTGGTGTTTCTGGAGCGTCTGGAGCACTTAGCAATGGAGCTAAGTGCTACGCCAAGGGCATTGGAATGCATGCTCCTAAGCAGAATTTGGCAGGTGAGGATGGAGGCATCAGAAACACAGCAGCGTGAGAGCTCCAAGGCAGTGCCTGGCATCCTGGTATTCATGTAAGTGTCTGCAGGTGCAGCGCAACCTGGGGGTTCTGCACGGATACCTCCCTGGATCTGTTCCCAGTCCACTTACTTTGGTGATGTGTGTGGTGGTTGTGGTGCTGGTGGTTTCAGAGGTGATGGTCTGCGCACTCATGAGCACACCCGGCTCCAAGTCAGCACCAAGATCGACCTAAGCAAGCCAAGCGGGAGACACGACACTTGAATGTTGGCATTACCTCTCCAGGACTCTGTTGCTTGAGGGTGCAGTGATGACTTAGTTATCTGCACAATCACTGTGCTTCCCTGTTAGTCCTGAGAGCTGCTGCTGACTCTAGACTGGACCAAACATGGCTGCTGTAAACTATCATTAAAAACCAGGACTTCAAAAGATAAAAATATAAGAAAATCCTTCTTGGGAGGTCCCTGGTGGTCTAGCAGTTAGGACTAGATGCTTTCACTACAGTGGCCCAGATTCAATCACTGAAAGAAGAACTGAAATCTCACAAGCTGTGCTGGGTGGCCAAATTAAAAGTAAAAAAAAAAATTCTACCCAACCAATCCTAAAGGAAATCAACCCTGGATATTCACTGGACGGACTGATGCTGAAGCCGAAGCTCCAATACTTTGGCCACCTGATGCAAAGAGCTGATGCACTGGAAAAGACCCTGATGCTGGGAAAGACTGAAGGCAGGAGGAGAAGGGGATGACAGAGGATGAGATGGTGGGATGACATCACTGATTCAACAGACGTTGAGTCTGAGCAAACTCCAGGAGAGAGTGGAGAGTGAAGGACCGGGAAGCCTGGTGTGCTGCAGTCCATGGGGCTGCAGAGTTGGACACAACTTAGCAACTGAAAAACCACCACCATCACCTTATTTATGAGATTTATGTGGAATGTTTGTAGAGTATGCGGCACATTATAGGCTTACTAAATGGTCACTATTGTTAAAAACAACAAAAACAAACAAACAAACAAAACCCCACAGGACTTCAGAAGTGTAAGCAGGGGTTCAGAGAGCTAGGGCTTTTCCTTATCTAAGCAGTGAGGGAGATAAGATTTCTGAGCCTCTTTCTACATTTTGGCTTCCCTCATAGCTCAGTTGGTAAAGAATTCGCCTGCAATGTAGGAGACCCCGGATTGATTCCTGAGCCGGGAAGATCTGCTGGAGAAAGGATAGGCTACCCACTCCAACATTCTTGGGCTTCCCTTGTGGCTCAGCTGGTAAAGAATCCACCTGCAATGTGGGGAGACCTGGGTTTGATCCCTGGGTTGGAAAGATCCCCTGGAGAAGGGAAAGGCTACTCAACTCCAGTATTCTGGCCTGGAGAATTCCATGGGCTGTACAGTTCATGGGATCGCAAAGAGTCGGACACGACTGAGAGACTTTCACTTCGCATCTACATTTTGAGACATGTGAAGACCTGCTTAAGTCACCTGCTCTTCCGTGATCAGTAATAAAGTTACAATTATTGCACTGTTTTTGATAGATATAATTGGGTCCTCTGAGTCTTCTCATAGATTCAGTATCATGGAATTACACTTAGGGCTTCCCTGGTAGCTCAGACAGTAAAGATTCTGCCTGCAATGCAGGAGACCCAGGTTCAATCCCTGGGTCGGGAAGGTCTCCAGAGAAGGGAACGACTACCCACTCCAGCTTTCTTGCCTGGAAAATCCCATGGACAGAGGAGCCTAGCAGGTTACAACCCATGGGGTTGCAAAGAGTCAGACATGACTAAGTAACACTTTTACTAATTACACTTAGGTGCACGAAGTCATGCACGGGGTGAAACAGGTGCCAGGGCTCCGGGCTTCATAGACTGTCTTACCTGTGATGATTCATATGTTATGGTTTTTGTTTCTGTGTGAACTACTGGAACTTCCTTGGTAGAAATTTCTAGCTTTACTTCTCCTGGTGAAACGCTGCCAAAGCTGATGGTTTCTGTCTTCACAGTTGAAGACTATACCAATGGGAAGGAGGCAGAATGGTTCTTAAATTTTGCACAGACACATGTATTTTCCCCCTCCCCTCTTGGTGGATATATAAACACAGGTTAGTATGAAATAAATGCTTATGTATTACATGGGGGTAAATTGGGGAATGAGGCACACGACAGGTATATGTGAGTCTCCCAGAATTCATATGGAACGTTCCAGGTAAAGGAAAACATTTTGAAGGAAACGGAAAAAACATCCACATTTTTATATTCCCTCTCTTCTATCTCAAGAACTAATTTTAATAGATTAAAAACCATAAATTAATAAACTCAAAATGGATTAAAGATCTAAATGTAAGACCAGAAACTATAAAACTCCTAGAGGAGAACATAGGCAAAACACTCTCCGACATAAATCACAGCAGGATCCTCTATGACCCACATCCCAGAATTTTAGAAACAAAAGCAAAAATAAACAAATGGGACCTAATGAAACTTAAAAGCTTTTGCACAACAAAGGAAACTATAAGCAAGGTGAAAAGACAGCCCTCAGATTGGGAGAAAATAATAGCAAACGAAGCAACAGACAAAGGATTAATCTCAAAAATATACAAGCAACTCCTCCAGCTCAACTCCAGAAAAATAAATGACCCAATCAAAAAATGGGCCAAAGAACTAAACAGACATTTCTCCAAGGAAGACATACAGATGGCACAAAAACACATGAAAAGATGCTCAACATCACTCATTATCAGAGAAATGCAAATCAAAACCACAATGAGGTACCATTACACGCCAGTCAGGATGGCTACTATCCAAAAGTTTACAAGCAATAAATGCTGGAGAGGGTGTGGAGAAAAGGGAACCCTCTTACACTGTTGGTGGGAATGCAAATTAGTACAGCCACTATGGAAAACAGTGTGGAGATTTCTTAAAAAGCTGGAAACAGAACTGCCATATGACCCATCAATCCCACTTCTGGGCATACACACCGAGGAAACCAGATCTGAAAGAGACATGTGCACCCTAATGTTCATTGCAGCACTGTTTATAACAGCCAGGACATGGAAGCAACCTAGATGCCCATAAGCAGATGAATGGATGAGGAAGCTGTGGGACATATACACCATGGAATATTACTCAGCCATTAAAAAGAATTCATTTGAATCAGTTCTAATGAGATGGATGAAACTGGAGCCCATTATACAGAGCGAAGTAAGCCAGAAAGATAAAGACCATTACAGTATACTAACACATATATATGGACTTTAGAAAGATGGTAACGATAACCCTATATGCAAAACAGAAAAAGAGACTCAGATGTATAGAACAGACTTGTGGACTCTGAGAGAAGGCGAGGGTGGGATGTTTCAAGAGAACAGCATCGAAACATGTATATTATCTAGGGTAAAACAGATCACCAGCCCAGGTTGGGTGCATGAGACAAGTGCTCAGGCCTGGTGCACTGGGAAGACCCAGAGGGATCGGGTGGAGAGGGAGGTGGGAGGGGGGAACGGGATGGGGAATACATGTAAATCCATGGCTAATTCATGTCAATGTATGACAAAAACCACTGCAATGATGTAAAGTAATTAGCTTCCAACTAATAAAAATAAATGGAAAATAAAATAAAATAAAATAAAAATGTCTAAAAAACAAAACAAAACCATAAATTAGCCTTTTATTGAATAACTTCATAGAGAAAAGGAGCAAGTAGTAAGACATTGAACCACCCCTGCCTACACATACTTCTGGAATCTCAATAAAAGAAAACAAAGAATAAATGCCAGCACTTGGTGCCTGGGCAAGCCTGGATAAGTACACTGATCAGAAATAGATCTATCAAGTTTTCTACTATCTTGGCTGGCCATGCATCTCCCAGGTTTATTGCCAATTACAGTAATTACAAGAGTAAGAACCATTTCCTGGAACTGTAGATTATTAATCATCATTATCTGTGTTTGCATGTGATCCCAAAGATGGAAACCAGCATGGAGACCCACAGTTGCCATGCAAGAAGGCAGTTAAGAGGAGAAACAAACTGCTCTTGGAAAAGTTAGAAAATTATGAAGACGTAGCCCCGCCTTTACACTTAACTAAATTTTAGGGACTTAAGTGCTACAAGGAATATTAACTATTAGTTACCTCAAAATGAGGTTTTTGTTCCAAAGTTTCTGAAACATGGACGGCTGCACTCTGCTCCTCCTCTGGCTCACAGGAAGCAGCGGCCATTTCGTCCTGCTCCACAACAACTTTATCGGCCACCTCCCCTTTCTCCTGCTTTGCTCCCTCAGTAAGAGCTGAGCCCTCCTTCCCTTTTGCATCAGAAGCATCAGCAGGTGCTGCCTGGGTTGCAGTGTCCGCGTCATCTCCAGCTGCGTAACAAGCATCCCCGCTTGCATGCACATTCATCACATGTCTCTCCTCCACCAACACCGTTTCCTGCACAACCTTCTCCACACTAGGCGGCTGGGGTTGCTGGGCTGTTTCCGCCTCTATGTCACTGGACTCCGTCTTGGCTTCTGTTTTCTGCATGGGAAAAAAAAAATTGTGGCGTCAGCATGACTTTCCACCAAGCAAAGGTCAAAAGGCAAAAAAACAAAAGAAGCTAGTCACTGGGGTACCTGTGCTTATATCCAGCAGCACTTACAGAAAATATAATTTAGCTTTCATTCCCCCCACCAGAATCTTTGATACCCTGACACACACACTCAAACTTGTGCTGCTCCTCTGGGATATTGCAAAATAAACAGAGCGCGGTATAAAATGCAGTTTAAAAATCAAAACAAAACGAAAGCACTGGAGCACATGCTTATCGGTCTCAGCGGCTTCTTCAGACCTAACAGATGATATAAGATGCTTTAAAAATTAAATGCTGTTAAAATGTGTCAGCAAGATTACTTTCTGAACATCTGAAGTATGTTCTTGTAATGGAACTGAAGATATGTGATGTATATATGGGGCAGGCACAGAGGGGTGGAAGTGAAGACCCTCTCAGGTATTTAAGGCAAAGCCACCTGGATAGAAAACACACACACACACATAAAAAAGGCATTTAAAAAAAAAAAGGCAAAAAGGCAGAGCAGAGACACGGGGCATGGAAACAAACGGCCACCTGCACCCAGCTTTGAGAAGTGGAAGTGACCGCGCCTATGAACTCTGTCGGTTTTCTCGCGGACTCTAATAAGCTGAGGATTTCTGAGCCGTCCATGAGCTTTTCGCCAGAAGTCTGTTTGGTCTGAGTGAACAGAGAAATGGAGAGTCAGGCACAGTGGTCGGGACACACGTGGGCATGTACACATTCACAGCCGGAGAGACACAACGGTGGGCGTGGGACCCGGGGCGAGGGATGGCGGAGCTACAGAAAGGGAGGGGAACTCAAAACAGCCAGTCATCGGGGTGAGCAGGGGCTCTGGTTCGGGAAAGCGGAGAGAGTTCCTGGGTTGGGGCGGTGCTGGGTGAAGCGGATCCTTTCCTGGCCCCCGCAAGGCCGGCAGCACCACCCCACCTCGGGGACAAGAGCTGAAATAAAACGGCAGGTGTCTCAAGGCGCACGTCGGACCGCGTGGTGACTTTAACCATGAAAACAACCAAAAAGCTCGGGTTGGCGGCTCTCAACATAAGCCAAACAGCCAGAGAAACGGAAAGGCTGGGGTGGAAGGGCTGCCTCTGCAAAGTCATGCTGGAATCGGAAACGGCGGCCCGAAGGCGGCCCCGGTTACCACGACTCGGGACGCGGCCGACTTGGTGACGACATAACGGGCAGTGGCGACGGTGACGGCCGGTTCCTGCGAGTACCTCCACTCAGACAGGCTCTTCCTGCGGGGACCAAAGGGCCCCACCTTCAAGGCCTCGGCCTCGGGCTCCGCTCGGCCCAGTCGCGGGCCCTCCAGGCCAGCATCCCTCCCGGGCACCTGGGCTTTCCCCACAGCATCGTCTTCCGGGCTCTGCCGTCGGGACTCGGCTTCCTTGATGGGGGCCAGCGACTCTGACAGCCTCCGCTTCGGGGTGTGGACCTCGGCCCCCCTCCTGGCCCTGTCCTCGGCTACAGCTCCCAGGACCTCGAGCTCGGCCAGGACGAGGGGGGTCTTTATGGACTCGGCCAGTCCCCGCTCCACAGTGGAGGGCGACACCACCTTCTCGCCTTCTCTGCCTTTTCCGGTCATCGTGACAATTTTTCCGGACACGGTGTCGTAGGACTTTCCGAGCGTGTATATCTTCTGCTTGTTCTCTTCCTTCAAGTGCATTTCTTCGGCCAGGTCTTCGAAGCTCTGCACTTCCATGGTGCTGGATCCTAAGAGGTCGGCGGGGATGTCACCAGTTCTACTGCTCAAGGTCACCACCTTGTACGTCACAGTCTTTTTCGAATCACCATCAGCTACCTCAGTGGGCACTTTGTCTACAATAACCCAATCCTCTGTGCCCTATATTTGAAATATAAAAGCTAAATTAGAAATTCTGATGGTATTTCATTTCTAAAATAAGAATCCTTTAAAAAAGGCAATCTAGATGAAGAGCTACACTTGGGTCTGGGAGGTGAGTGTCCAGGGCAGGGGTTATGATCTATTAATTACGGCTGCAATCTCTTCTCATCTGAAATGTATTAATTCTAGCCTTCAACTCAGAGTACGGTCTATTGTAGACCTGCAATTTCAGACTTCTTGAAATACTTTAGTGGTAAATTTTACAAGGAATATATCTGATCTTGTACTCAATGTCTGATCATTTTGTATTTCAAGATTATTATATAACCTTTTTTGAAGTTGTTGTACAAGTTATTAAGCCTTACTCAGGTGGACACAGAAAAGACTGTTTTCCATGTGAAATAGAACACTGCACTTCACATCTGTTGTTCTCACAAAGTACATGCTAGCATTTCCACAAACTTCTGTGAAAATCATTTTCCGTGTTTGTGAATTATATTTCCTCATATGGGTGCTGGAATCCACTCTAGCACTTATTATCCATAAATACTGAGTGCACCTGTGTTCCAGGCATGGTAATGAACTATTTCCCACTGTTAGCACATTGTCAGAGCCTCTTAAAAAATAGGCTATACTTGTCTGCACACTGTTCTGAACTTATTTACAGCCAAAGTTCATTGTCTCAGGAGTTTCTTTGCCAGTTTCCTTAGTGTTAGTTCCAAAAAGGCAGAAGAAACAGGAGTTACGAAACTTCTGTATTTGGGAAACCTATGCAGAGGTTAGCAGGTAGCTTAGTCTAACAGGTTACAGAGGGAAGAGAAACCAAGCCGGGAGCAGGGAGGGGAGTGCCTTGGTTTACATTTTGATCTTGGATGTTTTTTACTTTCTTATTTATCCTTGCCTGAAAACTTGAAGCTAGAATTGGAGGGGGCGGGGCTTAAGAAAGAAGATTACAGATCCATCTACAGACTGGTGCTGGATTAAATGAAATGAATTGAAAAGTAACCTCTAGGGTCGACGGGACAGTTTTCTGGAAAATGATTTGACGAGAGGTAACCACAGAGATTGCTGAGTCTCCTTCCTGAATTTTCTGTATCACACTGGGCTAGTGGGAAAACCAATAAAAGTTCAGAACTTTCAAAGTCAATCAAGGTCATCTGAATTAGCATGGCTCTATGGGTGAAAGAGACAGTAAAAAGGCTCAATAATATCATTACAAACTATAATCATAATGCTTCAATGACCAAACACAGATACAATCACTGAGAAGCAAAGGCCACAAAGAAATGATGGCTAACAGATAACTAAAATAGTAAGAAAATTCCCTATTTTCCCTCCCCGGAATCTAGGCAAAAATAATATACCTACCTTGGTGGCAAGCAAGGTAAATTTTAAAAGGAAAGAAAAAACTAAAGATATTTGAATGACACTGAAATCTGAAGAGCAATTCCCTCTGATTCCTTAATGTTTGTTTTTTACCTGAGACTCAAAGAATGGAGAGCTTCCTTGCTGCAAAAATAGAACCTTTTCAGAAATCTCCCTTTCTTCTTCAGTCTGTTTGAATAAAGGGGGTTGGGTGGGAGAGGAGGAAGCAGACAGTTTCCAAAAAAGCAAGTTAGGAAGAGAGCTTGTTTCTTGTGCTACACATATAATAGTCATTCTTTTTCTTTTCCAGAAGAATTACTGTCTGTTAATTTGGAAAATTAATCTCAAAGTTGAATAATTACTTCCAAAGTGTAACAGATTATTCTGTGACTCTCCGATGTTTTTAGAACTCAAACATTTCTCGTTTCTACAAACATAGAACATGCAAGAGTGAAATAAAGGATTTCCTGGAGTCTCAATAGGTGTTTATATGGCTGTCATCTGCAATACTGTGGAAATGAGTATTCAAATGAAAACGCTAAGATTAAAAAAAAAAAAGTTAGGAATAAATCCTCCCTTCCATTTTGGACAAATTCTTGATCATACTCTGCACTAAAGAGCTGCCTGATGCAGAGGAAGGAAATACACATGGATCATTGTATTACCTACTAATCTGAAAAACCCAGCCTAGCTTGAGGTCTTTATTCTACAAATAAACACAAAATATACTCAAGATTATAGCTTTTTTGAACTTCTATAACATGGTGAGTAATTCTGAAAAGTCAGCTTCAGAATATCTTGGTGAAGAATTAAGTATTTCAAATCGCACTTGTCTTTAACATATAAACTTAAGAAAAACATTACATATGCTATGTTAAAATAGGTGTTTTCCTTTCGTCTATTTTTCTTTCTTTCTTTAGTATTAAAAAGGCATAATTCAAGGGACAGTACATTGATTACTGAGCCTGTCTCTCTGCACAGGCTCAGGAGCTAATAAAACACAGAATAGTGACAGAAAGGACATTTAGGTAAAGCAATTTAAAAATAATAACAGAGTTCAAAGTATCTAGATGAATGGAACTTTGAAAATAAAACCTGCTGTTTGTTAAGCAGTATAATTTTATCAGAGGTATTTAAAATTCCTATGTATGTGTTTACAAAGCTTTCAGTACTCTAATCATTTTCCTGCAAGAGGTTATAGAGGAGCATCTGGAATGTTCTCTAGAAGGGCCTGCTGACAGATTCTGATAGCACTGCTCTCAGACGCTCCTTTTAAATAAGGAACAAAGAAGACATTTTGAAGGGGAAAAAAAAATTCCCGTCCTGCCCCATTTTGGAGAAAGATATTGGAAGAGACAAAATGTACCCTGTGGAATCATTAAATGTGGATTTATGCTTTAAACTTTCAATCAGAGCCTCTTTTTCCAACAGAAATAAGAAACAGGAAGGAAAGGTTGAAATTATAGGTACTTTTCAGAATACCAAGACTAGGCTTCTAATTATAATCACTGAGCTAAATGTTTTTCCTAGGATGAAAGCTTAAAAAAAAAAGACCCAGCAGCAGGAAAACAGTGGTTTTCAGCATATCCTGTTATCTGACATCAACTAATTTTAAAAACATCTGTGTCTATAATTAAAAATGTCCAAATGGTCTGCATTCAGAACTGTGCATACCCTATAACAGAAAAGGGTAACATGAGGGGACAAATGTTACCATTAATCCTATGTATGATCAACTCCAACCCAGTGAATTTGACTAAAGAGAAGTGAAGATGTATTGATAAAGAAAAGCTGATGATCGAGACATTTTCTAGGGGTTAAGACAGAGTCTGCCTGCAATGCGGGAGACCAGGGTTTGATCCTTGGGTAGGGAAGATCCCCTGGAGAAGGAAATGGTAACCCACTCCAGTACTGTTGCCTGGAAAATCCCCTGGATGGAGGAGCCTGGTGGGATATAGTCCATGGGGTCTCAAAGAGTTGAACACAACTGAGCGACTTCACTTTCAAGACAGAGTCAGATGCACATTCTATTTCATTTAGTTATTTAAACATTCATGTCTGTGTCATAATTGGGATACAAGGCCCTACAGTTGCCTGCAAAATTCACAGAGCTGTTACTCGCTCATAAGGGTCTCTATGGAGCTGTGACTGTCATTTCTGCTTGGGTTGGGGGTTCTCAAACTTGGTTGTACATTACAATTATGTGGAAAGCTTTTAAGTAAGAGTAATGCGTGAGGTGCACCTCTAATTAAATCACACTCTGATGCAGAACCCAGGTATCAGTAGTTTAAAAGTCTTGTAGGTGATTGGAATATGCATCCAGAGTTGCACCCCAAGGTCTAAATGGAAAGTCACAGAAGTCAGATTCAGAGAATAAAGATGATTCTCTCTAGCATTTATAGATGATCCATGGTGAATGCATTTTTTTTTTTTTTTGGCCCAATTTAAGGGCCATCTGAGACCTGAATAGCAAAAGTAAACCTGGACAAGAAAGCAGAAAAATGCATAAAGAGAGTTGATTCTAGGTATTCATGACAATTATGGCCTATAAAGTTGTCGTGAACACTGAACCAGTGAACACTGGACTAGTGAATACTGAATCAGTGAGCACGTAATTAGTGAGTGCTGAACCATGGCTCCTAGAGGAAAGACAGGGTCAGGTTCCTGGGTGCCTCTGGTCATGAAATTTTCATCAACTGATCAGTGCATAACCTTGTTTTATGTGTGTTTCTGTTCAAAGACCATTTCTTTAATATACATTATTGATCCATTAACATCGAACTCACAGTCAGCAGCACTGTAACTTAATCCTGGACAAAGCTTACCTGACATAGATATTTTCCTATAAGGCACATCACAGCCTTCCTGTACTTGGGAACTAGAGAGAGCTTTAGTGCTATGCCTGGAGGTCATTTTAGACAGTGAAAATCACCAACAAGAACACAAAAAAGCAAAAACAGGGCACTCAACAGGCTATGAAAAGGACACCTGCTTACAGTATGAGACCTGAAACTTGTTATCTGTTCAACCTTATCTGGGAATGCCTTGGGTAACTATTTATTTTTTTTTTTTTACCACTTTGCACCTGTCTGCAAATTATCATGAAAATGTTTAGTATTTTAGGATCACAATAAATTTCAGTGAGTACGTGAATGTGCACAATCTGGAATCCATGAATAGGGAGGGTTGATTGTGCTAAGCTTATATACCAGTAAAACTGCCTGTCACCTTAAAAAAGGGGACAGCACTGGCAATGTGTAAGTGCTAACCTGTATTGCATTGTGGTTAGAATGTGGAAATTCTCAGTATTCATATAACCACGAAAGAATATTCCCCTGGTGGCTCAGATGGTAAAGAATCCACCTACAATGTGGGAGACCAGAGTTCAATCCCTGGATCGGGCAGATCCCCTGGAGAAGGAAATGGCAACCCACTCCAGTATTCTTGCCTGGAAAATTTCACGGACAGAGGAACCTGGTGGGCTACAGTCCATGGGGTTGCAAAGAGACCCAACTGAGCCACTAACACTTTCACTATTCCCCTGATATGGACTAGGCCTGTGACTGCATCACAAAAAGGCTGCCATGGGACATATCTGTGGACAGAAGATGTACCTGACACCTTTCACATCTCATCCATCTATCCTCCATTCCATGGGCTCTATGTGCGGGTTTGTCTGTTTTACAAAGTTCAGGAGGATTTGCTATCATTTGCTTCTTTGGGGCATCGTGGCCTTGTCTGCTATGACCTCAAACATTTGAAATGTGAAACAACTGGTAATGAAATTCACACTTTACATTAAACATACATTATATTCTAAGAATATGATCCCATTACTAGCTCATTATATTTCCAACTCCTAATTTTCTTAATTGTTCATAAATTGGTAGCAAAATAGATTTACTTAGGGTTCGACTACCACAGATAAAGAAAAAAGATGGTTCATTAAAAATCAGGGGTCATTATATTATTTTTCCAAAACAACACTTATATCACTGAGATTGACAAAAATAAAATCCAACTAAGCTTAGGGTCACTAAATCAAAGTTCTGTTACCCTTCTGACACAAATAATATTACTTTCAGATGTCACTTAAAAAAATTAAGTTAAATACCTTCTTTTAGAAATAATTAGACCTCTTTCTAAAACTGGCAAATTACTGTTTAATTAATTTAAAGTGAGATACATTAATTGAATGGGTAAGGTCAAATGAGTAATTTATCTAGAAAAATATCTTGCCTCTAAGATGAATATCTTCTGTTTACGTGTTTTTATTTATTTTTTTGTTTACGTGTTTTTAAACAAATATACTTTGCATATGCCTAGCTGGCTGGGAGGACACAATTATCTTTTGTGCTTTTCACACAACCAATAATGAAAGCCATGTTAAGTTTGAATACAGAAATGAAGAAAAATTTGAAGGATAAGAACTTGCAGGGTTATTCTTAGGGCTGTCTACACGGCCCTCAAATGAGTGCAAACTGGGTGTCATCCTACTGGGGAGGAATGTCAGATGGAAGCCCCCAAGGTGAGAGAAGTGGGCACAGCGCTGACTGCCCAGCCCAGGAAGGACCACTCTTCTGGGACTTGAGGCCATTTAGAGCTGCTTTTTCAGAGCCCCTTTGATAACAGAGTTGATAACCCTTGTTTTTAAGAAGCTCTTCTTTACTTCCAGCAAGTCTTCCTATAGTGTTTTCCCTTCTGGGTGGTAGAGAAGCCCTGAGGTACACCATCTGCATAATTGCTCAACAGATACTTGAATGCAGTTACTAAGTCAGCCGCTGATGCCTGGGCTATGGAACCCGAGTGCTTGCTCTTCTGCAGAGGACGTCTTTCCTCCGTCCTTTAATCCTTTTGTAAAAAAAAATCCTTTCTTAAGTCTATTGCAGTTTCTCTGCATCAACAAGGACATGGCAGCTGTTTCCATGTTAAGTTTATATTTCAAACCATCACTTCTTCAAGTCATTAACATTCTTTGGATTCATCAATGGGCTTCCCTGGTAGCTCAGGCGGTAAAGAATCTGCCTGCAATGCAGGAGATCTGGGTTCGATCCCTGGCTAAGGAAGATCCCCTGGAGAAGGGAATGTCAACCCATTCCAGTATTCTTGCCTGGAGAATCCCATGGACAGAGGAACCTGGTGGGCTATAGTCTATGGGGTCGCAAAGAGTTGGACACGACTGGGATCATCAATGTTATTCTCTAAGAATTAGAGGATTTAATAAGTGAGAAAAAATTCTTTTACAAGTCTAATGGCCTAGACTTCTACAGTCCCTGGTTTATTATCACCACTCTAACTTTTCCAAGCAAACTACCTGAACCTCCACTCAGAGAGCCTGCTACTCCCAAGTCCTTAAAGTGATAGCAGAGGAAGAGAAGCTTGGCTTTTCAGTGGCAATTTATTTTGTGCTTTTGTAACTTAATCCTGTATCTGTTATCTTCAGAGCCAATGTGTCCTTCCTTATTTCCAGCCCTTATAGAAATAGGGTAAGCTATAGTAGAATAGCTACTGGGAAGTTACTGTATGATGCAGGGGGCTCCTGGTGCTCTGGACAACCTAGAGTGGTGGGATGGGGTAGGGTGTGGGAGAGAGGCTCAAAAGGGAGGGGCCATGTGTATCCTTATGACTGATTCATACTGTTGTATGGCAGAAACCAATGCAACATTACAAAGCAATTATCCTCCAATTAAAAAAAAACATAAAATTAATAACAAGAAATAGGGTAAATCAAACTTGACCAATGATGATAAAACTAATCTGACCATAACTCATGAATGGCAGTTTTACTCATGCAGGAACTACAATATTTTGGAAAATCTGAAATATTTTGTTGTGAAGCTCTAAACAATCTGAATGAAACTTGCGATGCAGGAGACCTGGGTTCGATTTCTGGGTCGGGAAGATCCCCCGGAGAAGGAAATGGCAATCTACTCCACTATTCTTGCCTGGAAAATCCCATGGACAGAGGAACCTAGCGGGCTATAGTCCATGGGGTTGCAAGAGTCGGACATGACTTAGCAACTAAACCACCACCATCATCAATGGTACAAGAAGATTTCGGTCACTGGACTTTTATTCTGCATAAAAAGGCCTTTTTCAAAATGATTGAAATGGAGATACACCTTGTCATTTTTTAAAAAGTGGGACTGGAACTGTCAAGAAAGTCATGATTGTGGTCACTTCAGATAAACGGCTTTCAAAGGAAGTTTAGAAAATGACTAATATCTAAGCATTGCATATAGCTGCCACTGCTGCTGCCAAGTTGCTTCAGTTGTGTCCGACTCTGTGCGACCCCATAGATGGCAGCCCACCAGGCTCTGCCATCCCTGGGATTCTCCAGGCAAGAACACATATAGACTACTGCTTAAAAAGGAGTTTTCTCCCATAAAGGCCTAAGTTTTAATTTTATTCTGTTCTATCCCATCTTCCTGGACAAATGTCTTTCAAGAAAGGAATCTTGGTAAGAAGAAAGTTAATCAATGTGATGCTAGAAAGAAGCTGATTTTTAAAATGACTTCTTTTGACAGACAGATAAAGAAAGATGACATGTAATAGTCGACAGTCAGATTAGTACCACTGCCACTGTGGGTCCTACATCAGGGGAGCCTTGAAGTCACACCAGCTGAATCCTCTCGCTGAACATTGAAAGAGAGTATTCGTTCTATGTGGAAAGCTCTTACTTAAAAAGACCTCTGGTGTTTACTTTTCCTCTTAAAAATAAAATAAAAACTGATTATAAATCATAATATAAATGTTTATATATATAAATCAGTTAAAATAACCAGTTTTTAAAAACTATATATATATATGTTATAAACAAAAATCTGGCCTTTACTTTCCCTCTTAAAAATTAAAACTGATTATAAATCATAATATAAATGTTTATATATGTCAGTTAAAATAACCAGTTTTTAAAAAACTGTATGTATATATATATTATAAATAAAAATCAAATACCAGTAAAAGCCTGGTATAGTATTCCCAGAGGGAAATATGTCCTGAAATGTTATCAACTCCAGAACAATGTTCAGTCAAACATTAGACCATCTCAATAGGCCTCATCTTGCAAGTGATGAGAAACATTTATGAGCCTTCAACGCATTTCTTCAGGTAGCAGAAGTACATTCAGAAAAAGTGACAGTTCATTCATACAGTAGGTCAGTCTCAGCCGTGACATCTAGGACAAGCAGCCCTGCACAGGAGTGTCCTTGGTTATTCCAAGGCACCACGGGATGCGATCACTCACTCCTTGGCCACCCAATCGTTTTACAGGTTATACACAGACAAGGGGTGAGATTCTACACTCACAAGTCTTCCAGATCCCTTCCCTGAAGACCCTGTAGAGAAGCGACGCTAGTGAACAGAAGACGAGTGCAACCTGATGCCTGAATACCGACCTCTTCGGGTACCAGCGGCTCGATCATGGGCGCGTCCTCCTGCCGGGCGGCTAGTCGCACGGGGGAGGTGGAAAGCCTCTTTTCCCACTCATTCGTGATGGCAGTGTCTGTGGAGGTTTCTAAAAAGGTTCTTTTCAGCTCACTAATATTGGTCTGATGTTTCATCAGGTCGTCTTGGGTTTTATCTAGCTCCTATATTCAGAACATAGAGAATCCAACGGTCAACGTTTTACATTTGATTTCCTTTCTGCACGTGCTCTCTCTCTTTTTAAAAGTAAAGTTGTTATCTCATTAGTAGTCAAAATTAAAAAAAAAAATTCTGATCAGGGTTCATGACACTACCACAAACACTCGGTGAAAATGTGATATTTCCAAGGAAAAGCGAGGGAAAACAAAATCTACATCACGCAAGCATAAAAATCAAAAGTTTCAAAGGTCAACTGTAAAGAGTGTAATTCACACGGGACCAGAGAATTAAAATAAATACACACACAGGAAAGGGGATCTACATCTGGGGAGACAGGAAGGAATCAAAGGAAGCAGAGAAGTCAACCGCACGTAGTCACAGGTGAGAACACGCCCTTCATGCATCATGGTAGAGCCCACAGGTGTGCCCCTGGAGGAGAACCAACACACACGAGCATGCACTGGTATATACCAATACCAACCTCTAACATAAGATTACTATGTTTGACATACACATTTTCACCCTTTATTCGCTTAATCAGACTATTCTGAAAAAAGGGGAAAAGAAAGGAAAGGTAAGGGACATGATAAGTCACGAAAACAAGTGCCACCCTGCGCACGGCAGCAACACACAGTCACCGCCACGGAGCATGCTGGAAGATCTGAACACCGGAGACCAACAGTGACTTATCGCACGCTGCTTTTTTTTTTTTGGCTTTTGTTCCATTTTGAGTTTTCTACCTGTGCCTTGAGCTCTGCATCTTCCTCCTGGTCCGACTGCCAGCATCAAGAAAGAGCGGGAGATAAAAGTCTTACCATGCCATTGACTCTGAGATGGAAGGACGGGGTCTAGATAAGCCAGCTACACGGGGACACTTGTTTGAGCTTACATTAGAGGACATTTCTTTCTTATATGTGAACCACAATGTTCTCACACACAAATTATGAAGCTTAATAAGATGATGAAAGCAAAAGACTCTGTGCTCGGTGGGTCTTGGATGCTTCACTTGGAGACTTCCAAGTATGACAGGCATACACCCTGCGTGGGAGGGGACAGCTAGGACTTGACAGGCTGTCCTTATATCAGCAACGGTTCAGGAAGTGTGAGGGGACACATCAATTAAGATTCATCAAACGGCTATGAATACCCAATGAGGAGTGCTCTCTCTGAGTCAATTTTCAAAATAATCCTATGCGGTTGGCTATTATGATCCCCAATTTGTAGACTAGAGAAGTCAGGCACAAAGAACTTAACACAAAGGTTCTCAAGTTAAAAAATTTTTTAAACCTTGAATTTGTTGAGCCCATGTGCTTTGAAACAAATTTAAGAAGAGGAGAGGGCTGATACTGGGTAACTAAGAAAATTAAAATAAATAAATAAATAAACTACCCTCAAGTCCAAAATCAACCACAAGAGGAGGTCCAGAGTGAAATTATGGATGAGAAGCGGGTGATACTGGAGCAGGCTGCCTCCAAGGTGAGTCTGTCTGGGTTTCAATGGGAACCAGATTGTCTAACCTGAATGCCCCACTCTGCACTACTGTTACAACCAGCTCCAGAAAAAGGAAGAGGAAGTATTTACAAAAAGTGTTAGAGGGCTGATGGCATGCTGACATCAATGGTGGTGGCTCTTCGTTTTATTTTTAAAATGCGTAATCTGTCTATGTTACATGTCTTCACTTGCATGCTTCAAATCAACATAAACAAATTTTAAAACTGCCAGAGAAATTTAAAGTAGTATTACTAAAATATTTTTCATTTATAGCATATGGGTTACAATGAAATTTGTTGAAAGTATCAGTAGCTATCTGTAACTAATTCTAACAAAATTAAGATGCAATTGGGATATTTGGCATAGAAAATGATTACACTGTAATCAGTTTATGTGTGACTGCCTAAAAGAAACTGGGTAATAATGTTCCAGTATTATCTTTAAATTAAAAAATGATGATTTCCAAGCTTTGAATTGAACTCTGGCATTTCCAAAGGAAAAAAACAATTAAACTCCATTTTGAAATGTTTTCCTGAACATATTTTCAATGAAATGATGTGTAAATACTACTTATAATCTTTTTAGTTCTTCCTAAACACCCAACTAGAAAATATTATGATTGGATAATATAAAAAACAACCTAATATAAACACCATAGCAAAGTAAAAAATAAATTCTGTTAGCACTTTAGGAAATGAACATCTTGATTTCCATGACTATAGATAAATATTGTTTTTACAAATATTTTAATTAGTTGCTGATAGAGAAGATTTAAAAAACAAAAAGCCATATAAATATTTAATGAACCCTAAAAATTAATAAAGTTAAATAATAGCACAGTTTCTCTCCTATCACTGGTCAATGTGGTAATTTTTCTTTTTTTCCCATAAAGTACTAACAGTGATTTGCTAATTTTCTCTTCCCTGGAGAATTCATTTCTTTTGAGTAACCTAGACTATATTCAGCCAAAAAAATGAGTTAAGAGAGGTATTATAATTTTAATAAGCATTCTGACCACTTGCAATCCTAAAATGTATTTGCATTCAGTCAACAAGCTACTTAAATTAATTGTGACCCTCCCCCCGTGACTTCCCCTCCCATTATGGCTATCATATATAAACTTGCAGGTTAAGGGAATACATTTTTTAAAATTTATTATCAGTTTAGCCAAGAGTTCTCAAAATGTGACCCCACAACTGACAGAGTCACTGTCACCTGGGAATTTGTTAGAAATGTAAACTCTCAAGCCTACCCCAGACCTTCACCTGGAGAAAACTCCAGGTGACTCTGATGCAGACCAGAGTTTGAGAACCAGCGGTCTAGGCAGCAGAATATTTTTAACTCTTATTATTAAAGGTAGCGTTTCTGTCCACTCTAAATGCCAATATGCTAAATGCAAGCTGCTAAATAAACACTGAGCTGGCCCTCAGAGCACATTCATAAGGCAACTGGCCGAGCCCCTTGGTTACAGCACCAACCTCAGTGGCGGTCGTTTCCCCGTCAGCTGCCGTGTCTGTGCGCTCACTGTCCGTCTGTGGAAGGCAGAGGTGATCAGGTTCCAGGAGGAAGGCAGGAAGAGAAAACAAATCATCTGGTCAAAGCGGGCATGCCCGGGTCCGAGAGCCCAGTCCCTTTCCCTGTGCCCTATAAAATCGCACTACCTTCCCACAAGAACGCAGGTGCAAACAAAAGCCAAAGGAAGCCCAGAGCCAGGTCCCATCAGCAGACACTCAGAGGGAGACCAGAGGCACACAGCCTGCCTGAACAGCAGGACGTGCGTTAGCCAGGGTGCCATGTCTGCTGCCGTGGCATTCTCCCGCCCTTTTAACAGAAACCCCAAGAGAGATCTAAAAACGTTCAATGCCAATAAAGTTGCAGTTTATATTTTTAAAAAAAATTCTAGTGTAATGGGTCACATCTGAAAGGTAAATAAACATGTACGTTTAAATAAAAAGCTATTATAATATTATAATAGTCACTGGACTTTCAGCCCCTCATTTTTTATATCATTTTGACAATTTGCATCCATCTAAGACCATCAGGCTGTCTGTATTACCTTTTAATTATAAAAAGCCCATGCCAGTGACTCCGGTCTATGTGTTACAAATTTACAAATGAAAAGTGTAACTTTAACTCTCAAGCAGCATTGCTAACTAGATATTTTAAAGACAATATATTATTTATTTTGCCCCGCCCTTCCATAGAAAGAGGTATATAAAGGTATGGAATTTGATTATCTTGTTCCAAAATAAACATTCAAATGAAGCAAATAATGAAAAATAAGGAGAGAGGGAGGGAGAGAGACATTTAGTGGGAAACAAATAAAACAAACCACAGCATTTTACAGAGCCCAGGTTTTCACGGGAGAATTACAATAGGAATTTCAGGACTGATTTTTAATCTGTCTTAGAGACGTTTATGATTTAGAACAAACACTTTTAATTTTTTTTTCTGGAGGAGAGAAGAGCCACGGTCATTGAAAGAGACCTAAACATCTTACATAATATCAACTGACTTTCCCTTCGCAACTAACAACTATTAAAATTCCCTTGAACGAAGCTGTGTGATTAATAATTTGTAAACGACCATCAAAACTCGGGGTTCTAGGGCTGTGAATCTGCCTCTTAGATCTTTCACTGCAAAGAACATGGGTTATCAAGGGGGGGGGCTGGGACACGGTTAAGTTGACACAACTCTTGGCTGGCTTGACTTTTTGACCTGCTCCCAAGCTTTCATTTCCTATATTCCTGAAAGAAAAGGAGCTGTCACTCATGCTTGCCCTGTGCACCTGAGTCTCCATCCTGGCAGCCTGCTCCCGTGCCTAAGCGGGGCAGGAAACCCTTTCCAATAGGTTGGTAAAGAAACCACATTGAGAGCTGTCATGACCCAACCATCTTGGCAGGGGGGTGGCTATTAATTTTCTTATCAGGTGATCCCTGCTGGTGCATTAGCACAGCTTCACCAACCGACAGTCTAGGGCAAGGCCGGTTTGCTTTAGGAAGACAGAGGCAGGCTGCTGTTGAAAGGTACAGAACAATTCAAGGAAAGCTTAGGCTTTCGAGAACAAGTAAGGACGACTTGGTTCAGAGGGCTAACTAGTTGTGCCAAAGGCCTCAAAGGTTCTTGAAAGTATTTCTTTTCCCACTTATGTTACTTCTGCTATGGCTTTAGAATTCACTTCAGCAGCATTCCAAGCATCTTGGCACTGGAATTACTGCCACGATTGATAATAAGAGGGAAGAGTCTCATGTCAGAATGATACCAGCTCTAATTCTTGCTATTTAACTCTGTGGCACGAGGGAAGTGCTTCACATTTTAATTCCCATTTCCTTCTTGGAAAATGGGGAAATTAATAGCCCTAACTGTATAAGGTAATTGATACTAAGTCTTTATACACTACCTGACAGACTCAGAGCTAAAAATGCCTATAAAATCATAAATATTGATGTGAATATAACACTAGGTTGGCCAAAAGGTTCACTTGAGTCATGAAAAAATCTGAACAAACATTTTGGCCAACCCAACATTTCCCAATTATTGCTATTATTTTTCCGAGGTATACACAAATAAATAGTAGCTTAGGTCATATCTAAGCTCCCCTAAATTCCTTAGAACGTAGTCAGTCAGTCATTCAACAAACACAGTACCTGATCAATAAACTGAAGTCATAAAGGCTGAATAAGCAACTTTTACAGCAACTGTTTGGAGAAGGAAATGGCAACCCACTCCACTATTCTTGCCTGGAGAATCCCATGGACAGAGGAGCCTGGCGGGCTACGGTCCATGGGGTTGCAAAGAGCTGGACAGACTGAGCAACTGAGTGTGATTAAGCAAAACTGCAAAATGTATGGTGCACAATGGACTATCATATGATGTGTTTACACAATTTAAAATGTTAAATCAGGTGATCAATCTTTTCCTCCAGATTTAATCCATCTCCTTTTTTTGGCATCATCAAAAAATTATTCACAAGTTGACACATAATATGGTGAACTAAGTTCATCTTATATCTCTTGAGAGATGTAGATGATTTAGTATTCAGCTCCTCCTTATTTGAGCCAAATTCTAGAAGGACAAAAGAAAAAAATGACCAACAGCTCTATAGTTTGAAAGGATTACAACTCTTTACACTGGATTTCACTCTTGAGAAGGGCTGGGACTCATGAAGCCTCGGCCACACGCAACAAATGTAAGCAGGATGACAAAATATTTAAAAAGCGTTCCAGTCGTTAGTGATTTTGCAAAATGAAAGTGACAGAGCTGAACTGTATGTTACAAAGTCACCCGGTTTTGCTGCCAAAGTGCTTGAGGCCCAGGGAAGAAAACAGGCCGTGTCAACAAATGGTGATTTTTTTTTTTTTTTTAACTGAATGACCTACATCTGAGTTTTCTAGCTCAGCATGAACCAGAGCACATAGCTCTTAACATTTGGGGTTAAGAGGCGACACTGAACAGATGGCCAAATACAAGGTCATGTGGCAGGAGGCTGTCATGGGTGGCTGGGAAGGCTGCCGAGGCCGGAGCTGGCTCACGGTCTCAGAGGTTTGCAGGAACAAGGAGGGTTTATGACACGCCAACCACGCTGCCACCAGCTTGCGAGGAGTAAGTGCTGTGATTTGTTTTGCTGATGTAACGCAGACATGCCCAAGTGGAACATTAATTTTCATGCACTGATTACAACAAGATGTATACCCTGGATTAGGCACAAGATCTGTGTGGTTGGCTACATAAAAGTTCAGTTATTTAACAATGCAGAAGAACATAAAATGGCAATCTTTTTGCCTTCTGTGAGCTGGATGACTAACTCCATTGCTAAAGGAATAGAAGATGTCCGGGTTGGAAACAAGTTAATAGTACAAACAGCCTTTGTAGATGATATTGTGTTCTTAAAGGCTGTACGTTTAGACCTACATTGTTTGATAATGCTTCTGCTATGAGAAACATATATTCAAGCCTAGGATTTAGAGGGTTTTTCTCTTAAAATATTTTCCATGTGTGAAAATAGTTCTCTAACAGATAAGATTTGGATCTAAGTCATATAGGATCCAAGAACCTTGCAAAGGGCTCTTAGGCAATATCAAATTGAAAGCCTAAACTTTTCTTTAGAACATCTCTCAGGTCATTACCATTTTTTCCCTGCTGCTGCAAAGAAATGGTCATAATACCACTAAATATAGATGCTTACGCACCTCACAATGCTATACACTCACAGGTGTGCTGGAATTATCATTTCTAGCTGAGCACAGACCTGAATAGACTTTCTTTCCTTTTTAAAGTGCTGCTTTGACTTTGTGATCTTTTTTTTTTAACTGCTAGATGTATCGAGTTTGTCTCCTGCCACAAAACCCTTGTTTTGTGGGAAGAGAATTGCTGGAGGAGCCGGGGGCAGGTGTAGGTGGGGGCGGGGGAGGAGGGGTGTCAGCCAGAGGCCTGTTGGCAGCTTCTGTGCTTTTCCCTGGCGTCTATTGAAGGCTGCACAAAGGGAAACTGCTGGGCTGTTCATATGCCAGTGCAGAGGTGGGAAGGGGAGCAATTAAAAGCAAAAACTACCAGCTACCACGTCGCCTCCCCCAGTGGCTTGGATGAGGGATGGGGGTCAGCCCGCTTTCAGGTGTGGAGGTGGAAGGCTCAAGTCCTTTCCTGGCTGCCAACCTGAGGCTCATCCACCAGACTGTCCTCACGTGGGTGGATCTGGGGCTCACGCTGGCCTGACGGCATGGTTGCCTCCCAATACCTGATCTGGCATTGCTTGTGCTCAGGGAATTTCAGCCCATTTTTATTTTACGGTGTATAGAAACGTAAAATGAGTCTCGCCCCGACTGTGTTTGAAAACCAGTGTTTTCAACTTCAGCTGTTTCTGCTCCTGTTTCTGCCTGCCAATGACCGACATCACTGGGTGTTTAAACGGCTCCAGTCCATCTTTCTGACTCAACACACCCATAGGATTGGACTTTCCTCCAGGAGTCACAAGGACAGCCTGGCAATGACAGTCAAAGAGTGGTGGGGGCATTTCAGAACCTCCAGGGAGCAGAGAGAGGCATTTACAACCTTGGAAAGCCACCCTGATGGTGATGATGCACTCTCAAGGGCGGCACCCTTTCCCGGCACTTGGAGCATCCCTTACCTGGAGCATATCAGCACAGAGCATCACTGCATCAGGATGCATTTTGGTACCTCACCTCGTCTAGCTGAAAAGTTACTCTGTCTTCTGTGTCCTTTCCTTTATTGAATGGTAACTAAACAGAGCCTTTTACTTGACCCTGAGTTCCTACAGAGCGAACGGGTTGTTTATGTCTGATGGCCTCGTGGCTGAGTCCTTGCCCACTCGCGGGAGTCGGCGGGTGGCGGCACACTTCTGGCCGGGCTCAGCCTGCTGCATCCACATGGTGTTGTGCCTAACCCCGGGGCTGGGGGGGCGCATCCCCGGCACACAAAACCTCTGCACAGAGTGGCACAGACGGTAAATGAGGCTCTGAAAGGAGGACCACTATGGCAGCAGCCGTCTACCAAGTGTTTCGGACCGAAGCCCCGAACACGACAGGGACGTGTGTGCTGTGCCGAGGTACACACCTCTTCCTCTGAACTGTCATTCGGGTCACTGTCTAGTGAGGCACTCAAGGAGGCCGCCTTGGGCTCCAGGTAGCAGAGGCACAGAGCCAGAGGGAAGGAGAGAGTGAGGGCATAGGGCACTGAGAAGGAGGCGGAGAGCAGGAAGAAGAAGATGAAGAGGAAGCAGGGCACGAGGGAGGGCGAGCGGATGGGCAGGTAATGCTGCAGGCTCTGGGGCAGGAGGGCGCTCTCGGACAGGCTGGGGAAGGACAGGTAGCCCTCATCATCCAGGAGAGAGGGGAAGGACCCAGGGAGCTGCAGGGAGAAGGAGAACAGGGTGGCCCCCCTGCCCGGCTGTGGCTTGTGGCTGGGAGCCCCGTCGCGGTCCCCCGGGCACGGCTTCCCTCGGCCGTCAGGGTCCGAGGCGGGCTCTCCGTGCTGGTGCCTGCAGTCTCGGGCCGGCTCGACCCCCGGCGGGGGCGGCCCATTCCCCTTACGCCTCCTGCGGAGCCCTGTGGGGGATGCAGGGGGATGGTGGGCTGATGAGGGGGGCAGGGGGCGTGAGTCGGTGCCAAGCCCAGGTGACTGATGTGAAGGACAGCGAGAGAGACAGGAAGCAGCAAACAGAGGTGCAAAAGGACAAAAAGAAAACTGCAATTAGTTAATTTTCTTATGGGTACCGATCAAAAGTCGTCAAAACAAGAATTTCAGCACTGGGGTCGTTCATGAATCTTAAAGCATTCGAGGTGCATGCCAACGCTCCCATGAAGGGCCATCATTTTCCCCATTAGACTCTCAAGCCAAACATAGGGTGGGTTTTAAAAAAAGGTTGCAGGGGAAGATATGGGAAATCTCAATATCTACATGTTTCATATGATTCAAAACTTGTTTTTAGACTAACAACTCCATGAATGGTTAGGATGCTGAGAGAAAATATAACTCTGATAACTTAAAACCAAGACTTTCAATAACTTCTCCTGATGTCCGGCTCCCAGGTCTGTCATGAGGGTTCAACTGGATTAAAATGACAGTGAATCCAATTTGTGGTCATTTAAAGCAAAATCTCCAGCATCACCTTTCCTTGGTTAGTCGATGATAGCCAAAACAAGGTGGGTTTCCAAATCAAGAAGTTTCTGGCCCCATTCCTATCTGTAAGCAGTTCCCATCAGGGAAATCCATAGCGGACACAGTAGGAACACGAAGTCTTCGTGAAGAACCGAGGCTCTTCTGAAAACTTCTCTTCTGGCTCCATTTACCCATGGTGTACATGCAGGAGCTTGAGGTAGTGGTTTCAATAAGCTAACTAGCCAAAAAGACTGTGTTTTCTTGTGATGTGGTTTATCAGCGTTTACTTTGTATTATTTGTGATCCATAAGTAATAGAAAGACACAATCTCCCAGTCTTCTGCATTTTCTTAGCAGAGGAGTGGTGCGTTTCATCTGCCTGGTTTGGGTCCTTAAGAGGATGATCTAGGCCAGCATCACCATGAGCTTGCTCCTGGGGAGGGATGTGCAGGGTTCTGTGGGCATGTGAGGCTCTTCACACCCTCCCTGGCCCCACGGTCTCTGTGACCACAGCCAGCTTTCTCTGCAGGTGGTGGGGGACTGCTGAGCGAGGCAGTGGGGTGGGCGGCGGGTGGGGGGAGAGGAAGCAGGCAAAGGCCAAACAGGACCTGAGCCTAGTGTAGAGGCTGCCGCCACCAAGGAGTTACCAGACAAGGTCACCTGGAGCCTGAAGATGACTGCACTTCCACTGTGTGTGTGTGTGTGTGCAGGTATGTACGCACATGTGTGTTTTTGCCTAGTGTCCTGATAGCATGGACATTACCCGGCTTGCTTTGTGGCGGTTATCCAACTCCGACTTGGTAAATACAGAGGCAGAGGGTAAGAAAATGCATAAATAAAATGATAGCATGGATCTACTACAATGCAGAAGTGCCTCTGTTTTGCTATCAGACAAGTATGTCTTTTCCTAATACTCACATTTGACGTTAAACATTGTGTCTTACACAAGACCCTGCACAAATCTCATTGAACTGAGGATAGTGAGAAAGTTAAGAACTGCCATCCACCCTCAGAAGGCTGTCCCATCACCTGTGGTGATCATCAGTGGGGAAACACGCTCTCAAAGGAATCAGGGACCAGTCGTTTAAGTACTGTTTTCAGTAACACACCTTCATTTTGGTTAAAAAAATAAAACGTGTTGTGCTCCTTTCTGAAGATGGAGAAAAATGAAATTACAGCTTAAATCTTTTACATTGCTGATTAGAGTCTGTTTTTTAATTTTTTTTTTAATTTTTATTTTTTAATTTAAAAAAAAAATTTTTTTTTAAACAGTGGTTTTTAAAAACAGCTTTGCGGTGGCAGGGGGTGGGGGGTGGGGGGTGGGGTGGAGACAGCATGCAGTTACTGCAGCAGGAGCTTCGGGCCCCAGCCTCTCAGAAGGCGTCTGGGTCATGGTGCTCTGACTGACAGCCGCAGTCTCCTTTGTCTTTTTATTCTCTGGTGGCATAAACGGCACCAAGTGACACCAGCTTAGGGCTCCATCTCAGGTAAACAAATCCCTGATCTTTTAAAATCAATAAAGTAAGAATGGATCATTTTGGAAGCAAAGGACAAGTCATTTACTTTTATAGGGTACTTCATCTTATTTGGCTTCCCTGGTGGCTCAGAAGATAAAGAATTTGCCTGCTAATGCAGGGGACCTGGGTTCGATCCCTGGGTCAGGAAGATCCCCTGGAGGAGGGCATGGCAACCCACTCCAGTATTCTTGCTTGGAGAATCCCATGGACAGAGGAACCTGGTGGGCTACAGTCCACGGAGTCACAAAGAGTCAGACACAACTGCGACTAACACTTTCATTTTCAACTTATTTACACATCCCTGAAAGTGGAGTGTTAGCCTGGGCGACTTCCAGAAATCATGGGACGCACTGGTTTTCAAGCATATTATCATCTTCTGATCAAGACCTAGTTAAAACCCGCCTTAACTGAAAAGGAGGAGGTGTGTGAAAACGAAATTCAGAACAATGCACATTTTCGTAGCTTAAGTGAGCCAGATATCCTTCTTGTTACGTCCTGTCTTTGAGTTTGGCAAATAAGTTAATCTTACCCTAAGAAAAGGGCTGTACACTGGGTCACTGGGATGTTCTATCATAAACAGAATGATGAAATGTTTGCCAGTCTGCCCGTTCAGAAGTCACTGTTGAGTTCTTACCAAAAGGAGTATTTTCTACAGAGCCCCAGGGGAGTTTCCCACCCCAGCCTCTACATCTGAAGAGCCCACCTGCAAAAGAGCACTTTTGAATCAAATTTACCCCAATTTTAGCATCACCTCTAAGTTACACAGCATTTTTATTCTGCAGTTTCCTTTCCCCCTGTACATTCCTGGATTTCCATGATTAATATATATAAACCTCCTACTGTGTTTTTTGACTTTTATGGGAGCTGCTCTGTGAGATACATAACCTGAAACCAGACAGATGCTATCTACATGTTTTTTGACATTCATTTTCTCAAAAAGTTGCTTTGTAGTATTGGAGCTCCAGAAATAATCATGTTTATTTTTTTAAAATAAATTGAATTTCAGATGAAATGAAGTGACCGAATTCAGCGAATCAAGCACCCTGGAGAAATGACTGGCAAGTTTACCCTCCATCTCCCCTGAGACCTTCTGCCTTAACCCTTTTCCAAAATATATCCACTGGCTGCTTTGATGATGAGGTTAAAATCAAAAGACTAAGAGAGTAAACAGTGTATGAAAATGCAGGTTGTGGTCACTTAGTTACTTGCAGCCAAGAGTATGGCAAAATCAATACTGTACATCTAGATAAATACACAGCCCTTGGGTAGGAGAATGGGGCCAGAAACAAAGAAAACAGCTTTAGTGGCAGTTCTGAACTGTAAGCCCAAACATTAATAAATGTGTTAATATGCCACCAAATGTATTTTTAAGATCTACAGACAGGACAGCTGTTGAAAGTCTTACATAGCACCTAAGTTGTTCAATAAGAAGTTTCAAAAAGTTAAAAAGGGATCTTTCAGAGGAAAACTGTGGACAGAAGAAATAATAAAGACTGGTAGTATGAATGTGACTAATGCTGAGCTATGAGTCAGCCTAAGTCTTATGCACACATTCCTGCTTCACATTCTCAGCACCATTCAGGAGTTCTTTGGAATCTGCAGGAGCCCTGGGAGGCAGAGGGGAGATGTACCTTTCCCTCGTGCCGGATGGCAGCGACCGGCGTGGCTTCCTCTGCTTTTTTCCGTCTGTCCTCCTCCTCGTCCCGCTCCTCTTCGGCCTTTTTCTCCGGAGTCACAGTGGTGATCAAGTTGGTCTGAGACATGCCCTTTGTGGTGATGTACTGGCCAGTACCAACCTCTGCAGCGGACACAGAATCCTTCATGTATATTTCATGGTTTTCATTCACTGATGCTAAAAGCAGATACAATCGGAGAAATAAAGTCCGAGATAGTTAAGTCAGAAGAAGGATGGACGCCACCCATTGTCCTATTACAGGAAAAAACAAACAACCCCCCCCCCCCCCCAATAAAGCACCAGGTTTCTCTTCAAAAGACACATCAGTGTTGCAGGTATTCTCATCTAAGCAACACTGCAGTTTCATATTTCTGTCACCCGTGACTGCGTCTAAGCGTGATTTCAATGCTCATCTCTTGAAGCCACCAGCAGTGTTCATCCACTCGCAGGCTCTCTGGTAAGCGTGTGTGCGAGGGTGGATGTGAGTGGAAAGAGGGGGCTACTGAGCGACTGCTGAACCTCTTTCCCACAGAGTAAACCGGCTGGGCAGCGGCACTCAAGGCAAGTTCCACAACTAACAGGAGACAGACAACGGCCCTAGTACACTTGACTCTGAACACATCTTTGGAACTGCCAGTCATTGAGGAGCACTAAAATTTTTTTTAATTATTATTACTATTGCTACTACTACTATTGTTATTAGTGGTTGAAAAGTCTTTCTCTCCTACAATATAAAAGCTACCTAAGTGATACTGAAAAGCAGCCATCTCAGCAGAGATGATGCAATGCGGATGGCAACTCTGCTCAACTCAAGTGCAGAAATGTTTTAATTTTTACTGCATTAAAAAAAAAAACTGCCACGATGTGCATACATTCATTCAACTCTGCTATTTAGGGAAAGGAAGACAAACATTGCTAATGAAATTCATGCAACTGCTAAGCATGCAAACGTAAGAGATGCGAGACCCAGCCTTTCCTCCCAGCTAAAATGTCTTAGTGAAAGAGATACCTGATTTAGTTATATTTTTGAAATTTGTTCCTCATTCTTTTAGGTTTTAGGTACTATAAAATTTACTAAAATTTAAAAAGGTAGCTTTTCAAATCTCAGGCAAAATTTAATCTGCTTTCCTTTTTTTGGGAGTTAAAAACATAAATGTAAGAAAAAAACTCTGAAATCCTTTGAACAGTAAACCATTTCACTAAAATACCTTCACTAAGATATTTTACATCTCCATCTACTGACGAAAAAGCTTGTATGAGACACAGTTTCCTAAAAAAGCTTGTTAGGCTTTTCTCATAGAAGACGCAACCTTGCAAAAAGCAGTAGCTATTCCAACATGCAGCCGTGGTCCCCCACGGAGCAGCACAGAAAACATACGAGAACTGGCAGGACCCCAGAGAGTGAGAGACAACACATACTAGCGTCACTTTTGGGCAGGGGGAGAGAGAGAGACACAGCAAGGAATTAGTACACTGGTTTCACAATTGGCTTCTGTCTTCTCAGCAATCACCATCACACAGAGGGTCACAAGGAAAACAGCATTCACAGCAAATGTGTCCCCTTGGGTTCACATCACAGAACCACGTGAAGGGCATTCAGGGGAAAAAGCCGTGATTCTACACGAGTTCCGCCAACACTGACTTGAAGAACACACACCCCTTTACACAGATGCTTTAAAGAGCAGATGAGATGATACAGGGAGAAGGTGCCACTGCGAATGTGAACTTTCAAAATTCAACTTCGAACGCCCTAGTAAACAGTGTTTCCCCAAAGTTTGGTTCTCAGAGATTCTAAAAATGGGACACTCTTCTAGAAGGTAGGGAAAGGTAACTGACCTTCTTCCTAGGCCAGCTCACAAGAGCCTAAAGAATGACTCTCAATATACCTGCTGAGGGATCAGGAGCACATCTGGAAAAAGACTGCTTTCACCAGCGTCTTATTCACTCTTTGCGACGACTCTGCCGGAGGCGGCCATGATGCCATCTCACAGACGGCGCCTAAAGCTGGGACCTGCAGACGGTCAGCCACTCACCCACTGCCGTCCAAGGAAAGGGTCTGGACGCGGGCCTGGATTTATCCACACCAGGTGAGCGTTCTTCCCACTTCACTAACGGAACTTATACGAGGAACAGAGCACTAATAACATAAGTTTGACTCCCTCTATAAACTTTTTAAAAATTTCTATGAACTTCTTATAAAGTACTCCATTGGGACAGTATACTCTTTTTTCATTTTATGTGTATTGCTTTTATTCACGTCGTCAGAATCTGCAAACTGCAAAAGGAGTTCTTGGTCATGGCAGCAAGTCAATTTACACAGACTTTCCTCTTCTTTTCTTCAGTCTGCTCACTGCCCACCCTCCTTATTCCACTGTCACTGCAAACTCTTTGGTATATATTTTTCTAACTGTGTCTATACCCACACAGGCATAAGCACAGAAGGCGGTGGCAGGGGCAGGGGACACGCTGGGGAAGTAAGATGTAGGCATTCAGTGTGCTCAGCTGTTGGATATCATGGCTTCTTAGCCCCTTCAGTGGACAGAGCCAAGAATTAAGAGCTACAAATTATGACTTCATGTTGTTGGGCTTCCTGATAGCTTAGTTGGTAAAGAATCCGCCTGCAACGCAGGAGACCCCGGTTTGATTCCTGCATTGGGAAGATCTGCTGGAGAAGGGACAGGCTACACACTCCAGTATTCTTGGGCTTCCCTTGTGGCTCAGCTGGTAAAGAATCCACCTGCAATGTGGGAGACCTGGGTTTGATCCCTGGGTTGGGATGATCCCCTGGAGAAGGGAAAGGCTACCCACTCTAGTATTCCGGCCTGGAGAATACCATGGACAGATATATTCAGATGCAGCATTATAGGATTCTTTATCTCACCTCATTCACATTTGTATCTCTTTCTGGAATCAGAATTTCTAACAACATCAATGCAATATAGTCTTTTAAGTCAAGGAATTTGGGGAGTATGTCACCCCAACAGCCATGTCAGGGCTTGGCAAAAGGGAAGGAAGGACCGAGACTCTATGGTGTGCTGAAGGCAGAGGTCAGGGGGGAGGTGACCCCAGGCATCAGTAATAATAACTTTTGATTCTATTTATGCTTTCGTTTATTATTAAAATCATATACTCATGCTAGAAACATCACTTTGTATGTGCCCAGGACAAGGTCCCTATAACACATCTCACGTCCAGGAGCTCTGGGTTAGGAGACAGAGGCCTGGGGCCTAAGTCAAGACTCACAGTCATCCCCTGGAGTCTGGAGGGGATGGTTCCAGGACCTCGAGGACAACCAAAAGCTGTGGATACTCAAGTCCCTGGCACAAAGCGCTGTACCTGGCATGGCGATCACATTCGGCTTCTGCCCTGTGGATCTCACTTCTGAGGATACAGATGTTCTGACTTTAGCTGGCATGTCTTAGAGCAGAAAAGCACACCTGTGTGTAACTCTACATGGCCACATAAAACTGCCCCATGAGGCAGAAACTTGCTAAAGACTCCCTTTTATGCCTTAAAAATGTTACTTAAGTGATGGAGTGATTCTTTCCCCATCATACCCAAACACCTGACTTAAAGCTGGAGGATCTTTACAGCCACCCTCCCAGCCCATCTGCTGGAATGATTAATATAAACCAAGAGGAGGTCACTTGGAGCCCTTCACTGTTATTTGAATGTCATCGTTCCTATAAGCTATTATCCACTGACAGATAAAAGTCACATTTCACTGCTGACATTTCTAAAGGAACAAGAGATACATTTAATGCAGTTTTCTTTCTGAACCAAATGATCTAAAATAAACCTGATAATCATTTAAGATCTGCTGGTGAGAGAAGCAAATTATATATAAGTATGTGATTCCTATATTGAAGAATAAGAGCATCCTTCTCCAAATTCAGGGTGCCAACTTATGAAAGCTGCCTCATTCTCCAAATACCATTTTTTGTGTGATTTTACATAAATCTACCATGGCTTCCCTGGTGGCTCAGACAGTAAAGAATCCGCCCACAATGCAGGAGATCTGGGTTTGACCCCTGGGCTGGGAAGATCCCCTGTAGGAGGGCACGGCCATGCACTCCAGTATTCCTGCCTGAAGAATCCCCATGGACAGCGGAGTCTAGTGGACTACAGTCCATGGGGTTGCAAAGAGTCAGACACAACTGAGCACCTAAGCATAGAACAGCAGACATTGGACTCACAGAGGCACCTTTTTTTTTTTACCCATGCCATGAGGCATGTGGGAACTCAGTTCCCTGACTAGGGATCGAATCTGTGCCTGCTGTGTAGAAGCATGAAGTCTTAACCACTGGATAGCCAGTGGAAGTCACTAAAGTTTTTTTTGAGGTTAGGGGTTAGTTAAAATTTTCCATTTGGTCAAAGACCAACAAGTGCTTTTCATTCCATACTATCCTAGAGCAACAATGTCCCATCAAAGGCTCATGATGGTCTCACACTATTTGGTGGCCGCTAGCGATCCTTACGAGCGGTGCCTACCTCCATCCAAGCTGCGAGACATGGTATAACGTTTGCTGGACGAGCGCTCGAAGTACGGGGCTGGACGATCTATCAGCGCGCTGGCTCTTCTGGTCTGGGCCTGTGTCCTGCCACTGTAACGGAACTTGGAACCCAAGGTGAGGAACTTCTTTGGAGGCGCTTCTGGTAACAACAGTCTACAGATTAAAGGAAAAACATCGGAAAGATGATTAAGCTATACATCAGGAATGCTAACTTCTTTTTTTCTTATTTTGGCTGTGCTGGGTTATCCTTGCTGTGTGGGCTTTTCTCTAGGTGTGGGGAGCGGGGGCTATGGGCTCTAGGACACCCGGGCTTCAGGAGTTGCAGTTACCAGCTTCTGGAGCACCGGTTCAATAGTTGCGCTGCATGGGCTTGGTGCATTTGCTCTGTGGTCTGTGGGATCTTCCTGGACCAGGGATCAAAATTGTGTCTCCTGCATTGGCAGGAGGATTCTTTAACACTGAGTCACCAGGAAAGCCCCAGGAATGCTCATTACTTACTCTGTTCGGAAAGGTAAAGGGCTCTGTGCACCACAGGTTTAAGAGCCAACCTGCAATTCAATGAATCTGATTTTGTAAGAAAAAAAGCCAATTCACACAGTGAGTATCAACTAGGGATGCTGTAGACACGCAATGCGGGGTGGAGCTGGGACTAGGTGAACTTGACCATCCCATGGAACTGGAGGGTCTGTGGTTCTACAAACCCAACGAGCAATTAAATAGGTGATATTGGTGAACGGTGATAATTTGTTATTTTGTAGATGTAACTCTGACAGCTTTACTGCGTGTGAGCAGAGGAGTTGAGGTTATTGAAAAGTTATTGAAATAGCAAGGAATGGACTGGTCATCTGAAATGGACATCCTATTAAAAACAGGGAAAGCCACTAAAGATAATAAAGGGGGTGATAAGACAGGTAACTATCAGACAGCTAAAGAAAAACCCTTCAAATTTAGTCAGAAGTCTTTAGGATTTATCAAGGAATCTGATGGCAACAAACTTGAAGGACAGAATTTTGCTGCCGTATTCTTTCTAACCAGCTTTTTCAGTAAGGTGATTCCAATCACTCTACTTCCTTAGGAAAAAACCCACCTGAAAAATGTATGGTGCTCTACACACACTTTCCATAAACGCTTGGCAGCTCGGTGGTTTGGCAGCTTAAACCCGATGGTGCTTTCAAATTGTTCAAACTAAATTAAAAAAAAAATGTTGGAGAGCATAGTGAAGTTTGGAGTCATAAATAACATGAAAGCAAATAACATACAAAATAAAAATAGTACCCATAAATTTTTCTCTACTCCCTAAATCAATTGCTATATACAGATTTCATGCTCTACACAGATTTCATGCTCTACACATTCATTCATTTAAAAAAAAAATCTTATATCAATATCAAAACACTGCAGGTACAGACAACCACATTATGCATGTAGTAAATGTTTCATGTACAAGGATTAATCTTATGAAAACTAAATGCAGAAAAGGAGAGAATTTGTATTCCTTCCAGAGACCAATTTGTCCTGATCGTTTAAGCCTAATTTTCATGGTTTCTCTCTGACATCATGACCTCAGGTGGAACACACAGAAATGAATAAAACATTTCGAGTCTACAGCAGCCTCAGGATGACAGACTCTCCTTGTATCTATCTGGTCTAGAAATATGCATATATTCTATGTATCTGATGACTTGGTATCAGACATCGCCGATTTTATTTGTTCATTGGAAGGACTGACGCTGAAGCTGAAGCTCCAATACTCTGGCCACCCCATGTGAGGAGATGACTCATTGGAAAGGATCCTGATGCTGGGAAAGAATGAGGGCAGGAGGAGAAGGGGGTGACAGAGGATGAGATGGTTGGATGGCATCACTGACTCAATGGACGTGAGTTTGAGCAAGCTCTGAGAGATAGTGAAGGGCAGGGAAGCCTGGCGTGCTGCAGCCCATGGGGTCTCAAAGAGTCAGACTCGACTGAGCGACTGAACAAGAACAACAACATGGATTATCATGTTAGATGCTAATATCTCCCAACACTATACACAGTTGTCCTTCAAGATCCAAGGGGACAGGTTCCAGGCCCTCCCTGGATAACAAAACCCATCGATGCTCAAGTCTCTTACATAGAATAGCCTAGTATATGCATATAACATACGCAACCCTCCCACAGACTTTGAATCATCTCTAGATTACTTATAAAACCTAACACAATGTAAATCTAGGGGAAGAGTTGAAATACAATGTAAAATGCTATGGAAATAGTTGCAACAAATTCAAGTTTTTAGCTTTTCAGAATTTTCTGGAATATTTTTTCCCCCTGAATATTTCTGATCCATGATTGGTTGCATCCACAGATGCAGAATCTTGGGATGAGAAGGCCCGACTGCATAAGATCAAAGATTGGGAGAAGGCATTTTCATATTTGTCAGTATGTAGACTTGAGATGACATTCACTCCAAAGTGAAATAGCTAATTTCCTGAGTAACAGATTTTAATATTATTATGGCAAATACTCAATAATTAAAAAAAATTTTTCTGAAGACAGGATCCATCAGGCCACCAGAGGGCAATCATCTTAAACAGTAAAGCCTTCCCCATAGAGCTCAAACCCACCAGACTACTGGTATAATCAACAGCAAAAGGAAATTCCATGGCAAAGAACCAAGGGAGGGGTCCTGGGCAAGGCATGTGAGCTTTCATGATGCTGGACCCCTCTCTTCCTTGTTCGTTGAGTGGGACTGGGCGGGGGAGATGGGGAGGAACTTCAAGGGTGACTGTAAATGCAGTTGCTTTCCCCAAATTCTCCCTCTCTCTGATGGTCATGGGGTGGTCATGGAACTCACCCCATCCAGTGGACCCAGTCAACTGACAGGCCAAGGACCAGGGGCCTCAAGTAAACCATCTTCCATGTGTTCATCCTGCATCTCACACGGACCACACGCTATGCTGAAGGACCGCACACTGTGATGCTGAGGGCGGGGTTTTCAGAAGAGTCTCCTCAGCACAAGGATGAGAAAGGGCCCAGCACTTTTGAATGTTTGTCTTTCTCTGTGCTTTGGATTCACTTCTTTCGACTTCTTCGGAGCCTTTGTGCCACCAGTAATTCCTTCTCATTCTTTCTTCTCAGCTTATAAATATGGTTGTAAGAAGTGAGGCCGGGGAGGATGTTCTCTGAGCTTGTTTCTGCAGAAGCAGGATCAGGGCTGAGGGGCAGGAGAGAAGCCTCTCTCGTCCACTCCTCAGCGGGGTGCCACCTGCCAGGTCCTCACTCCTTTCTGAGCTCTTACTGTCTCAACGGGAGCTGACTGTCAAGTTCAACCCACTTTTCTCTGTTCTCATCCGAGAGGCTCCTCTGCTCCATTTGGTTCTGCTGGTGAACCACATCCACTGCATCTCATCTCCCTTACTTATAAGCCATGACTGTTTCTGGTCATTCTTTTCTTCTCTGGATGCTTTTCTTCATCTGCATCTGGCCCTCTTCTGCCAACCCCTCCCTTAAAAGTGGTTTGTGTCTGTGCACGCTCAGTTTCTGATTCTTTGTAATCCCATGGACTGTAGCCAGCCAGGCTCCCCTGTCCATGGGATTCTCCAGGCAAGAATACTGGAGTGGGTTGCCATGCCCTCCTCACCCAGGGATTGAACCTGTGTCTCTTGAAGCTCCTGCATTAGCAGGCAGATTCTTTACCACTGAGCCTCCAAGGAAGCCCTATACTACACTTGCTCTTAGCCAAAAAGGCCAAAGAAAAAGTGGCGCTACCCATAATTTTTGTCTTAGGGGCTTTCCCCAGCTTGTTCCTCGTTGAATAAGAATTACTTGTTTTTCGGTAATTTCTTCCAGGCCTAAGGCCTTGAATAAAATGTATTATACAGTTGAAGACACTCTTCAAATCTTTTATTTCTTACTATGCAAGGATCACCATTACCCAAAACTCTGTTGCCAAGAAATGTCAATCTTTTTTTTTTTCTGAAACTCTCCCCACTTTTCTTTCTTATCTAATATCATCGCCATCAACCTCGCTCATGCAAACCCAAAGCCCTCTGATTTTACTGGACCCTCTTCTTTCTTCCTTTGATCCTTCCTGCATCCTGTCTGCAGGGCCCACGGGCTCTGCCTCTGACACCTCTCTCTCTCAAATGTGCTCCTTCCAGTCTATTCCCACAGCCTCTGCCCTACTTTAGGTCCCATCATATCACATTACTAAGTCACTGAATCTTATCCCAAAATATCCACCGAGTATGTCACATCCCAGTTTAAAGCTCCCAAGGCTCATGGTGGTCTCCTGATGCATTGCTCTGGCTTCCCCTTCTGGCCCCTCACACTACGTTCACTCCTCATTTAAGGAATATTATCACACTTGGATCATGACTCTGTGATTCCAACTGTCTCAGCCTGTTTCTCTGCAAAACAGAAACTCCCTCCAGGACAGGAACAAGGTCATATTTATTTTTCTATCCTCAATGCCCAACACAGTTGTGTCCCATTCTTTGTGACCCCGTGGACTGCAGCACACCAGGCTTCTCTGTCCTCCACCATCTCCCAGAGTTTGCTCAGTCTCGAGTCCACTGATGCCATTCAATCATCTCTGTCGTCCTCTTCTCCTCCTGCCCTCAATCTTTCCCAGCATCAGGGTCTTTTCCCACGAGTCGGCTCTTCGCATCAGGTGGTCAAAGTATTGGAGCTTCAGCTTCAGCATCAGTCCTTCCAATGAATATTCAGGGTTGTGAAAATTCACGCTTCAGTTGTGTCCGACTCTTTGCAATCCTTTGGAATGTAGCCCACCAGGCTCCTCCGTCCAAGGGATGCTCCAGGCAAAAATACTAGAGTAGCTTGCCATGCTCTCTTCCAGGGGATCTTCCTGACCCAGGGATCAAACCCGAGTCTCATATGTCTCCTGCATTGGCAGGCGTGTTCTTTGCCACTAGCATCACCTGGGAAGCTGGCCCAACACAGTTCTTGGCAATAGATAGATGCTCACTTAATAAATGCTTCATAAATCAAATATATCTTGGTCATAACATGCAGTCTTAAGGAAATATAAAAAATGAATTTAATTTCATGTATTTAATATGAAAAGCTTGTAGATTATTTCAGTCTTCAAATACAAGTTTGACTCTATATTTACAGGAAACACGATTGCCTGCTTTATAGTCTGATTCTTTAAACTTTTGAAAACAAAACTGATATATAACATTATATTAGCTTTGGCTGTACAACATAATGTTTTGATGTTTGTACATTTTGTGAAATGACTACCATATGAGGCAAATTAATTATCCATCACCGCACAGAGTTACAATCTTGTTTTCTTATGATAAGAACTTCTAAGATCTATTCTACCAGCAATTTCAAATATACAGTATAGTGTTATGAACTACTGTAACCATTATACTCCATATAGTGATGCTTGAAATTGCATTTTCCACCCGTGGAGAAGTTGATTTCGAAGACAGGAGGTAATTTTATATTCTATCAGAAAATGTAGAGACTAGATTAGCTGCAATCAGGGCTACTTCCATTATATTAACTACTTTCATTAGAAATTGGACATATATATTATCTGTTATGAGATAACAGCAGATACTTACTATATATTATGTGGAAAAGACGCTGATGCTGGGAAAGACTGAAGGCAAAAGGGTGTGGCAGAGGATAAGATGGTTAGATGGCATCACCAGACATGATGGCATCAATGGACATGAATTTGAGCAAACTCCAAGAGATAGTGGAGGACAGAGGAGCTTGTATGCTGCAGTCCATGGGATCACAAAGAGTCAGACATGACTTAGTGACTGAACAAGTACAATGTTGGCAAGAAACAGATATGGAACCACTAGGAGGCTGTAAGTTAATCACGGATGTTTCTGCCTAAGGAGCAAAGATTAGTTAACAATTCTGATTCTTTCATTAGTCTCTCTGATTGAAAAACGAAAGAGGAGAAATGTATCAGGCTACTGAACTTGCATAATTTACACCCAGTTTTGCTTTCTCTAATCTTTCTTACACTTTGAAGCACACTATCTCTATGTTATTCCCTTTAGGATGCTATCAGATTTGGAGGACAAAGACAGAGGATGCAGAGACAGCACAACAGGACAGATGGGGAAGAAATCTATTCTTAATTCACAAAGAGGTTTAGCAACTAAGTGTCTTTTCTACCACAGCACAAAAAAAATACAAAGCATTATTCATGAATCCTGCTTTTACACTAAAATATGCAAAAGGAAAAAAATCATTCAATTAATGTATGCAGTGGGGAAAAATTAGAACAAAACAATAAAAAGGGAAGACAAGATTTTATGCATTACTGTTTTTTGGACAAACCTACAGTAAATTCTCTTAGGCAGTTGGCTATAACTCACTATGTCCTGCCATGTTTCAAACACGTGAGCAGGGGATTTAAACTTCTGTTTGATCATTCTTTTGTCTTTCACATTCATTAATCTTATCAGAAAAGTCTTTAAACCTCTTGGTTTAGGATTAAATAGACAAACTTTTATTTTTTATTTTATTATTAAATATTTTACAAATAAGAGTTGCTGTTGTTCAGTCATTAAGCCATGTCTGACTCTTTGAGACCCCATGGACTGAAGCCCACCAGGCTCCTCTGTACATGGGGTTTCCTAGGTAAGAATACAGGAGTAGATTGCCATTTCTTTCTCCAGGGGATCTTCCTGACCCAGGATAGAACCCACTTCTGCATTGACAGGCGGCTTCTTTACCACTGATCCACTACACTAGGGTAACCCACAAATAAAGTCCATGGGTGCAAATAACAATGTAATTATGAATTTTCATTTTTGAACTCTTCTTAAACATTTCTATCAAATACTTTTATTGACTATCTACTGTCACAAAGTTATCCTAATAAAGCTGCTGGCCAGGTAAATTTCTACTAAAAAAAATTTAGAAAAATTTTCTTTTGGTTCTTTGGTAACTTTCTTCCCAACGTACATGCAAATTGGGGTCTACCTACCTCTCCTGGCCGGATCTTAATGTAAAAGTTGTTCCGTTTGTATGAAATTTTTAGAACCTTTGGCCAGGCAAATCTGTTGATGCGAAGTCGGTCACGATATATCAACAAACCACTTGCACACACTCCTAACATGATGTCGACTCCCTCAGAATCCTGAAAAACAGCAGCGAGAAACAAGGAATGGTAATGAAGGAGTCCTAGGCTTATCAGGTATCAAAGTATATTTTAAATGAAATGCAATTGCATCATGTGATACATGGCACAAGAATAAAGAGATCAATGAATGATAACAGAGGCCTAAATTGGATTCAACTACATGCTATCTTTTAGAAGACAAAGTTAGAGTATCAAAGCCATAGAGAAAAATAATGCATCTACAAAAATGGTCATCTAGAAAGACAGTTAAAACGTAATACGTGTCTATGTATTGCTGAATCCCTTGGCTGTTTGGGCTGGTGGCTCAGCTGGTAAAGAATCCACCTGCAATGCAGGAGACGTGGGCTTGATCCCTGGGTTGGGAAGATCCCCTGGAGAAGGGAAAGGCGACTCATTCCAGTATTCTGGCCTGGAGAATTCCACGGACTGCATAGTTCATGGGATCACAAAGAGTCAGACACGACTGAGCTACTTTCGATTTCATTTGGCTGTTCAGCTGAAACTACCAACATTGTTAATCTGCTGTACCCCAGTATAAAAGACAAGATTCAAAAAAGAAAAGAAGGATGAGCAACTCATCTATTTCCATTTATGGCTGGGTACACTATTTAAGCCTCCAGGTTGGAACCTATAAAAGGCTTGCCTGTAGCTCAGATTTAAGTATGAAAAATATTGCAGCCATTTAAAACACATTACCACTAAATAATAGCCTTCTGATGAAGATATTCATTGCTATGGAGATCTGTTAGCGGAAACTCTGTTCACCCAGGCATCTTGGACTTTCGATGTCCACATTGCACATAGAGAACATCACCCAGGTGAAGGTGTGTTAATCACAGTGGTGTTCAGAGCCTGGGTCTCGTCGCTGGGTGCCAGGCCTGGCCGGACCGCATACATTACTAATCTTCACTAGCATTGTTCTGAGCTAGTTGCTCTTATTATTCCTACTTTATAGGCAAGAAGACCAAGGCACAGAAAGGTTAGATTTCCATCCCAGCTGAATATGAGCAGCCTGTTTCCAGGGGCAGTACTTAACTAATATGGACACTAGCAGACAGGCCCCATCCTTTACTATGAGTGTTTTAGGGTTTGTTGTTTTAAAAAGAGCCTTGATTTTTTTAATATACCATTATAAAATTTGAGTATAAAATAGTTTTTTAAAGTCTGCACCTCCTCCCCAACAGGCCCCCAACATACACTCACCACCCATTGGTGCTCACTTAATCACTTGGTTCACGTACAAAAAATACAGAGGCACTTAATATATATGTATAGGTTTGTTCTTAATAGATTTTTTTTTGATGCAGATTTTTTTTAAAGTCTTTTATTGAATTTGTTACATTATTGCTTTTCTCTGCGAGGCATGTGGGGACCTTAGCTCCCCAAGCAGGAATTGAACCTACATCCCCTGCATTGGAAGGTCTTAACCATTGGACCACCAGGGAAGTCCTAGGCCTTTTTAAAAAAAAAAAAACAAAAACAAAAGGGGGATCGTGCTGTATTTGCACTTGCTTTAGCTACCTGCATACTACATCTTTAGGTCATTTCCTAGGGAGGTGTGATGAGGGGTCCCGGGGGTCATCAGAGATGTTATGTGAAGCTCAGGAGACACCCCACGACCCGTCTGTGTCCCCCCAGTGTTGTGTTCAGGTGAGATCAGGGTGAAGAGAGTATCAGTGGTGTCCTATGTGGGCTAAGGACAAAGTGCAGAAGGCGGGGCTGTGTGTGAGGCAGGGACCCCCACTCGTTTCTCACTGGCTGTTGGAAAACAGGGTCACGGAGAGGCAAAGCTGAGGTCTGAGGACACGTCATTGTCAGGGCTGTCTCACTGAGTCACTGCAGCCCCAGCAAAGCGGGGAGAGACACGAAAAAGAATCCAGACAGGGGCTTCTGACTCATCCGCATGGGGGTGGGTGGACTGACATCCTAAGTCCCGCCAGTACAAAGCACAGAAGGAACATTTCCAGAGTCAAAATAAGTATTCTGGTCCCTCTCTGGGCATGGTGAGGTTACACATACAATCTAATTGACTTAAAATGAAACATTTCTCCCTGGAACCGTACTGCTCCATTAGACACGACCTCACTCTAGAGAGGCGGAAGGAACTGATGGCAGGATATGACAACGTAATCAGATTTCAGGGGAATTCAGAGACCACCCACCATTTATCAAGGGCTGTAACTATAAGTGCAGTTTACAGAGCTCTCACCTGACACTGGACATAGCGGGCATGGTGGATGCTTAGATCCAGATGATCTGCTCTCGGGACCACCCAGGTGACCCCTCAGGCCTCAAGCAGACATGTGTGCATGAGCAGGGCTGCTGGAATAAGTGCTCCTGAGTCACGGTCTTTGTGATGAAGAACTAGTGTAGGAAACACGCTTTTGGACATTTACAACCTCTTCCAGTATTATCGGTTATACATCACTCATGAGTGTCTTTGAACCATGAGAAGATGGGAAACTAATTGTAGGGCCTCCAACACACACTCACTTCTCCGGTGGCCCCATATCATCACTGGGGCCAGCACACCGCAGGCAAGTGTGCTGCCCCAAACTCCCCTTCCTCCTGCTCCCGACCCAGGCTGGTAGAGAACCTGCTGTTTATCTCAGTGACCTATGCGCTCAGCATGGCACCTGCCTAGCACATGTTAAGCTACTACGAATGGGTTGGAAGAAAAAGCAAACGAAGAAAGAAAATGTCAGGAATAAGCAGGGCTTAAAATTGGATGAATGTTTCCATTTCACTAAAGGCATAGCAACCAAAAAATGGATTATTATTTTTTTTCTTTTGAACATTTTGTTTTGGGGTATAGCCAATTAATAATGCTGTGATAGTTTCAGGTGATGCGTGAAGAGACTCAGCCATACATACACATGTATCTATTCTCCCCCAAACCCCACCCCCAATCCAGGCTGCCACATAACATTGAGCAGAGTTCCATGTGCTAGCCAATAGGTTCTTGTTGATTAAAAAAAGGATACTTTTGATATCTAGGGGTTTCCCTTATGGTTCAGTTGGTAAAGAATCTGCCTGCAATGTGGGAGACCTGGGTTCTATCCCTGGGTTGGGAAGATCCCCTGGAGAAGGGAAAGGCTATCCACTCCAGTATTCTGACCTGGAGAATTCCATGGGCTGTATAGTCCATGGGGTCACAAAGAGCCAGACACAACTGAGCGATTTTCACTTTGGTATCTAGGTTTCTGCTGCAGTCCATAGCATTGAGGCAGTAACTTGACAAACTGTATCAAAAGCTATAACCATGTGTTTGGGGACGTGTGTTTAGCAGGGAACATTGATGAAAGACCTGGACAGTCTCAGCCTGTCCCACTTAAAATAAACAAATCTACCACTCCTTAATCTAAAAGCACTGTTCCAACCCCATCCTTTATTATCTCCTGGTCCACAGGATATCCAATATGGATTTATATCTATATTTCTGAATCTTGTATGAAATAAATGACTCTGACAGAGCCTATTCAGAGTGATGTTAAATGACCAACAAGCAGAGACAGTCTTCTTAAGGAAAAAAACAAAGCATTAAAAACAGGTTTTTTCAAAACAAGGCACCTTCACTGAATGTAGGTTATTTATTCTTCATTGAGAGCTGTTGCGTCCAAGATCACAGTTCAGAATTTCTAACTAGGTCCTAAAACTCAGGGCCTTTCGATACTATCCACAGAAGAGAAGCATCTCACTTATAACCGGAAATTAGCTTTAATGTAATTCGGTAAATTTCCTCCTTGAAATGATGGAGGGCGGCTGCAGGAGAAAATGAAGTCCATAACCATATCGTTTGTTATACTTAGCATTCAGATGAAATCCTATCACAGGCGGCACTGGCACTTCCTTAATTCTTTCTTTTTTAATTGGCCTAATTTCAAATCACATTATCGAATGAAAAACCAGCCATCTATTTTAATTTAGTCATTACAGCCATGTTAAGTGGCTTCATTTTTCCTGATAGGAACAGTGACACATCCTGAGCTGCCCTTCTCCTAAACAGAGGCCCTCACCTTTCATTTATTTATTCTCCCTGGGTAGTGAGTGAGTCATCGTATGTATCAAAAATAGCTTTTGATTCACTCCAGTTTCTAAGCTACCTTCATTTTTGTCTTGTTTCTTTATCTTTTGGCCATGCAGGGAAAAACTCTGAGAAAAACAATCTTAGTACGTGTCCTTGTTTTCTAATTCCTCACCCTACCTTATAGCTGACAAAACTATGAAACGCTATGTGATCTGAGGGCCAAGTACGTGAAAACCTGTAATAATTAACTGGCAAGTAAACAGAGCTACTCCTGCTGCTATAATTACACACAGATGTCGGGGCTCTAGGCTCTGCAGTACCAGCGTCCGCCCGTGAAGCCCCAGCCGAGTCTCAGAGATCCTGCTCGTGTTGGGGCTTTTGGGCCTCAGAAGTTGCTCATCCTGAGTGATGTACAAATGATCCACAGACAAACCTAGTCAGAATGGCGCTCATTTGCTCCTCATTATTATCTTGTCCAAACTCATCCTAAGCCCATCAGCTTCCCAAATGCAGCATCAACAGAAAGATCATGTATTTCCCTCCCAGGGGTCCCCAGCGTTGTTGAGATGTTTGCCCAAACAGAGCCTGCCAAAACCTTCCTCAATTATTGGCCCCAAACTTGACTGTATAAGACACTCGCTCGCCCGGCAACCTGTTACATGCACGTTCTTGTGTGGTCTGGACCATGAGACAATACCACTCTGTCCACCGGAAGTCAAGGCATGTCCCTACCAGGAGGACGCCATTGTATCCGTCCAAGTCAGAAGCAGCTGCCCCCCAATTTCAAGCATGGATCTCTTCAACACTGCTGAAGGACCAGAATCCATCTCTAAGAGCTTACCATATCTTCTGTGCTTTGATGATACAAGATTTCAGGAAAGGTTCTATTCATAGCTGTTAGATAACAGACTAACATTCCAATGCTCACTCTCTCACTGTTGAAAAATACAACGATTCCAGGAAAAGTGTGACAGGGAGTAAAAGCAGCTAGTACTTTCTCCCCAACCTCAACCTGCCTATCTTCCAACCCCAACTTCTCTCTTCCCGAGACCCTGGAACCAAGATACAGCCTCAACAACTCCCCATTGACTTAGCCTGGCTGGCTAACTTTACTTGAACTCCAAAATAATCCTCTTATTTCAAAGCACTGATTCTTTGTCACAGCATCTAAACCTTATGAAAATAAAAGTGTTAGTAGCTCAGTTGTATCTGACTCTGTGATTCCACAGACTATAACCTCTGTCCATGGAATTCTCCAGGCAAGAATACTGGAATGGGTTGCCATTCCCTTCTCCAGGGGAATCTTCCCAATCCAGGGATCGAACCCAGGTCTCCAACATTGCAGGAAGATTCTTTACCATTTGAGCCACCAGGGAAGCCCAAACTTTTCAGAGAGTTTTAAAAATTTAATAAGAATTTACTGACTGCCTTGGTGGATGTACAGAACAAGGGTATACATAGCAACTTAGCACACAACATTTGTGACAACTGGGCCTTGTACACACTTCCATGAAATCAGAAAGTCTGGAGTGTTAAAGTGTATACCTTGGCATGGTGTAAATCGACCCCATACATGGAGAGTTTTTTGGCGTTTTCCAAAAAATGCATCTCTGCTTCTGCTGGCGTCATTCCTCTGATAAGAAATGAAAAGTATTAATTATAACACTGTTTTTTTTTTAATAAACCTGGTGAAAGAAAGTGTTAGTTGCTCAGTCATGTCCAACTCTTTGTGATCCCATGGACTGTAACCCACCAGGCTCCTCTGTTCATGGAATTCTCTAGGCAAGAATACTAGAGTGGGTTGCCATTTCCTTTTCCAGGGGATCTTCCTGACCCAGAGAGCAAACCTGGGTCTCCCTCATTGCAGACGGATTCTTTACTCCCAGAGCCACCAGGGAAGACTTTGAACCTGGTGGGGCTGTAATATTTCCTACTTAGCTTATGTGCAAGTTCCCAGAGAGACACTGATTTGTGCTCTAAGGGAGGTGGGGTACGGGGGAGAATATCAGAAAAATGACTTTTAGCTGAAACAGCACAAGGACATCCTAAGTGGGAGCAGAAGCTCCAACTACGCAGAATGTATCAGACCCAGAACCTCACTCCACTGTGTCCCATCCTCAAGGCATTAACCTGGAGGTCCCAGGAGAAGCAGGCGGTGCAGGGGACGCCCACCCACTGAGCACAGCTCAGACAGGATGCTCTCGGGGCCCCTGCTGCTCACCTGTGGCTCTTGTGCAGCTCGATGACCTTGTCTTCCAGTTCTTTCGTGTGGTTTGGGGCGAAGCGGAACTCGCTGATGTAGTCGCTGCCACACTCGTCCGGGTCGTAGTCGCCCAGTTCCGACTGGACGGTGTAGGAGCCCAGCAGGGCCAGCGTGACGAAGGAGCAGGGCAACCTGCCGGACACGATGTCGTCGCGCAGCTGCAAGCAGAGGTAGTACCTTCGGGGCCAGAGGGCGGGCGGAGGTCAGTTAGGAGACTGGAAAGGGGCCCGCGCAGCCCCCAGTGGGCAGCAAGCAGCCTCTCCCTGCAGAACGACCCGCTGGGATACACTGTCCAGCATCTCTACTTGGATCTCCATACCAAAGGAAAATACACGTGGCCACAAAATGTAATATTTAAGGGCATCTAGCGGCAACTCCATGTTCGTCATCAAACACAGATGCATTCATGATGCAAGAGGTAAAGGAAACCTACGGACTGTTCCTCTAACATTAAGGTGATGTTGAAGGTCAAGCTCTCTGGGCAGGGGGAAGGCAATTCTATATTAAAACAGTGCTCTTGAATATAATGATGAGGCCCCAACACCTAAAGGACGGCTCATTTTGCTATCTAGATGAAAGGTCCTGCCATAGGACCAAGATAAACAGTGGCTGTGCCATCACAAACACGGCTTGCCACCTCCTGCATCCTGAAATGAGGGTCTCTTTATAGTGGATGCCTTCTCCTGTGTTAAAGTCTCATTTTTTAATATGTTGATAACTTATTCAACTGTTATGAAGACTAACTTTGAAGAATTTGTACTTAAAAATCTCATCACTAAAAGTAAACAATTTTAAACTGGGTGGAATCCAGAACACCTTTGGTATAATTTTGCCAATATTAAATATCTCCATTAATAGTTGACTTTTATCTTCTGTTAGTTTGCTTCTAAGAGTTACAGATATAATACTAATTGCAGAAGACTCCACAGTAAATGGGAACATTGATGAATTTTAATGATACTCTTCACAGCCCAGCATATGAGTATAAATAATAAAATATACCTTGCACTTTTCACATAAGAAACAGACTGTTAATCTGCTGAAGCTGAGGGCTATGATTAAGTCTTAAGGTCCCCTCTCAATATGGCTTTAAAAGCTGATGATATAAGTGCTGTGCAATCTAGATACAAAAATTTCTACAAATTCACAGGTTCTATTCGGTTAGACAGCAGCACCAACTCAATGGATATGAATTTAAGCAAACTCCAGGAGAAAGTAGAAGACAGAGGAGCCTGGCGTGCTGCCATCCGTGGGGTCACAAAGAGTTGAACAGGACTTAGCGACTGAACAACAATAAACATGACGTAAATAGAAAGGAATCATGCACTAGATTCCGTGTCCAAGTATATACAGGCTGTCTAACCACAAATTAGCCACAATTAAATGGTCCTTCAACATTACTAGAACGTATATATAAATAAGAAACTATAAATTGTTCTTTGATTTAATGGAAATATAAAAGAAATCTTCTGGAACTAGTTTTTCCTCTTCTCCGACATGTCTACTGGAATTATTTTTCATCATAGCAAGTGACTGAAACTTTTTGAGTAATTTCTCTCTCCTGAAAAGCTTCCCAAGAAGGATGTATAGCCACACTGTGCAGTATCACTCTGACTGCTTATAAACTTACTACAAAACACAGTGAGAAAACCTGGGATTCCAAAGCAGAAAGCACTCAAAGAGGCCTAAAAACACATGCAGCAAACCCAGGATCACTTCATAAAAAGATTCTTCCTTTCACTCAAAGCTCAGCCACTGGGCCAGGCCGACATTCCTTTCTAAATGTTCTTTCCCCAAAACAAATTAATTGCTTTCCTCGTATTCCGAAGGCATGGAAGGTAAACTCTTAAATGTGCATATGTTTATGTGTATTTGGGTGTGTGTGCAAGCCTGTGTGTACGCATACACAAATACACAAAACAGCCACCAACATATCAGACTGGTTATATACAAAGGCATATGCATCTGAAGACACATTTCCAAGTTTTAAAGCAGGAGCACCAGGAGTTGCCATATTATTTCAGGCTGAATCCCATCCAATTTGACTGCAGTGGGAGGATGACAGCATCTCAATTCCATGTGTTTCCCCACCAGGGTCAGGCAGTGGGAAGTATCAGCTTAACACCAAAGATTCAACTGTGAACAGATACGATTGGGCAAATCTTCTTATCAGATGTTTGCTCCCATTCAGCTGTCTTCTGTTTGCCCTTTGGGCGCTGAGGACTAAGAGGTTCACCAGGTTTAAGCCTGCTCCCTTCCCCGGAATTTAAGAGAAGACAGCCCCCAATATGACTGACTTTTTCACAGCCAACTTTCAAATACCTGGTGATATCCTCAGAGAGCTGGGCAGGGTCTGGTGGGTAAAATTTCACATTAAACGAAAAGTGCCAAGCACCACCTATGGAGAGGAGAAAAAATTTATAACAAAATTGCAGACAATCCCTTGGTACTTATTATACTAACTGATAGCTAGAGCTGTCCTAACTCTAGGCATGAACCCGCTGGCAACTCTGAATCATCCCTGGAAAATGGTGACTTTTCTGTTCAGTGAAATCCACAGGTAACGTGACAACTTCATTCAGTCTCTAATCTTCTCTCCCATCGAATCCTTTACTGGAGCTTCTAACCAGCAAGGAAATTGACTAAACTTGCTCCCTTTCTCAGGGACGAAGGCAGGCTTTGGGAAGAGGGGAAAATAGTAAACGGTATGGAAAGGTCTCAATGGACAAGTCTGGAGCTGCCTGGCTCCATCCTCTGAAGCTCTGGGGAGCTTACATCCCAACACTGCAGAGATAAACCTGTTACCTTTGTCTTGTCTGCTTCATTTGTACAGATCAGATCCCCTAATAACATGTGTCAAGGGGCTGTTCAAAATACTTTTATTTTACAGGAAAGGTCTGCTGTCATACTAAGGGATGATCTGCACTATGGGTCATTCGGAAAGCTCTCTTCTTACTCGGGGAAGTTTCTGATTAAAGAGACACTGGGGGTATTTTCTGTGCATCCCCAAACCCACCCCTCCTCATCATCCCCTGATCAGGATGGGTCCTCACTGCAGGCTGCCATTCCTCTTCCTCTGGCATCTCTTCTGGCCTCTCCAGTGGGGAAGTGGGTCAACCAGACATCAGCTCACTGGCACCTGCTCTCAGGCCAGTCTACACACATATGTGAGACATCACGAGCCTCCCTGAGCTCTGCCTTTGATTCATCCTCTCTGGCTCAGAAGGTAAAGAATCCACCTGTGATGCGGGAGACCCAGATTCGATCCCTGGGTCAGGAAGATTCCCTGGAGAAAGGCAAGGCTACCCACTCCAGAATTCTTGCCTGGAGAATTCCATGGACAGAGAAGCCTGGCGGGTCACCGTCCATGGGGTCTTAGAGAGTCGGACACGACTGAGCGGCTTAAAACTTTCACTACTTATATACACTTAACCGGGTTTATGACCTTAAATGTGGAAAAAAAAAAACAAACCATTTTTTCTTCTTTTCAACATTTACTTTCTCTCTGGTCAGCCTGTCATGTATTTTCATCTTGCTCTTTCCATCTGACCTTTTAACGTGGCACATTATGGAGGCCTGGGTGCTCCTGGGCTGGGAACTCTTTTCCTTTGCTCTCTCCACCCAGTGAGCACACCGCGAGGGCCTGCTGGTTCTTAATGGCTGCAGAGAAGAGCCTCGGGGTCTCCCAGCTTTGGTGCTGGAGGCCTTTCCTCTGAGCCACACTCTTCCTTTCGCTCTGTGATTCGTGTCCTTGCAGTCCAACCCTTATGCTTCAAACACTTTCCGAGACGTTCTTTCTTTATTTTACTTATGACTGCTCTGGGTCTTTGTTGCCGCACGTGGGCCTTCTCCAGTTGTGTCGAGTGAGCGCTATTCTCTAGTTGGGGCGCACGGGCTCAGTAGGTGTGGCACAGAGGCTTAGTTGTTCCTCGGCACGTGGGATTCTCCCGGGCCGGGGATTGAAGCCATGACTCCTGCATTGGCAGGCAGATTCTTTACCACTGAACCACCAAGGAAGCGCTTTCCTAGACTTCTAACACACCCCACCTTGCCTCCTCATTCCATGACTCCTGGAAGCTCCATTCTCTCCCCGAGTTCTTCCCAAATATTCACAAGAAAAATGACAGCATGATAAATACGCGCCAGCTCTATCCTTTGCACTATTCTCTTGCTTGAGTAGCACATACTCAGGCTGCATAGGTTACCTGCGTTTCTGTCATCAATGGCATGGTCCATTTATTAATTCTGGTTTGTTCTTGACATTATTACTCATATTACATTTAGACTTCCACCTGGCAGGGATCCCTCTTAAGTTGACTTATAAAGGACTTAGTATGGGACCAGCTATTACTGGGTGTTTCATGTCATTTCTAAACCATCCAGAAAATATTCCCAAAACACCAGGTCTAAGAGTTACAAGTCATAACATATCTGTCAATCAAATGTATTCTTAGTGATTATTTTTCCCCCTGTTCTCGAAAAAGTCCTCCTGTTATTCTAAAAATAATCTGGTTTGATTTTACTCTCCTATTGATTCCTATTCACTTCCTGCTAAAACAGAACACTTGCCAATGGTGAAGTTCATAATGGGAGCTGGCTCACCCCCAAGCAACTGGAATGAAAGCGAATGGATTAGTTATGGGAAATGGATTTACTGCTCTTTTATAATTTTCATCCACTTCAAAGTGAATCCAATGAATCATTTAGCAATGTAATTAAACAAACTCATAATAAATTCAGGGTAAACACTCTAAGTTGGAAACTAAGAGGTAATAAAAATAGAAGAAAGATATTTCAATGCAAAAATCCTCATTACAGGAAAGTGAGTTTCAAAGGACTGTGGACCTGAGAAGCATCTGAGGGGCTTGGTAAAAATGCCAATCCCTAGGCTCCACTCTCCTCTACTCCACAGCTCTGATCTCCACAAGGAGATCAAACCAGTCCATCCTAAAGGAAATCAACCCTGAACATTCACTAGAAGGACTGATGCTGAAGTTGAAGCTCCAATACTCTGGCCACCTTACGCCAAGAGCTGACTCATGGAAAAGACCCTGATGCTGGGAAGATTGAGGGCAGGAGGAGAAGGGGGTGGCAGAGGAAGAGATGGTTAGATAGTATCACTGACTCAATGGACATGAGTTTGAGCAAGCTCTGGGAGTTGGTGATGGACAGGGAAACCTGGCATGCTGCAGTCCATGGGTTCTCAAAGAGTCAGACACAACTGAGCAACTGAACTGAACTGAAGATTATAATTCAAATAACAATGAGGTCTCATAGGACATTATTTTGAAAAGTGGGAAAGCTTAAAGAAAATATAATCTATTTCATAATCAAGGGGAAAAAATCCAGTGAAATGAGGCATAAAATTTGAAATTAATATGCAGGGTAGATTTAAACTGAAATACATATCCCCATAGAGAGTTTGGTAGGAACAAATCACTGAGAAGCTATGGTTATGCCATAAATAGGCCTGTGAGGCTGAATCTGCTCAAATGATGACTCTGGTTAGAGACTTCGGAATTGGAAGTCTCAGTGCATAAAAATGACATTCTATAACACTGATATAGGCTTTTAAATTACAAATTTATGATAATTAGAAAACTGTGAAACTAAAGAGAATTCATTATTATGCAAAAATTCTAACTTTAGTCTTCTATGCCTGCCAAATCTTAAAATGTCTAAATATACTACGTTTATAGCATAAATGACTATCATATATTCTATATCATGAAATCACTATATTGTAAATACACTATACCCTAAGATAGTAGATTCAGAAATTTTAGATCTGTTAGGCGTAAAAGATGACTAGAATAAGAATTTTTTTATAAGAGTAAACTCTACAGGCTCAGAATTTTCTATTTCTCATAAATTTGTGATTTAAAATCTCTATCAGCTAGATTGCCATTGTCTTGAAAATCTCATGCTAGAGAACTACTGTGGGCCTACAACATAAAAATAATGGAAATATCCTTTCAGATCTGGTTTCCCTGGTGTGTATGCCCAGAAGTGGGATTGCTGGGTCATATGGCAGTTCTATTTCCAGCTTTTTAAGAAATCTCCACACTGTTTTCCATAGTGGCTGTACTAATTTGCATTCCCACCAACAGTGCAAGAGGGTTCCCTTTTCTCCACACCCTCTCCAGCATTTATTGCTTGTAGACTTTTGGATAGCACCCCAATGTTCATCGCAGCACTGTTTATAATAGCCAGGACATGGAAGCCACCCAGATGCCCATCAGCAGACGAATGGATGAGGAAGCTGTGGTACATATACACCATGGAATATTACTCAGCCATTAAAAAGAATTCATTTGAATCAGTTCTAATGAGATGGATGAAACTGGAGCCCATTATACAGAGCGAAGTAAGCCAGAAAGGTAAAGACCATTACAGTATACTAACACATATATATGGACTTTAGAAAGATGGTAACGATAACCCTATATGCAAAACAGAAAAAGAGACTCAGATGTATAGAACAGACTTGTGGACTCCGGGAGAAGGCGAGGGTGGGATGTTTTAAGAGAACAGCATTGAAACATGTATATTATCTAGGGTGAAACAGATCACCAGCCCAGGGTGGGTGCATGAGACAAGTGCTCGGGCCTGGTGCACTGGGAAGACCCAGAGGGATCGGGTGGAGAGGGAGGTGGGAGGGGGGACTGGGATGGGGAATACATGTAAATCCATGGCTAATTCATTTCAATGTATGACAAAAACTTCTGTAATGATGTAAAGTAATTAGCCTCCAACTAATAAAAATAAATGGAAAAAAATAAAATAAAATAAAATCTTTAAAGAAAAAAAATGGAAATATCCTTTTATTATGTGTGTTTAGAAGAGAAGGTGATTGTACAATAATTACATGAGGTCTGATACTTTTCTGCCTTGATACTAACAGAATGCAACTTTGGTGGAAAGAAGGTATTTAGTACATAGGAAACAATGAGAAATATAGAAAAAAACACCAAATTCCATTTCCCCAAAATCCCAATTTTCTGTGCCTCCTTTGTCTGCACGATTATCGCTTGGTTTTATGTTGCTGTCACAAACACTGTCTAATCTACGTGAGGAAAATTTCCTTTAAATCTCATGTCTGATCGTCCCTTTAGCTTGTCTCTTAGAAAGAAAGGTAGGAGAAGGGATACATGGGAAATAAAGAGAGAAAGAAAGAAAAAAAACAGAATTCCATTAACAGCAAAAAAACTACCTGTTTATACATACAGCCTTTCCTGCAACAGTACTATGATTTATCCTTGAACATTTAATACATTTTCAAAGTGCTTTGTGACTATAAATCACCCAAGTATGAAATAGTATTTTATTAATTAGGTGACTACAAAGAACTTAAATAAAGCACACAAAATGCTAAGATATATTTCAGCACATCTGCTTTTAATAACTCCATAAAAAGGTTCTCAGAACATATTCATCATCTTAAAGTTTTTACTGGACCTCTCTGGATAAAGGTGTGTTTTCACCTATTTATCACACCTGTAGCTTTCCCTGGTTTCAATCCCAATTTACTTCTATCAAACTACTTCATTATCAAGTTTCTTGTTAGTGATGACACTAAATTCCTCTCAAAAATATGGTGAAGATATTTTCATTGTACAAATAATTCATCAGGCTCTCTAATATCTAAGGAAAAATCCACTATTTTGAGATATTACCTAGCATTAAACCATTTCAAACTGCTTACTACTAATTACTTTTTATTTGCACATAGGGTATTTGGAGGTCTCAGCACATTCAAAGGCACTAGAAAGATCTGTTCTCTTTTAATAGCAAACTGTTGAAAACTTCGATGGGAATGATGCTCTTATTAATAAACTGGTCTTAAATTTAGTCTCCAAATAGAATCAGTTGCTCTGGAAAATTAAACTAGATTTTATGGACAAAAAATGAACTGCTTGAAAAAATTAACTAGTTATTTGAAATTATAAAGTATATCTACCTTTTACCATTTACCTATAGTAAAAAGCAACAGCTACAGAAAAGGATTAAAGAAAAAATTAGTTGTTCTCAACCCCTTACCTTGCAGGGACATTTCTGGGGGGTATTTACTATTAATAACATTCGTGCTCTTCCCAATAATCCACATACGTATATACATGTGTATATATATATATACACAACTCTGTTTTGCTGCACTGTATCGCACTGCACATGGGGGTCTTAGTTCTCTGAACCCTCACACCCTGCAGCACAAGCGTGGAGTCTTAGCTACTGGACTGCCAGAGAAGTCCCTACGCATAATTCTGTTTAAACAAATATGATTTATTTCTTTAAGGTCTCATTAATGAGAGCTAAAACTATATTTATTCTATCTCATTCTATTTAATAGCTACCTAGTATTTCAAGGCATGGCTATTTCATGATCGATTTTGGTTTTTTTTGTTTGTTTGTTTGTTTTCCATTTATTTTTATTAGTTGGAGGCTAATTACATTATTACAGTAGTTTTTGTCATACATTGAAATGAATTAGCCATGGATTTACATGTATTCCCCATCCCGGTCCCCCCTCCCACCTCCCTCTCCACCCGATCCCTCTGGGTCTTCCCAGTGCACCAGGCCCGAGCACTTGTCTCATGCACCCAACCTGGGCTGGTGATCTGTTTCACCCTAGATAATATACATGTTTCAATGCTGTTCTCTTGAAACATCCCACCCTCGCCTTCTCCCAGAGTCCACAGATCTGAAAGAGACACGTGCACCCCAATGTTCATCGCAGCACTGTTTATAATAGCCAAGACATGGAAGCAACCCAGATGCCCATCAGCAGACAAATGGATGAGGAAGCTGTGGTACATATACACCATGGAATATTACTCAGCCATTAAAAAGAATTCATTTGAATCAGTTCTAATGAGATGGATGAAACTGGAGCCCATTATACAGAGCGAAGTAAGCCAGAAAGATAAAGACCATTACAGTATACTAACACATATATATGGAATTTAGAAAGATGGTAACGATAACCCTATATGCAAAACAGAAAAAGAGACTCATGATCGATTTAATCATTTCCTTACACATGGATATTTAAGTTGAAACAGTTTTCTGCTATACCAATGGTATTATAATGAACTTTCCTACATGTACACATATGTACATACTCCCGTCTAACACATACACTGATAACACTTCTACAAGTAAAATTAGGGGTCAAAGAATAAGTACCTTTTAAATTCTAATAAATACTGAAAAAAAGTGTCTTCTTAAAGGGTTATATTTCTCCCAACTGAGTACAAAATTGCCAGTGTAGGGAATTATTAAAATTTTAAAATCTTTGCTCTGGAAAATTAAACTAGGTTTTATTGATAAAAAATGAACTGCTTGAAAAAAGTAACTAGTTATTTGAAACTATAAAGTATATCTATCTTTTACCATTTATCCATAGCAAAAAGCAACAGCTATAGAAAAGGGTTAAAAATTTAAAAAAATTCCTCATTCTCAACTCCCTACACTACAGTGCCATTTTCACTGAATAGGTGAAAAAATGTCTCATTTTAATTAGCTTTTAATTACTACTAAGATTTAGCACCCTGTCTAATACTTGTAGTTACCTGTTTTAAACTTTCTGTGTTGCTCCTGTAGTTTGGTCCATTAGGAAATGTGAAATGTGCATTTCTTAATTTGCCATTAGGGGCTAAGGAAAGAAGCTATCATCAGATACTAAAATTCAGTCTGACTTGTTATTAAATGACTGTTACTTCTAGCTTGACTGCTTGCCTTTCATACTTTGGTTAGGCATAATATAACATTAATAACTAAGCTTGGAACTTTAAAATGATTGTCAACAGGGGCACCGCTTGATTAAATCATATCTCACATCTGTGTACAGGCAAGGGACTAGGTCAAAAGTCATGTCCTTTTGTCCCCAGGTTGTAATAATTCATAACAGGTGATGGGTATCTGAGCCAGAGAAATCTGCCAAAAATAAAACTTGAGATCTTAATCTGTCTTTCAAAATACTGTATCCACACCAGCCACGTGGGTATGAGATACTAATTCAGACAAGCCCATGGTTTGAAAATCTTCCTCCCATTTCTACACAAAATAATCCAAAGGAACTTACTTCGAATCTGTTTTTTAATTTCCTTAGCAGGATCCAACCAGTTCTGAAAAAGAAGTGAGAGTCTGAATATGAATCAGAGAAGAGCAGAAATGACTTCGTGTTGAGTGGGCAGAGACACGTGCTAAGTGCACTTGGGAGGGAGCAGGGAGCGGCTGTCGGAAGGGCCCCCAGCTGGGTCCTGCCCCTAATAAGTCCAGCTGACTTCACTCGTCCCAAGAGGGCCCAGGCTGTTGTCTCATGAGAAGATGTGTGTGCGCAGGACTGAGGCTGGACAAAATTATTTCACAAGTGCCTTCAGGGATTCAAGCTAGCATAGAAACAGCGGAGAAAAGATGGCGGAGTCTATGTTCAAACAAATTAGGAGAAAAGTACTGAAGGTAGAGCCATCCCCCAGTCACTGAAGAGGATTGATCACAGGGCCCAGAAGACACTGAAATCTGGGAATGCTCAAGTCCCTGACATGAAATGGCACAGTATTTGTACACAACCTATGCAATCCCCTCATATACCTGAAGTCATCTCTAGATTATTTCTAACACCTAATACAATGGAAATACGATACAAAGAGCTGCTGGTACACCAGCAAATTAAAAATTCTGTTTTTGGAACATTCTGAAATTTTCTAAAAAAATATTTTTTGATCTTCTGTTGGTTGAATCTGCAGATGAAGAACGTGAGCACATGGAGAGTTGGCTATGTGTAACGTGACCCCACTGATGTCCTAGACGGTCAGCCCCCACGTAGTGACTCCTGTGATTATAGATTGTAAAGCACCTTCTTAGAATGTGTTCCTAACAAATGAACACTTGTTTGAGACTTTATGATTTTCTTCATCAGAACACCCAGGCATTTAATGATGAAGTTAAGACATCATCCAGTGAATTCAGTCAAGATTAAGTATGATTCACAGAATGACAACCAAACAAGTAACATTTATGAACACGATTGTGGTGGCTCAGTTTCCAGTATTAAAGAGACAATTTCTTCTTCCTCATTTTTTAGGTGGTTGAGAGGATAAGTGAGGAAAAGCCCTAAAGAGGCTGCATCAGCTCTAAGAGTCTACAGAGGTGGACTGGATACCTAAGACAAGACACATCTCATATTGTGATGAGGCAAGAATATAGAAAGCGTAATAAGACGAATTAACGGCATCCAGTGAACATGTTTTCTGTATATCAATGTATTTGATTCTCAGTGGCTCTAATCCACTGAAATATTATCATACCCTCCCCAAAGCACTATATAAAATGCTTTTCTGGAAGCCTAAAGAACTCAAGCATGAAGAGCAGAAACACTACTGTTTCTAAAAGACTCAAGATTAAAGGAAGTTGTTGATAATTTCCTTCATGAAGAAATAATGTGATAAACAGCATTTAGGGCCTCACACAGTGTATGTGAGGTGGAGGGGCGTGAGGGGTGGGTGTAGAATACAATCTACTGATTCAGTTTCAGTTCACTTTTTTGCAGTGAAGGGCAGCTGAAGCCAGAAGATTCTCTATTGCTTTGAACCACTCACCTTCTGGTTTTCAGCATCTCGATATGTAAGCCCAAAATAGTCTTTTTCTAGCAAATTCAGATGTTCACAGACTTTATCAAATAGCACTTGGCCTCTGGAGCGTTTCTATGAAGAACAAAACAGAAAAACAAGTTACCAAAAAAGCTCTTCAACATGATTAAAATGGGTACACTTTAAAATGTTGCTTGTTATAACTGTTCAGTAAATGATGAGTGGGTGTGATCAATTCACCATCTCCTTTTTAACTAGAAAAAGGGCTGAATCGAGTGGACCTAATGGTGCAGTGGTAAGGAATCTGCCTGCCATTGCAGGAGATGTAAGAGATGCGGGTTCGATTCCTGGGTTGGGAAGATAACCTGGAGTAGGAAATGGCAACCCACTCCAATATTCTTGCCTGGAAAAAAGGCAATCATCTGGGAAAAAAATCCATCAGCTTAATTTATGGTGATACACAGTATCTATCATGTTTTCATGTAAGACTTCAAAGCCCTTTCAACTTGGCCTTGGAGTCTGAGATGGATTAACCGTCAGCAATTAAGCTAAACTACTTTTTGTTTGCATAGTAGCAACATTTCACATCTCGTACATTACGCATATTTGTCTCTAAGATTTAATGCAGTAAGAGAAACATAAGAAAATTGATAAACAATGGGCATGCCAAAAGAGAAAGTATTCAGAAGATCTGTAAGTGGTATGTATTACTGTGCAAACGCAAGTATATTGGAAATTACTCAGCCCCCTCAAGCATGACTATTTGGGAGAAAAGATAAATTTAGGATAGAAAAGTGAAGCCTGGTTTATAGCTAGCTAAATAATCAATGTTGTATTTGAATAAAGCTTAATAATGTATGAAAATAAATTACATGTTAGCAAAACTGCTTAACACTCAACAGATATGAGTAAATGCTATGACAACAAAATGCTGCCTGCTAGTTTAAATCTTGTATTTGTAAATAATGGCATATTACTTCTGAAAAATGCGTAGTAAATCATAAAGTTTTCACACACACACAAAAAACAAACTGGTTCTTCTGATGCTTCCATTGGTAAGATCTAAAGTTTAAGAGATAAGAGCACAGAGGCTCAGAGGACTTAGATGAGAGAGGCAGTCTTGCTGTTGCCTATGTTGGTTAAACAGATAAACCTAATTCTGAATCTTCCTTATGTCCCTTACATCTGTGCAGACCTCTCTCCCTCTGTAAAATGGGTATGATACCATCTACTTCTTTGCAGCGTTGTTGTTCACTGACTCAATCATGTCTGACTCTTTGCGACCCCATGGACTGCAGCATGCCAGGCTTCCCTGTCCTTCACTATCTCCCAGAACAAAAGCATTCAAACTTGGTCCAATGATTGTACACATCAAGCATCCCACAAAGGTCAGCTGTTATCAGCCTAAGTGACTGACAAGAGGCAGAACATGTAATGTAGGGCTCAGTTTGCCTTTTTGTTGTAGGAGAACAAACATGGCTCCTTGTGGGGCTGATAAACATCCTTGGTACTCAAATGGTGCTAGTAGTAAAGAACCAGCCTGCCAGTGCAGGAGACACAAGAGATGTGCATTTGATCCCTGGGTTGGGAAGATTTCCCTGGAGAGGGCATGGCAACCCACTCTAGTATTCTTACTGGGAGAACCCACGGACAGAGGAGCCTGGCGGGCTACAGTCCACAGGGTTGCACAGAGTCAGACAGGATAGAAGCAACTCATCCCATGCACAACATTAAAATACCCTGCTCTGGGACTCTCCTGATGGTCCAGTGGCCAAGAACCCCCACTCCCAATGCAGAGGACCTGGGTTCAATCCCTGGTCAGGGAACTAGATCCCACATGCCAGACCTAAGATCTAGTGTAGCCAAAATAAGTAAACAATTAAAAAACATATCCTGCTCTTTCTTTAGATATCAATTATGTTTACTGCCTAACTGCTTTAGTTCAGTTCAGTCGCTCAGTCATGTCCAACTCTTTGCGACCCCATGAATCACAGCACGCCAGGCCTCCCTGTCCATCACCAACTCCTGGAGTTTACTCAAACTCACGTCCATCGAGTCGGTGATGCCATCCAGCCATCTCATCCTCTGTCGTCCCCTTCTCCTCCTGCCCCCAATCCCTCCCAGCATCAGGGTCTTTTCCATTGAGTCAACTCTTCGCATGAGGTGGCCAAAGTATTGGAGTTTCAGCTTCAGCATCAGCCCTTTCAATGAACACCCAGGACTGATCTCCTTTAGTATGGACTGGTTGGATCTCCAGAGCAGAACACAATATACATAACACACACACACACACACACAAATAAACACCAGTGTCTGGCCAAGTACTTTCTCAATGAGCAAAAACAAAAACCCAAATAAATAAACCTTCCTCTACAAAAACTTCTACTTTCTTTGACCCAGAGGACCTCAGCCAGGCCCTCAATGGAGGAATTATTCTCAACATGCTACAGGCAGCCTTGGGCATTGTTTTAATTATTTCTCTTCTTCCTTTTGTTTAAAAGATGGAAAGGTTGGCTCAGGCAGAGACCACTGTTCTAACTGGTTCTTACTTTTCTGGCTCCTCACCATTTGATTTCTGTTAATGACCTATGTGAGAGTTGGACCAAAAAAGAAGGCTGAGCACGAAAGAATTGATGCTTTCAAACTGTGCTGCTGGAAAAGACTCTTGAGAATCCCTTGGACAGCAAGGAGATCAAACCAGTCAGTCCTAAAGGAAATCAACCCTGAATATTCACTGGAAGGACTGATGCTGAAGCTGAAGCTCCAATACTTTGGTCACCTGATGCAAATAGCTGATTCACTGGAAAAGACCCTGATGCTGGGAAAGATTGAGGGCAGGAGGAGAAGAGGGTGATAGAGGATGAGATGGCTTGATGGCATCACCAACTCAATGGATATTAATTTGAGCAAACTCAAGGAGATCGTGAAGGACAAGCAAGACTGGCGTGCTGCAATTCAAGGGGTCAAAAATGGGGTCACACGACTTACAGACTGAACAACAATGACCCACAGCTTTCTCTTGAATAGACTAGACATTTTTCTTAAATGTATTTGGACACTATATATTTATAAACACACACACAAATATATACCTTTTAGTTTTCCACTATTTTACACCTTTAATACACTATTAAAATGCATTCATTCAATTAAATTAAATAATCACACACAAAATTCTTTTCAGGCTTCCTTTTCCACAAATTTCTATATTCATATTAGTTTGTCCTTTCTTTTGTTTTCCACATAGAAATAACCAACTTCAGGGCAAAATTACTTTCTTTTTCTTTCATTAACAAACAGTTCTTAAGACAATAACATAGTGGTCCATTCTTCACACTGAGGGGTTTGAAGGGATTTGTTTCTGTCTGTTTTGGCTCTAAGAACCAAGATGGTTTGTTTAGAATCTACTATAATGTTCTGTTGTTGTTCAGTTGCTAAGTCAAATCTGACTCTTTGTAACCCCATGGACTGCAGCATGACAGGCTTCCCTGTCCTTTACCGTCTCCCAGAGTTTGCTCAAACTCACGTGCATCGAGTTGGTGATGCCATCCAACTGTCTTGTCCTCTGTCATCCCCTTATCCTGCTTTCAATCTTTCCCAGCATCAGGGTCTTTTCCAATGAATCAACTCTTCACATCAGGTGGCGAAAGCACTGGAGCTTTAGCATCAGTTCCTTTCAGTGAATATTCAGGGTTGATTTCTTTTAGGATTGACTGGTTTAACCTCTCCTACTATGGATGGTTGGGCTTCCCTTGTGGCTTAGCTGGTAGAGAACCCACCTGCAAGGTGGTACACCTGGGTTCAGTCCCTGGGTTGGAAAGATCCGCTGGAGAAGGGAAAGGCTATCCACTCCAGTATTCTGGCCTGGAGAATTCCATGGACTGTATAGCCCATGGGGTTGCAGAGTTGGACACATCTGAGTGACTTTCACTTTCACTACAAATGGTTACATGTAAACAATGAAATTCCTATCTGCTAAATCTCAGCACAGCCACCAGCCAGTAGGATGACACCAGAAACACCTCTCACCTCTCACTCCTGCTCATCCTTGAGTGAGAATGGAAGACTCCCCGAGAAGACAGGTGATCACAGGCTTGAGGCTATAGGGCCCCTGTGCTCAGGGCCACCATCACTATGATCACAGCTTGCTGCCCCAGAGCCCAGACAGGGCTTCCGCACACGTAAAGGGCAAGACCCTGGCAATGGCTGGGGTTGAGACAGGACTATTTTCCAGCCCCACACAGGATCCCCTCTGTGATCACTCTCACCTCCCCTACACTGACTCTTATTATGCAGATGATTTTTTTCTAGCACATTAAGCAATTATTTCTACATGTTTGACATCATGTGCATCTCTGGGTAATAATATCTAAAATATGACTAAAGCTCAACAGTCACCTGGAACTTTTAGAGAGTTAAATATTTGGTCCCCAAAGAAAGGATGTTCATGAAGTGATCAAATCTAGGCACCTAATTTTCATAGGGTGTGTTTATATGTTGCCGTAATGAATCAAGAATTTAGTAGATTAAAAAACGCTTTTTTGGACAGAGCTATTCTAAAATCACAATAAACTGTGGAAAATTCTGAAAGAGACGGGAATACCAGACCACCTGACCCACCTCTTGAGAAACCTGTAGGCAGGTCAGGAAGCAAGAGTTACAGCTGGACATGGAAAAACAGACTGGTTCCAAATAGGAAAAGGAGTATGTCAAGGCTGTATATTGTCACCCTGCTTATTTAACTTATATGCAGAGTACATCATGAGAAACACTGGGCTGGAAGAAGCACAAGCTGGAATCAAGATTGCCGGGAGAAATATCAATAACCTCAGATATGCAGATGACACCACCCTTATGGCAGAAAGTGAAGAGGAACTAAAGAGCCTCTTGATGAAAGTGAAAGAGGAGAGTGAAAAAGGTGGCTGGAAGCTCAACATTCAGAAAACTAAGATCATGGTATCTGGTCCCATTACTTCATGGGAAATAGATGGGGAAACAGTGGAAGCAGTGTCAGACTTTATTTTTTTGGGCTCCAAAATCACTGCAGATGGTGACTGCAGCCATGAAATTAAAAGATGTTTACTCCTTGGAAGGAAAGTTATGACCAACCTAGACAGCATATTAAAAAGCAGAGACATTACTTTGCCAACAAAAGTTCGTCTAGTCAAGGCTATGGTTTTTCCAGTGGTCATGTATGGATGTGAGAGCTGGCCTATGAAGAAAGCTGAGCGCTGAAAAATTGATGCTTTTGAACTGTGGTGTTGGAGAAGACTCTGAGAGTCCCTTGGACTGCAAGGAGATCCAACCAGTCCATCCTAAAGGAGATCAGTCCTGGGTGTCCATTGGAAGGACTGATGCTGAAGCTGAAACTCCAATACTTTGACCACCTCACGCGAAGAGTTGACTCATTGAAAAAGACCCTGATGCTGGGAGGGATTTGGGGCAGGAGGAGAAGGGGAAGACAGAGGATGAGATGGCTGGATGGCATCACCGACTCGATGGACGTGAGTTTGAGCAAACTCCGGGAGTTGGTGATGGACAGGGAAGCCTGGCGTGCTGCGATTCATGGGGTCGCAAATAGTCGGACACGACTGAGCGACTGAACTGACTGATTCTAAAATCAATGGACAATTTACTTAACTGGAGACAAACACTTTTTAATCTCATTTGCTGTCTTCTATGAGTTGTTTAGTCATGTCTCTGACTCAAATGCATTCGCAGTTCATGTAATCCTTCACTATTAACATATGAACAACATGAAATGCTGAGTTTGCTTTGCAGTTACAAACCAATGGGTTTCCCAGATGGTACAGTGGGTAAAGAACCTCCCTGCCAACACAAGAGACACTGGTTCAATCCCTGGGTTGGGAAGATCCCTGGAGAAGGAAATGGCAACCCACTCCAGCATTCTTGCTTGAGAAATCTCATGGACAGAGGAGCCTGGTGGGCTACAGTCCATGGTGTTGCAAAAGAGTTGGACATGAGTTAGTGACTAAACAACAACAAACCAATGATGGACTGCCCTCTCTCAATCCTTTGTTTTCCTCTTAAAATTGGGTTTCTAATAGAGAAGATGAAGATACAGCCATCACCACCACTCAAACACAGCAGATGAAACAAGTCTCTCTGCAACATTAATGAAACTTCCCGAAGTCAAAGTTACTCCAATATTTTTATGTCTGTAAAACACTGGTTCTCAAGGTATAGCTTATCAACCAGCATCACCTGGGAAGTTTATATTAAAACGTTTATTTTCACTTTTACCTTTCTGCTTAGAGGAACAAGTTCTAAAAATTAACTTTAAAATGTTTCAGGACTGGGGAATTTCAAACAGTTCCAAAAGTACAGACAACAGTATATGAAACCCTGTATACTTATCACCCAGTTTTAAAAGATGCCTTTTGAAGATCACAACCTTGGTTCATCTGAGTTTTGCTCCCCTCATTCCACCCCCCAGTTATTTGGAAGCATCTAAGCAAATAATTTTGTCTCTATTTATCTTAGCATATAACTCTGTTCTTTCAAAAAATATAATTGCAATGCCTTCATCACATCTAAACAAAATTAGCAATCAGTCCATACTATCACCAAATATGTAGTCAGTACTTTAATTTCTCCAATTGTTTCAAAGATTTTCTTTTCATTTTCTTTGATAAGCCCATACATTACAATAGGCTGTCATATCTCCATAGTCTCTCTGAATCTGCAAGTTTTCCATTTATACTGGTTTTCCTGTTGAAATTAACTTGTCTTGGAGGTCAGGTCATTTGCCTGCAGAGTTCCCTCAGTCTAGACTTGCTGTTTGCATCTCCATGGTGTAATTTAACATGTTCCTCTGTCTTTTGTATTTCCTGTAAACTGACAGTAACATCTAGAAGCTTGACCAGAATTCTTATTTGACTGTTTTCTAAAAAAGACGCTGTGTGATTTCATCAGGAGGCATACAGTGACTCTTGCCTTTTTCGTAACATTTTGTTGTTGTTTAATTGCTAAGTCATGTCCAACTCCTTTGTGACCCCAAGGACTGTAGCCTGCCAGAATACTGGAGTGGGTTGCCATTTCCTTCTCCAGGGGATCTTCCTGACCCAGGGACTGAACCCATGTTTCCTGCATTGGCAGGCAGTTTCTTTACCACTAAGCCATCTGGGAAGCACAGTCATTAATGATCATTGCCCTAGACCCACCGATTTGAGATGGCAAGATGGGAATATTTTAATCCTCATCATTGCTCTCCCACTGATCAGCTGGAGCATGTCTATGAAGAGAGTCTCTTTGTCAAAATAATTTATCCAGTGACACAGTTTGATGAAGCCAGGATCAACACTCGCACCTTCTCCTCTGTTCAATTTCAAGACAAGTCAAGTCTCTAGCATCATCCAAAAGTCACCAATTAGAATTTCTGTCTTATGTTATCACTATTAACTCATGGGGGTAAACAAGGCTTGATGTGTTTCAGTCCATTACGGGTGTTACCCTTAGTGAAGCTCTAAATGTCCTAAATGCTCTGCCTGGCCTTTTGCTGTCAACTCTCATCCTTCACAACGCTTCTCTAGTGCCACTTCTTTATAGCACCTCCTGTCCTCCCAGCCAAATGCGATGTCTCTCATCTCTGGACATTCAAGCACTTATGGTACCAAGAGGGTACTTTCCACATTCCACCTTACATTGCAGCTGTCTGTCTGTGCATCACCTTTTATCCCAACCGACTATAAAGACATCTTCATGCTATCAAGCCACTTACACTTTTTTTTTGCCATGCTGCATGGCAAATGGGATCTCAGTTCTCCTACCAAGGATTACACCCATGCCCCTGCATTGGAAGCATGGAGTCTTAACCACTGAACTGCCAGGAGAGTCCCTCCTATACTTTTTATGGGACCTCATTTTAGTCAAATATCATCAAGAGATTAAAAAGGTAATGTGATGAAAATTTACATAAAATATTTTTTGCCAGCATATCATAACTAATGTTGCAGAAGCAATAATTTAACCTAGGGTTTTCAACCTTGGATCCTGGGAGCAGTAAAAATACACCAATATCCAGAAACCCATGTCAGGAAAAAAGAAATCAGAATTTCTGAAGGTGGAAGCATGGTCTTGTAGGTTTTCAAGATCTCGTTTGCAGGTATGGTTGAAAGGTACACTTAAATTAAGTTTACAATTTAAAAACTCTTAAATAGGAGGGCTCCAAAGCAACATTTCTTTTTTTTAGGAAATGTGTAATTTTTTCATACCAGTTTCTTTCAAGCCTCTCAGACCAAAACTGATAGCTACATGATGATAAACTTTATTTACATACAAAAACACAGTCTTAAAATATCCTTTCCAACAAATTTTCTTAAAAAACATTAAGTTCTCAAGAAATGAAAAACCAACCAAATGCTGAAATAAAATGATACAAACAAGCAATGTTAAACCACCAAACTAAAAAACGAAACAGTAAACTTATCAGTAAACCAGTAAAAGTTCATTCAAAGAATGAACTTGCATTGAAAACTATGAACAAAGTACACAAAATAAAAAAGCTTTCCGAGTTTGTTGAATTTTTTTTTTTAAGTGGTGGTATTTTCCCTTGGGAGAGCCAAAACATATAGACTTTAACTGAAGAACCTGATACCATACTGAAAAACCCTAGGTGGGTTAGGAAATGTCTTGATTTCCTCTTTTGTGACCGAGCAGAAGCATTCACATTCTGCCCAGCATGTTAGGGAGGAGACGAGAAGGAGCAAACACACACAGGCCTCTGAGCCTGGGAGAGGATGGAGGGAGGAGCTGCTCTCGGTAGCTGGCTAGGAGTCAGCACACCTGTGCCTGTGTGCATGCGGCATCGCTTCAGTCATCTCCGCCTCTGTGTGATGCTATGGACTGTAGCCTGCCAGGCTTCTCTGTCTATGGGCATCTTCAGGCAAGAATATGACCCCTGGAGTGGGTCGTGATGCCCTCCTCCACCTGGGGATTGAACCTGATTCTCCTGCATTGGCAGGTTGATTCTTTCCCACTAGTGCCACCTGGGAAGCCCACACCTGTGCACATGTCCTCCTAAAAGTCTCTGGAAATTGTGCCTTGATCTGTGCTCCCAAACACGAGCCCAAATTTTACTAAATCTCAGCACAAGACTTCAATAGAATTTGTCTTTTCTTTCAGTCTCTCAGAGCTATGAATCAGCCTGCAAGAAAGGCTAAACGCTGAAATTAGAGAAATTTGTAAAGTCAAGTATAATGTCCTCGCCTGAGAAGATGGGCTGCAGTTCTTATTTTCTGAAGCTGCACAATCACAGAGAAAATGAGGCAGAGACTGTCATCCTGCCTGAGAAGTACAGCTTATCAGTGGTCCCTACTTCTTAGAAGGGGGACATGGGGTGGGAGGGGGGGAAGCAAAGCCATCAGCACCAAGGCTGCAGGTACATCCTTAAGGCTCCTCAGGATCTGTGTGCATTTCTATAAACTGTTGCTTAAAAAAAGTCTTGTTACATTTCATCGCTCAGTTGTTGTGTCCACTGCAGCACACTAGGCTCCCCTCTCCCTTCACTATTTCCCTGAGTTTGCTCAAATTCATGTCCATTGAGTTGGTGACGCCATCCAACTATCTCATCCTCTGCTGCCCGCCTTCTCCTCTTGCCCTCAATCTTTACCAGGGGTCGTTTCCAATGAATCAGCCCTTCGCATCAGGTGGCCAAAGTATTGGAGTTTCAGCTTCAGCATCAGTCCTTCCGATGAATATTCAGGGTTGATTTCCTTTAGGACGGACTGGTTGGATCTCCTTGCTGTCCGAGGGACTCTCGAGTCTTCTCCAGCAACACAGTTTGAAAGAGTCAATTCTTTGGTGCTTAGGCTTCTCTATGGTCTAACTCTCGCATCCGTACATGACTAGGAAAAATCACAGCTTTGACTAGATGGACCTTTTCAGCAAAATGATGTCTCTGCTTTTAAATATGTTGTCTAGGTCTGTCACAGTTTAGGCTAAACCACGTGTGTTAATACAAGGAAATACATACGATACTGAGAACCTGCAGAGAAATGGACACTTCTGTACCTTCGTTTCAGCTGCTTTGAAATTTGACGGTGCACCAGCCCTGTAAGCACTTCCAGCTCTCCACCATGTATCTTCCTCAAACCGATTGCTGATTTTCTCCTGCAAATTATACCTTCCCATGGATTGAGGCACTCTGTGAACTTGCATTTCTGCCCCCCAAGGACAGGAAACTGGTCACTCTTTTTAATGTCCCCAACAGAAAGCCCTAAACACCAAAAACATTCAACATATGTGCCTAGTAAGTGCTCCTGGCATGAATCTGGAGGAATTTCTCCTCACATTACCTTGGATTAGTCTTGTTGCAAAATGCCATCTCTTTTTTCATGCTTCCTCTGAAATTTCATATTTGCTCACTGAATGCCTCTCCATTCTCCTCACTTCTAAAGGTCAGATGGAATTCTCTTAATTTCTAAATGATGGCATCACCATTTGCCTGGTGTTTAGGAGCATCTGAAGAGCTCCACAAACTGACCTGGCTGGAGTTTGAGCCTACACTGGGCACCAGGACTCCGTGTAAGTCATTTCTGCCTCAGTTTTCCTTTTTCTGTTAGAAAAATGTTCTAACACTGTCTGCCCTGAAATTTAAGTTTTTTTTTTTTCTTTTTTTTTTTAAATTTAAATCTACACTTAGAAAATAGCAAGAGTCCGTGGTAAACTCATGAATAAAAGATGATGACGGTGTCTGGTCTGTGACAACAGACTTAAGTCCCTGAGAGAGATCTGAGGCCAGGAAGGTCTGAGAAGCGCGTGGCCCCAGCAGCCCCGTGTGCATTTACTTCCATTTAGGGCTTTCTGTCTCAAGTGTACTTTCAATGCCAAGTTTAACAAGCACAGCAGGAAGTCCATTATCCCCATCACGACTGCCAGAATCCATGCCCCAAGGGGCAGGACTTAATGGAAACTTCCAGCCTGTGTGAAGTGAAGTGAAAGTTGCTCAGCCGTGTCCAACTCTTTGCGACCCCATGGACTATACAGCCCATGGGATTCTCCAGGCCAGAATACTGGAGTGGGTAGCCGTTCCCTTCTCCAAGGGATCTTCCCAACCTGGGGATCGAACCCAGGTCTCCTGCATTGCAGGCGGATTCTTTAGCAGTTGCGCCACTAGGATCCCAAGTGTGATCCAGACAGCAAATGCAAGGAGGGCTGATGTGAGAGGCAGAGATGAGTTTTTTCTGCCTAGACGTTATGTGTCTCGCTAGCGTGTTATTAAAATTCACAGGCAATCAGCTTTTCAGAAAACCATGACAGTTCTTTTAAACATTAATAAGTCCATCAATAGTTATTCTGCCGTTTTCTTAAACTCAGCTCAGTTAGCAGTGACAATCTGGAGAGGCCTGTGAAAATAGGAACTCAAAACCACTTCCTGGTGTAGCTTAGATTTTAAACAAAACTGATATTTTCTCAACTGTCTAGAGATTAGACAGTTGTCTAATGTCTCAACTGTCTAGAGATTAGAATTCAGCAAGCATTATTTAAATATCTTTAGGATGCAGTTTTAAAAGATATTATTCCTATCCAATTCAAGTTTGTTTCCCTACCATTCTATTCTAAATGAGGCTCATCAGAGAGCCCCAGCGCTGGACCCCGGCTCTACAACTAGCTGGCTGTGAGATGAGACAGTCACTAAAGGTTTCTGAACTTCACTGCCTTCCTTAAAAAATGGTAATAATATTGGTCCTTACTCATAAGACTGTTGCATTAATCAATACACAGGAAAGGACTTCCCTGGTGGCCTGGCGGTGCTTAAGACTCTGCACTTCCACTTCAGGGGTAGTGGGTTCCATCCCTGGTTGGGGGAACATAGATCCCATGTACCTCGAGCCCCTCACTCCTGCAAAAAACCACAAACATAGAACCCCCTGATGACCAAGGAACCTTCATAGCAGCACTGAATGCAGACCTTCCATCCTCTTCCATAAAACAGAAATAAAATTTATCAAAAAAACAAGAAACACAGGAAAGCATACAGATTGCCTAATAATGGCTTGCCAGGGGAAGCCATTATCAATCAATGCTGCTGATTATCAGCTGGCCCTTATCATAAGGAATCCAATTTATTCAGTTCTTTTCTGTTGTTTTTTTTTTTTGTTTTCCTTGTTTTTTTCTTTTTGCAAATTCAGGGTTTCTAATGCTGAAATTTGGGAGGGAGAATGACATACCACCGAAGGCTTTTCATCTGCAGTGAAATCACCCCCTATCTCTCGTGAAAAACAAATCTCACTGTACAGGTCAAAGGGGGAAATGTCTGAAAACAGTATCATTATCAGAAAACTAAGGGAACATTCCATTACCCTGTGCAAACACAAACCCAAAGTGGTTTTTAACATGCACTGGGTATACTGGCACACTCAGGTCCATCCTAGGCCGAACATGAGAGTTACAAATGATCATAGATACAGCCTCAGCACAGCCAGGGCAAGGAGGGAGAGCTCACAGGCTGGGAGCCCACCTAGGTTTGACTGAAATTCTCTGCAAAAACACGTTCAGCACATATACAAGAATCCCTTCGTGCACGTGAAGCTCCTCCACTGCTTTTAGAAAGACATCTTTTTCTTTCAGCCACAATCTGTTTCTGCCTTCATTTGTTGTAGCCATTTCATTCTGTTTGAAATGAGACTTCTGTGCTCAGAGCCGAGTGCCGTGGCCGATAATAGCTTTCCGGTGAAGCACGCTTCTTCTTGGCCAGCAAAAACACTGGGCTTGCTTTTGTACAAAGAGTTTCACATCACACGTATGAGATGTTGGCAGTGAACTGTCAGACAACATTTCCTGCTGTTAATCTGCTAGGGATTCAAGTCACTAAGCCAATGAGTGCCAAGTGAATGCAGAGAAGGAAGCCTGGGGAAGAGGGATGAGGGAAGAGACACGGACTTTTAAACCTGAATCACAAAAAAGAACCACAGCCTCTAATTCAGAATGACAGGGGACTTGGAGAAATATTTACTGGGAATTGTCATTGTTGTTCAGTCACTAAGTTGTGTCTGACTCTGCGACCCCATGGACTGCAGCATGCCAGACTTCCCTGTCCTTTACCATCTCCCTGAGTTTGCTCAAATTCATGTCGATTGAGTCAGTGATGCCATCCAACCATCTCATCCTCTGTCAGCCTCTCTCCTCCTGCCCCCAGTCTTTCCAAGCAGCAGTGTCTTTTGCAATGGAGTTGGCTCTTTGCATCAGGTGGCCAAAGTATTGAGGCTTCAGCTTCAGCATCCGTCCTTCCAATGAATATTCAGGGTTGATTTCCTTTAGGACTGACAGCTTTGATCTCCTTGCTGTCCAAGGGACTCTCAAGAGTTTTCTCCAGCACCACAATTCAAAAGCATCAATTCTTCAGTGCTCAGCCTTCTTTATGGTCCAACTCACATCCATATATGACTACTTTCCAAGACAATTCTCCAAAAATAAGAAAAAAATCAAACAAAATCCCCAATTGTGATTTATAACTCATTTGGTCAAGTAAAGACCTGGAGGCAATGCAGATGCTGACAGTGAAAATATAACTTTTCATACTGTACATTTAACAAGTATAAATTTGTAGAATGGTCACTTTTCAAACCTATACAGCAGGGGTTCCCAACTTCCAGGATCTAATGCCTGATGATCTGAGGTGGAGCTGATGTAACAACAATAGAAATAAAGTGCACAATAAATGTAATGTGCTTGAATATGCTGAAACCATCTCCACCCCTCCAGTCCGTGGAATCATTATCTTCCAGGAAACTGGTCCCTGGTGCCAAAAATGGCTGGGAATCACTGCTAAGGCAATGATGAATAAACCCGAATAATAACAGTCAGTGCTTTAAATAAACAGGTCTTAAGTGAACCGGTGTCTTTTTCACCAACTGTCTCCTCTTATTAACAGGACAAGGCTGTGAGCAAGCACACAGAGGAAGATTTCAGGGTTATTACATAAACTACTCTCATAATTTGGGGCTTCCCAGATGGCGCTAATGGTAAAGGACCACCTGCCAATGCAGGAGACGTAAGAGATGTGAGTTCGATCCCTGGGTTGGGAAGATACCCTGGAGGAGGGCATGGCAACCTGTCCCAGTATTCTTGTTTGGACAATTCCATAGACAGCGGAGCCTAGCAGGCTACAGTCCAGGGGGTCACAAAGAGCCAGACACGACTGAAGTGACTTAGCATGCATGCACACTCTCTTGTAATTCAAAAATGTAATTATATCCTTTCACCAGTAAAATTGTGGGTTTAAATTAAAATAATTGTGTAACCTATGAAAAACCTATAATGAAAATAGAAATGTCTGGCAAAAAAACAGGATAGGTGATCACACTTTCAACTGTACTTATGATCAGTCTGGCCTTCACTGAAAGCATATCATCTTTCAGATTAGCATTTAAATGCAGTAGATGCAGGGGAAAATTCTTTGCAACCATCAAACATGTTGATCCTATATACATATGTTCTCCAGTTCTGTTGGACACAAGCAGTAGCCCGTGTAGACTCCCTGGGGTACCGCCAGGTCTATACGCCCAAGGTCAGGATGGTTTTTGCACCATCCGTTCTGGATCAGGGACATCCTGGCTTAATGCTCCTGAGCTGGCAATCGTGAAAAGCCAGCGTTAATCCCTTGGCCTGTCAGCTCCCGCTCCTGGGGGCAGGGGCGGGTGGAGCCTGCTCAGCTCTGCACAGAAGAGAGGCCAGGACCCTTCTAGACCCAGACCCACCCTGCCCTCTTGGGTCACACGAGGTCGCCCCTCACCCGCAGCCATCCTAAGAGTTCACTGAACCTCGAGAGAATGTCACTCAGCTGACACCTGAACCTTAGACGGTGATTTCTTTGCATTCTGTGGTTATATTTAAAGTATGAATTGCATTAGCAAATGGTCACAAAATAACAATCACAAAAAAATTGAAATGACAAGGCGAACTGAATCCAGAAGACGAATGGCTTTTAAAGTAGGTACAGCCTTTTGCCCTAACAAAGAGCCTGTAACGTTCTTTCACTGACAGGAAAATTAAAACCATTCTATTCAAGCAAAAAGTCAAATATTACAATTATGTCCAGATGATTCTGCTTATTTTCCTGTGCTCACCCGAAAGGAGCCATCTTCCCTGGACCTTACTAGTGTTTGGGGTTGAACTGGGAGGTTAGGGGCTGAGGGACTTTGAGAAGTTCTTTAGGACTCAGGTGACCATGCTCCCCCTTCTCTGAAGGCTGATCCTTGGAGCCAGTCCTGCCTGCTCCCTCCTGTCTTAACAAGGACTGTGGGGCAGCAGGATGCCTGGGGTCTTAGGGGTTGGGGGGGATGTGAAGTGAAATTCCGAGGTTACTCCAAGATGTCGTCAAATGTATTTTCACTTGTGCTTTTATATCCCCCCAAAATCTTTGTGAGAATAAACCCACATGGGAAGACCAGAAGAGTTGGCTATCGGATTCAGTTCCGACAGCACAGCCAGCCAGCGTGAGGACGCAGTCAGAGCCCATGATGGTGGGGAGGAGCCCCTGACCCCCTGTGCTCCATCACATAACCTTTCTCCAATCCCTCCCCACTCCCCCAGGATTCCTTCTGCCAAATGAAGTCTGTACAAGCCACCTTTACACTCTGGGTCCCCCCAACACCCTCCCTCATCCTTCAGATCGCTCCTCCATCATCCCTTCCTCTAGGACCAAGTCCCAGAGAACGTGTTTTTATAGTTCCTGTATCCAGGTGGCAAATCCTGCTGGTTTGTTGATTTGAGTAATGTTAGTGGGAGAAGCAGGCATCCAGTGAACAACTGGGGTATTTTTATCATGTGGACACTGTGAGGCGAGCCTTCAAAACATGGGTTTTATGGATTCATCTCTTCCCACCTTCTCCCTCTCATTTTCTCTTCGTCCTGCTTTCTGTTTATTTATTTCCTTCTCATTATATTACAGGTATGTCTCTATATGCGTGTGTTCTACGTCGTGTCCACCCCCTTGTGACCCCATAGACTGCAGCCTGCCAGGCTCCTCTGTCCATGGGACTCTCCAGGCAAGAATACTGGAGTGTGCTGCCATTTCCTTCTCCAGGGGACCTTCCCAAGCCAGGAACTGAATCCGAGTCTCCTGTGTCTCCTGCATTGGCAGGCAGATTCTTTACCACTGAGCCACGTGGGAAGCCTACACGTATGTATGTCTGTAAAACACCTTAAGAACATGACTGAGTATACATCATAGAAACCCCAAGTTAAAATAAAATGTATTTTTGAAACAAAGTACCTTTAGAATTTGAGTGGGTTTTTTTTTTTCTATGATAATGAATTCTTGACTTCATATTATTAAGGAAGTTTGTCAAAACATGATATTTTGGACAGTGTTTTTTTTTTTTTTTAAAGGAATAACTGGAGACATGAACTGAAGCATTTTGCTTCGGGTAATCCTTGAAAAGCATCCCGCGCGTTTGACAAGTTCAGTCTAGGGGCACTTCCCCAAAGAACGTGGCGGCTCTTTAGTGGTTTTATTTGCTGTCACCATGGCATTCCATAAGAAATAACAAGTCTCTTTATTCCTTCCAAACACCATCCTAAGAACCAATTCCTTGTGCTCACTGTACGTCCGCATACCATCACTCATGCCTACAAGCAGCAGTGGGATGAATAAAGTGCATTCCTAAGTGCAAATATGACTTCGAGATTGGAATTTCTTTCACCCTTATTGGAAAGTGACCCCAAATGTGCATACCAGTTACACACAGCTGTCTGTCACACAGGACACATACATTCCGAAGCAGCAAAGATGCCTTGTTTGTCGAGGAGAAGAAACCCCCACTGATCAAAACCTTTCATGAATTAGTATCTAATCTGGCCATTTAAATTTGCCATTTGTAGACACATCCTGGAACCAAACCACAGGAAACAGTCACTAGGCAACACTAACAAAACAGATGAGTCTTGGCAGGACAAGCAAAAGGAAGACCCAAATTCCATTTATCTAGAGATAAAACATCCACAATAGGCATCCAACCAGGGATATCATACCAGGTTATGAGACGCTAACGTTCTTGATAGAACTGTAATGCATTCCAACGAGAATCCCATAATTTAAAAATCTGTGATCTAGTCTAGAAGAAGCAAATAAAAACCTGAAAGTGCATTGGCTGGTCATTACAAACCACAGAACTGAAGAGGAAAAGAATCCGTGGTTTTACAGCTCTTGAGAGAAGGAACCTGGCTCAGCTTAGATGCCCATCTGCCCTAGACCAAGAGGAGGGGGAAGATGTGGGAGGAGGTGGTAATTCCTAAATGAACAGCAGGCCATGACCACAACCCTGAACTGGAAAACTGCAGGAGACTATGCATTGGGTGGGTGGGGGGCGGGGGTCGGGAAGAGGGTATTGTTTTCTAATTTGAGATTTAAAGAGTTAAAAAAAAACTTTCTGAATAACACCACCCCTTCAGTTACTGAAAGATCATAAGATGACACAGTATGCTAATGTAAAATTAGTCCTAATGTTCTGTGTGGTAAGTTGCTTCAGTCATATCTGACTCTGTGCGACTCCATGGACTGTAGCCTGCCAGGCTCCTCTGTCCACAGGATTCTCCAGGCAGGAATACTGGAGAATGCTGGTTGCAGTTTCCTCCTCCAGGGGATCTTCTCAACCCAGGGATTGAACCCCATGTCTCTTATGTCTCCTGCATTGGCAGGTGGGTTCTTTACCGTTATCATAACCTGGGAAGCCCAGTCCTAACAGTCTTGTTCAGATTTTTTTAATTTGACGTGGATCATTTTAAAAGTCTTTATTTAAAGAATCTGTTACATATATATTGCTTCTGCTTTATGTTTTGGGTTTTTTGGCCCTGAGGATTGTGGGATCTCAGCTCTCCAACCAGGATCGAACCCTGCACCCCTTTCATTGCAAGATGAAGTCAAAACCACTGGACCAGCAGGGAAGTCCCCTGTCTTGCTCAAGTGTTCCAAGAAACAGGGATCAGTCATTCCTTACAGGAAATGTAACGTCATTGTTCTTATCACTTTGTGTAACTGAAATTCTAATGTATGAAGGACAGCAAAAAAGCCACATTAAAGAAATAAAGGGAGAACTGGCGTTGGACGGGGGGAGAACAAGAATCAGTCACAGTGAAGGATGCTATTTCTCCATGGACAGTACCTGGGGCATTCCATGGCCTCCTGTTTTCTGCTTTCGGTAGTGCCATGCCTTGATGGCAGTTAGAAAGTGATACTGGGAATGTTTCTCTGTGGAGAGTCTCTCCTGAACCTTTCTGAAGGAGATCCACTACTCAATCACAACTCAAAGATGTTTGCTCCTTGGAAGGAAAGCTAGGACAAACCTAATCAACGTGTTAAAAAGCAGAGACATCGCTTTGCCAACAAAGGTCCATCTAGTCAAAGTTATGGTTTTTCCAGTAGTCACATACAGAAGTGAGAACTGGACCATAAAGAAGGCTGAGCACCAAAGAATTGATGCTTTTGAATGATAGTTCTGGAGAAGACTCTTGAGAGTCCCTTGGACTGCAAGGAGATCAAACCAGTCAATCCTAAAGGAAATCAACCTTGAATATTCACTGGAAGGGCTGATTCTGAAGCTGAAGCTCCAATATTTTCACCACCTGATGAGAAGAGCTGACTTACTGGAAAAGACCCTGATGCTGGGAAAGATCGAAGACAAAAGGAAAAGGAGGTGACAGAAGGTGAGATGGCTAGACGGCATTACCGACTCAATGGACATCAGTTTGAGCAAACTCTGGGAGACAGTGAAGGTCAGGGAAGCCTAGGCGTGCTGCAGTCCATGGGGTGGCAAAGAGTTGGACACAACTTAGCGACTGAACAACAACAATAACGCTCAATCACAATCACTGCTGTAATGTCCCCATGGAGTCTAGCACATCTAGTTCCTAGGCTAGGGGTACGGCCCAAAGAGACTGGGGCCGAGTAGGAGCACCTACCAGTGGGGTGGGGAAAGCGGGACAAACCACTCCCACCCCAACTCGAAGAGTCAGTGTTGCCCAGACCTCTGCTGTTGATGTTCTTCCCACGCGTTCACTGGCCACCTGCACCATTTCATTCACTCCTCTGTGTGACTCACTGTAAACGGTACCAGCTCACACAGAGCCTATCAGCCTGGCTTCTCTTCCAAAGGTTAAACAATGTATCCAACTGCAATGGCCGATTGCCACTTTCATATTCCAGGCATCGAATTCAATAGGTTTACATTAGACTCGGTCTCCCCACCCCCACGCACTTTTCTTCTTATACTGTCTACCAATGCGGATGCCATTATCAGTTACCCTCTCTTCCCCGCCCTACATCCCTGCCCACACATCCATTTAATCATGTCTGCTCATGTTCAGGGTAGTTCTTGAAAATCCATCCCCTCCCCTCTGTCCCACTGGCCACCATCTTGCTTCTGGTCCTCAGCATCTCTTGCCAACTAGCATCCGTTTCAATTACTATTTAGTAGAAGTACCTTTTAAAAACACAAATGGTCAACTAGCTCCCCAAAGCAAAACCCCTCAGAAGCGCCCATCACCTACTGTGATTTCTTATCTCCCTGTGATTTCTTATCTCTCTTATCTCCTTATCGAAAGGTCACTGGTGCCAGATAGTGTAACCTAATTGTTAGATCTACTCTGCCTGATCCCTGGGGTTTCAGACAGAGTAGATCTAACAATTAGGTTACACTACCTGGCACCAGTGACCTTCCTCCGATAGGAACATTGTCCTAATCAGCTAAGCCCTTAAAAGCAGAGAGTTTTCTCCCGTTGGCAGCAGAAGGTAGGGAATAGAGAGACTTGAATGTAGAGGAATCTAAGGTGAGAGAGGTTCTCCACTGCTGGGACGGGCGGAGCCTCATGGACTGACAGCAAACTCAGCAGTCCTGAGTCGTCCCTGGCTGACAGGCAGCAAGAGGGGACCTCGGTCCTACAACCAGAAGGAAATGCATTCCACCAACAGCACCAGAAAGCACGGAGTTGCATCTTCCCCTAGACCTGCCTCTAGACGAAGATACAATCGGTGAAGAACATGACTTCTCCTCTATAAGATGCTGAGCAACAATCCAGCCAAAAACTGTGAGATGATATGTGTTACATCTCCAAGTTTATGGTAATGTGTTATACAGCTAGAAAACCAATTTCCTGGATGGCTCAGCAGTAGAGAATCGCCTGCAGTACTGGAGACACAGGGGAAGCAGGTTCAATCCCTGGGTCAGGAAGGTCCCTTGGAGGAGGAAATGGCAACCCACTACAGTATTCTTGCCTGGAGAATTCCATGGACAGAGGAGCCTGGTGGGCTACAGTCCACAGGGTCACAAAGAGTTACGCAAGACTGAGCATCCACACACACAGAAAACCAGTATGTGCAAATACCCAACCTTGTTAGCAAGTCAAGCCCATCCTTCCTTGCGGGCCCTTGGTCTTCCCTTTCCACTCTCAGCTGCTCCTGACGTTTCAAATTCTCCCTGTATGCTTTTCTCATCTGCATATCTGCCAAAATTCTAAAGAGAACTGTGTAAATATCCTGAGTACAATAAGAATTATTCTGGAAATTTAAAAATAAGTAAATGAAATAAGTGAATGCTACTTGACTTAAATATCACTGCAGCCAACACATTCTAATAATAAATATCTGCCAAAAATATGATTGGACACGTGCATGCCATTTTTAACAGCATGAACCACTGCGAGGAATCTTTGCTCGTAGGGAGGTATTTACAGTCAGCTAAAGATTTGGAGTCATGCTTTTTATACATCAGCCCTATTTCAAAACCTAGATCCTAAAAAAGAAAGAAGAATCTAAGAAATGTGCCTCAAACAGCCACTCCCAATTTCTTCAGGCAAGAGAGAAAGTTCCCTACAAAAGCAGAGAATCTGTCTCAGCATGACATGGAAGTGAGTTGAGTAGATTTCCAATCCTTTCCTTTTTTTGAGTTGCTCCTATTGCCCCCGGTTATTTGCATTAAAACCCAGCACATCACAAAACTCCTCAAGGGTAACTGGCTCACAAAGACTCTCCTATTCTCTGCTTGCTAGAGAAGGGCAAATACAGGGCGACCTGCATTTTGTTGCTGTTGTTCTTGTTTAGCTGCTAAGTCATGTCTGACTCTTTTCCACCCCATGGACTGTAAGCCCTCCAGGTTCCTCTGTCCATGGGATTTCCCAGGCAAGAATACTGGAGTGGGTTGCCATTTCCTTCTCCAGATAATTCCAGATCCAGCGACCAAACCTGGACTCCTGCAATGCAGGCGGATTCTTCAATCATCTGAGCCACCAGGGAAACCTGCATTTTTAAGACATTCAAACTGTGTGGTCTCAATGCTCTGTGGTAAAGAGCTGAATGGGACGGAAATCCAAAAAAGAGGGCATATAATGTATATGTATGGGGTTTTCCCTGGTGGCTCATATGGTACAGAATCTTCCTGCAATGCAGGAGACTCAGGTTTGATCCCCAGGTTGGGAAGATCCCCTGGGGAAGGGAATGGTAATCCACTCCAGTATTCTTGCCTGGAGAATCCCATGGACAGAGGAGGCTGGCCAGCTACAGTCCACAGAGTCACAAAGAGTTGGATACGACTGAGTGACTAACACACACACAAACACACACACACACCATGTATGCACAGCTGATTCACTCTGCTAAATAACACAACAGTGTCAAGCAACTAAACTCTGATTTAAAAAAAAACACAAACAAATAGTAAAGAAACCTCTTCAAATAACACTACTCAGAGTTACCAAGGAAGAAACAGGAAACTACACTGAATTAAGGCTTAGTGGAACTAAAAAGACTGTGAAGGGACTTCTGAAGGGATCAAGCATAGAGGAAAAGTGGGTGACTTAGTCAGACACCTTCTCTAACAGACTTTCCTACACACTTTGAGGAGTTCATCGCCAACGCCAAGGACCACTGCCTCCTCACTCACTATAAAGTGGGAACTGGCTCATGAGAGGAGGCTAGTGCTGAGTGCCAGAAATGGAGTGCGTTTAATTATCTTCAGCACATATTCAGGCTTGTTAAACACCTACTGATTTCTGGCACAACAGCAACAGACCTTAGCCACATCTTCTGTCTGATCTCAGCAGGTTCAAGCTGGGCAGCGTGAGAAAAGCAAATTTCCTGTTTGGGGTCAATGTCTTAGTCCTCACAAGTGGGTGTCGAGTGCAGTTACTTCCTGTTCATACTTACTAAAATCATTCAGCCTTTCCCCAACTGTCAGATAAATGATTAGCTCATATGGAAACACTGATAATTTTCTTTCCAGGTTGGGGGGAAAAAAGGCTACAAAGGGAGAGTCAAGATGAAATTCACTTTCTCAGATTTAAGAAATGCTTTCCAGTGTTTAATATATTATTAGGTGCTAAGCTGTGCTGTGCATGCGTGCTCAGTCGTGTCCGATTCTTGGTGACCCCATGGACTGAAGTCCGCCAGGCTCCTCTGTCCATGGGATTCTCCAGGCAAGAATACTGGAGTAGGTTGCCAGTCCCTTCTCCAGGGGATCTCCCTGACCCAGGGATAGAACCTGTGGCTCCTGCGTTGGCAGGCGAATTCTTAATCACTGAGCCACCAGGGAAGTAACAGTTGGCTATCTCCTTTTAAATCACAAGGGTTTTCAAATTAAGATCCTCATATTCAGCTCTCTTCCTGTGCCAATTGGACGCTGGACTGTAAGGCGTACACGGCAGTCAAGTCCTGACACAAGCTGCTGCCTGACTGTGTGCTCTTCCCTTTAAGACCAGCTCAGCTGGCATGTGGACGGACACCACGAAGCTGTGTGCAGGCTGGTTTTCTGTGACTGTTTTACTGTGTCCCTAAGACAAGGACTCTAATATCACTGTCCTCCAAGGTTCCAGAACCTACCTCTGCACTTTGTTGGAATGTGAGTGCAGGACTGAACTAGAGTTCACATCGTCCTCCGACCCTAAGAACCTGCTATTCTACAAGACTTGAGCTCTGCTGTTCAAGAAGGGACAAGGTCAAAGACACCTGCCTCTGACATTGAAGGTAACAACAAAGAAAGCGGCATCAAATTCAAGAGATGATCCACCATGTAGACATATTCCCAGGTTATGAACTAACTTTGAAAATACTTTTCTCATTTCGTGGTTGATGCCAGTAGCGTTCTCCCTAAACTTCCCGCAGAGCCAAGACTATGGCCGGGAAAAGAAAGGCATCAATTTAAACGCTAAAGAAAGGGAGATGAGCCATAATCTTGGAACTTATAACCTGTCTTTCATGGGGGAAATGCTGTAATTATGAAATGAACTGGCAATTGATCAGGAAAATTTGGGGGAAAGATCACTGTATTGTGGAAAGTTTCTCTCCAGAAAGGATGCTGAGGTTCCCAGATCAGACTTGCCTTTACACTCTGAGTAGCATATGCAACAACTGTACAACTGGCTCCCAGTCATTCTACATTCTGGCAAGGAGTGGAGATCAGCTGGAGCTCTGGTCCCTTCCCCACTTTGAAGAGCTTCTGCAAGACACTTCCCCAGCTGTTTTCCCCTTCTTACTCAAAATTAAAAAGTGCTGCTTCCAGGTTCTACTCTTCACAGAATATCTTTTTTTTTTTTCAATTGAAGCAGAGTTGATTTACAAAGTTGTGTTAGCTTCTCATGTAACACAAACTGAAAAAAAAAATTTGTTTTCAGATTATCTTCCATTACAGGTTATTACAGGATATTGAATATAGTTCCCTGTGCTACACAGTAGGTGCTTTTGTTTACCTAATTTATATGCAGTAGTAGTAGTTGTTGTTTTTGTTTTAGTCGCTAGGTTGTGTCCAACTGCAGCTCCATGGACTGTAGCCCACCAGGTTCCTCTATCCATGGGATTCTCCAGGCAAGGATACTGGAATGGGTTGCCATTTCCTTCTCCAGGGGATCTTCCAAACCCAGGGATCGAACCTGCCACTCTTGTGTCTCCTATATTGCCTGGTGAATTCTTTACCATCATGCCACATGGGAAGCCCATATATAGTAATGGGTATACTTTTAATCCCAAACTCCTAGTTCATCTCCCTTCTTTTTCCCTTTAGTGGCCATAAGTTTTCTATGTCTGTGATTTTCTTTCTGCTTTGTAAATATGTTCATTTCTATCATTTTTAAGATTCCTCATGTAAGTGGTGTCATGTTTGTATTTCTGTCTGACTTACTTCACTTAGTATGATAATCTCCATGTCCATCCATGTTGCTGCAAATGGCATTATTCTTTTTTTATGGCCGAGTAATATTCCATTGTATATATGTACCACAACTTCTTTATCCATTCCTTTGTCAATGGCCATTTAGATTGTTTCCATGTCTTGGCTACTGTGAATAGTGCTGCTATGAACATAGGGGTGCAGGTATCTTTCAGGGCATCTTATTTCATGATAGTATAGCCAGAAGCAAGGCCTTGGTAGTCCTTTTGAGATTTTAGGTTTAAGAAGTCTTGAGAAGATAACATCCTTTCCATCAACTCAACCTGTCTCTTAGATGAGGATGAGATGGTTGGATGGCATCACTGACTCAACAGACATGAGTTTGAGCAAACTCTGGGAGACAGTGAAGGACAGGGAAGCCTGGCATGCTGCAGTCCATGGGTCACAAAGAGTCAGACACAACTGAACGACTGAACAACAACAAAGAGAGCTCTGGAGCAGAGGGCAGGAGACCTGGGCCCTAGCCCTTCATGGTCCTTCCCAGGCTGTGTGTCCTCAGGCATAACATTAACTACTCTGGGCCCATTTCCTCTTCGGTGAAATGGGACAGGAGACAAAGTTATCTCCAATGATCCTTCCAGATCTAAGACTGTGTGACTCCTGAGGAAGAGCTGTCTAAGCTTGAAGTCCTTGCCTCATTTGGTTTTCAGTGCCTGGAACACTTCAGGCCCTCAAGAAATCCTTTATATCAAGGTCTTCCTTGCCATCTTTTGCACACTGTGTGATGTCATTCCAGGGACTGGAATGGTTGTAAACAAGAAAAAAGAAAGCTTATTAAGACAAACCATAATTAAGATTCAAATGACGCACCTCCTTATTAAAAACTGTTTCAGTACCTGCCATGTACAAATCAATCAATGTTTTCTACAAAATACAGAGATGTGAATGAGATGCCTGGTGGAGACAACACTTCAGGAGATGTTTGGAAGCTGTAATCAAGGACCTCCTCTAGGAAGGAGGCTAAAGAAGCTCAACTAGTGGCAGAGACTCCTGTCCTGGGACCCTGAATCAGCTTGGAGCTGTGTGACTCGGAGACTGTGGTCCCTGTTACTTTTTGAAATGAAACCTAGGAGAAGTTTTAACACTTTTAGTAAAAGAGTTTGTTTCTCTTAAACCTTCAAGAAGTCAAATCTGAACACCTCGGGAAGACTGCACGCTGACTATGTCAGGTAAATAAGAAGGTGCCTGTTAACAGTCCTCGTGTGTCACTGTTCCTATGGTCGCTCAAACAGTCACTGCACAAGGGAACTGAATTTATTAAAGCCCTTCTGTGGTCAGGAGTCCACTGGTCTTCAGGCTGGAAGGCTCAGCTGCAAGACTGGGCCACTTGGTCACAGACGTAACAGGTGTTTTGATGGAGTCAAACAAATATTGAACAGAAACCCACTGAGAGGTTAAATCCAAATTTACACAATTACACAGAATCAAAACCTCTGAATTATGTAGTAGTCGAGTGAATGATATTCATACTGGTTTGAAAAAAATTCTTATTTTTTACAACTACATTTTCCATGAAAGGCAACAGGTGTTCTAGTCAACCTTTTGTGTGATAGCAATTCTATCTGTAGTCCAATCAAGAACTTCTAAGAGCTCCCCTGGTGGCTCAGATGGTAAAGAATCTACCTGCAATGTAGGAGACATGAGTTCAATTCCTGGGTTGTAAGGATGCCTGGGAGAAGGGAACAGCAACCCACTCCAGTATTCTTGCCTGGAGAATATCACAGACAGAGGGGCCTGGTGGAGGAGCTACAGTCCATGGGGTTGCAGAGTCAGACACTATTGACTAACTAGCACACACTTTTTCAAGAACTTCTAAAGGCACTTTAATCATGTAACCTAGAGAAGATGGAAAATTCAGACAGTGATTTTGTTTTTCCAACTAAACCCCAGTGAGTAGAATACATGAAACAGAAGCATGATACAGAAAGTTAACTGGATCACAAGCAAGATAGGGTATTTGGAAATTGTTTAAACAGTTCCTTCCTAACAGTTAGAAGGTGATAAAAGCACATTTAGGACAGAGGGCAAAATATTCCTGTATCCTCTCTGGTCCCTTGGAAGCATCTCTGAATGGTAGCAAGAAGTGCATGTTGGAGTAAACACTCTGGATTTCGGAAGGATCCGAGTGGTACTCAGTCATGGAGTCCATCAACCTGCAGGCCTCTGAGCATGGCCAAACTTGGGGGGATGTCTGAGCTGCAGGCTTTTAAGGTTTTACTTCTATACTTAAGTAGCTTCTGTATTTGCCCAAATCTGATGCAAAGATCTCTCCAGAGAGGCTAGAGTTCTTTCACCTATGGGCATTGTCCCCTGGATTCCAGCCCCATGTGGGATTACCTGCGGCTCATAAGCACTTGGTCTTGCTCATGATTAAACCAGCAACACAGCGGGACCTTGTGAAAAACGAAGTCTGCCTTCAAGGTCTACCTTCTGCCACTTTTGAGGTAAAGCTTGGGACTCCTCCACCCGTTGGGTTTCTTATGGAGAACAAACCAAACTACACCTGAAAATGACTTAAAATATGGATGAAATATGGATTCAAAGTTCAAACCATGTCTGATTTATTTTCCTAAAACCAAGTCAGACTAGATGAGAATGGTGTCAAGTAAGAGGAAACATTCCTAACTGGATGGTCATCAGAAAATACACTGTACGCTAATCAGACTCGGATGAGCCCACAGAACCCAGAAAACAATGAGAGTGAAATTAAAATAAAACAAACAAGATAAGCACTGCTTCCTCTATTGTTGTGACTGGCACTTCTGTTTATTTTCTCTTTTAAAATTTATGTTCAAGAACTAAACAGCAATGATGATGGCGACAAACTGGCCATAGGAAGTAGCTTGTATTCTCTAAAGGTCCAATAAAAATGACAGGAAGGGAATGGCAGTCTTGGTGATTTTGTTGGCAAATGTGATAATCCTGTGGCCTGCAAACATTGCCCAAATATGCATATCAAATTGCTGATCATCGGATTTTTTTCTTATATTTTGTGTAATTAGTTCTTTTTATACTTTAGATAGTCAAGATGAAGAGTTTGAAAAAAATGACTGAGGAAATACATCTCTCAAATGGAAAAACACCCAATGTTACAAGGATCTACGGCTGCTGCTGGAGGGAAATTTGAAAAATCCAGCATAGCTGGAAAGGGCCTCCCATCAAAACAGTGGGGGCAGGAACTGCACACTGTATGATGTCACTGTTTTCAGAGAGCAAAGGCTTCTTCTATCTTGATTTTCAGGTTGCTGGGTTTCCTCTGCTGCAGCACTGCTGGGCAATGCAAAAAGCTACCTTGTACCACCGAAAGAAGAGAGAACCAGGTACAGGTAAAGGGGGTGTGTGTGTGTGTGTGTGTGGCAGGGGGTCTTTTGCTGGCAACTATAAATTCTCATGACATAGTCATGGCCAACTGAGCCTTGTTGATTGTGATGGTGAAACGTTCAAGGCATTAAATAAGCCAGGGAGGAAAAACAGCTAGGCACAGAGATTTCATTAAAATAAAATGCCTTGTTTGAGGTCTTATCCAATGCAAAAAAACCCCACAAAAAACCAAACAGGCTATTCCTCTTACTGTCTCCTGCATTCTACTCTTAATTCACTTGCTCCAGTTGGGAAGAGGGATTAGGGGTGGTAATCCTGCTTCTCCAGAGTTTTGTGCCTCTTCTCTCCATGAATCTCAGAACAGGAAAAGGCAGTGGAAGCCATCAGAGCTACTGGTTTCCACAGATGCACCTATGCTTTCTGCTGGAATTCTCCCTGTGTGAAACACTCTCCACTTTCTTCCAGACTGTTCTTTAGAAAACTCTGGGAGTCTTGACTAGAGGATTGCCAGGGAACCCTATGTACTCCATTATATAAATATAATTCAGTTGAAAGACTCACCCTCAAGTTAAAGAAAAAAGCTTCTCTTGCCTTAAATTTTTCCAGAAGGTGGATCCACATAGGAAAAATGCAACGATGCTAAAGGTTACAAAAGTGCCTTAAGCTTCATAGTAAAGCCCAGGTAAAAGTATATTACTGGATCTTCTCATTTCCAGAATAAACATCTGAATCAATAATTGAATACTATGGGCTAAGAAATTAGGCAAAATCAGAAGCAGCAGGCAAACTGCAACAAATGGATCTGTGTGTGGCAAACCTCAGAACACATATTTAACTCCCCACCCATTTTTCCTATTCAACCAGTTGGTGACAAACAAGCCCACTTCACTAAGCAACCCACTAATAATTGTCAGGTTACAGGATGACAAAAATTCTCTAAATTAACATGATAAATGAAATCATTTCTGATCTAAGAGTTTATTTAAAATTTTTTTTTTCTATGTCCCTGTAATCTGCAGTGATTTGGTAATGCAACCCCATCCCCACCCTAAATGATGTTATCAATGTGAAATGGATTTGAACCTTCTGTTCCAAGAAAAGCATTGGTGCGTGAGCGCATTGTGCAGACTATAAGGAACAACGCAGGGGTTACAGGCAGAGAACATGGGCATCAGGTGGGCTGGGTGCTGGCTGTGTTATGAGAAAAGAGGAACTGAAATGCACGACCACGCATAGAGGTACAGACTCTCCGCACCCCTGGCAGAAGAGGGGGCCAGGGGCGTTATGCGGCGGGCGGCGTTTAAGCTGAGGGATGTGCGAAGGACTGAGGGTAGGCGGCTGGAGGCAGAGGAACAGCTCTCTAAATGAAAACATTAAATCTAAAATCAGAATCTCTCCCAGCTCGGCGGCGGGGGTAGAAGATGCGGTGGGTGGTGGGCTGTGGACCGGCGAACTTGTAGCTCCCACCTGAGTTCACGTCCAGTCTGTGTTCTCGCGATACTCAGCAACCATCCGGGTCTCTACCGCTCTCAACAGCCCACGTTGCTCTCAGCTGTTAACTTGGTCTGGCCACACATCTCCGATAAAAGTCATACCCCCTGCCCTTTCTCTCGAAGGAATTTTTTTGTTTTCTTTACAGAGACAGCACAGAGGAGCATACGCTTTTACACTTGAGCTGCAGATGTGAATTTTAAAACCCTTTTACACTCGAGCTGCAGATCCTCCTCATTTTCCAAGCAGGAAAAGGACATTCACCATTCAAATTACCCTACCACTCCTGTATACAGAAATATGTAAGTTTCCTCCAATTAACAACCCGGCCATAAGTAATGCAAATAGAAAAGGTAAAATTCATTTCGGTGACAGCTCACAGCCAGGATATTAAAGAAAACTTGATTTTTTAAGACCTTCAAAATGGTTTTCCTACCATGGAAAGTATTAGATTTTTTTTTTTTTTTTTTAAAGGAAGATCACATTTTTCTCTTGATTGTAACATTTTGGGGACTTTACAAGTATTTTCAGTAATTTGATCCCCTGTGAGAGAGACTGGAAATAATTTTGTATTTAGAAACTGGGTCTGAGTAATTTTCCAGAGATCTGAAAAAACAAAGAGGCATCTTGCATGCTTTAGGCCAATATGCCCCAGCTCTCAGTATCTGGGACAAAAAAAAATTTTTTTAATATACACTTACCTCTACATCGCAGGTATATTCTGATCCATCCAGAAGTATCACTTTGCACTGCATGCTTTTAGGCTTTTTGACAATCTTCAATGGAGACCGAGATAGTTTGCTGCTAGATGATTTCTGAGAAAGTTTATCGTCTTCAAATTGCTGATATTCGAGCTGCTTGGCAGGTCCGGCAGCAAACTCCTGGTCCTTGTCAGTGACCTGTGGAGAGCAAACAATGGACAGTTTTCATTGCAAGACAGAAAATAAATATTGCATTGCTCAGGCAATCAAAGGACACTGTGTAAACGGGCTCTTCTGTTTCCTACGGTATAAGGGATACCTGAATTAGGATATGAGGAGTGGATACACATACACAAAAATAATACTAACAGGTGCACCTCAATAACTTCTGTCATCTGAATGTACCCACAGGGCTTTCCTTCAGTTTGACTCAAGTATTTATACAAGTAGTGCTCAGTTCTTAGTGAATGCCGTCAAGTTTCTCCCAAGCAAAGGAGGGTACAAAGGGCTCCTGACTTTTAAAGATTTTTTTTTTTGATATGGACCATTTTTAAAGTCTTTATTGAATTTGCTACAATACTGCTTCTATTTTATGTTTTGGTTCTTTGGCTCTGAGGCATGTGGGATCTTAGCACCCCAACCAGGGATCAAACCTGCACCCCCTTCATTGGAAGGTGAAGTCAACCACTGGACTGCCAGGGAAGTTCGGTCTCCTGACTTTTTAAAAAGGCATTGGCTCTCACAGACATAGTGAGCAGATGTATAGCTATCTGAAGGGAAAGGGTGAAGGGACAGATTAGGAATTTGGGATTAACAGATACATGTTCCCAGGTGGCACTAGTGGTAAAGAACCCGCCTGCCAATGCAGGAGGCGTAAGAGACGTGGGTTCAATCCCTGGGTCAGGAAGATATCCTGGAGGCAGGGCATGGCAACCCACTCCAGTATTCTTGTTTGGAGAATCCCCATGGACAGAGAAGCCTGGAGGGTCAAAAAGAGTCGGACATGACTGAAGCAACTTAACATACACTACTATATAACTAGATAAGTAACAAGGACCTATGATACAGCACAGGAACCTTATCTTCATTATCCTGTAATAACCTATAATGGAAAATAATCTGAAAAAAAAAATATATATGCGTGTGTAACTGTATCACACTGATGAACACCTGAAACTAATATGACATTGTAAATCAACTATTCTTCAATTAGAAAAAAACAAAGGCATTGGATAGTATAAGACTTAAAAGCAAATAAATCATCTAAGATTGAATCTAATGTATTCTTTCATTCACTGGGTCAAGCTGTTTGGCAGGTCCTTTACTCCATGACCCATACTGCTCCGTAAACATACCAGGTATCTTATAAACTGTAAAGCCTACAGAGTTTCAAGTATTAATCTTCAGTTATTTTACGGCTGTTTTTAAAATACTTGATTTAGCTCTAACTCAATTCAATAAAACCAGTAGTACTGAAATTAATTAAAAATAATCCTTTAAGTCTGCTCCTCCCCTCCTCCATTGTAAATGAGCCAGTATAAGTAAATATCAAATCTGTTCAAAGGCTTTAATCTGCTTTCAAAGCCTAACAGTCCAGTCCAAGCTAGACTCAGAAATGCAAGAGGGAGCGATCCTACAGAACAGTAACATTCTCCTTTGAGTCAGTCCCCTTGGAATCTCCCTGTGCCCTGCTCTCTGACTTTTTCTTCCCCTCCTCTATCTATCAGATCACCACCAATGCATATTCAGCCCATGGGCCCAACCACCACTTCTACTGGTCTGCAAATACACTCTGAAAAGTCCGAAGAAAGATATGTTCTTAGAAAATTATCTTTTCTGATCTCTCCAATTTGTAAATGAGGAAGCTGATGTCCAGAGGACTTGAAAAGAGTTCTGGAAAGCACTTGAGGTAACCACAGAAGAAAAGTGGTTTAGAGTCACTTCTCTTTAGTTTCAAATATCTGAGTATAGAAAGTCAAGCCATTTATTAACTATGTATGTCTAATTACCTTTGGGTATAGAAACTCTTCTCCCACTTTCATGTTTATTTCATTTCAGAGTGAAGAGGATAGAAAAATCCAGCCTAATAATTTAAAATTTCTGAAGATCTGAAAACAAACAAAACCCTACCACCGTCATGTCTACACAAAAAGAAAAGGGAAGGAAAACCATGATGACAACACCTGCTCTTCAGATTCTACCTGACAAAAGTTAAAGGATAACCCACAGCTCCCTTCACAAAATGTCTGAGATCAGACAGAGCATAAAAATAAATGTTATTCTTTTCCTTTTGACCCCCTACCACACCGCATGCAAGATCTCAGTTCCCTGACCAAGAACTGAACTCATGCCCCCTGCATTTGGAAGTGCAGTCTTAGCCACTGGACCGCTAGGAAAGTTCCAACATGACTCTTTATAGAGTTTAAAGCAGAACTTAAATACTATGAGAAAAGAAATAAAATAATCAGGCCATCAACATATAATTTAATGTTATAATTATGTGTTGTGTTTTTAAAAAGGCATGGGGACTTCATATCTCTTCTTTTGATATCCTCTAGAATTTCTGGCTTGACACAGACACTTTCAACCTTTAAAAGGTCAGCCATGTGTAGTGATTCCCAGATTCCCTTAACCCTTAAGCATGAGTCAGCATCCTAAAACATACTGATCCCAGGTTTGAAGTTAAAAAAATTTAAATATGGATTCATTCAAGGCCCAAGTATAAATCATGCTTTATATTTTGTAGGAAAACTTTTAAAGGGAATAATCACATTATCCATGACAACTTAAACACATTTAGGTAACAGAGTTGAAAACAGATATGTCCATGGGAGAGAGACAGAGAGCAGCTTGAACACCTACTAGGGACAGCTGGTAACCTTAGGGTCAGAGTAGCCCCCGGGGAAAAATTAGCATAGTTCTGAACCAGTGTGTACATGCTTAGTCTCTGAGTCATGTCCGACTCTTTGCGACCCCATGGAGTACAGCTCAGCAGGCTCTCTGTCCATGGGATTCTCCAGGCAAGAATACTGGAGTGGGTTGCCATGCCCTTCTCCAGGGGATCTTCTGGACCCAGGGACCAAACCCAGGTCTCCGACATTGCAGGCGAATTCTTTACTGTCTGAGCCACCAGAGGCTTAAATAAACAACTGGGAGCATAATTAGAGCTGCCAGTGCGATGTCTAGCCTCCCTGTAAACTCAGATAAAACCGTGGACCCGCAGTCCAGATTTCAGTGTGAGCTGAAGTGCTTTCATCAAAGGAAGGCGTTACCAAGCAAGGCTGCGGAATGTCATTCACTTAAAGTCTTAAAACAGCTTAAGTGTCCATCTGCCGGGGAACAGAAGAGGACAAGCAGATGATCCCCTCCCCACCTCACCCCCCACGTTCCTGCTAGTGCTAAGAGACCCAGGTCAGAGCAAAGCCTGGAAAAGCTCAGCAGACATTCACTCATGGTTCTGGGTTGGAACGCCAGCGGTACGGGGCGATGCGGGCTCACCTCCTTCTTCACCGGCGTGCTGTGCGCGGCCGCCTCCTCGAACTGCTCCGGCGCCTGGGGCTGCTCCTCGGCGGCCGGCTCGGGGCCCGGCTGCGCCCCCGGCTGCGCCCCCTCGCGCCCCGCCGCCTCCTGGGGCTCGGCCTCCTGCTCCGGCTTGGATTCCGAGTCTGATCCCGATTCGGTGGTCATGGTGGATTGTTCTGCAGGCAGAGAGAGGGACGGTCCTATCACTTGGGGAACCAGCACCCGGAAGAGGGAAAAATGCTAAGAACCCAACACAGACCCAGCAGCCTTGTCAAGTTCACCACTGGCAAGTTCACCATCGCCCGTCGATGGCGCAAAATGAACATTTAACTAGTAGTCAAGTTGATTTGGGGCCATCACGGGTTTTCCACCTATTAGATGACAGGGGAATGACACTACCATCCTAATAATTACCTAACTTGGATATGTTTAATTTCAGAAACATTAATTTGCAGTATCAGCTGAAGATACATTTTAGTCTCTGGGAGGGATGATCTAATAATGGAAGCAGATACAATTTTTCAATCTCCTCCTCCCCCCCAGGGGCCTTGCTCTGCCCCTCCACAGCCCTGAATCCATCCATTCTTCCTGGAACAAACGCCTTTCCCCCGTGATGTCCAATAACTGTTATGCCCTTTTGAATAAACAACCACAGTACAACAGCGGCTTCTTAAGTATTGCCAGACCTGTCCCACACTGGACCACACCAGCCCTGGCCACGGCCGGAGGGAAGCCAGACGGCATCCTCTCTCCTGCTCATCCCAAATTCACTCTCAAAGGTTTCTTCTCAGCTCCCCCTCATTTCCCTTGAGTGTTGAAGGAGAAGTCTGTCTCATATTCCATCGAAACTCAAACAACAGACCTTGATATAGAATAATCTGCTCTTACATCCTAAAAAAGACAGTCTAAAATATAACCGCCATGTTCTTATAATTTACAAGACACAAGTATTTTGTGCCTCAGTTTCCACATTTGCCAAATGGGAGAACTGAACATGATCACATCTAAATAAGCTATTCCTTGCTGTTAACTTCTCCTTACTAACAGACATGCTGCCCTAGTTAAAGCCCTTTTTTGCTCTAAGCAAGAGAGCTGCTACACCACTGGTCACCATGTCATTTTAAGCAATTTCTCATCTCAGGTGTGTGGTAAATATTTCAAAAATGAATATCTCAGATCATCATATAATTTCCCTTCCTAATCCTAACTTTATGGTAAAAATATCTCAAGCACAGAATTCGTGTAACACTTTAAGCAAATAATACACCTATTAGTATGGTGTAGAATTTGCATGCCCAATAAAACACCATAGTAAAACCACCATTTAATTCCCATTCTCACAACACACACTGGAAGATGCTTAACACTTTGAAGAGGGAAACATTATAAATAGTAATCTATCTTTAGAAACTAAATGTGGTGCTTTCTATTTTAGGTTACTTTTAACCATCACTAGCTATTCTGCCTGTTGAATAAAAGACCTGTCAACCTGGCATGTGCTCAGTTACCATGAAAATGTAAATACCAAGTCCAAGTGCAGGGCCACCCAGGGATCTACATAAAACTAAAACATTTTTTTCCTCCTTACATTTTAGATTTTCAAGCAAATCTTGAAGGTAAATGTGATATTCTCATTTTTAAGCTTATAATAAAATGTGTCAAGTCTACAGAAAAAACAGTGGAGGGGGAGGGAGAGGTGGTGATTGTGTAATTCAGAGACTATAGCTGATTTCTTCCTTTTAGAAGGGGAGGAATCATACTAATAAATCAATTCAACTTGCCAACCTTCACGGAATACCAGATATGAATCAAGCCCTGCTCTTGGTTTAGAAGCAGAAATAAATATGTTGTAACCCCCTGCCACCTCTTTGACCATCTTCTCCGGATTTCCTTACTATTTTTTAAATGTAAGGATTTTTTTCCACACATGTAACTGTGGTATATACAGCTCATGTGAATGCACTCTAGACTTGAAAGTGTGTTCGTTGCTCAGTCGAGTCCGACTCTTTGCAACCCCACGGACTGTAGTCCGCCAGGCTCCTCTGTCCATGGGATTGTCCAGGTAAAAATACTGGAGTGAATTGCCATTCCCTTCTCCAGGGGATCTTCCTGACCCAGGAATGGAACTTGGGATCTCCTGCATTGCAGGCAGATTCTTCACTGTCTGGGCTGAAAATCTTCTCAAATATGTGTTAAGATAAAAATCTTTCTAAACATAAAATTAGCCTGGGATTCACTCTACATTAAATAGAAAGGTAAAATTGTAAAGAAATATCCCAATTTTGACTGTTACTATTCTAGCCATGCGCTCATTCAGCACCTGGTTTCTGTCTTTAATTCCATGTCTTGTCCCTAAGGCAAAGAGCCAGATCCACAAAGGCTGAATAAAAATGCAAAATGGACAGAGCCCAGGGACCACCTATCGGCTATTTAAACAGTGAAATAACCTACCATTATTTTCTGCCTAGGAATAACTAATACCTGACCTGGCATATATCACATATTTATATATGGCATATATCACATACATATATGATATATCACATATATCATAGAACTGCACTTCAAATAAAATCCTACGTCCTTGTCAAATATTTCCTCAGCATATCATTTCCCCCAACACTAAAATATATAATACACGAAATACAAATCATTGCTGTTTTTTTTATTAATTTTAATAAAATAAAATTTCCTTGCTGTTGAGAGTAAAGTAAGAAACTTAAAAAATGTAAGGTTTTAAAATTCTGGAATCTCACTAGAATCAATATTTAATTCCAATATCTGAAAGAGCATAAGGTCAAATTGTACCTATGAGTAAACTATATCAATGGCCTTAACCTGTAAATTCAATTTCAAAACTTTTAAAATAGTCTTCCTTCCCTATTCACGTGCCAATATAAGTGAGCAACAAACTGACTTTTCAATAGTAAACAACTAAAATCAAAGCTTCTTAATATGGTCCTTTTTTTAAATTTATTTTTATTAGTTGGAGGCTAATTACTTTATAATATTGTAGTGGTTTTTGCCATACACTGACATGAATCAGTCATGGATTTACATGTGTTCCCCATCCTGAACCCCCCCTTCCACCTCTCTCCCCATCCCATCCCTCTGGGTCTTCCCAGTGCACCAGCCCCGAGCACTTGTCTCATGCATCCAACCTGGACTGGCGTTCTGTTTCACACTTGATAATATACATGTTTTGATGCTGTTCTCTCAGATCATTCCACCCTCGCCTTCTTACTTTAGGTCATTAGTTTAATAATTCTATAATGTAAATCTCCAATCTTAAACCCAAGTGCCAAAACATTCTTTAGTATTAGATTTGCATGATTTTTACAGTGCTTTGGTTTTTCTTTTTCTTATACTCAATTCTTTGCTTTCCTAGATGACCCCTGCCATTAAAATTACACGTTATCCTTGCCAACTCACTAAAGATGACTATTTTCCAGTGCTCCCTTCTCTTCTGATGGATTAATTTTGTATGACCTAAAATTAGCAATCATTCAGTGACGGGAAGGAACAGCATCACCTGTGACCACAAACAGAAAGTGACACAAAACGCTATGCTCAGCTTTGCTAAACTGTGCGTTTTCTCTATATTAAATTTACCTTGTTAACTGTGTTCTGCTTCAGCTTAAAAAAGTTTGGAATCCTAGAAACTCTAAATCCTCAAAACTGGTATAAGGACTTTCACTACATGCACTGGGATGATGGCAAGAGAAGCCTTCTTTATCTTTTCAAGAAACAAACTGTATTCCTTGATGCCTCTTTTCAAGGCTGTATTTATTCCATGACTACCCAAAGAAATGGTAATTAGCTTCAAAGGAGGCATGGCACAGGTGTGAATGAAATCCTTCCCAATTCCTGATTCATTTCTCCTTTAAAAAATGGTCACTGGCATTCATTTGAGGTTTTGTTCCTTTTTCAGCTCTAATTTTTTACTCTACAGAAGAAAAAAGTCAGTTTATCCTCATCTTTTCCACTTTTAGAAGTAGCATCTCTAACTTCTCCATCTCCTAACTGACTGCCACATTAGCTTCTGCATTCAAATTTACCTACATCTCTTGCAGATAAGAAAATTTAGTGACATTTTATTAAAAGACACAAACCTAGTTTTGTGCAGGATTTTTCCTGCAGGAGAACGTTTCATATAAATCTCTGTCCTTACATATACAACAGGATTCCTACTGAGTAACAAAACATTTCATAAAGAAACCCCTTCACACCATTTACCTGCCTGGGGGGTTGTAAGACTAATGATTTTTAAGAAAATAAGCCTTTCCCCCCTTTTATCTTTCAAATATAAATGTACAGGAGAGGCTACTAGACCTTGATATATACTCAGCTTAAGTATTTGTGACTCCTGAATACTATCCACTGATCCATTAAAACTACCAACTTCAAGCAAGTTAAAAACAGTAATATCCCATGACTCCTCTAGAGGAGTCTATTTGCATTAAAAAAAAAAAAAAAAAGCCCCAGTATCCATTAAACACACCCACACACACCGGAACAACTGCTGTTGACCTTGCATCCTACCCCTCTCAACCCCACCTTCACCCCTCCAGGATGGTCTACCTCTCTACTCCTCTTTACAGTCAAGTTCTGGAAAGAATTAAAAAAAAAAAAAGGCTCAAGCAGTAAACCATCTGCCTGCAATGCAGGAGACACAAGAGACTGGGGTTTGATCACTGGGTAGGGAAGACGCCCTGGAGGAGGAAATGGCAACCCATTCCAGTATTCTTACTTGGAAATCTCATGGACAGAGGAGCCTGGTAGGCTATGGTCCATGGGGTCGCAAAGAGACACGAGTGAAGTGACTTAGCATGTGTATGCACACACACACACACGTGTGGCTGATTCACTTTGCTGCATAGCAGGAACTAACACAACACTGAAAGCAATTATACTCCATAAATTTTTTTTTCAATTTAAACAGAAGGAAACCTAAAAGAACTTCACCCACATGCTGTCACCACATCCTCCCCCTCCCACTCACCCTTCAGAGTGTTCCCCATTATTCTAGTAAATCCTACCAAGGTCACCGACGACCTCCCTACAAGCCAGTAAATCCATGCAAGTCCCTTCCCATCTCTGGATTCTCTGTTTTTGACACACTCGTGATCTTCCTCCTCCCTTCTGCCTCCTTTCCATCCTCTTCTCATCCTGTTTCTAAGTTCTGCAGGTCTTTGGAATCAGAGCTCCAAACACAACGGCGCATCCGAAATACAGGTTCCTCACGCTGTAACTTCTCTGAGCTTCAGACCCACATATGCAACTCCACCGCTCATCCTGTTTCCCTGGGTATTTCAGGGGCACCCAAGACTGAACATTTCTCCAGCCCCCCAGCTCCCTCAGCTCCCCATCTGCTCTACTTCCGTCTCTCCATGTCAGTAGGTGTCCGTCTGTCCAGCTGCTCACAGTGGGGATCGGGCCTCTCTTCCCAATCCCCTTCACACCTGTCAATGTCACCTCTCGAGCTATAATTAAAGAAATAAGACCTGAGAAACTTCTAGGCACCAGTGACCAGTCAGGCAAAAGCAGAAGGGCGTGAGAACTCGTGTACGTGTCCTGGCGTGAGGACACGTGGTCAGGGGTGGCTGGACCACGAGAGCTACGTGGCCAGTGAGGCGAGCTGATGAGACCAGCCAGGCAGAGATCAGGCCCTGCGAGGCCAGCTGGTCCTCGCTAAAGGGACCTCATCCCATCACACAGAGGCCGTTCTGGCAGCCACGGGGATGACTGACATCAGCTCAAACTTAGATTAAGCCAAACAGGCCAAGAAGGCCTTGATGGGGCAGCAGTGGACCAGACACTCCTCAAAGCACAAAACAGTGGAATTCACAGCTGATCATTATAAAATACAGAAGACAGTGGAGGAAAGAGGAGCCCGGTGTACTGCAGCATTATGGGGTCGTAGAAAGTTGGACACGACTTACCGACTTAATACAACTACGATGCTGTAAAGTATCTATGAAACCTTGACAGGAATGAATTGTAACAATGCTTGGGACCAGTGGCAGGAACAATTCTGACCTTTTATTTTTTCCAAATAAGCTTTTGGGCCATACTAATTTCAAATCTTATAAGTCAAGAGACCAAAGCCTATGACACTACCAGACTAAGTTCGTAAAAGAAACAGAAAGTTTGAATTTTTTATGGCAACAACACAATAATTCAAAATCACTTTCACAACGACCATGGTCAGCCTGGAAAGGATGATCAAGTCCCATCAGTATGGAGACAGATTTAATAACAGCACTGGGAATCTATGGCTCAGAATTTCTAAAACAAAACAAGACCAACACCCCCAAACAAAGCCACAGCCCCCTGCTTCAAGGAATGACCAGTCTGACAGGCTACCTTGGGAAGCCAAGTAACACGGTGCCCAGTGTGCAAGAAATCTGCTTCGAGCTGAGAGCTGTCCACCAGCCCGCGGGGCAGGCTCATGGGAAGTCACTTTGCGTAAGAAAGATAATCGCTAAGCTTCAACCTCAAGTTAAAGGACTAGCTTTAGAAGCAATCAAAGATCACAGGCTACTTCGGGAAGACAAAAGGGGAATGAGGATAAACAAGAGCAAGGATGAAGCAGGACGCTGAGGGGCAGGCAGCCACACAGCAACCACCCTCAACTCTACCACAGGTTCTGTGACCTCACAGAACTTGGCTTCTCCCTCTGTTCTAAGAGGCTGAAATTCTAGGATTCCTGTTGTGTGAACAGCATGGTGGTGGCGGTGGCAGCTGTCTCTGACTCTCTGTGACCGCATGCACTGTAGCCTGCCAGGCTCCTCTGTCCATGGGATTTCCCCGGCAAGAATACCGGAGTGGGTTGCCATATCCTCCTCCAGGGGATCTTCCCAACTCAGGGATCGAACCCACATCTCCTGCGTTGGCAGGAGGATTCTTTACCGCTGAGCCACCAGGGAAGCCCATTAACAATGAAGTCTAAGGAAATTTCGTCCTCTAAGTGAGGACCGAGACTAACTCATGTCCAAGAACGGGAAACTCCTGGGGCAGCAGCTGCTCACACTCTGGTGAGAAACCAGCCTCCTGGCCACTGGACGAGTGCAAGGCTTCATCAACTATCTGAGTCTCTGCAAGTTTGATTTAATTTACCAAAGCAAGACATTACCCAGATAATCCTAAGCAGCTGAAAGAATCCCTCTTAGTTTACTGAATACACTTGAAAAACCTAAATTTTTTCAGCAACTTTTTAGCCTTACAAGGTCAAAGATGCTTAGGCTCTATGTGTGAGCAGATAAACAAATACAGTTCAGAAAATAGAATTTAAAATGTATGGCCCACAAGGGTGGACTGTATAGCACAGGAACTCTGCTCAATGTTATGTGGCAGCCTGGATGGGAGGGGAGTTTGGGGGAGAATGGACACATGTATATGGACGGCGGGGATAGTGGAGTCTCTGCTGTCCACCTGAAACTGTCGCAGCATTGTTAATTGGTTATACCCCAACACAAAATAAAAAGTTAAAAAAAGAAAGAAAAGAGATACCGTGATCATGGTAGTGTCCATTTTATCACATGTGTCCACATTTCATAATCCAACTGATGGGAAATGCCAAGGTATGAAATTCCAATATATCTTTGAAATACCAGGATATTTTGTAGTTTCCATAGTCCCCTAAATACATTTCCATAAAACCAAGGGAACAGCTGGCTCCCCCTTTAGAGGAAACGGGGCTTGCGCTGCTAAAGGATTTTAACAGAATTCATGACACCACTAATGGGAGGAGAGGCCGAGTTCCCGAGACAATGAAGCTGCTGGCAAGACAGGTCTATAGAGCGAGTGGCACAACAACCAATCTCAGTACACCTGCATTATGACCACTGTGTTAAAAGCAAGGAGGTCCCCAAACTTGGATTCCTGAACTCCAGACAGTGGGGAAAGGGGCCCGAAGGGTCTGAGAGATTGCTTTGATATTTCCAAGGATACTGTCCATTCAGAAATGACACGGCTGCACATAGTGGCCAAGTCTCCTTGTTTCTGCTTGGGCATTTATCAGTTAAGGTTAGAAATACTGGCTACATCATTGTTTTGTTCATGAATCCATCCCTTCAACAAACATTTGCTGAATGTGAGGCCTGGGGACATCATGAGATGAAGACAAACAAGTCTCTGCTCTAGGGGAGCCTGCCTTCTAATTGAAGGAGATAGAGAAATGAAAGATGTCAGCCACAGGGAGATGGTATTAGATGAGTGAATCTAAAGTTGAGTGGGGCTTCCCAGATGGCACTAGTGGCAGAGAACCTGCCTGCAATGCAAGACATGCAAGAGACTCGGGTTCAATCCCTGAGTCGGGAAGATCCCCTGGAGGATGCAATGGTAACCCACTCCAGTATTCTTGCCTGGAGAATCCCATGAACGGAGGAGCCTCGTGGGCTACAGTCCATGGGGCCACAGGGGGTCGGAGCACACACCAATGGGTGGGTGGCTGCTGACACTGGGTGGTTAGGCAGGGCTTCTCCAGGGAGGCGACATTTCAACATCAGGCACAAGGGCTGGGACCATGCCTTCTAGAAGCCTAGCGCCCAGGTCCTAAGGATGAAATGAGCCTGTGCTCCACAACAGAGAAGCCACTGCAATGAGAAGCACGTGGCTGAGGAACAAAAAGCTGGTGTCGGGAGCTGGGACTCAGGAGGTGCGGGGAGAGGGCCACCATGAAGCAGGCAATGTAAGTGGGGTTTGGGGCCTTGCTAAGCCAGTGTATGAAGCTGGGTTTTATTTTAAAGGCAGTGGAGAATTTTAAGGGGAGCAGTCAGAGGGTCTTATTGATGCTTTTTAAGAGACGACTCAGCCTTCCCTGGTGGTCCAGTGGTTAAGAATCTGCCTGACAATGCAGGGGACAGGGTTCAATCCCTGATCTGGGAGGATTCCACATGCTGGGGAGCAACTAAGCACCACAACTAAAAAAGCCTAAGTCCTAAGCACCCTAGAGCATGTACTCCACAAGAGAAGCTGCTACGATGAGAAGCCCATGCACCGCCACTAGAGTGTAGCCTGCATTTGCTGCAGCTAGAGAAAGCCCATGCACAGCAATGAAGATGCAATGCAGCCAAAAATAAAGAAAGAAATGTTGTTGTTGTTTTTAAAAAAAGAGAGACCATGCTGTGTTCGGAGTGAGGGAGCCAGGACGGGAGCAGGGGGAGCAGTGAGTAGGTTACAGTAGTCCAGGTGAGAGAAAATGCTGGGAGGAGAGGAAGGGCAGGGGTGCCTTCTAGGGTATCGGATGCTGTGGTCCGAGCTTTGTGCAGGCAGAGGAGACGGGCTAGCTGGGAGACACAACCGCTTAGCATTGTTAGGTCTCTTATAAACACAGGGACCCCTGAGGGTGAGAAGACCACACACTCTGCATTCATTAGGCAGGGAGCCCACCCACAGGCAAAGGTCAGGCTTCAGTCCTTCTTCTGGGCGCTGCTGTCGCATCTCTAATGCAGATCTTCTGGGAACCCGACGTCATCATCCATCATTTCTAAACACATTCAGGTGAGAGGCAATGCCTGGCTGCATGTGTAATGAATGTCTTCTTCTGGCCTAAGTGACAGCTCCAGTCTTCCCAGAAAAGCAGATTAACATGGAAAAGCTTTGGCCCTGGGCGTAGAGCATGGCTTTCTAGACTTCATTCGGGTACCGAGCTCATAGCTAAAGGGCATCTGGACCTATACGCTCATTTCACACATAATCTGGCTAAGAATTTCAGTCTCCATGAGATTTTAACGTGATTATCACTGAGACGCTGTCGTTTTCAGCAACGAGGTGCTAGTAAGTTTGTAGAACACTTCTGCTCCCATCAAAGGGTTTAATTTAAATGACTACCCATGAAACTTCTCTTGCCCACGTTGGATATAGAACCACCTTACCAAGCATAGGGCAGTGCTTTTCACAACATGTTTACATTTTTTCAATTGGACAAGCATTTGAATGTATTATTCAATGAACAGCAGAAATATTTTAAGGAGCTTTCCTGTGATAAGAAAGTACCAAGCACATCTATTTATTTTTAGGAGTTAGGATCTTTGAATTCTGTTTCCTACTAGCTCTGTTTACAGCCATGCATTAGTGTTCCCTATCACTGAAATAGAATTCAGGACTGACCACGACTTCATTTCCCTCAGCCAAAGATGCTCCCGCAGAACCCTTGGGGTTATAGGCAAAAAAATTAAATTAAAATGGAAATTTCAGCTACCAATGAAATATATCAGAAAGGTTAAAAAGACAGCCCTTATGTCAGTATGAATCCTGGAAAGTCTGAGAGAGTAAGCTAAATTTAGCAACATTCTCTTTATTTACTGTTAAGCATAAATCACTCTTTCTAAAGAAGAAACTGGCATTATATCCTCTGTGTGTGGATCACCATTCAAACAGCATTATTTGCTTCTTAACTCACCTCTATGCCAATATTAGAAAATACTGCCTTATGGCTTCCTCAAAGGAAGATTCAATTTGCATAGGAGCTTCCTGAGTTTGCAGTAATTTCTCTGTGCTTTCCTTAACATTATTGTGTAATTAACAGGGTGTGGCACTTGAGTAAGTAAACGAACTTGTTTACAGGGAACCCAAGGTGCACAGTGGATGGTGCCTCACGGGTCAGATGGGGGCCAGGAGGTCATACTTGTCCAGGGTCACATAACAACAATCACAGGCCAACAATTAAATCTGAGTTTTGAGGGACTTCCCTGGTAGTTCAGAGGTTAAGAACCTACTATGCAATGTACGGCATGTGGGTTTGATCGGTAGTTGGGGAACTACGACCCCACATGCTTTGGAGCAACTGAGCTCATACAACAATGATCCTTTGTGCAGCAACTAAGACCTGATGCACCTGAATACATAAATGAGTATTTTTTTTTTTTAATCTGAGTTTCTGCTTCGGATAAGACCCCTTTCTTCTACATGAGTTCTGCACTTCAGTGACAGCAATTAAACCTATACTCTTAGCCTTCTCCCTATTTCAGAACTGAACAGCTTTTCAAAGTCATTGTTTTATGTGATCATCTATAATTCCACAATGCTACCTTATTCTTTTACTCAATGTAAATCAAACATTAATAAATTTAAACTTCTATAACATTACATTTTGGTTTACAAACTATTTTCCCTACTACTTACTTGTCTTTATGCACTTATCTTTACTACTTAATTTATCTTTATATATGTGTATGTATGTATGTATATATATATATATATATATGTGTGTGTGTGTGTGTGTGTGTATATAGAACATCACAATTTTAGTTTCTAATCGACTGCAAGCTCTTAGAATTCTATACCAGGTTGCCAACTTATCTCTGGAAAACAAAATGATCATTGTTGCTTTTAGAGAAAATATGAATGGTACTGACCCTTATCTAGATTCTCAACAATTTGTGACTTTCCACTGATAGTGACTTTAGCCTCAAATATCCATTTGAGCCTAGACTTTAACCAGCTCCAACTTTGAAAGTGTTGTTCGTGGAGGGCCTCAAACGGACAAGCCACCAACAACATACTGTCCAACTCTACTGTTTGAAACTTTTCAGAATTCCACGGCTACAATCTAAATAGGGAAAAGGAGATGGCGTGTTTCTTCTGGCCAAATCTGCCTCGATGAAGAACTTATTAGCAAAAAGATATCTTTGGCACCTTAAATGGGGAGCATATTTCTCTATTACCCAGCATCTGACTCTGCATCTGTGAGAAATGAGGTGTGAACCAGAGAGAATGAATAAATTAAAACAGAGTCAGACTCTGCGCCGTTAACCACCACCCAGGAGAGCTGCCCGGCTCTTTCTGAAATGGGTCTCTGTCCCTTAGAACCATTCATTTTCAAAACAGGGAAAAGGTTATGGCTAAAACTCCCAACCTCTGCACTCAGTGGGGGACAACATCCCCTCTGATATCTGGGGGAACCTGGCCGAGAAGCCAGGGTTCAGGTTTCTCTTTAGAGTTGTCAGTACTTTAGGGATTGAGGCAGGAGATAGATGGGCCCAGGCTGAAAAGCTAGATTCTGTCCCCTGGGCACAGATACTCCAAGATGAAGAGGAGAAGGAGCTGAGCCCTGGCCAGACACAAGACCACACATTTCTCACTCTCAAGGAAGCCAAGGTCAAGGAGACCTTCCTGTCTACACATGAACAGAAAAGTGCTGTGGAGGTCAAAAAGGAGTGATGCCAACCTACCCAGAGCCCTCTTCACTGGAATCCATCCTGGCTAAAGGGCGCATGTACCTCTTTAGGACATGGAGATAAACCGAACACGGACTCAGAACTGGGCAAAGCAAGATGACTGGCCAAAGGAAACCCGGAAGAAATGCCCCACCTAAGTGATTCACTTATTCTCCCATGTAAGTGAGGAGAAGCGGGTGATGGTTAGATAGCATCACCGACTCAATGGACATGAATTTGAGCAAACTCCGGGAGATAGTGAAGGACAGGGGAGTCTGGCATGCTGCAGTCCATGGGATCGCACAGAGTCGGACACAAGTTAGCAACTGAACAACAACAAGTGATTCAAACTACCACTAGCATGGCTGAGCAGAATCTTTGTAGTTGGTCTGTGGACACAAGTCCACCTTCTCCCCAGATTGCTGGCTTGTCTGCCTAAAGCACTTTTCCTTTCTACTGACACCTGCTTCTCAAATGATTGGTTTTGAATGGTGTGCAGCTGAACCTGACTTTAACAACACTGCAATAAGTGATCTTTAATATTACTATTATGACTCACTGAAGGCTCAGAAAATGGTTAGCACTTTTTAATAATAAAGTGTCTTTAATGAAGTTTTGCATAATATTTTTAAGACATAATGCCATTGCACAGATAACAGGCTACAGTGTAGTATAAATGTAACTTTTATGGGCACTGGGAAACCAAAAAACTCGTGTGACATGCTTTATTGTGTGTCTGGAACCTACCCTGCAATAACGGCTACGTGTGAACAAATGACTGAACCTCTCAGCCTCAATTAACACAAATGTGCCCTAAGCCCTGTGTCTACAAATAATGTCTTGGGAACTCAGAGTCAATCGAGTCTGACTCCTAAAACCCGGGGCTGTTTTTGTGGTTTATTGCCATAAACAGAAAGGAATACAAGTTGAAAGCTCTCAGCTCTTTCTCGAGTAGAATATGCTAAATTCCACCAGCTTCCCTTTTTAATCCTGACACTGTCTTGACACTTATGTATTCCAAAGCCAAATTAATAGAATTTGGTTTTCATCACAGATCCATATCATAGAGTCTCTGCACCCCCAACCCCCCGCCCCATTAATTAAGTGTTCAGAACTCTTGCAAGAGAGGAAATGGGAGCTCCTCTGGCATTCTGGATCCTTCTCCATTTGGGAGTTTTGACAGGTTGCTGAGTCTTTGCAAACTTCAATTCAAATGTGAGGCCAAGTACTGAATTATTCTGTTTCTTACCACAATGCATTAGCTTTTATCTCTACGCTAGCAATGGAAGACTACAAAGAACGTTCTTAAAAGATCTCCCTGGCACACAAATGAGCTGCTTAGAGACAGTGTCTGGTCTGGTTTTCTGAAGGTGCTGATAAGAGGATTCTTTACTCCGGGGCTGTTCCCTAGGTGCCTGCAGCACTGAAGAGGTTCTCCATTTGCACCTCGGATCCTTTGTAATTAAAGCTTGCACACATTGGCTCAGCCACCATCCCTCCTGCCCCCCTCCCTCAGGAGACCCAGCTGATAAAAACACAGCCCAGTGGAGCTGCCTTCTAATGGCAGATTCTGATCTGCTGTTGTTCAATTGCTTAGTCATGTCCAACTATTTTCAACCCCATGGACTGCAGTATGCCAGGCTTCCTTGTCCTTCACCATCTCTGGAGTTTGCTCAAACTCATTTCCATTGAGTGGGGGATTCCATCCAACCATCTCATCCTTTGTCACCGCCTTCTTCTCTTGCCCTCAATCTTTCTCAGCATCAGGGTCTTTTCCAATGAGTCAGCTCTTGGCATCAGGTGGCTCCAGGATTGGAGCTTCAGCTTCAGCATCAATCCTCCCAATGAATATTCAGGGTTGATTTCCTTTAGGACTGACTGGTTTGATCTGCTTGCTATCCAAGGGACTCTCAATAAGAGTCTTCTCCAGCACTCCAGATTCCAATTAGGGGGGTTGAATTTCCCATCCAATGTACTAAAACAAGACTGAATAGCTACAGGTGTGCTGTTTTATTTATATGCTTTTTCTCTAACGGGGAACTAAGCTAACAAACAGCTCTTTCAATTTTTAAATCCACACATTTCCAGTTCAATGGGGATTAACTTAAAACCCTACAGACAAAAATAAATTTGAAGAAAAACAGAAAGGCTGAATCAAAGTTCATCTTTAAAAATTTTCCTACATTCTTTACAGTCTAGGTTTCCTGCTTCACTTCAAATGTTGATAATTTTAATTACTGCACTTTTCACAATGAAATTAGTTTTAAATCCTTTCACTCATCTGTTGAAAATGAAAGCAAAATAAATCTCTCTAACTGGCAGCTTTATACATAAAGAAGGGTTTTCTCAAAGCAGACTCTGCCAGGGTCAGGTTGTGAAAATTACTGTTGTTGGTGGTTAGTCCCTAAGTTTGTGACCCCTTGGACTATAGCCCGCCAGGCTCCTCTGTCCAAGGCATTTCCCAGGTCAGAATACTGGCGTGGGTAGCCCTTCCCTTCTCCAGGGGATATTCCCAACCCAGGGATCGAACCCAGGTCTCCCACATTACAGCAGGATTCTTTACCAGCTGAGCCACTGATGCTTCTGATGTAGGGTAGGAAAAATGAAAGGACAGAGGAAGACAGATTAAACTGTTCTCTGACAGCAGGGAAGCAAAGCTTTCTGCTGAAAGGAATGGGCGAGCAACAGAAGCCACACAGCTGGAGAGAGTAGCACTAATGACTAACCCTGGAGAGGCGGTGGATGAAGCCTGTGGTTTTCAACATTTAGGCTCACCAAGTGAAGACGTGTGTAAGAAAGAAACCAAAATGTTGAGAGTCATTTCTAGATGGTCGACTCTGTCTTTCTCAGATTTTGTACAAAAGTATTATTTATATAACCATAAAAAAACAAATCAACAAAATATTGCTGCTTCTCTATTTCTTTGTATGGATTATTTTTAAAGCTTTTGTTGAATTTGTTACAATATTGCTTCTGTTTTATGCTTTGGTTTTCTGGCTCTGAGGCATGTGGGGTCTTAGCTCCCTGACCAGGGATCGAACCCACAACACTTCCATTGGAAGGTGAAGTCTTAACCACTGGACCGCCAGGGAATTCCCAAAACACTGTTTCTTAAAGATGCGTGGGTTTTTTGGCTGCATCGGGCCTTTGTTGTGGTGCACAGACTCTCTAGTTGAGTGTAGGCTCAGTTGCTCTGTGGCATGTGGGCTTTTAGTTCCCCGACCAGGGATGGGAGCTGTGTCACCTGCATTGCGAAAGGGATTCATAACCACTGGACCACAGGAAAGTCCCTTAAAAATATGTTTATTGCATCTTTAAAATAATCTTTTCACTAGGTGACTACCCTAATATCTTAAATTAGCTTTTTATTTATTTTTTTAAAAAAGGACTCATCCTAAAATAATTGAACACTTCAGAAATATGCCTATTTATCCACCACTAATATAACCTGGTGCCACCATTCAGTAGATAGAGCAAACCAGTGAAGGCTTAAGGTGAGCACAGGACGATACTTAGACCATGTGTATATGTATCAGAATCATCTGGGGCTCTGGTAAATTTCCATAGTCCTCAGAATTAACCACCAGTGCAGAGAATCTTCCTCACAAGATGCTTGGGTTCAATGCCCACCAATTCAACCAGAATCCTGGGGGCAGATCTTAAGCCTACTTAATTTTTAAAAGTCACTCTGGGATTCTAAAATGCAGACTGGGATGAGAATAGTGAGCTAGCATTTCTGCAGCTTTAATAAGCACCCAGGTGATCCCTACACTGAAGTTTGTTACTCAGTGGTCCAATCAGAAAATTCACAGCCCTAAAGTTATAGAGGGAAAAGTGAAAATGAAAGTCGCTCAGTCATGCCCAACTCTTTGCGACCCCATGGACAACACAGTCCATGGAATTCTCCAGGCCAGAATACTGGAATGGGTACCCTTTCCCTTCTCCAGGGGATCTTCCCAACCCAGCGATTGAACCCAGGTCTCCCACATTGCAGGTGGATTCTTTACCAGCTGAGCCGCAAGGGAGACCCAAGAATACTGGAGTGGGTAGCCTATCCCTTCTCCAGTGGATCTTTCCGACCCAGGAATCGAACGGGGGTCTCCTGCATTGCAGGCGGATTCTTTACCAACTGAGCTATCAGGGAAGCCCCTAAAGTTACTGAGCAACTGTATCTGGAGTCAGAAATGACAAATAGATCACAACAGGTCATTGGCCCTGGTCAGTTTTGGCTTACTCCGGCCTGTGTAAGCCGAAGCAACCTTACTGTGTTTTGCGTCTCCCATACATACATGTCATTTTTGCTTTCTCTGGTTTACGCAAAATGTACATGCAGACTGCATGTTTTCGAAAGTTAAGATCTTCACTTCAATCATAAAGCAAGATTCACTTCAAGGTCTGTTTCACAACAGTTACGTTCTTCTGCCTCAGTCATGCTCAATCTTCTTTCCACCAGACTATTAAGTAATATCTGATGGAAAGAATATCATCTGCGTGTATTAGTGATGACGATGACTGAAATAAGGTTGGGAACACCTGACTTCTTCAATGTTGAGGAAATCTTACTTCCTCCTCTTTCCAAAGACGCACCTCCCTTAAATTGAAATGGGGTCCCCATGAAGAGAGAACAGCTGAAAGACACGAGAGGGGTGGACAGAAAAGGTAAGAAGAAAAACCCTGCTAATTACAATTTAGAGACCTCATTCAGATTTTGCCTTCATGAAATCTGAACACTTACTAGCCCTTAGCCTGTGCTTTCACTTCAATTCCACAAAAATTGCTGAGTCCTCACCCTAAGTCAGGGTCTTAGTTGCCCAACAGAAGAGGTAACAGATATATCAACGTTTTAGTTTTAAGAACAGCCCTCATGACTAAAACCCTCTTATTTACCCAATCCTGAATGTCAAGAAAACCAGACCTGGGCTAAGATTCTAGTTAAGTCTCCTTTTAATTGTGTGTGCTTGGGTGGTATCACTTCTCTCATCTCAGGTTCTTCATCTTTAAATGAATGAACATCTAACTTACGAGGTTACCATAAGGATTGCTGCTGCTGCTGCTAAGTCGCTTCAGTCGTGTCTGACTCTGTGCGACCCCATAGACGGCAGCCCACCAGGCTCCCCCGTCCCTGGGATTCTCCAGGCAAGAACACTGGAGTGGGTTGCCATTTCCTTTTCCAATGCATGGAAGTGAAAAGTGAAAGTGAAGTCGCTCAGTCGTGTCCGACTCCTAGCGACCCCATGGACTGCAGCCCACCAGGCTCCTCCGTCCATGGGATTTTCCAGGCAAGAGTACTGGAGCGGGGTGCCACTGCCTTCTCCACCTCTAAGGATGAGAGATGTATATACAACACCTGGCATGTAGTATATCCTCAATACACTATAGCTATCATGCTTGTTGTTTTTCTTATTAATTTCCCAGACTGTTCTTCGGAAATTACCCAATGTGAACTACTCCTCATAGAACAGGAGGTGAGATAAAAATCTAGATTTAAAAGACGCTTCAGGGACTTTCCTGGTGGTCAAGAGGTTAGGGCTCCATGCTTCCACTACAGCGGGCACAGGTTTGATCCCTGGTTGGGGAACTAAGACCCTACAGGCTGCACAGCCATAAATAAATAAATAAATAAATACAAATATTAAAAGAAGCTTTAGTCCACGGTGGGAGAAAGACATAGCTGGGTCCTTGGCCAGAAAAAGTATAGTCACTGTTATCTGTAGTGGAGACACCTTGGAAATGTCCCAGTAGCACAGATGTTTGCTGTCATGTATTCCGTCTTTAGGGCCCCTCTGGACCAGAGCTGGGAGAGAGCACGAGGGCCTTCAGGACTGAGACACTCCTCTTCCTCAAGTCCACCTCTGAAGATGGTCCTCAAGTGCCTGGAGTCTGCAGGGCATTCTGGATGCTGGGGCTGAAGGAGACCAGGCCACTCCACAACCCAGGAGTGTGGCTGGAGTTAAAAGCACAGCTGACCCTTGAACAACGCAGGGGGCAGGGGCTCCGCCCCATCACACATAACCACAGTCAGCCCTCCGTACACCAGGTTCCTCCTGTGCATACATGGTCCCGCATCCCTGGATTCAACCAACCTGGGCTGAAACAGTAGTAAGTAGCTGTGTTGGTCGCTCAGTCATGTCCGACTCTTAGCAACCCCATGGACTGTAGCCCGTCAGGCTCCTCTGTCTGTGAGATTTCTCCAGGCAAGAATACTGAAGTGTGTTGCCATTCCCTTCTCCAGGGGATCCTCCCAACCCAAGGATCAAATCTGGGTCTCCTACATTGCAGGTGCATTCTTTACCATCTGAGCCACCAGGAAAGTCCAAAATAGTAGTATGTACCACTGAAAAAAATCTGCCTGCAAGTGGACCTGAGTACTTCCAACCCATGCTATTCAAGGGCAGAGTGTCTTGTACACTTACCAGGACCCCTATTTCGTGCAGAAGATACCTGCTCCATGTCTATCTAAAAAGGAGCACTCCTTTCTGTGTAAAATCCAGACATCAAAAATGTCCATGATATCCAAAAAAGTGCTGTGAAGAATGAGCCACCCCTCCCACATCCAGACCTGTCCCCCTTATGAGGCTCTGCTGAAGGGAGATCCGTCCAGGGCAAAACTTGTAAAGAACCACGGAACAACCAAAGCTCACCCAGAACATCGGCATGAGGTCCAAGAGGCAGAACACAATCCACCCGTGAGTGACTAACTGAACAACAGCCACCTCATATTCAGCACTGACAATCCAACAGGAGTCTCCTCTCTTTCAAGGGGGGTTAACCATAAAAAGGCAAAACGACCTTAGTACTTAAGATATTTTGGAGACATTAATAAGCTCATGTTAATCACATTTGCCAATTGGGAACAGTTACTGATCTCTATCTAAGGTGTTCAAACCTAACAGATAATGTCAAATTTGAGCTTTGTTGCTTACCAGCTCTGAATTGCAGTAAGTTACTCAAACTCTCTAGGAATCCATTTTTAGTCAGTTACAAAATGTAGATAAAATACATCTTATGATTGCTGGAATTATATAAAATAAAGTATATAGAAGAGCATTTAATACAGTTCAACACACATAGGAAGCATTCAATAAAATGGACCATCCTTTTTAAACCAGTGGATCAATTCCTGTTGTTACTATTTCCTGGTTAGAATGTACTCCAATATTAGGGAGTTTAAAAAAAAAAATGAACATTTTGTTAAAATCCAAAGAGGATTTGGGCAAAGTTATTTGAAACTTATAGAAATATTATCTCTTCCTTTAGAGTTCTATAGGATCGCTAGTGCTAATCTATTCATAATTAATAAACCAAATTAAGGGACAGGCTCAACACTCTCCTGGCTAGTCTGTCAAAAAAATCACAGCCGCATATATCATTTCCGTGCACTTGTCATTTCCAGTAACCTGCTTACGTGAACTCTGCTGAAAACCCGGGTCTGGGAGATAATTATCTTCCCAGGACTCTCTCAGGAGGGAGATAAGGAAAAGGAGTTCAGACAAAGGTTACACGGGACAATGATGCCCTCCATCAGCCAGGGAGACGATGAAAATAAGTGTTCTGGGTATCTAGGAACCACAACTATGAAATAATTACTAGAGTCTAATCCTTATCGGGTCTGGAGGAGGAAATGGCAACCCACTCCAGTATTCTTGCCTGGAGAATCCCACGGACAGAGGAGTCTGGTGGGCTACAGTCCATGGGGTCACAAAGTGTCTGACATGGCTAAGCAACTAACACACACACACACACAATCCTTATCAGATCCTAAAAGTATTTTGTCTTCTTCATTTAGCTTCCAAAAGTCATGATAAAAACAAGTGAAAAAAGAAAAATACACCACTTTGCAGGTTATGTTCTCCTCCTGGTGATGGGAAAAACAAGACCAATTCACTACAGTCCAATATTTTATTAACACTGACCATAGCAGAAGACATACCTCCCACTAAAATCTCCTCCGTTTGCTGTAAAACTTTTGCAGAGTATTCCTGTTTTCATCTTTCTATTTTTTCCATGGATTCCCTCAATCCCCATTACGAGAGGCAGACTCAGACATAGAGAACCGGCAGGGAATAGAGTTCAGTGTAGCAGGAAGAAGGAACAGCTGGAAATGTAAATGGGACTGGAGGCATTAATCTTCCAACTTCAGAGTGTGCTACTGTGGAATCACGCTCACCTGAAAGGTGAAGGAGATCAAAAAGTCCAGTCGCAGGCCCCGAACTGAATGTGCTTAACCCGGGGCACCGGCCCCAACCTGCTCACCTTCTACTCCAAAGCACTTTGGGCAATTTCCACTAATAGGATTTTTATTGTTCTGCCATTATTCTGCTTTGTTTCCATTTGTAAGATAATTATTCAAATAATTTTCTATAATCGCCCGTCATTCCGAACTATCCACTCATTCAGTAACATTTCTTAATATATGCTGCATCCTGAAACCATGAGTCTCTGATACCTTATTTTTGACGGCCTACTTTTTCTTTTCCACCATGGTTTATTACAGGATGCTGAATATGGTTCCCTGTGCTATACAGTAGGGCCTTTTTGTTTATCCATCCTATATATAATATTCGGATGGCTAAAATGTTCATCCGGGTTTTTCTGCACCATCTTATGGAAAAACCCAAACAAACTTTGGGGCCAACCCAATAGTTTGTATCTGCTAATTCCAAACTCCCAATCCTTCCCTCACCAACTCCAACCCCCCTTGGCAGCCACCAGTCTCTTCTCTATGTCTGAGTCTGTTTCTGTTTCATATAGAAGTTTATCTGTTTCATATTTTAGATTCCACATCACACAGTATTTGTCTTTCTCTCTCTGACTCACTTCATTCAGTATGATTCTCTCTAGGTCCATCCATGTTGCTGCAAATGGCATTATTTCATTCTTTTTAATGGCTGAGCAATATTCCATTCTAAGTACATATATCATGTGTATATGTTTAAACCACATCTTCTTTCCCATTCATCCGTCCACGGACATTTAGGTTGTTCCTGTGTCTTGGTTATTGTGAATAGTGCTGCTATGAACATAGGAGTGCATGTATCTTTTTACAGTTTTATTTGGATTATTGGAGAAGGAAATGGCAACCCACTCCAGTATTCTTGCCTGAGAAATCCCCTGGATGGAGGAGCCCTGGAGTCGCAAAGAGTAGGACACGACTGAGCACACATACAACGGATTAACAATGTTATGACAGTTTCAGCTGACCAGTGATAGGACCCAGCCATAAAAATACAGGTTATCCACTCTTTCCCCAGCTTCCCTCCCATCCAGGCTGCCACAAAACATTTTGAGGTGTTAAGCCTTGGAGTAAACAGCCCAGATTGGTGTATTAGACGCATCATACAGTTAGAAGGTGCAGGATGGATTAGGGAATAGACCGAGGCCCAGTGAAGACTGTCTTATGGCAATCCAGGCAAACTATGAGGGCCTGAATAATCACAGCATCATGCAGATGAAGATGAGTTGGGATGGGGAGCATCAGCTCTCCTCGTCACCTCCATCATTTACAACTCCCACCAGAAGCTGAATCAGAGTCGTCACACTCTCCCACCAATAACCTGAGTGAGAAAGGGCTGGCTATGCGAATGCAGCTGCAAGACATACCTCTAGCTCCTAAGTTCCAAACAGCATGCCTGGTTATGCCATACCTATGTAAAAATGCTGGAGCTTCTGGTAAGGGGATAGGAGCGTATCTTACAGAAGAAGGATCCATAGAACGTGGCGGGACAAGGGATATCACATCAGGAAAGGCACCCGGGCATCAGTGGATGGCATGTGTGGGGCTCCTGTTTAGGAACTGGATTGTGCAGTTGGCAGAACTCTCTCCCAAATCACGCTTGTCCACCTCTTTCTAGGCATGTTGTAGGACGGGATGTCCTTGTGAGCCTGGGTCCCTCAGTTACTACCCTGGGTAACGACCTCCTGCCAAAGCACGATGGAGCTCAAGCAAGAAGTGAATCTTTAAGGTGCAGATCTGGGGTTGTTAAAGCAGCATCGCCTCACCAATCCTAACCATCTGAGCATAGGCTCAGATAGCTGAGCCTTTATAGGCTGCATGTCTGGTGTAACAAGGGAAGAGAAAGCCAGGGATGTTTGTGCTCGGTTTCAAGGACCTAGGAAAACACAAAGGATGGGATGACCAGATAAAACTCAACTAGAAAATTGTCAGACTTTTCCCAACTGTTTACGCCATTCATGGGGCTCCATCTCTAATGAAGACCCAATACAACAGAGAGGGTATAAACTCTACCATGGGTTCAGATGGCTCCATGATTAATAAGCCGTGTAATTTTGGGAAAGTCACTCAACCTCTCTGAGTTTTAGTTTACTAAACTGGGATATTAATCTTGTCTGCCCATCTTGCCAGTTTATGAGAATTCAACGTGATAACTCATAGGATTTATACAGTCTGGCACACACAAGTCCACATTAGGTACTCAAACATTAGCTGTTATTTATCATTCACAGTTCAGATTCCTAGGCCCAGTATGTCCAGAATGTAGCATCTATAGTTATAATGGTTTATGCCAAGTAGAAAATCAAGATAATTTTCGTGTACAACAAATCTGATGATAAAAAAAAAAAGACACAGCAAAGTTAAAGTTGCATTTTAAAACTTGAAACTCACTTCAATAAAAAAGTCATTATTGACTCTGGTTTGGTTAATGCAGAGGCAAAAGCATAATTACAAGGTTACAAAAGAGGAAGAAAATGAGCATTTCCCTCCGTGCGTCTTGTGTATTAAATTACAACTCTTAGTGACACTGCTGACATAAACCCTTATGCGATGATTATTTCAGTATGAGGCGCTTCTTCCTTCCTGCCTCAGCCTAACTGAAACAGAATGCCAGAGCAGCTGCTCAGACAGTCCTCGCCGCTGATTACAGTGCGGGGTTCACCTTCCCTTTCCGGGAGAAGACAACAGGAAAAGTTAATACATATCTTTATACCTGAGGCCAATCAAAAATGGCATAAGTGTTCTTGCACTTTTTGTAAGAGTAATTCAACAACATAACCAAAATAAGACATGCATAAGACATTATGTATAAGACATAAGACATTATGTATGTCTTTACATAAATGGTAAAAAATATACATTATACGAAAAGATCACTCTTGAAAAACATTTTCTTCCTCCCTTAATGGCGGCATATGTGCTCAGTCGCCCAGTCACGTCCAATTCTATGTCACCCCATGGACTGTCGCGTGCCAGGCTCCTTTGTTCACGGGATTCTCCAGGCAAGAATACTGGAGTGGGTTGCCATTTCCTCCTCCAGAGGATCTTCCCAGTGCAGGGATCAAACCCACATCTCTTGCATCTCCTGCACTGCAGGTAGATTTTTTTGCTGCTGAGGCAACAGGGAAGCCCATGCATTAAGCATTATAGTCTACCTGCACATAATTATTCCTTTCATTTCCAAAGTAGTTTTCTCCTCTTTAAAAGCCAAACCTTGCCTTATTTGCACCGCATGTTATTAATGTATGTATCCCTTTTATCTTTATCAAGAAATGTCAAAATTCTAAAGAAAGTTACGAAGAAACAATATATTTTCATATGACCCTCTTAGGAAAAACACTAAGCCTGAGAAGTGGATTCCTTCCGAGGACTCATTAGCAGTTTCTTGGCATGACTTTGGGCCTGGTGGGTTGTTTTTTTTTTTTTTTTACAGAGGGAATATTTCTCACACCATATGCTTCCAACAAGAAGGTGGGATTTCCCAGGTCCGAGAATCCATCAGTGTAGGCAGGGCACAGCTGCACCCAGAATACTCTGACATTCCAAATTACAGGTCTAGAATGTTGATTTCCTACACTATGTTTTAATCAACAAGACACGGAAGAGTCAAATGTCTCAAACACACAATTTTGAACAATCAAGGGAAGGGATGTGTTCTCTTGCCCACAGGGTTTGAGCCAGAACCACTACAGTGACAGACCACGGACGCATTTTCGCTAACACCAAGGAGGGTAATTATCACAAGTGTCTAAGGCCAACATCTGCTGGACAGGACACTGTGTTTTTCTTCTCTCTGCACTGTGGTTCCCGGGTGCCCCAGGCAAACAGCTGTCATCTACATGCCAGCCTTCTGCTAGCACTCTATAATTCCCCAGGGGCTTCCCAGCCTATAATTAGACTCCCCAGCTGCCTCAGTGGAGGCTGTTAGGGGCTCTGAGAGGGCTGTGCTTTATATCAGCCCCTAAAATGTCTTCTTCAAGATAGAGCTGCTGGAAGAACACAGATTGGAATTTGGCCTGGGCAGCAGACAGGAATTCTTCCACCACTAGCTATGAACAGATCTGTTCTAAGAGCAGGGTCTGCTTTCAAATGCACTGAGCCAGTCACGAGGGTAGGGACTTGAGACTCAGCATGAAAAATGGGGAAGTGCAAAACCATAGGAGAGATCTTCCGATTCAAAATTGCAGACAGCATCAGCACTGGAGCTGATACCACAGCTCCCAGGGCCTTTTACATAACTTTCCTTTCCAGGCACCATCGTCAAGATGAACCAACACAGCACAGCAAGGAGGAACTAAGAGAAGGCAGAAGAAAATCCCACCCTATTTCAAAATCGTCCAGGTCCACTGTGTCAGAAATGAGAATATTAAGTCAAAAAGTCAAAGAGGGAGCAAACTTCACACTGGAGTGAGTCTTTGAAATAAAAAGCTGCCTAATTCTTAAGAAAATGAGTAACTTTTTCCAAACACAGAGGACCACCCACCACCCCTCTGATTTGGTCCAATATTCACAGGAAACAAAGGCACAGAAGCAGATTTTCCCAAAGGAGAAGGACCTGCTGTCCTGGCAGAGAGAAGGCTGTGCCCAGGGTCAGCCTCAGACTCATGAAAACCATTATTTCCTTGCCTAGAGAAAGGACTGTGATAATGGACCGAAACTCAAGTGCCCTTAAAAAGTGAGATGCCCCCAGAGCTGATAGCTGGTATAGGCAGGGTCTTCAGGGCAATGAGATGCTTCCAACCAACAAATATCTTGAATGCTACTGTTGCCTCTGGTCTGTGGACCACATCGGAGCCCCACTTATGGGGTGGATATGCACACAGACTATGGATGCTCTCCTTCTGGGCGACTGATACCTGGCCACAGCTGGGAACTGGAGTTGCTACCAGCTTCTTCAAATTGAAAGCACAAGACCACAACTAAGACCAAAGGTTCAGCCACATTGTGGGCTTCTGAAATGCCAAAGACAATAAAATCAAGAGGATAATTTAAGGAGATACTGATAGAAAGGATGTGAGGAACAGCCCTCGCATGCAATCAAGGACCCTGCCGACCACCCGTGTTCTCGGGAGGGTAGGGGACCCCTGGGGTCTCCTGTTCTCACTTTACTGACCAGAAGCCACACCGTCAAGGAGGCACTAGGAAGTCTGTGCTGGTTCCTGACACTATCAGCTGCTTCCCACATGAACGTTTCTATAAACTGAGGCTCTTTCTTTCCAGTCCCCCCAAAGAGGTCTAAAACCATCCTTGATGGAAATAACTGTTGGTGTTCCTCTCACTCCATGGCCCCCTAAACCAGAAATGCTCAGCACTGCGCAGCCAGGAGCCCCTTCCCACAGCATGTGACCAGACTGGGTATCAGAGCCTAGGAATCTGTGTGTGCGTTCTCAGTCATCGCTGACTCTCTGCAACCTCAGTGACTGTAGCCCGCCAGGCTCCTCTGTCCATGGGATTTCCCAGGCAAGAACTGGAGGGGGTTGCCGTTTCCTTCTCCAGCAGATCTGCCCAATTCAGGGATGGAACCCCCGTCTCTTGCGTCTCCTGCATTGGCAGCAGATTCTTCACCACTAGTGCCACCTGGGAAGCCCTGGGAAGCTGGGAATGTAAAGTCACTTCAAGATTTGTCTAACTAATCAGAACCTTCTGCAGAGCACAAGGAAGTCTACTCAACGCTCTGTGCGGACCCAAATGGGAAGGAAATCTAAACAAAGGGGATATATGTATGGTTGGGTGGCATCACCAATTCAATGGACACAAACTTAGGCAACCTCCGAGAGATGGTGAGGGACAGGGAGGCCTGGTGTTCTGTAGTCTATGGGGTCGCAAAGAGTTGGACACGACTTGGCGACTGAATAACAACAAATGGATATGCATAACTGATTCACTTTGCTGTATAGCAGAAACTAACTCAACATTATAAAGCAACTGTACTCCAGTAACAATGAAAGATTTGCCTAAGCAAAAGAATTAATGATAGATTTTTTAAATTCAGCCATCAAAATTCATATATTCACACTACTACAAATGTCCATAATTAGAGATAACCAAGAGAACAAAATCTGCTGATTGGAATAGTTAAAACTAGTGTATGGGCAGTTGCCCACAGCCGATTTGTCATATTCCAAAATGTAACCTGTAAAATGGTTGTTGAAAGCCCCAAGTCCTGCTGTCCACACAGATGCATGTGTGTGTGCTGTCACTTGAGTTCTGTTTAACTCTTTTCGACCCTATGGCCCGCAGCCACCGGACTCCTCTATGGGATTCTCTTAGCAAGAATACTGGAGTGAGCTGCTGTGCCCTCTTCCAGGGGATCTTCCGTGACCCAGGGATCGAAGCTGCCTCTCTTAAGTCTCCTGCATTGGCAGGCAGGCTCTTTACCACTAGCGCCACCCGGGAAGCCTTTTCCACACAGATCCTAGTGTCCTAAATTATTAGTCAAGCTTCAAGGACTGCCTGTAAAAGTCTGAAAGCAGAATAAGCATGAGAGCATTTCAGTGAAATCCCAAAGGCCCCTGGGACTCCTTAAACTCAGCGGGAATGAGCGTGGGGAGGAGGTCTGGGTACTGCTCTCAAGAAAAACACTGTGGCTTTGTCTCTGGTTTTTGGCTCCATCACCAAACATGTCTGGAGAAAGAAATGGCAGCCCACGCTAGGATTCTTACCTGGGAGATTCCGTGGACAGAGGAGCCTAGTGGGCTGCAGTCCATGTGGTCACAAAGAGTCGGAAACAACTGAGCAACTAAACACCACCACCAGACATGTCAAGCAGTCCTTGGCACATGTGAGCGAGTCAATGAATGAGTAAGTCATGAATGAATGAGAGGAGGCACCCGCTACACCCCAGAGTGTGACACATGAGGGTCTGGCACAATCCAACAAGAAGAACCCCTCAAAGCAGAGCCAAGGAGGGAAAGGAAAGGCTTGCTGTCCATTCAAATGTTCTCATGATGGAAACAGCTTAAAAATTATTATTTTTAAAATGAAAAAGTCTCCTTTCCCCCTGACTGGAGGCCCAGGAGGTTGGCCTCCCCAGAAGACACATGTCAAGTTTTTTGGGTATTTCCCCAGAAGTGCCCCAGGCAGAATCAAACACCGACTGGATACTAACTCCTGCCTTTAAACAAAACGGAAGCACCTTGGACACATTGCACTGCACTGCACTGTCTCCATCACCCGCACAGAGAACAGTCATCACTCCCCCTTGCCCCTGTCTCGCCACCCCCCCAAACACTGGCTCCTCTCGGATTCCTGGCCCCAGGCTACCGGTCTCTCCTCCTTCTCTGACTGCTCAGTGGTCTGCAGACCCTGGAGAGCCGTACGGCTCATCCTTGGATAAGCTCTGCTCTTCTCCAGCAGCATTCAATCTGTAAAGAGCGCATACATCCTGGGATGTTCTTCCCTCCACACCATCGGGCTTCTGTGCCCCATCCCCCTTTCAGGCTTTGCTCAACTGCATCCCTCCCTGAAGGCTTCCCGGAGTGCTACGTGCTCTCAAAACTGCCAGTCCACCCCTCCTCTGCCTCCTCTCCCTTGCTATGTCATGTCCATAACACTCATCAGACCTTGAATATCCTATGTTATTGTAATTCGCGGCATCCATGGCAAACAGAAGAGGAAAAAATGGTAACAGTGACAGATTTTATTTTCTTGGGCTCCCAAATCATTGTGGTCAGTGACTGCAGCCATGAAATTAAAAGACACTTGCTCCTTGGGGGAAAAGCTATGACAAAGCTAGAGAGCACATTAAATAGGAGAGAAAAAAAAAAAAAAAAGGAGAGACATCACTTCGCCAACAAAGGTCCATATAGTCAAAGCTATGGTTTTTCCAGCAGTAATATACAGATGTGACAGTTGGATCAGAAAGAAGGCTGAGCACCGAAGAATTGATGCTTTCAAACTGTGGTGCTGGAGAAGACTCTTGAGAATCCCTTCACTTTAGTTGTCACTGCCTGCAAGTCAATCCTAAAGAAAATCAACCCTGAATACTCACTGGAAGGACTGATGCTGAAGTTCCAATAGTTTGGCCACCTGATGTGAAGAGCTGACTCATTGGAAAAGACCCTGATGCTGGGAAAGACTGAAGGCAAAAGAAGAAGGGGGCGGCAGAGAGTGAGATGGATGACTAGCATCACCGACTCAATCAACGTGAGTTTGCGCAAACTCCAGGAGATAGTGAAGGACAGGGAAGACTGGCAGGCGGCACTCTATGGGGTCACAAAGAGCTGGACAAGACTGAGCAACTGAACACCAACAAATTTATGGTTTATTTTCTACTTCTCACCTCTAGAGTATAACCTGCAGGACACCAAAGATTTTCTTTCTTGGCTTGTTTCTATTTCTATCTTTGGTTCCCAGAAAAACGCCTGGCACTCAATGATAGGCACTCGGTAAATCTTTGTTAAATGAAATAATGAATAAGCAACATGTTTTGAATACTATCGCTTAACAGCTTATTAGGAAGCTTCCTTGTATTTGATACTACCTGGTATCCCAGCCTGGGAGAGTGAGCATTTATGCAATTAGTCCCCTCTGAAAGGACCTTTTAGGGTGTCTCCATTCTTTCACTAAAGGAAATCAACCCTGAATATTCATTGGAACGATGGATGCTGAAGCTGAACTTCCAATACTTTGGTCACCTGATTTGGAAAGTCGACTCACTGGAAAAGACCCTGATGCTGGGAAAGATTGAGGGCGAGAGGAGAGAGGGCGAAAGAAGTTGAGATAGTTAGATGGCATCAACGATGATGCTATGACGTGACATGAACTGGGGCAAATTCTGAGAGATGGTGAGGGGCTAGGAAGCCTGGCATGCTGCAGTCCACAGGGTTGAGAAGAGTCAGATACAACTTGGAGACTGAACAACATTCTTTCGCTACTTAGAATGAATACAAACACACACCCTTCTACATGGACACGCATTTGCAGATAAAAACGAGGATTAAAGTGAAAAGAGTTGAGCTTTTCCTTTTGGTACAAATATCTCAAAAAAGTTGACATGAATAAGAGGAGGCTCAAATGTCTAAACCCATTTGTTGGGCAACCGAGCAGGTGACGTGTTCGCTCGAATGTGTGTCGAGCGACAGCCTGCAGAGAATTATTACAATGAAATTATAGGGTTGATCAGAAAGAAAAATTGCAGGGAGAACAACTCATGCTAGGCTTTGAGAGAGGAAAACAGGGCAGAAACAACAACAAACCCTCAACAGTTTTTTTTTTTTTTTTTTTTTTTTGGTGAAAGCACACAGCATGTTGCTAGGAAAGCCCGACCACGTGGCAGCGTGGCCCTTCTGTAGGTCCAGATGTAGACGACCGCGGGATGTCCTTGGGAAGATGGTGACACAGCCTCGAACTCCCAGTAAAGAAGGGGAGACGGCTGAGGAAGACACCGATTCCTCTTCAGCCCTGTTCTCCTATCTACCCTACATCTCAGGAACTCCTGATAGTCAGGCTGTTTCCCATTTTTTCCCTTTTCAAAAATTCTCAGGCAAAAGAGTCACTTAGCACTTAAAACCAAGAACCGCGAGACCACAAATCCAATGCGACGCGTGTTTAAGAGCAGAGGGTGGGCCTCTGCGCTGCTGCCCGGCTTTGTCAAGAGAAGGAACTGAAGGCACCAGCTCTGTCTCCCCTGCTCAAGGTCCTCAGGGGGCTCTGCAGAGCGCCGGGGACAGCCCATGTCGGAGGAAGCCTCTGCAGCTGTCTCCCCGCTGAGTTCCTGCAGGACCCCTGCTGCACCTGACCACGCGATCGTCTTAGCTTCAGCCATGAGGGCCATCCGACACACAGGATGGTCTTGTTTTCCCTTAGAAAGGACTCACCTTCCTTTCCCTGCACTGAGGGGGGCTCAGCTGAGCATACCTGGTCCCTTCCTCCCGTGGTTAGTCATCCCCCAGTTTTGCTCTTTGGTCCTCAGGGAAACACTGGGAGGGAGTGTTTCACCCCCTTCACTGTGCTCCCCAAGTGTTATAAATGAGCACAGCCCAACCTACCATGTCCTCAGGGATGAAAGCCTCAAACACAGCTCAGGAACGGGACTCCATCTTTTGCGGCAAGGCACGGTCCTGCCCCTGCCCTTCGGCTGCATTTCCTACTTCCTGCTGGGTGTCCTCACACACTAACAACAGGTAGTAACCAATGATGCTTCAGATGTGTCAAACCAGAGGTGCCCCCCAAAGAAAGATGCTTCAAATCAGGAGTGAGCGATCGAGGCCAAATAAACTAGGTCAGCAGATTTATTTCTGAGCTGAAAAAGTTGGATATGTTTCTGAGTCACAGAGCATTAATCACGGAAGACAATCAAGCTAAGTTGCTTGCCTCACAAGGGCAAGGATGGAGCCAGGTCAGGGTGGTTAAGCACCTCCCAGGAGTTAAACTGTAGTGGTTAGAAAAGGCCCAAGTATAATATAATACATTTTCCATCAGAATGTTATTTTGTTATTAAGGTCACTGCCCATCAAATAAGACAAATAATAAAATTATTCTTCCACGTAAAGTATCTTCCAGGAATTCAAACCCAGTGTTTCCACGATCAAAGTGCTCTTTAAAAAGGAAATATCTAGGGAGGGAGGTGGGAGGAGGGGTCAGGATGGGGAACACATGTAAATCCATGGCTGATTCATGTCAATGTATGGCAAAACCCACTACAATATTGTAAAGTAATTAGCCTCCAACTAATAAAAATAAATGGAAAAAAAATTAAAATAAAATAAATATTAAAAAAAAGGAAATATCTAAAAACTGGTCATGTGAAATCCAATTAATGATACAATAGGTTAAAACAGCAAGATCAAACCAGTGAATCCTAAAGGAAATCAACGCTGAATATTCATTGGAAGGACTGATGCTAAAGCTGAAGCTCCAATACTTCGGTCACTTGATGCAAAGAGCCAACTCACCGGAAAAGATTCTGATGCTGGGAAAGATGGAAGACAAGAAGAGATGGGGACGACAGAAGTTGAGATGAATGGATGGCATCACCGACTCAATAGCCATGAGTTTGAGCAAATTCTGGGGACAGTGAAGGTCAGGGAAGCCTAGTGTGCTGTGGTCCAGGTTGCAAAGAGCCAGACACAACTGAGTGACT